>NC_138029.1:33121443-33721443 GCF_964106645.2 Podarcis pityusensis
AAACTTGTAATTATGTAATAATAACCCCTCTTCTGGCACATTCCAGAGGGAAACTTTTACTTCTGTAACACCTTCTATTCTCTTGCTGTTTTTCTCTCCTTAGGTTCATTTTTGTGGCACAATAGTTCATATTCTACCTCTGTTATTGTCCCAGTGAGAGAAACAGTACATGGCATGCCTCAGACCAGTGTTCTTCAAAATTGGGTTCCCAGATGTTGTTGGACTATCATCCCTGGTCCGCCTAGCCAGTCATCAGGGATAATGGGAGCTGCAGTCCAGCAACATCTTGTGCCCCCAAGGTTGACGAACACTACTTAATTATGTACACTTAACAGCTACAGTGCTGGCTTTCTGGAGATTGTCAGCATTCCATTATTCCATTACTTGAATTTATGTGAAACTGGCACACTATAGAAATAGTCTGACCCATCTAACCCTACTTCTAAGTAAACAAGGGTAGAATTGGGTTGTTAGTCATCTAACCACATAGTGCTGCTTTGGTAGTGACTGGATAGTATTTCCTTTTCCAATCCGCCGCAATATGTCCTGGAATTTGGCTATGGCATACGTAATACGATCAGAACCCCACAAAGAATTATGACTCGGCACAAGGCAGCTGAGGGCATTTTCTCACAGGAATTTATATTAATTCAGAACATGTGCATTCAGTGTGCCATAACCGCTCTAGGCACCTGTCCACAATCTGCCCATATCTTCCTCCTGTATTCATGGCAGACACAGAAAACTGTAGTATGTGTTCAGGCTTTCTAGCTGAAGCTGGGAAATGAACTCTGCAGTTGGGTTTTACCTAGTTATTGCTTTTTGGTGTGTCTCCAGGTTAGCTTTGCCTGGGAGTTTGAAGGACATGCCATCAGCAGTGAGATGGTCTGGAGAAAGGAAGCATGAAAACTCACCAAAATGAAATAACTGGTATTTCCAACATCCTGAGAGTTTATTCTCTGTTGTTTTCTCTCTCCTGCTTCCTATGTATTTTGTGCTCGACCCGTTTATGAAACAGCAGAACATAAATAAATAAAAATAAGCCAGTGGGGATACCTGCTCCAGGCTGTGTCTAATCCCGGTATGTCATGGACACCACTTCTTTCTTTTCTCTTACACTAGCCCTTCCAACCACAGCAAACAACAGGGACTTTCTTGTCAGTAGAAAATAAATCAGCCAGCTCACCTTCTCATTGCCTGAAATCATTGTTAATAAGCACATCTCCTGCCATCCAACCACTAGCTCCGAAGGGGCTTCACCTTCCAGTTGCCCCTACAAAACTACCTGAAATAACCTTCTGAGGTAACTGGAATCTACAATGGATTGATAGTGCTTAGGTTCATTTGAAGGGATGGAAAGAGTTCTTCCTCAGAACTGGTGGCGGTGGGCTCAGGAATGAGGTCAGCTTATATGGTTTATCTGACAGGAAAGCCATTTGTTACAAAGTGAATTTGAAAGTAAACTACAGCACTGTATTACACAATTTGACCCTGCAGCTGCAGTCTTCACTAGGTCACTGTAGCCTCAAGCACATTAAAAGCTTAGGGTGGAAGGGTTGTATAGACTGTGTGCTCTACGCTCACCCAGGGAAGTACCCTCACTTCAATGGCAGACTTTTTATTCCTCATTTTTATCACACAGTGCCTGAGGAGAACTAATAATTCCCATTTCTCTCCTGTACAAAATCTACACAGGCCACAGCAATTCAGGACAAAAGGCGAATACACTTCTGACAAATGCAATGCAAGGTGAAGCCAAGAGTTTTGTAGTCCTGGAAGCAGCACAATACTCTATCTCCCTTCCCAACTCAATTTCAAACTGTAGGGTAACCAGCCTCATATACCACTGTACTTGAATCTAATTAATGCATGAAAGGGTCAATGCCATAGAGCAAGCTGTAGTTTGGCGAAGGAACCACTAAGCTAAGCTGGCCCTGTCCTGCCAGGCTTAGCCTATGTCACTTTCCCTCACCTTGGACAACCAATGGACAACCGATACTTTTGTTGTCACCACTCTAATGAGAATTTAGTGTATGAGGATTCCTGACCTGCTCTGGCTCAGCCACATGGCTTTAATCAGTCTCTTTTCTTTCAGACAAGAATGGAGTCTGAAATTAGTATTTTCCCCTATACCAATAGTTTAGGAATTTTCCCTGTTTTGTAACAAAGCAATGTTTTACTGCCGGTGCAACCTCTTCTGACTGCTGTATGGAAAAGCACATGAATTTGACCTGTGAAGAGTTTTGTAAGCAAACAATTTTATGAGTTAGTAAATGTGTGGTCTCTCTTTGTACTAGGGAAATGGGATATATTAGGATTCACTGGAAAGGGTCCATTTTAAAGGCTTTACAGCCTCTATTTCCATGCTTTTCTTTGAGGCATGCTTTGCCATGTTTAATCTCTACTGGGGTTCTCTCACCTAAGATTACTTGCCCCAGAATTTCCAACACAAACCATGCCAAAGAGATAGATGTCCTATCCCCTGGTGCTAGCATGTATTCAGGAACTATGAACATCAGCCAGGAAAGCTCAAGGCAGCAGTCATTTGCAAATGCTGGCAGATAGGTCCCAAATGATGAGCTAGCTTTGCAACCAATACATTCTGCCCTAATTTCCTTGATTAAAGACATGCCTATCAGTGCCGCATAGCTTAGAGCATCCAAGCCCAGCAGTACGCTCATCAGCAAAGCGCACCCTCACAGCTTCAGTTACTCAGGCTATGACTGTGTGTGCCATATTTCATTACTTTATACTTTTTGCTACTTGTGGCAGTAATGCTACTTACCTTTGCATTCTTCGCATTCATATGTGTTTCCTTCCTCATGGCATTGCAGGCTTCAGGTTTTAAGCAACTGAAATAACAGTGATTCATTTCCCCTGAAATAATGAATTTGTGCAATTTCACTTTCCCCCCAATAAATAAAGGTGCAGTGTGCTCCAAAAGATTGGGAAGCACAAACACATTGAGAAGGGACTGGTTTTAAAAGTTTAGCTTAAAAATAAGAGCTGTTCAACAGTGGAACAGGCTCCCACGACAGGTGGTGGACTCTCCTTGTAAGTTTTTAAGCAGAGGTTGAATGACCATTTGTCATGTATGATCTAGCTGAGATTCCTGCATTGCAGATGACTCCCGTGGTCCCTTCCAACTCTACAGTTCTACAATTCAATGAGCAGCAGATGTAACCGGCAAAGTGTCTAGGGAAACACAACAGTCCAATGCTGCAAATTAAGCACAATCAAAAAGGAGAAGGATCTGATAATGAATGCATGCCGAGGAAAGGTTGGGACGAGGAACTGTGTAAGATTTGCATCCACCCAACATTGTTTTTTATAGCCCCTTCAATGAAGCAAAGCTTTTGCATGGGAAAACCTAAAAGCAGTGTGTGCAGAAACTAGGGTGGTATGTGGACTGTGTTTCATTTTTGTATGACGATCAGCAGCAAATCATGCAACAACAAAAACATAGTCTGGTGGACTTTCATTTACTCAACCATGTTCCTTTGGTAGGATTTAAATGCTAAAAATAAAGAGAGAGACCATTTGACATGTCCTTTTAGACAAAATCATCCAACCAACCAACCAACCAACCAACCAACAACAAACCAATTCCAGGAAGCCCAACTGAATCAGGGCCATGCTTCCTCCCCTCCTTCCCGACGCACAGTACTTCCCTGATCAAAATTACTCCCCGTACAGAAAAAATGCTTTTATTTTTGTAACAGTGAAGGGAAAGAGAGAGTTGTGCGTGGCATTTTAACTGGATGCGGCTGAGTTTCACCCTTTCCCCAGCAATGTTTTTCAGATAGCAAATTGTTCACTACCACCCAAGCTGCTATTTGTTCTGTTAGGGGAAAACATACAACCTGCCATTTCCTAGGCAGCATAAATTTAGCAGCTATCAGCATGAAGCAGATAAGGTTTCTAAAATATGTGGCATACAGTCATTGCCATGTAAAAGAATATGAGTTAGGTTAACTGGTAACGCACAGCCTGGAATTTGACACAGCATTCACAACTTTATTCTAATATGGAAAACCTAGGAAGCAGTCCCACGCTATGGGTGATATTCAACTAAATAATTGTTGAGAGGAATGACTTCATTAAGAGAAGGCCACGCAGAAGGTGAGAGGCTTAAAAGAACATTAATAACCAGAGGACTATGGAAGAAAAAAGCCATACAGCAGAATCCTATTCACCAAAAAGAACTGAAAGCACAATGCCTGAGAGTTGACTCAAGCATCCCAAGGTATGGCAAGCTGGAGATGCCAATATACTATAGAACACATCTTGCTGGTCTTGCAACAACTATGCTGCCTCCTGGTTATTTTTTGAATGCAATCAAAGTGCTGGTTCTTAAAACGGCAAAGCACCCAAAAGTTTATTCCCCTCAATGGCTTTTTTTGGGGGGGGGGTTTGGGGGCTCTCCAAAACTGTGTGTGTGCATGTGTTTAGTGACACAAGCTTCTTCTGAAAGGTTTCAGGGGGCATTTTTTGAGGGGTTGTTTTTTTTTTAAGTAGTACAGTAGTCTTTTTTAAAAAATCTTTAAATTGCATTCTTGACAAAACTGCAGTGGCACATATAGAATCATATAGAAAAAGCAGGGAAAGGTAGGGTTAGGGTGCAGAAGTGGTGTATCTCCGTTGGGCTTTGTCACCACAGAGTTCCCCATTATGCTTGCAAAAAAGCACAGGTAACTGGAGGTTACTGCTGGTGGCATTCCTGTCGGCTATAGCCAGCATAAGCTCCCAAAATGGGGGGATTTCAGGGGTAGGGTAGAGGTGGGTTGGCCAAAGATCAGTTGGATCCTCAGTCACTCCAGCTACTGGTGATGAACCCAATCCGGGTCTCTCTGCCATGCCAGCTTGGAGCTTCCATAGCAGAAAACCTCATTTTTTCTTTATTATTTTCTTTATTAATTTTATATACCACCCTTCATCCAAGGATCACAAAGCAGTTCACAATATAAAAGCACAAAAATGCATAACATAGTAACAAACAAAAACAATACCCCCCCCATCAGTGCCTCCCACATCGTCTGCTCTGACCCAGTGCAGGTGGCAAGGCTTTGACTATGGTGGTCCCTCCCCTGCTGGTCTTGGTTGGAGTTAGGATTGCTTTCGCAGTCGCAAAACTTTGCGCTCCTTTCCGCATGCTTTTGTATGGTGCATCTTATTGACCTGAAAAGGCCTTGAGACTGCTTTGTTAATTGCAGAAATTATGCTTCTAGAAACTCCCAAGTTAGCAGAAACCCATGACTCAAAAGGGCAGTTAATGATCTCTTTAATTTAGAATTAAGATTATTACTTGGAAACCATTGCCGGCATTGAAAATATAGGTCCCACCGAACTCTGTGTTCTAGCATCTTTGTATTAAGAAGCTGAAGGGTTTGAAGCAAACTCTCCATGGGCAATTTTCTGCAGAGTTGTAAAAGAAGCTTTTATTACACAAAATGGCTTGTAATTCCAGAATGGTACAGTGGGCAAAACATTCACGAGAGCCTTATTCATAAGAATCATACACTTCAACATGTAAACTCTTAGCGTGGGTGGTTTGAAATATTGCTTGATATGCAATCTTAATGTTATCCAAAATAAATTAAGAAGTAAGCCCTGATCAGCCAAGACCTCCCCGTGCCTATTCAGTGCTTCTGGACAGATTTAGTGAAATGATCATGCTTGTTATTAATATGTGCTGTGCATGGTTAGCCAGCTAATGGGTCTGTAGAGGACAGTGGGTTGTATCCAAAGCTTCTGTTCCATTTGCTCAGCAGACTTCCATTTGTGCAATGGAGTTTCCCTCTCCTCTCTCTCCTCAAAATCTGCTCCAGAGGGTTGGGAGGTACCAGTGGTGGACGCTAAAATTTGTGACATGCTAAAATTTAGTGCCTTCCTGCCTCTTGTGCTCCGTTCTACAGCACTGCTGTGGTGTCCCCTGCAGCACGGCACCCAGTGTGGCTGAACTGGGCATGCCACCATAAAACCAGTTCTGGAGCAAATTGAGAGCACCGGGAGAAAAGAGGAAATAGAAGTCCCACTGTGCACAGTGCTGAATACAACACAGTATTTTCAAACTCATTCCATTTATAATACTCCATACCTGCTTGCCTTTCTTTCCGCTTTGACAAATCTAACTGAATTGGGACAGCCTGAAATAAAAAAATTAAATTTGGGCAGTAGAACCATGTTAATTCTGCTCTTTGGGCAACCCATGGCAAATTCATTTTCTCTTAGACTTCTAGGTCTTTCTTAACAGAGTGTAATAAGGATATAAAATTGCTGTACCAAATTACAAATCAGACCAATGTTTAGTGATTTAAATGGCAGTATCTCTCCAGGGTCTGTAAAGTTCACTTCAGCAGAGAAAAGACTTGGAGACATTGAGCTGTCATCAGCTGAGAGATTCTGTATCATAGTTCCGAATCTACTAAAACTGATTTGAAACCTAGAAATACACCCAATTCACTCAGCAATATAGGGGGACCTTTGATTCTGGTTCAGACAACAAGATAAAGTAAAAAAGTACCTGTGAACAGATTCATAAAATGTCAGGGATCCCCTAAAGGCATAGGCACAAGCTCCTAGGAGTCCCCTCCTGTATTTTTTGAGGGGTCAGGACATTGCGTCGAGCCCCCTGAATCAACTAGAGAAGGTGGCACCTCTGCTTAAGGGCAAGGCAATCCTATGCATGTTTACTGCATAGGGGATTACTTCTGCAGTGGAAACTATGTATATAAAAGAGTTTTGGGCTGCAATCCTTTTAAGTTCACATACAGAGGCAAGTCATCTAGGGCTGAAGTTCCATACAGAAGGCAAAAGGCTTCTCACAATTGCAGAACAGACATTATGTTGCACTTGTAAAAGTGCAAGTTCTGCAGAACGAATAACTGAATAGGCATGTTTGGGGCAAGGTGAAGTCTTAAGTAAACTGGTCTCAAGCCATTAAAGGCTTTATATGTATACCAATAGTAAAACTTGGCCTGGTAGCAAATGGGCAGCCAGTGAGCACAGGTATAACATGCTGACAGATGCTCACTAGTAGCAATAATTACTTTGCAGAATTTGCAGTAACTGCATCTTAAGGATCAATTCTGAAAGCTCCACATGGAGTCCATTGCAACCTACCAATGCCTGAATTACTGTGGTTAAGCTATCCCAGTCCAGGAATTATCACAGATGTCATACCAGCTGAAAAAAGTGCTTCTCGTCACTGAGGCCACTAGGGCCTCTAGTGGCAAGTATGGCTCCAACAGCACCTAGATTGTGTACCTGCTCCTTCACAGGGAATGCAACACCATCCAGAGCAAGCAACTGGCCAATTCCATGAACACAAGGACCACTCATCCATACAGTCTCTGTCTTTCCAGCATTCAAGCTCAGTATATTTTCCCTCACTGACCCATCACTGCATCCAGGCCTTGGTCAAGCTTCTGCATGTCTTCTCCTTATTCAGATGTCATGGAGAAATAAAGCAAATGTCTGGTCCCAATGGCTACATGTAGATGTTAAACAGCACTGGGGACAAAATAATGCCCTACGGCACCCCATGGCATAACTACCGAAGATCAGAAAGGCACTCTCTGAATTCAGCCCAGTAAGTAGGGAATGGGACCACTGTAAGACTGTGTCGCTGATAGTCAGACCAGGAAGATATCATCACCAAAAGCCAGAGAGAGAGAGATAAAGGAGAAACGCTGAACTCCCCTTATCACATTCCCAGTAAAGGTCACCTTGCTTAATTGTGTCTTGGCACGGCGTTTGAACTGGGCCTTTGACATGTTGTCACTTAAAGGGATTTAGACCAGGCAATGTGTTTTAATCACAAAAATGTTTTGTATGAGTTTTAATCACAAAAATGTTTTGTATGAGCATGTGGAAGTTTGGATGAGGGCCAGATGAAGGTTTAAAGCAGAGGTGGGCAACCCATGGCTCTCCTGAGATTGTTGGATCCCATCAGCTCAAGCCAAAATAGTCAGTGGTCACGAATGATGGGACCTATAGCCCATCAACATCTGGAGCTCTACAGGGTCCCCATCCTAGTTCTAAATGTATGGAAACAAAAAAAAAAAGGGGGGGGGGAGTTCTAAGGAACATAGCTGCTTGCCAATGTGGAGCTGATACATATTCCGAATGAAGGTAAGATAAGTGATACTGAAATACTGCAGGACGAGAAGCTTAGGGAAATGAGAACACCCTTGGAGCATCAGAATGAAACACCACAATTATTCTGTGAGATAAATTCCATCCATATAACATAGAGGAATGCAGCTCCCTATCAACACCACTCCGAACTCTTGACTTAAAGATTCTCTTTCTGTAAATAGATTATTACCAAGACATATTCAGAGCCAAGGTACTTATGTAACAAGATAAACTGCCCACAGAAAATGTTGTTTCCATGCTAATGTTTTTTCTCGTCTGCATATCATTTAATACCAAGCAGTGTTATATTTACTAATAGCAAGCTTGTTCTCCAAGTATGGATCCTTCTGTAGAAAAAAAACAGCAGCACCCACACACCACCCAGGTTAAAAATATATACATTAATTGGGGGACCCTAGGGAGAGGGAAACACAAAAAGCCCAATATGGACTGAGCATGCTCAGTGATCATGGAATGCTGACTGACTGCTGGGGCGGCAGTGGTGAGAGGAGAATAGAATAGAGTATTCCTGGAATAGAATAGGGGTGAAGGGGGTGTGTGTTGCTGGGGCGCTTTTTCTCAGTGGCGGTGTGAGGAGGACACAACAGCCATGTACCCTTCCAATCAGTCCGATCAGTTTGTTACACGGTTCAGCTCTGCATAGCTCCTTTTTTTCAAGAAATAACGGATGAGGGAATGGGGGAGAGCCAGTGCCACGGAATGGGGAGTATACCCATGGTCTCAATTAGACTCAGCCCCCCTCAGAGCTAGCTGTTCACAAGGAGCAAAGCTCTAGTCTACCTTGGTCCTACATCACTACAAGGCTAAAATATGTGCATATCCCATGCCCACAGACAAACCCAGATACATGTGTTGGCAGTGCACATGGTAGGGATACTGCAGTAATCCATCAGGTTTGATTTCTGATGCAGATATTGCTGTTTTGCTAGTGCACAGACAATTATCCTAACTCTTCTTGTGTCCAATTCTTCCTGATTTACTTTCTGTCCAGGGAAAATAAAAAATTGGCAGCTACATGCACAAACCCTTGTGCAAGCCTGCAGAGATTGGGCAGGAGGACAGAGGCTGAAAGTGCATTAGAATTTGCAAGGCAGTGCACTGCATTGCTCTCCACAGAATGCAAATTCTTTTCCACTAATGCAACTATTTGGTGCTCATGAATGGCTGTAACACACATCAATTTGAGAAGCTTTCTTTTCATTGAGGGGAGCAGGTGAGGATTCTGCAAACCTAGAAGTTGTTTGAGAAAGCAAGGAAATCCAGAACACTTTACTGACTTTTTGTAGATATCTAATAACGTGGGTTAGGACTTGACAAAAATATCTGAAGTCTCACTGCATACATAGTTGCACCCCCCCCAAACAAAAACCTACCAGGACAGTGTACTCTGCTATCTAGGCATGGTGCAAAATGGAAACTGCTGTCCTGCCACTGCTGTCCTGCCACTGCTGCCTGCACTGCCCACCCCACTGCCTCTGGTGGTGCTGGCATCGGTGCTGATTTCTGGAGATATCTCACCGAAAGTCGGTGGCAGGGTGGGCAAGGTGTCCTGAGGGGCTGCACCTCAGCGGCTTCCACAGCCTGGCCTGACCCTGCTAGCATCGTAAGCAGATGCAGGATATGTAACCACCATATGCGGTCAACGGTGTGTCATTTAGAACAACCATCACCACTACACAGAGCATCAATTAACCTAGTCATGCAACACCTGTTGGCATGCCATATGTCGGAAATGGGATCATCACCAGAACATCATGCCCAGGGGGTCTCCAATCTTTTGGGGCCCATTTGCAAAAAACCCACGAGGAGCTATCATGGGCACCACACACACTGCAATCAAGCACACACCATCACCTTGGCTACAACAGAATGCTTATTTCAATCATAATTTCAGTGGGAGGAGGGGACACCGTGGGTGGCAAGGAAGACCTCTCTGGGTGTATGTCCACATGCGCCACTTTGGCGGCCCCTACTATAGCCGATAAAGTTCTATCTATGGCACATCATTGATCCCCATCATTGTTCACCCCAAACAGCAGGCACAATTAATAATTTTGGAGTGAAGAGTTCCAGTTATTTTAACAAAGCTTCACTTCTTAATATTTTGAGGTTGTCTGCAGTGTCATCTGGCTTTTAGGGGTTTCTAGGGAAGCTGCAACCAAAGTTTCAAAATTATGTTCTGTTACTTTGCAGATCTAAATGGCAAAAGAATGAAAACCGCCACTTGGTTATATCTGGGGATTTTATTAGTTCCTCCGAAATTTAAACTTCCTTCCCCCACACCTTCCATCCAACACAGTGTGTTGATAAGAATAGCTGGAATCAGGCAGCCTAAACTGACTTTATTGCCCAGCTCCACCTCTTCCCCTTCATCCTAAGATGTTTCAACAAAGAACACCAAGTCCCAAAGAGGATTTTATTCTTATCCCTTTAACATTAACAAAATTGGCCCTGCCACAAAGCAGAGAGATGAACGAGGATGATCAGACAGAAAGCCCCCAGTGACCCAAATGATTCTGCCCGCTTTGCACCCGGAACTTCCCAGTTATTAAAAAACACTGAAACGCAAACATGGCCTGAAACCATTACCATGGTAACGAAGGATTCTGAAGGAAAGATACAAAAGAAGGAAGGGGCGGGTGAGGAGGAATTTCAACTATTCCTTAGGAAATACCAAACAACATTTTAGTGACTCATCATTTAGCGATATTTGATTTTAAAGAAAGAAGTTAAGAGCACCAAAAAGAAACAGATTTCATTTTATGTTACTAGGGCTGACACTGATCCCTGAAAATGCTCATGATAAGCTATTTTTTTAAATTATGAAAATATAATTTTAAAAACTGTTTATTTTTAATTCAATGGAGATACAATACAGTATTTTTTTAAGAAAGGAAAAAGGGAAAGACCAAAAAATAAAACAAAAATGCATCATGGACATAGTAGGTGTACAAAAGGAAAAAAGTAACGTAGATATAAATTTTACAATACTGAATAGACACATACACAAACATATATATATATAAAACCTACCATCAATGAAAGAGCATTTGCATATTATTGTAAGGGGGAAGGAATAGACAAATGAGGTGAGTCATGGATTAGAAAGGCAAATGAGGAAAATACCAGTGAAAGCTACTTCCAAATGAATTCATACTTTGCAGGGACAATGTTAAGATGGGGTGATTATTAAGATATGCAAAAAAGGTCCACTAAATATCCACACATTCCTCAGGCTCTGCAGTTCACTGCAGCACACGCTGATGTCAAGTTTTTCCATGACAGCAATATGTGCAACCTTCTCCTATAAAATTATTTCTATTACAGTTTAAAGTATATAAGAACAAGAAACAAACAACATATACAAAACTCTAAATCTCTTCCCAACATGGAATAGGTATAAGGTCTTGGATAAAGCATGAGGGAGACACAAAAGAAGAACTCCTGGTGAACTATTCAAAAATTGAATTACGGACAGCAAGGAAGCAATGATAATTTGTGAAGGGTTATCCATGGAAATAACAGGACCAGTGATTTACTTTTAGCTAAAAGCGCAAAACAACTCTGCCAGAAACAATTCAAGCACTGCTGAGAAAGACCCTCCATTCACACAGAAAACTGCGGTTTTATTTTTTCCAGATGGGTGATTTCTGCCCCCTTCCCAAATCAGTATGTAGGGTATTTGTTGTAATTTACTTTGCAGAATAAATTTAGAGTTAACCTCATGTCAAAGTCTGGACCAGTAAAGCCCAGACCTTTGAAAAATGGTAGTCCAACTTCTTTACAGGACTGGGGCTGGATAAAAGGGATTAGTAGGATCCACTTCTGGAAAGGAACAGGTCCAAAAAAGAGGCAATATCAATATTTGGGCTGCGGCCATTTGGCAGAGAAGTACCACAAAAACTTCCATTACAGCTGTACAAGCTAAACCTGTTCTAAGGTTAAAAAGAATAGACCTCAATCTCCACAACCGTCCATCTGGCATCTTCTGACAGCACTAAGCTTGCTTAATGTTCCCACCTGATTGCAAAGCTACACAGGGGTGCCATAACCCTCTAGGCTTGTTCTCATCTAAACTCATTAAATCATCCTGATGGAGAGACTGGTGCTTAGTCACTAGGACCTTCTTAAAGCTAATTCCCTGCTACTGTTGCATCTTATTTGGTTCTGGCATTAATTTAATCAGCCATTCCTACAATTCAATCAGGCCTGCACAATGACGAAAAGCCATTTCCAACCACTAAGTTGGAGGAAAGTAATCCTGCATCTCGCTTAGATGTCAGCCGAGGCCACAGATGGTGGTTGGAGTTGTTCAGAGGCTGAGGGAATAAGTCATGCAACCACTGGGGTGGGGGTGGGAACTTTCACTCACTATCTTTTCAAGATCCTGCCTCTAAAAGGGCTTTGCAACTCCAAGCTCTCATTTTGATTTTTGTTTTCAATTTCTCTCCCTCCCTAACTGGGACAAACAAGGAGCTGAAACGCTTCAACTCTATTTCCCAATTAAAAAAGCATTCAGACACATAGACACACTAGAAATGATCAACATTTTTATTTTTTCGTCTTCTTCCATTTTATTTAAGATGCCAGACTTTCTATTGGTATCACTTCCCCTTCAACCAAGTGGTGATATGTCTTCTGAATATCCTTTTTTCTCCTTATCACACCCATGTGGTTGGCCATTTGCAGTGTGCTTTTGGGTTTTTACAGAGTTCTCAAATGTCTTTGGAGTACAGCTTGAAAGTACAGTACACTTGCAGCATTTCTATAGGGTTCTTCTGGTTTAACTTCAGAGAAGGTTTAGGCAATTGTCTGCAGAGCATTGGTCATTTGCATAAACTCTTCCCTTCCTTCCATTATAGAGAGCTCTGCAGGAATAAAAAAATGTGTCTTGCTGTTCTAGTAATAGAAGCCACATCCTCAGATATGTCTTCCATTGTCTCCTAGCTTTTTCTCTGTAGGATTTATATTATTTGGG
Organism: Podarcis pityusensis; assembly: GCF_964106645.2. Classification (NCBI taxonomy): domain Eukaryota; kingdom Metazoa; phylum Chordata; class Lepidosauria; order Squamata; family Lacertidae; genus Podarcis; species Podarcis pityusensis. The sequence goes on from NC_138029.1 coordinate 33,134,582, forward strand.
GTGTGTCTTCCAACAATTTTCAATCTATCTCAGCTTTTACCAACCTGGTCTCATCCAGCAGTTGTTGTTGGACTACAACTCCCATCATCCTTAATCATTAGCCATGCTGGCTAGGGTTGAAGGAGTCAAAAAATATCTAGAGGGTACCAGGTCACAGAAGGCTGAGCTATCTGAATGCATCCGTAACTTTTCTGATTGGTTCTCCTTTTTTTCTTTTTTACAGAATCAGTTGCAAATGACATTCACGATAATTAATTTTGGAAAATAAAAGGCATCTTCACTGGGCTTTTTCTTTGGTGTCTTCTGGGATCTTTCACTCCCCGCCACCCGCCCTCAGCATCCTGCTAAGAATACCACTTCCTAAACTGTTGACATGTGTGTTTTCAGAACAGTCTGCTCTGTGTGAAAATAAAAGCTTCCCTAAGGCTCAGCCCTGGACCTCTTTCTCAGAACCTCTTCAAGGGATGGTCACACTCAAAGTGGGACAAACAAGTTTCTCCATCAACAGATGGGAATGGAGAGGAGGGAAGGATGATGCTAAGTTCATGTTGCTCAATACTGGCATCTTGTTGCTAAAAGAATTGTAAAAGAATTGCTTTTTTATGTATTCATAATCTGAGCCTGTTTTAAAGATGATGATAATTAATAATAATAATTTATTTGTACCCCGCCCATCTGGCTGGGCTTCCCCAGCCACTCTGGGCGGCTTCCTAAAAAATATTAAAATACAGTAATACATCAAACATTAAAAGCTTCTCTAAACAGGGCTGCCTTCAGATGTCTTCTAAAAGTCTGGTAGTTGTTGTTCTCTTTGACATCCGGTGAGAGGGTGTTCCACAGGGAGGGCGCCCTGTTTTCCTCCTCTCGGCATTCCCTCATCCTTCTTCAGGAAAGCTGAGTCCAGTTCCAGGTGGTTTTGAGTGAGACTTCCTTTTAAAAAGATTTCCTTCTTTCGGTATGAATCAGCAGGCTTACCCACAACATGGCCGCACTAGAACGCACCCAGGTCTGCTCATTGCCTCACTTTCCTACAAGATAATGCAGGCCAGAGTGGCTCTTTAAAGCAAGGCTACACAGCAGGGGTGGGGGAATGTGCGGCATCTTCCCTGACCACTCACCAAGCTGGCTGAAGCAGATGGAAATTTGATTTCCAGTGTATCCATAACATCTGGAGGACACTGGGCTGGCCACCCCTGCTGTATCAAAGTGTTTGTTACATATGTAAATATGCTTCTCTCCTCAAATCTTAGTACAGGAGCCTTCAATGTTTAACATTCTGGACTGCCAGTATTGTTCTAAGCCTATGTTAGAAAATGTGCTTTCTGTAGGCCAGCACAAAAGCTGAAGTTGACACTTCCTATCTTACCTGGGTTGGAAAGAGCATGCCACAGGATCTCCTTGGCAATAACTTGCTCACTCAGTACAGCAACCCAGTCCATTTATTTAAACCCTGTTTATTTTCACCAAAATCAAACATTTTTCTTTCTTTCACCATCTGCCAAAAATCTTTCACTAATGCAAAATCTATTTGATGGTCTGTGTCTGGATTTGTAGAACGAGAGGCTCCAGGGCCCATATAGGAAGCCATGCCTGCTGATGCAGAAGCTCTGCCTCCTAATGCCAAATGTATGCAGCCGCCTGGGACAACTTGGGTTGGTGGTGAAAGCAATGGATTCTAAACATGCTGAAAGCCAGGGTCAATCACCCTCATTGTTGCAAACATCCTGGAGGAAACGCTGCCTCTGTCACAAAGGAGTAGGTCTGAAATCAAGCTCTGAACTGCATATCAGTGCCTAGGCCAGTGCCTTTGGCCTCTGTTTAAATGGATGCCTCATTCTGCAGAAGCAGAGATCCACATTTGAGTGGCACAGTCAATCCAGACTCTGGTTTTCACCTTGGCTTCCAGGAAAGCATATTTGGATGCCCTTCTCCAAAATTTCATCAAAAGTGCATAGCAATGTATTCTGTAGCTAAAAGGCAGATGGAACAGCACACAACTGGATATGACGGGTGGCATGCTCCATCCCTCTAGGGCCTTCTCCACACCACAACAGCTCCTGTAGCATAAATTTGAGCCTCAATTCATTATTTTTTTTACTGAGACTTCAGGAATAATATTATCCTAGCTATATAACAAAAATGCCAACCAATGCAGACCTACCCCCATAGACCTGGAAGGAGCGTAAGCTGCTTTAATGTCATTGGTGTCTGGTTAATCTAAACTATATTTCAAACTTAGCTCTGTATTCAGAAGTTGGAAAATATACCCAGGAAGAAATCAGTCTCCTTTTCTTTCTGTGTAGCTCCTCTGCTGAAACTGGTTTGGAAATACAGGTAAAGCTTCCTCTAATGCTGACTGCTTTCTACATCGGAAATGCCTGGAGTCAGCAAGAAACAACGAGGCTCTATCATGCATGTGTGTGAGATACAGAGGGACGGGTGCTTTTAAAGCTCTGTTCCATGATGCTTTTTTTCTCCCTGGAAGGGATCAGTGGGATGCTGGTGGCATGCTGTGTATGTAGCTCTGTTGAACAAGGCAGGGGGTAGGGTGGGGTGGAGGGCAGTAGGGGAAAAGATGACAGCACAAAGTGCTTTCAAAGGAGGATCACACAAAGCCAGCATCTCAGCTGCATCACCTGCAACAGCACCGCTAAGACCTGGTAAAGAAAAGGAGACGGAGGCTTGTTTTTAAGCAACCTGCATCCTAAACACAGGTATGAAGTTGAAAAACAGGCAAACAGGTTCTTGTATACTTTCCCTCACCAGAAGGTATGTTTGCACTGAAAGTGACCTCATCTGATAATGGCATAATATTGGTTAGCTGCATTTGGTTTTTTGATGAGAGATATTGTTTGCATCCTCTTTGAACCATGCCTCAAGCCCCCGCCCCCCAGCTGGTGGTGGCGGCAGTGAGACTTAGGGCAACTGGGATGTCCCTCTGGAGATGCAGAACCATAGTTTCTAATCCATCCTGCTTTTAAATTCTACCAATGTAGCCTGGCATCAGTGGCAAACCCCATATGTTGCCAGCACAATATCACATGCACCTAAGATGTCTCAAATTAGCACTGACTTGCTGTCAAGTTTTATGAACAGCGGAGGCAACCAAGCCTTCCTCTCATAGGAACTCGGTGTGAAACGGGAATAACACAAGACGCAAGGGGAATTATATGAGAAGAATGAAAAGCACAGACACCAGAGAAACAGAGTAGTCTGTAAGAAAACCAAATGCCTAAGGAGCCATCAGCTTCATGGAAAACGTAAGAGCAGATATTATTAGAGACGGATAGCTCAGTTGCGTAGAGAGCTGATAAAACCAAGGTTGCAACTGCTAGGTTGGCAGGAGCAGGGACCAAGCAACGGGAGCTCACCCCATCACGGGGATTCGAACCGCCGACCTTCTGATCGGCAAGTCCTAGGCCCTGCGGTTTAACCCACAGCGCCACCCGCGTTCCTTTTTAGAAAAGTACTGGGAGGCAAAATAAGCATATATAATTGATAGTGGAAAAATTACTGTATCAGACATCACCAGTTACTACTGGTGTGTATTATCATACAATGTCTTACATGTGAATTTGCTAAACAAAGCTCTGACTCCAACCACCCCTCACCCCAACTGTATAAAAATTCTTCAACAGAAGTTCCTAATCCCTTTGTAAAAGTCCAAACCAAGAGTTCTTTGACTAGGAAGCCCCCCTTACCTAAACAAGGTTGAAACTTGCTTATTTTAAATATGGGTGTCCACTGATTTCTTTGTCATTATATGCATTCTTTATATCTCTTATTTCTTTATCTTACACACCAGAACCATTTCCACTAATTTTGGCTATGTGTTGACATGCTCTCATTAGAGTCTTATTAAGCTAATTACTCCCAATACAAAACAGGAAGTACATTTTTGAAAATCAGCTATCATGATGATTAACCGTTCCAACAGCTACCATTAACATCGATTTAATTCCATTAGGGTTCCAGCAGCAAATCTTTAATAAGAATAACTCCTGTTTAAACAGCAAGTAAATTGAGTGTTGGTAATACAAAATCTATAGAGCACTGTGTTCCCTTCTCCCCCATATCAATCTAATTTATTCAGCTGTTCTTGCTCAGGGGTTTAAATGGATAATTCACACAAGCTCTGTGGTAGGTAAAGAGAATAGGCAGGAATAGATGGAGAGGTGACAAAAATGATGCCAGACTTTTGATCACTTGGCAAAAGAATGCTGGCACATAGCAGGAAAGGTGGCAGTAAACTCACATGCAGCAAAATGGGATTCATGCGCCAAGCCATAAATGGGAATGCATCATTATTTAAAGATGGGGCTTTATGGGAGGCTCATTCCTGCAAAATAGGCAGACGATAAATGCGTAGAGAAAACAAGAAGATAGTTTGAATCCAGCAGGAGGATCATAGAATCGTATTGCTTCATAGTTGCACAGACCAGTGAGCAAACCCAAGCTAAACATTTTAAAGTGGTTAGGGAAGCTAATCAGATCAACTCTGGTCTATCTCCCAATAGCTCCCTCCTTCAATATAGCAAGGAATGGGGAAATCTGTCCATTTTGATCTCTCTTGGTTTCTCATTTATAAAATCTTAAAGTCAGTTTTCTGAATTTTCACATCAGTTTGCATTTTTTTAAAAAAAAAATAAAAGTCCGCATGAAAGTTCATGATTTTAGTACAAATCTCTCCTAATCTTTTTGTATGCAATTTCCCCTAATTCATGTCTTGCAAAGCCTATTTTCTTAATTCAATGCATTTTTATGTTAATTGCAATAATATATGGATTTTAATGCACAATTTATCTTAGTACATGCATTTTTGTACACATTACTTGGTTGGAGAAGTAAATTGCAAAATTCACAGAAGTGTGAATTGCAAAAGAATGGCAATGTTTCAGTTTGCATAGTGTTTTGGAATGTGCAAATTAGGTAGGTTCACCTTTAAATGAGAAATAAATTTACTTTCTCTCTTGTCCCTACATCTAAGACTTTGGGACATCCTTATTAGCAGCCCATGGATCGCCATCTCAAAACTCACCACTTCTTGACTTCTGACGCTATTAGAGTAAGCTGAAAACACTCAAATGAGGCTTGTTCAACAGCAAGTTTGCGAGAGTTTTTGTAAAAAAAAAAGAAGAAGAGGGGGGGTTTCCTTTAAAAAGCTTAACAATTTTGAGGTCTTCCTAATAAAAGCTCAACAACTTTTGGGGTGTCCTGGTTATTACAATTTGGAATATGGCAAACCTATTTAAATCCCACAATCATTGAGGATCTGCAGTATTTGTTGATTCACAAATCCTCATGCATAATATCCACCTGAAACTCTGGGCCATCCTTCACAATGGCATAGCACCACATGGCTCCAGAGAATTTGATGTGTTTACAAGTAGCCGAGATTAGTGATACCAGAAAGTAGATCCTGCCTACTCTGAGTCATGTACCATACAAACATCTGCTTCAGAACCATTAGGGTTTAGAAACCATCATAAAGATAAAAAATGTACACAGGGCATTTAGCTCACAGCTTTTGCTAATCTTTGATATATAAACTGATTTCTTTCAAATTAATACATGTCTTGCTTAGCAAGGTGGGCTGAGCAAAAACGGATAAGGGCCCTGCATGGAGTATAACCAGAGTTGCACAGAAAGCAACACTCTTGACCTTTCCCTGTCCTCAAAATACTTGCTGTTGTGAAAGCAACTCAAGATGGCATCTGCCCCTTTTGTACCTGATTTCCATGAGCAAGCAATAATTGTAAAAGAAAACCCACCTACTGCGAAAAGAGCCATATTGCGCTCAGTGGTGATATTGGGCATCATCACTAATGACAATCCTTGAATCCAAGCACATTGACTAGAGTGGATCCAGGCAGGAGCAGACACAAATATATACTAAAAATAGTACCTGAACGCCCACACACGAAACCACTGACCCCCAACAACCTGACATGAAAGCACAGCTATGTCCAGAAAATCCAGAATGAATATCCACAGTAAGGGACAGAGAACGAGTGAGTTGCAGAATCCCACATTCAGCTAGCGGCATTTTAATGACGTAGTCAGCAAAAGAGAACAAAATAACACTACTATAAATTACCACTCTGTTATTATTGTAAGTGACAGCATAATCAATGAAAAGACAACGTGTGGCCAAAATAATTGTTTGTAATTTTTTTAAAAGTGCTTATTCATAGTGGGGAGGAAATAAATACAGTGAATTGTATTTGTAGAACTGTAGTTGGAAGGGACCCACTGCAACATAGGAATCGAACCCACAACACTGTGATTAAGAGTCTCCTGCTCTACCAACAGAGCTATGGCCCATGTAGGGTGTGGTTGTGGGGTGTCCTCACATAGCACAGTGACCTTGATTTGACTTTCAAAGTTCTGAAAATGAGAAATACTACCACATCTGAACCCTGTTCTTCTGCCTCCTGGTTTCCAGTCAGAGCCAATTCATAGTACCCTTGATGTGTCATGAAGGACATGAGGGCCAAGTGGAAGCATATTGTAGCTGTGTCCCAGTCAAAGCAGCTGTTTAATTCCCTTGCTGCTTGCCCACAATATCATCTGGAATACCTTAGGAAGGGTAGGGAAAACTATGACTTGTCACCAGCTGGACAGTCTCCACCCACAGAAACCTGTCTTTATGTTGTGATCACCATCTGAGGTCCTGCTCAGTGTTGCTCTGCTTTCTTTTGGGCCACATCGGCAAGGCCGGGGGCGTGTGTGTGGGCTATTGTTATCTGGAAGGGCACTTTGGTGTTGCTAACACAGTGGTTTGATTTCACCACTGGAGGTGCACTCCACTGAGACAGATGGATGCCAACAATCTGAGATAAACCAGGCTGGGGAAACTCAATGAATGAATCATAGAATTGGAAGGGACCACAAGTGCCATCTAGTCCAACCCCCTGCAATGCAGGAGTCTTTGGCCTAATGTGGGGCTCAATCACACAACTCTGAGATTAAGAGCTTCATGAGATTAAGAGCTTCATGCTCTTAGCAACTGAGTTATCCTCCAAACTGCTGGACTCCAAACTTCCATCAGTCCCATCCAGTACAGTCAATAATTTACAGTCTCTATCCCTTCTAAAGTGAAAGAAGTTGAAGCTAGTTTAGCTTTCACCTCCTCTTCCTGTAAAGGAACACAGCAGAGCCAGTATCATCTTGCTTAGGACGGATAAGTGAAAGATCAAAGGCACCGTAAGCTCTGGGATCACTCTGTCCCAGCCCCCTACGAATTATCGCATGTTTCCCTCAGATGAAGAGGTCCTTCTTTTCTTTAATTAGCTGTTGGATCCACAGGAGGTAGAGAAGCAAGCGAAATAACAAATCAGAGGAAAAAAGACTAGATCAAGGAAGTGAACCAGTAAGTTAGTGATACCTGCTACAGTCCTAGCACCTTAATCCACACTCCTTCACAAATGAATACTGCGCCAAAAGGATACGCCACATTTTTACAAGAAACTCTATCCTGCATTTGCCCGTAGACCTTTTAGTTTCCGATCCTTTCTGCAGGCACATTTTCCTTACATACCATGGCACAGATGGGTGATATTTTCATGCTGCAATGGTTATTGGGTTTTAATGTTACTTAGTGACAACTTTACAACATTTGTACAGTCACCTGTTCAAGCCCCCTGCTGTTTGATGCACTAAGGATTAAGCTTTAAAACTCTTAAATGAGCTTTAAAAGTGCCTGAAAAGGTTACACTGGTATTTTGCAAACTGAGTGTGCACATTAGCTACTGTTTTGAGAGGTTCTTCCTTTGTAGACTTTTTTTTTTTTAAAGAATGTCCTCCTATTGAATTACTTCCTTTTCTAAGCTTTCAAACAATTGCGTACCAGTAGTTTTATCACAGCAGGCCAGTCTACGGCTCCTGCCACAACCACAGATTTTTGTTTCATTTGCGCTCCCCCCCCCCATCTTTCAGGCTTGACTATCTTTGGGACCTTTCTGACTTAGATGCAGCTAAACACCTGGCTGCATAGATCTCGTGTTCCTGCTGCCTTTGTTCCTATGGACCTACAGTGATCTCATACACATATTTGACATTCCAGTCTTGGCTGACTTTGTGTTGCCAACACCACAGTGTGAGAGGTAACAAATGAATTAGAAGCAAAAGCCTCAATGGATGCAAATTAATATCCAGATATTTGTTAGAGGAAACCAGTGCTGTGCCATCTTTCAACTGAAGCAAGAAGAAACTGCATGATGCATTTAGAGTCAGTGTGTGCCTTGGCAAGAGAGAAACCAAAGAAAGGATCCCAATGGATCAGCTGCATTGGAAATGTTAATTGCTCTATACTGCATTGCATTGTAGCTTGTATTCTAGGGCTGCCATATGTCTGGACATTACCAGGATTTCAAAAAAAGCTCAACAACCTGTGGACTTTTGGGGTGTCCTGGTTCTTACTTTTTGAAACATTGTATTATATGTAGGTTTCCAGTTTCATTTATATTCCCTATTTGTTATTTTGTAATCTGTTTAGAGACTTAATATTAAGTAGTATGTAAAATATAAAATAAATAAATAGACAGACAGCTTTCACCCACCAGATCACATATTTGCCTTTTAATCTGCTCCCCCCCTCTGCTTTGTCTTTAGAAGTTCTCAAAACTCAATGTTTCATACACACTCTCTCACACACTTGCTTTGCTCTGCTTTACTTTCTTAGACCCTCTATTCATGTATTTTACTCCCCTTCCCCGCAATCAAACCATGGTTGCTCTCATTCCCCCAACGATCGTAGGCTGTCCCTTCAGGACCCTAATTATCTCTTTGCTTGGTTATTTACAATTAAATGGGAAGAAACTTGTTTCTTTGCTGCTTTCACAGTTGTTTGCTATAACCACTCAGCCTGCCCTGATGGGATCTTTGCTATGCACTCAATAATGTTTCAGCTAATTCTTAGGCTACTACAGAAGACTAACTTTTGCTCTGGCTGTGATAATTGTGTCTTCAGATCAACTGATTTCCAGCATGTTGGGGGGGGGGTCTTCTGCTCATAATAATTGCTGGGGGTCAAGTTCCTTAATCTCTAGGGTTAGCAAAGCAGTTGAACATGATGTGAACTGATGTGACAGCACTGGGATAACAGTGATACCAATTTTATGTACAGTGGTACCTCGGGTTACATACGCTTCAGATTACATACGCTTCAGGTTACAGACTCCGCTAACCCAGAAATAGTACCTCGGGTTAAGAACTTTGCTTCAGGATGAGAACAGAAATCGTGCTCCGGAGGCGCGGCAGCAGCAGGAGGCCCCATTAGCTAAAGTGGTGCTTCAGGTTAAGAACAGTTTCAGGTTAAGAACGGACCTCCGGAACGAATTAAGTACTTAACCCGAGGTACCACTGTACTAGATGATGTACAGTGTACCATTAATCTTCACAGAATGGGCCTGGCATTGCAGTTGTATCCATTCACATCTCCTTCTGCTAGCATGGCCCTTAAAAAAATTCAGTATTTTACAACCCCATTTTTAAAAACAGACTGTAAATCTGATATGTGAGGGATGTGTGCCACTTATTTCTATTAATAACAAAGCTTCCAGTTTCTCATTATTATGGAAACCTGGTTAAGGGTGACATATATGATGCTTTAAGTAATTATGACAGCTCCTTCTTTCTAAAGAATAGCTGGTTTTCCTTAAAATGAATGTGCTGAGATTTGTGCTTTTAATTTTTTTAAGTATGATGTTCATGAGAATGACTCATTAGGAACATATATTCAGAAATAATGGGCAAAACTTCCCCAAGCTGTTAAGTCCAATTTTGTTTTAACATAGAGAAAGAATTGGTTATCATGAGCATTTAATGGGGACTCTAAACTTTACACTGCTCTCTCTCTCTTTGTTCTTGTGAGAGAGTTTGAAGGAGGAACTAGTGTCAGAGTCCCTTAACCCAAGCGTGATTACAGGGTGACCTCATCCAAAGAAGTTGGGAGTAGGGAATTCTGCTCCTACTTACAGGGCCATATCTAGAGAGCAGCACTGGGTGGCTATACTTAGCCTCCCTGGCACTTGCTGCAATCTTGTCCCCAGTGCTCTTTAAGCCATTAGGAATGGTCATTGCGGGATTTGGAGCACTGTGTCATCAGTATAGTGATGATATCCAGCTTCATTTCTCTATTAGCATATCCTGGACTCGTCTCTGGATGAAGTGGTAGGTTGGAGGAGGGAAAATAAACCAGAGACTGAATCCCGAAAAGGCAGAAGTCCTGTGGTTTGGTGGCTCCTGGGTCTGGGAATTTCATAGCTGCCCGCCCTCCATTTGAAGGAGCAAGTGTGCAGCTTGGGGTGCGGGTATGTGTGCGCACCCCTGAGGATGTTCTTAGATCTACCTTTCTCACTGGAGGCCCAAGTGGGTACAGCAACTACTTTTGGCTGGTTCTTCAGCTACAAATGTGTCCGGCCAGGGAGAGCCTCACCCCTTTGACTCATGCACAGGGAAACTCAAGGCTGGATGACTGTAATACATTCTCTTTGGGGCTGGCCTTATAGCTAGTGCAGCAGCTGCAGCTAGTGCAGAATGTTGCAGCTAGACTGCTTCCTGGAGCACCTTTTCATGTACATGCTAACATCTCTCTTACATGTGTTGCTATACCAGCTCCCAATATGCTGCTGAAGCTCTCAAGCTCTCGGGAGCAAGCTATTTTAAGGAAAATCTTCTCCCACATCATCTGACACCATCACTGAGGTCAGCTAGAGGCCCACATGGCTGTGCTGCTGCCTTGAAAGGTTCATCTTGCAATTACCAGGGATATGGCCTTTTCCATTGTGACACTCTCTCTGTGGAACCATCTCCCCTCTGAGTTATGGCAGGCACCCACATTAATCCCTGCTGCATATGGAGATTCAGGGGGGTTGGTTAATTTCTAACTTTTTCCCTAGTTCCAGGAATTTAGGGGAGTCTTGCTCCTCCCCCCAAACTTATAACAATATCAACATTTCTGATACCAAATTATTCCACTTCATAGAACTGACAAAGCCAGGGTTCAGTGTGTATGGAAATACTTGTGTTCTATATTAGGCAAAAGAGCCTAATATAAAAACTAAAAAAGTCAATTGCTCATAAGGTCCTTCATTTCTTTTTAAACAACCTATCCATGCAGATACATTTGGTGACATTGATTTGTTTGTTCTTAAGGGGTTTTTTTTTAGGGGGGGAAAGGTCACATTCACCATTTATAATCTCAGCAGAAGGGCCAGAGCTATCAATTCTCAGTTCTAATTCCCTATCTCATAACTGTCAGATTATGAAACTGCAAACTGTAAGCCTCAGGAGTTTACAGAAAAACATCTCCTTATTCTCTCCTGCCGCTTTAATCAGATGAATTAATAAAAGCAGGATTCAACATTTGCTATTCACTCCAATATTGAGGGGAGCGGGAGCGGAGGGAAATAGGACATTGGATTCTCTAATCTTTTCTTAAAAAGAAAAGAAAAAGAAGATAGCACACTGAAACCCAGAGTACTCACTTACCAATCACCTTTCTACCCCAGTCCTAGGTTTTTCCAGCTGTGACATCTTTTAAGCCCCTCTGAGTGCATCACATAATAACCTTCTATCTATAAGGCAACAGTCCTACTCTATTTTGCCTTGGTCAGACCACAACTGGAATACTGTGTCCAATTCTGGGCACCACAATTTAAGAAGGATGTTGCCAAGCTGGAACGTGTGCAGATGAGGGCAACCAAGGTGATCAAGGGTCTGGAAACCAAGCCTTATGAGGAGCGCTTGAATGAGCTGGGTATGTTTAGCCTGGAAAAGAGGAGACTGAGAGAAGGTATGATAGCCATCTTCAAAATATCTTAAAGGCTGTCACATGGAAGAGGGAGCAGGCTTGTTTTCTCCTGACTTGGAGGGTAGGATGTGAACCAATGGCTTCAAGTTACAAGAAAGCAGATTCCAACTAAACACACAGAAAAGCTTTCTGACAGTAAGAGCTGTCTGACAGTGGAACAGTCTCCCTCGGGAGGCTGTAGACTCTCCTTCCTTGGAGGCTTTTAAGCAGGTGTTGGATGGCTATTTGAGAGGGATGCTTTAGCTGAGATTCCTGCATTGCAAGGAGTTGGACTTGATGACCCTCTGAGTCCCTTACAACTCTACAGTTCTATGATTCTATATTCCTAGGGACACTGGTGCTACAGGTTCTACTGCCTAGCAGACCCACCTCTAATCAACTGCAACCTTTCCCCAGCCTGGTATGCTGAAAATGCTGTTGGATTCCAACTCCCAACAACCCTTCCCAGCATGACCAATGTCAGTTGAGAAGTGAGGGTTGCAATCCAACAACATCAGGAGGACCACATGCTCCCCACCCTTTCCTGGTGGCAAACTCTTTCCCATGGGTGTTCCCAAAGATAGTTTATTTTTTAATCACCATGAGAAAAGCACACCAGGCAACATAACTGCTTCTCTTGCATGCCCTTGGTGGGTTTTCTGTTATGGTAAGAGGGGTAATGGGAAGGGCAGAATAACTGCTAAGGTTGTCTCCCCATCACAGGAAGCAATACCTGAATTAGACAGAGATGACATTTCCCTCTGCGATTCAAACTATCAAAAATGAAGAATGTGAACTTTGCATCAACTTTTCTAGTTTCCCCTCCAGACTCCAAAGGAATGATCCACTTGGTACTATTATCAAAAGAATAACGAATTTCAAAAGCAATCCATCAATCCTTATTTCAGCTATGGAGACAAATTTTGAGTGAGGTCAAGAAAGGAAGGTCAAACAGCATGTGACAGATCCTAAGAGGACCTAAGTGTGCCTTCCCATTTAAGGCATAACGAAAACAAAGGTTAATCAGCCACATTGCATTAAGATTTCAGAAAACATGCTTGCTTGAAAGGACACATTTAGCACACCAAAGGGGCCTCAGCCACCATAATGTACATCCACTGATGCATTAATACACCAGGATGGCACTAGGATCTACAATTATACCTGCAGAATTTGGTTTGCAGCTACTATTCTGACACAAGGAGCTACAAAATGAGAAGTAAAGCAACTGCATTAAACAGTAAGTGGCTATGCCAATAGGGAAGGGGGAGCTAGAAAAGAAGAAAAATGAGCACATCTGAAGGACAGCTTGTTTAATAGATTCAATTATGTTCAGTACGTTCAATGCAACTTGCTTCCAAGGGGCAGAGCAATCTTAACCAAGGTGTGACTGAGCAGCATAGCCATTGCTGCATTTGCAACCCCACTGCTTATGCTGGCTGAGGCATAAGTCAGGAGCAGAGGAAACTCTGCTCAGTGCGAGAAGAGTCTGGAGTAGGTGCAGTCATCGGTCCTAATGCTGGATTGGGTGGAATGTCGTCAAGTGTCAGTCGTGTACCCAGCTCAGGATACATTGGATTCCAGGCCAGCAAAACCACTCCTCCTCTCCTGAATGCTCTGTTGGGGGGCTTTCCTTGGACTACTGTTGATGAGAATATAACCTGCAGGAACTCTACCTGCCCATACTTTCATTAGGTGGGATAGAGAGCTCCATATGGGAGGAGTGACACTGACATCACTAGGGGTAGAGTTCTTTATGAAGATGCCACCAGGTCGGTGATGTCTCTAACCCCGTTATGAGACTTTATTCCTTTTTTATATTATGTTGAAAAACATATTTAAAATTTCCCATGACCTCTGAAATTAAATGGAATGATAAGAATTTAGGACTCTGTATGGGAAGTGGGGGACAAAGTCAACCTGATGTTTCAGGGGGAAAGTTGGGTTTCACAGAACTAGAAGCCAAAGTATTTGATCGACCCTTTGACACTGAACAACACTGACACAGACCTATGGGAACTGGAGTATGTCTTAAATCAGCAACTGTACATAACAACCATGTACCACTTGCCAGTAAGAGAATGTAATCAGTGCTGGCTTTTTTATTTTGGACACATCAACTGTGCACCAAAGCAGACATATTTCTAAATAAAGGGCACCCCTACAATATGACTGACTGGAGCAAAATCATGTCTAAGTATCGGAATACACCATAACCCAAATTGCATGGGGAAGCCTGCATTAAAAAACAACAACAACTACCAAGCATGCAATTACAGTACTTATTTCACGAAACAGCTTGCATATTTCATGACATGTTGTTTGCAAGTTAGCTATTATAAAATCAAATGTAAATGATTTATTGAGGTAAGCAAATAGTCTTGTGGCGTTTGGAGAATTACTGTAAAAATGCAAAAAAAGAAAGAGAGCAAAGCATTGTAAAGACAGCTTCACTTGCTTACATCCTCAGACCAACAAGTGCCACTGAACTCCATTCACCAGTGTGCAGTTCTCCACACTAAGTAGCACAACCAGAAGTGCTCCCCCAAGATCTGCAGCTTTGTTGCCCTTGCAGAGCTTCATTTAACAACAGACCAGAACAAACACAGCTAAACAGAGCAAGGCATGAAAGCAAGAGGTCAGCATGAATCGATGCTGTGTGGTACGAAATCCCACTCAAGGCGCTAAGAGCAGAACCAGGATGGAGCTAATGAGGCCACCATTTGGGGTGCCTTGGCTGCAGGGAGAGTCTAACTATAACTACTAAAGTACAGAGGGCTCTGCTTACCTGCTCGTGATACTCAATCCCCATGCTGAGGGTATTGATCAGGATAGCTATCATGATCCCACGGCCAAAGTACTTGCTATCTACAATCTTCCGAAATGTCTCACAAACCACCTTCCAGAAGGCTAGGAATTTTAAGGTGTTTCTTCCCCGGGCTTTCCAACGCTGAGGGTCCCTCTGATCACTGTAGTGAGCGTCCTGAGTAAACTCATATACCCCGTCGCTGTCAGAATCTCCCACTTCATTGTCCACCAGCTCTGGATCGTTAGCCAAGGTCTTCATGCAGTATGGACAACTATCTGGGTTGCAAGTATTGTTGGGTTTCCCAGACTGGCTGGAAATCTTGCAGGAACTTTGACAAGCACCTGAAACAAGGACAAAAAAAAAAATACCCTCTGTTATTTCACTAAAAATCTTGGAAATCTCTTTCTGGAGCAGCCGAACAATGTCGGTATCCAACTGCAGTTTTGGTAAGTTCAATAATTTCACATCAGATGTATGAGGAGAACCTCTGCCCCGCTTGAGTGGTTATCTCCAACCAGCGCAAAAACAGTATGTGTGTATAACTTTTACCATGGCTAGAACAACATTTGAACCACAATTTTTGACTATCTACTGAACCTGAATCAAGACCCTTACTAAGAGAGCGATAAGAGGGAGGATATATTAGATTCTAAAAACCTGGTGATTTTTGATGCTAAGCATCAGCCTGCCCCCTACTTTCTCCAGCACTGTTGCCAGAAAGGTCAGCCCCAATTTAATGAGAAGAGAATTGAAGGGCACAAGTCAAAGAGAGCAAGAGGTGGGAGGATAGGAAAACACAGAAGTGGGACATCAAATGAGCCAGAGGGGCCCTTTCAGGAATAGCTTAAACAGTCTCTGTTGAGAAAACTAGATCAAGTGCCGCATATATGCTGCAACTGAAAAAGGAGCTACATTCCAGTTTCTCCTTCCTCTTCCATAGCTTCTAGAACTCGCTGCCAGGTATGAGATCCCAAGGGACCTTGTTTCCCTGTCATTCCCTCCCCAGCAATTGTCAGCCAATGATTTGGAGGGCTGTGACATAAGTTAAGTTCTGCTAGATATTACAGGTAGGGGAACTACCAGACACAATTTCACTTGCAGGCAATGTGTTTGCTGTCACTTCTGCTTACATCCCGGGGTTCCGCCACTAGTGAGGAAACATGCACCAGCCAGTAAGCTATTATAATGAATGCAGGCAAGGTTTTATTTGAAAGAAGCTTTGTGCAGATATTAGGCCTGTTCTGCTGCTTCTTTAAAAATCTCCATCGGTCAGAATTCAGAAGCAACTCATGCAACACATAGCAAGAGACCCATGAATGGCTACCATCCTACCTATGGGGATGCTTTAGGTGTCTCAGCCTGATTCAGCACAAATAGCAGGATTACGTTGTAGAATTTAGGTATCACAGTGAAGTGTGTGCGTGCATGTGAGCTGCCAGAGATGATGGCCCAGTTTCAACTAACCCAGCGTGCTAGCAGAAGCCTGTGCAGGGGCTCACACTAACACAACAGGGCTCCCCTCCTCTCCTCCCCCCCCCCCATGCACCACCACACCTCCCCCAGATCTGGTCTGGAGGTTTGGGAGAACCTTGAGAAGAGAGCACAGGGCTAGGAGAAGGAAAGATCATCGCACCCGGCAAGCAGAATTCTTGCACTGATGTAACAATCATAAGAGTATGATGTTAAATTCCTCCCAGTGGTCTGGACACCATTTTCCCATAGGATCATTGTTTTTGAAAAGCATCTTCCAAAATACAATTCTGCAAGAGGAATCTGGAAACTCCTCAAAACGTTGAAACTTAAAAATGCTCTCCAACTTAATTTCTGTTGCGTTCTCTTCAAACAGAAGCTTCAGTGTTGTACATATAAACTGGGCAAGTATTTCTCTATGGAGCAAGACCTATGAGGTCAGAATTGTCAGCTCTCATCACTGCAACCCAACACCCTTCATAACAACACAGCATGCTCTATGTTTTGTGATATGCTGATTTAAGACGGCATTTCATTTTTCATACTCTGAAGCTGGGAGGAGGAGGTAAAGACACTAAAACATTTATGTGTTTATATATACAGGGTGAGTCCTTTAAAAGAGGCCCCATGGATACAGAGTACACATGTTCCACGGGGCCTCTTTTAAAAGACTCAGCCTGTATATAGCTATAGGACATGCACACACACACAGTTGACACAGTTTATCCTATTATATCTCACCTCCTTAAGCTCATGACCTAAGAACAGATAGGATACTTGGTGTGTGTGTGTGTGTGTGTGTGTGTGTGTGTGTGTGTATAATATCCTCTGAATTTCTTCACCTTATCACCTATACAAAAGAAGAAAATCCATGATACTGTTCATTTCCACACCCTAATTTATTGGAAGGACAGATCCTGAAGCTGAGGCTCCAATACTCTGGCCACCTCATGAGGAGAGAAGACTCCCTGGAAAAGACCCTGATGTTGGGAAAGATTGAGGGCACAAGGAGAAGGACAGAGGTTGAGATGGTTGGACAGTGTTATCGAAGCTACTAATATGAGTTTGACAGAACTGCAGGAGGCAGTGGAAGACAGGCGTGCTCTGGTCCATGGGGTCATGAAGAGTCGGACACGACTAAACAACTAAACAATAACAATTGCTAAGCCACGAATGTCTGCTAACTAACTTTGAAGATGAAAAAAAAAGAGAGAAAAGAATGAGTGACAGCTGTCCACTGCCAAGAGTTCACAGTCACCTCATTACACATTTGGCTATTAAGTTAAAACAAAAAGCAATCAGCTCTTCTGGCACCTGGAATATTAGGAGCTGTAATTAGAGACAAGCACTGCAGCCAGCAAGCTGCTTGGGTGTTCCTGCTGTTTGCTGATACTTCAACATTAACAACTTCCCCCTAAACATATCATTCTCAAATCATTTCTCGCAATGGCTGAGGCCAGCTGACAGATGGTACCCCACCAGACGACAAGGATACAAAGAGTCTCCCGTTTGTGCTGGCTATGGTGGAATGAAGAGTTTGTCTCCAGAATGCACCTCTGACCCAGTTTTTTTGTTTGTTTGTGATAGTCACTTTAATTTTTTTCCCTTTTTACCAAATGGAGCTGTAATGTCTCTCTCATTTCGAAGCCAGCAGGGGAAACTCCCATGGCTGATATAAGTCAGATAATAAGATTTTGGCTACCTGGCCCTACACCGCATCACATCCAGACAGTTTTTCTTATGGATCTCTCTAACGGCAAACATCATGTTCTGCTCATGTGTTAAAGGGGAAAGCATAATACACATCTGCATATATACTCACAGGTGTGTGGCTGCCTACCAAAACACATCATGTTCAGATAGAGCAGCTCTTACAAGTTACATAATGTGCAGCCTGATCCTATGCATGCTTGTTTGAAAGCAAGTCCCACTGTGTTCAGTTGGGTTGGCTGCAGTGCACTCCCAGGTAAGTGTGCTTAAGACTGCAGCCTAAGAGGTCACCTTCCTAAGAAGTTAAGGAAGAATTACCAAGTCATTAGATTGTTCTTCACTGTTATGAAAGAAAATGGACATGGGCAGGAAACAAATGCAAAGACAAATTTACTTTCTGAGTACAAAGCCCTGAATATTTGCACATTTGCAATGACGTGCATCAGGGATCAGAAGCCTGTAGCCTACAGATGTTGTTGGACTCCAGTACCCATCGGTCCCAGCCAGCATACATACACGAACAAAGTTCTTTCTTTCCTCTCTCATTGCTTTTAGGCAACGGCAACTCTCAGAATGATGGAATGACTGCTCCAACGAAATAGGAGGCCTACCAGTCACCACCTTGACATAATGTGTCCTGCAGATGGAGAAAGTATGGAAACAGCACTTCTGTCTCTAACACATAGGCCCAGAGAAGGATGTTTAGAGCACTGGTCTTTAACTGGTGGCTTAGTGCCTGGTTTTAGGTGGGTCGTA
Source organism: Podarcis pityusensis (assembly GCF_964106645.2). Lineage (NCBI taxonomy): Eukaryota > Metazoa > Chordata > Lepidosauria > Squamata > Lacertidae > Podarcis > Podarcis pityusensis. The sequence continues at coordinate 33,153,121 of NC_138029.1, forward strand.
ACAGCAGCATGGTCCCCATACAAATATGTGGTTAAAAATTAATTAAGAAGGTCCTCAAATGAATATTTGGGTTAAAGGTGGGTCCCTCGTCTGAAAAGGCTGAAGACTGCTGACTTAGAGCAAGTGGGTCAGGTCTGGAATGCCTTCTTCATAACATTCATTTTTTTCTCCATCTTACTGGGGGGCACAGAACAGCCGACTTGCTATCAACACAAATTTGATTAAATGTTACATTGTTACAACCAATTTGAAAAAAATTAAGCTCTATCTTTTCATTCTCTGCCCCCATTTCATGTTTTCCAGTGGGGGCAGGTTGGGAGGAGGTAATCGACACACCCAAAACGAATTATTTCCAATGAACAGGTTTTGTTAGATCCTTATAAACTAACTTATGTCTTAGTTCTGAACTGAAGACAACCCGAATCATCCCAAATCTCACCTGACCCTAATCAATGGCAGCCCTGCCTGAAAAGGTAAGTCAGGGATGAACAGCGGCTCTGCCTTCCATTTAAGTGGCATCTTAGTGGCTGACACCCTACCCAAACACTTACCAGTGCTCTGTGTCTCCAGTAGCTTCTGCATTGGACTATAGGGTCCTGGGGGGATATTAAGGTTCATCAGGGTGCTGGCCCCAGGGTTCAACGTGGGCTCTGCTAAACCTTTTTCTTTCAGCAGTTCATGGGAGTTACTTGGGTGTACAGTAGGGTAGACCTTGCTGCCAACCACAGTCCTGGGAAGCACCTCTGGCCCCGGTAAGCTGAGACCAGGCTGAGGCGGGAGAGATGATCTGCAGCGAATGGGCTCAAAATGACAGTCTGCATGGTAGATGCTGTGAACGGACTCAGCGTTGCTGGCAGTGGGGTGAGGATTGGCTGTTGGAGGGAGCATCAGCCTATTTGCACCATTGTGAAGCGAGCTGGTTTCGACGTCGCTGATTTCAGGGCTGGCGCGCGGTGCCTGAAGGCTTCCGTTGCCCAGGTGATAGTGGTGGTGGTGGTGATGGTGGTGGTGAATGAGATGATGCACCGAGGACCTTTTCCGCGGCCGGTGTTTGCACGGCTGCCGCTCTGCACTGCTCTTGCTACCCGGGCTGGAGAGAAAGCCCATCCTCACCCCTGTGGTTCGGTAGACCTCCACCAGTTGCTTGCTGGCCTTACGGAGGACGTAGACGAGATATTTGAGGAGTTCGTCATAGCAGCTCCCTGGCTCTGAGAAGCTGGCCAGAGTGCTAGCATTGGAGAGGTAGCGGATTCGCTGCTCCTTCATCAGCTGGCTCTCCCGCTGCTTGGTCTCCGAGAACTGAGTTGCTATGACCACTAAGCAGAGGTTTATCATGAAGAAAGAGCCCACCTGTAAGGGAAGGAGGGGTGTGTCAGTATTCCTACACCCAGGGAGGAAGCCTGAAGCAAGTGTATCTGAGAGAGAACCAGTCATTAAAAAAAAATCTTCAAAACTAGAGCTGAGCCAGCATTTCTCCGAAGACTCCCTCCCCCCTGCCTCCCCCGGAACATTTCTAAGATATTTTCTTTTTCTGAACCCCCTAGTAAAAGAGAACCACTTCATGGAATTTCCCACCACCATTTATTTAGGTAGCATCCACTATTCCTACGTCCACCACCCCAGCAAACCACCACCATTGCCCTGATACAACACTAGGTCATGTGGTCCAATATGGTTGGTGATGCTGCCACTAGCAGTGGCAGAGCCAGTGCTAATGGGAAACCCCAAGAAACTGTTGGAAAACTTGTCACCTTGGCAAAATGGTCCCCTTCTCTCTCCCCCCCCCCATCAGTATGCAAATAGTGGGAAATTTCAAGCGGCACTCTGCTCACAGTTCTATTCAAAACCAATTTAAAAAGACCAAACAAGTATTATCTCATCACACGATGAAAAACAAAACTCTGACACCAAATCTCTTAATCGTCTGCCCTCAATACTATGGTCTGAAGGCACAGGATAATCTGGTGTGTGGTCTGGTCATAAGTTCCTGGAAGGAAAGCTTACTGGGAATAACAAGGGGACAAATTATAGGGTTGGATCCAGATTTAAGTTGATTCCCTTTGATTTCAATGGGAGTTGAAGTCATGAATAACTGGTCCCATTGACTAACTGGTTCCTGCCTCCATGACTGCCTGCTCATTTGCTTCCCCACACTGCTTCTGGGTCCAGACCGCTCCATTACACGGAGGAGAGGTCAAGGCAAGTGGAGGTTGCTCCTCCTTCTCTTCCCTCTTGTAACTGCTCCTACGCTTGGTGAGGGCAGGTGAACAGAGGATAGTGACACCAGAACGCAGACACAGGGTGAAGGTGTTGCAGGGGCCATCAGGGAGCCCTTTGCTAGGCTACAGGCCTTGGCAACTGCCCAATAATGCCAACTCCTGACACCGATCCAAGCTGTCTCCTTTTGTAAGTCTACAGCTCTGTTATCCAGAGGTGGTGTGCTTATGTATACGAAACTACACTGATGTTCTCAGCCTCAGGAGTCACTCAGGAAGTGCACCTGTGTCTAAAAATCACAATATGGGAAGTAGCTGACAACAAAGGCTAGTGTCATGTAATACAAAACATAGCCCCAAACCCCGTCCCAGTCAAGAGCAGTCATCATCACATTCTGTGTGTGACTCACACGGGGTGGATATTCCCTGCCCTGTTCTTTTCTTTCCTTCCACCTCAAAGACTCTCAAGCTTCCTCACCGCAGGGACACCCACTCCTCAGTTCCGCAGATGACACAAAGAGCTCAAAGCAGAAGGGAGATTTATTGTGACTTAGAAGGGTTTCTCTAATTTTTGCTTCCCGGTAGTCAGAGCTTACTTATTATCACAATTAAGTAGCATTTCTTTCTCCCATGCATTTACTTTTCAGGACAGATTTTTCCCTCGCAGAGAGGATTGGCAGCTTTGCAAACAGATCTCCCGCTTTGTTAACTGGAATTGCGGAGAGGCTGTAACCCAACAACAGCAGCTGTCTGCAGCAAAAGATTGGATATTTTACTCTGAAACAGTCTTTTCATCAGGCTGCATTTTCAGGAGATCATGATCATCATTCAGCTTTGAAAAGGACCTAGTAACTAGCCTCCTCTCCTGGCTACTGTATACCTTCAGATATATGATCCATGCATGTCACCTGAGCAGTAAGAAGATGCTGATTCATTTTCCCTTTCATTGCCATCAAGGGGGAAAGTAAACATACAATCTGTTCATACCCCCACATGCTTATGAGACTGCAAGTCAGTGCACCTTTCAGCCATTTAGGTATGATTAAATATTCATCTCAGCCTAAGGAATCTAGAATGATCTTAGCAAGCTGACCTCTAAGTGTGTTTATAGTGCCCAAGACCCAAGTCACTCTGTTTCTGATCAAAACAGAACAAATTGTTCTGGGGTTTATAAACATATAAATGTTCTTTATCCATGTGTGCTATCACCTGTAATACTATGGGGTGTATCTGTGTATCTGGGGCACCGCCCAGCTAAAGTTCAGCATTTTTCTGTTCCACTGATTTCAACGCGAGTTAAACATGTGCTAACTCCTGTCACTGAAATCATATGACAAAAGTACTTAGCCTTGGCTGAATCATGTAAATAATGTTTATGCTGTCCTCAGATGTTGCAAAATGCCTTTTGAAGCAGAATGCCATGTGTATGCTATGCTCCAAATCAACAAACACCTCATGCCTCATTGCTTTCCATTACTTTCTTCTTACTACCCGTAGACCTTCACTATCACTTTAGTCAGTCGGTGCTCTCATTTGCCACATCTCTCTCTTGTACACACAAGAGCCACAGGGAGGAAAGTTAGAACGCATCCTTTGCTAATGGGCTACCATCTCTCTCAGGCTCCGCTTATAACTCTCCTTTCCTCTGTCGCCCCCCCCCCCCATGTTTCTTTCCCTTATAACTCTTGAGTGCAACACCTCTGGCTGCCATGAAGACTAGAGAGATAACTCACAATGATCAGGAGAATGAAATATATGAAGTTGTAGAACGAATGAGCATCCATGACAAAGTACATAATATCTACCCAGCCCTCCAGAGTGATGACCTGTAGGCAAGAGAAAAGGAAAAGGAAAGCATCAGTTAGCTTGTACCAGCGGATGCAGGACTCTCAAGGATAGGAAGCATGGGCAATCATCTATGGATGTTCAAGAAAATACACCAGTGCTATTACTTATACTAGGTCATCTGTCAGATCTTTTAACACAAAGGCTATGAAATCACTAAAGAATGACAAAACCCCAAAGTAAAAAATCATTTCATACAAGTGTCGACCCCATGCTTGATAGAACTGAAGAATAACAACTGGCGATTCTCAACCACAAATTAATATTCTTTGCATATAAAAAATTACTTCGGGGCAAGAGTAAAGGTTGACCTAGCTTTCCCTGTCACTGAAGGATAGCCTGTTGATACAGCAAGCTTGGAGTCAGATGAGTCCCTTTGTTCACCTGAAATATTGCAATCCATGCATATCCAATGTTATCGAAATTGATTGCTCCTTTGAAAGGGTTGTGCTCCCCTGCAGAGCAGTTTGTGTAATACTGGTTCCAGTTGACACAAGAGGTGTTCGTGGTGTCGTTGTAGGAATAATAGTCCAAGGTGCATTGCAGACCTTCTTCCCTCCTTGTTGGGATGTCGCGACAGTAACGCATCCCATTCTCTCGAGGCTGAGAGCAGATAAAAGGGCTTTCATCTTCATTCTCTGTCTGGTAGTAGGGTTCCACCTCGATTGTGTACGGGCTTAAAGGAAACAGAAAAGTGCAGGTTAAATACCCAGTATCAGCCTCTGGGTGTGTGTGTGTGTGTGTGTGTGTGTGTGTGTGTGTAGGGAAATGAAGGAAACCTATTTCTATATAACTGAGGGATGCATAGTGGTGTTAAAGGGCAACAGACTGGAAAATGTAAGAGGAAAGTACTCATTCACAAAGTTAACAGGGTAACCTGTGGAACTCATGGCCCTAAGATGTTACAAGGGTGAATAGGATAATTGGGTTCAGAAAAAGCCTTTACACAAATTAATTGAGGGTTAGGGCATTTTGACTGTCTGGGAGTACAATTTCATTTTTCCAGATGTCTTTAAACTGTGGATATTTTGAAGTTCATAATGAATAGCATATCACTCCAAAATGGCTCTTTCTTGAACAATTTCATCTAAACTGCTGGGGATCAGCTATCAGAGACTGGGATGGATGGTTGAAATTTTCTGATTCTAGTACATCCATTATTATGCCCTTGTGGACTGCATACAGCAACTGAAGTTATTTGAGGGAAACCAAAATAATAATAATAAAAAATCTGGTTTGCATAATTATTGAAATACTGTACAGTATTTAAGTAAGAGCGAAAAATGCTCAAAGTCATGACCATTAGTAATCTAGCCTTAAGTGCTCAGGATAAACATTAGTCAAGATGGTCATGAACTTCTCTTACCATCCCAGTAGCAAAGGTAGGGAAGAGAGGGTGCAAGAAAGCAGGCAACAGCCTGGTCTATCTAAGCTTGCTTTTAACGAGTTTACATTTTAAAATCTTGTGTGTTCTATTGGCTCAACAGCTTGCAGCTTTCAAACTAGTATTGCCCTTAAAAATAAAGAAATAGATTTGTTTATACCTTGTCCATTTTTTTCAGTCAACTAATGCCCTCCCACCCCAACCTCCCAGGATTGGGTTAGGTAAATAATGGGCTTTATAATGTGATATATTGATGTCTTCCCACCCCACTCTCAATATTTTCATTGTGCATTCTCAAATGTCAATTTAGATGAATAATGGTATTAAAAAAGGACTGACTAGGCAGGCGTTTTTCAGACTAGAGGTAGATGGTGAAAAACCCTTACTGGGATTCAGAATATCTTTTAAAAAATGCTACTGTTGCTTTCTAAATACTTCCCTTCACATGGCAGGCACCACTTGCGTTTCTGGCATTAGAAATGAACATTACTTCAGAAGATGCCACTGGTATAATAAGCCAATTCAATGCATTCGCCCTGATATGGAAAGGGAAGTAAGTGCTGACTTGTTGGGAATTAGCATACTCCTGCCTCAATAAATGGCTACTTCGCTGATGCCACAAGGACTCATTGCAAAAAGCTGGTGGAGCTATATTTAAGGCGAGTTCAGCCCGGTTAATTCCTGAAGTATTGCTTTTAATGCCACTGGAAGCTAAGCTGAAATCCTGGCATTCTGGTTCAATTAAACTCAGACCAGTAGCTGCTGTGTTGGATATACCCAGAATTGATCAGCAATTCATTTACTTTATTGCCAATTTACCTAGAGGGATTTTGCATGTTAATGAAATCCCAGCTCCCTTTGATAGAGGGAGTGGAAGCAAAAAAACAACAACAAAAAACGACAGAAGACTTGCACAAGTTTGGGAACCAGGAAAACACATGCGTACACACATGTATACACCTAACTTCTGCACTATTTTGAGAGCCACTTCTGATCCAGCTTAACGCTGCTCACGTCTTAAAAACGTAACTGGGGAATAGACTGGAAAGTTCATCTCCATAACACCTGGAAAATTCTGGACTTCCTGTACATTATCAGTAGAATGTTGTGTTCAAACCTGCTTAGACTGTTCAAAAGTTACCAATATGCACTACATCTTCCCCACTCCACCCCACTTCTCCTTGCTTGAAAACAGCCTTGAGATTCACTACGGAAATCATCAAACCAATTCATAGTAAGTTGGTAATCTATAAGTAACATTGAAATTAATGAGACATCAGTGTGACTTTTGAATCAGGCTCAACAAGTGTGTAACCATTTGAACACGCTAAGGTTCAATGTAAATGTATTCTTAACGCGCCATGAAAGTATTTCTCATCATCGTTCACTATTTGGGAACATTGCCTACTAATAATGTCTGACACAGTACCGATAATCATAAATCACAACAATCATAAATCAACAAGACAGCCTCTACACACTTCAAAGATGTATTTTGTTAACAGGTACCAACATTATTAATAGTGATTTGCTTATATTTTTTATGGAATTACCTTTGCGTGGGGTGTGGGTTGCTACTCTTAAAAAATCCTGTTGCTAAGAAGTATAGCCAAAATGGTGCCCTCCCTATGTTGTTGTGACTTCTAACTTGCATCAGCCTCAGCCAGCATGACCAATGGTCAGGGATGACGGAAGCCAAAGTCTGGAAGGCAGCATGTTGGCTACTCCTGCTCTCCAAGAAGGAAAACTAGGAAAAGAACCTGTGAATCTTGCACCAAAAAACATACCACAGCAAGAAACTTGAAGTGATAATATGCAAACTGAGTGTTCACCCACAAAGGCAAGCAAACAGAATGGAGGAAACAGCAGCAGCATGGTGCAGACTCCTCAGATCTTGCTGGGATTAGCATGTTTATCTAAAGAAACTCCTTGCCTCACCACCATGCACATATAAAACCCTATGCAAGCATATCCTAAGAACGTTTAGGTGCCTCATTCATACTTACAAACTGAAGTTTTCTGGAAGGAAGCAGCGGTTCCTGAGCAGCCCTGCCCAAAGCTGGACTCCAACAATACCAAAGATGAAGAAGACAAAAAAACAGAGGAGGAGAACGTTCCCCAACATGGGAAGCGTGTCCAAAAGCAGCGTGACCAGGATGCGCATACCTGAGGGAGCAAAGGGAAAGCAGCCACTAAATGGGAGAAGTCCTGCTAAGTTGGGTTCTTCTTGCTTCGAAAGCTAGGCAGAAACTTGCCATCTGTGAGCTCGGTTCCAACCTTATTTTTTTTCTATTACTGCACCATATTAATTCCTGGCAGTGGTTATAGTCCGTCTTACTGTCCACCACACATTGCAGAGAAAATGACATTTCCCCTCAGGAATCTAAATTCTTCAACAGCTAATCTAAACTCATGGAAAACTATTGTCATGGCCCACATAACACGGTGACTGTGAAACTATAGATGGTACGGTGGTGGTTTCAGCACCAGACCACGGTACCCAATGCTGCCGCCTGGAACGTGAAAGATGGGGGTGATGCCAACCTAGAATATGTACAATGCCACCAAACATCTGGGCCTCTTAGAAAGTAAAGGATTGCAATTCAGTTGAGGCCCATGCGAAAGTCAGCAAGAAAGTCACTCTATGCACGGTGACTGTTTGAATGCCCTATGCCATATGTTTCAATCTACAGATGCACTCTATGGCGGGAGAGCAATGCTAACACAGAAGGTCTCCACATGATGAGAGAAAGTCATGTAAAAATCGGCTTTCAGCCATTACAGTCACCGCACAGAACACAGCCACGTGGAAGCAATTTTCATGCTGAGACTCACTAGCAGCCGGTATATGGTGGGACTCAGTTGCAAAGCCATCAGTGCATCTGCCCCATGTCAAACTCATGGCTGTCCTGCCCTACCAGTGTTGGTAGCTCTGCCCTTCCACACCACCTACTGCTGTTGGGAATGAAGCATGTAAAGCAGACCTGGGGCCAGCCCTACCATTAGACAGGGTGAGAAAACATCTCTAGGGTGGCAGCTTTACTATTACAGGGCAGCACAATGTCAAACTATTTAGGTTTTCACCACGATGGAGTAACACACCCTGCCTCTGTGTTGCCACACATATGCATGTCTATTCTAGGGGTTCCCCCCCCAACTTCCCTTCCTGAACTTCTTGCCCCTCTCATGTTTCAGCTGAACTGCAGTGGCCACCTTTCTTCTAGCAATTATCCTGTTCCTTCAGCATCAACCAGCAAAGTGTTTAACCAGTTAAAGTTTCTCTTTCACCTCATCTCTCTTTGCTTGGAAAATTCACCTGTGAATTTCTGTCTGCCACGGAAGTGTAAAAATCACAGGAAGGTAGAGACCCACGATTCTCATACGTCCGGGCCATTCTACACTCCTTTTGCAAGCTCAGAACCACCCTATTCCCTTCTATCTCAATACAAAATAAATTAAAATCTCCTTCCCCATCCTAATTCATTCCCTGCAAACATGCAGAACTTTACAAGGCAGTTAATTCGTACAAGATTAGGAACATTCGGTTGTGTAACAGAAAGACAAATTGATGGCGACTTAACTTGACATTTGCAAAAAAAAATCGATTTCACCCGACATCTCTGTAATATTCTGTTCATCCTCCATCTCTTTTTGTTCTCTCTCTCTTCTTTCTTGTCTCTTTCATCCACAACGCAGTTCATATTGATCTTATTTAAAGAAACCTTTAAAGCCATTTCTTTTACCTTTATACCTCAGCAAGAATTTTTCATTGTTATGTCATCAGATCGCCTCTTTTTTTTACTTGCTTCCTCCCATAACAAAATAATAGCCTGCCTTCCATATACTCACATATACCCCATCACCACCAGCACCTCCAGCCTATTGTTAAATGTCTTGTATTTGGTCCCTGCGTTTATTATTGATTCATACTTGTTCCTTGACTTGCTTCCTTATGCATCTGTGTGGTCCTAGCTTTGCTGCACAGGAGCGAAGATGAATTACCCGGGATTTGCAAACACATTAAATGAATTACACCCACAGTTAGACAGTGGCAGATAAATTCAGCCATCCATCAGCTCTGCTAGGTGGGGGGAAAAATTATGAGCAAGATACTTGAGCTATAAAATGATAAAAGCGACAACAATAACAACAGGGAACATCCTGCCAGATTAAGTTTAATTTAATGGGATTAGAAAAGCAAATAGAGCCTAGGAATTTCTGGCTTCTGACAGATGGATCACAGTCTGAGTACCTCATGTTGTCAAGGTAACTGGCTAATTTGACAAGATGGGTCCTTTCTTTTGCACTACAAAGCTTTGCACTCATGCATAGTGTTAAACAGAGGGGAAGGACTGAGACCCCAAATTTATCTAGATACTCTGGTCAATTGGATACACTGGACTTCAGATGCAAATGAAATTTCCTTGGAATATTTAGTTGCTGTTACTGTATTGATATCACTAGCACAAAGCATCTTGTTCTAAGTTTTATGGTGGTTGTTTCTTGTTTTTAAATAATCTGGAAATTATTAGGAAAATATACAGATAAGAGAAGAACAATTCATAATGTCCTAAATTATTTGACCAGTAACATGCTGTCAAGGAACCACAATCAACCTTTGGGAGTCCAAGAGAAGAGAGAGAGAGAGAGAGAGAGAGAGAGAGAGAGAGAGAGAGAAACCAAGATGCACATACCATCAAAATCCTGAAATCATTTTTCAGGATTAATTATGGGTAGGGATGGGGGATAAATTAAATTCAGTGTGCATTCTAAAGTGAATCTGTCTAATTCAAAATTCCTGGAAAAAATATGCAAACTGAAAACAGCTATCCTTCAAAAATTCTCACTTCTCTGAATTACATTATGTAGCTCTCAAACAATATAAAGTATACAAAATGCATATATTATTTTAGTACATTTATTTATTTATTTAACAAAATATATATAGTGCTTACATGACAAAAGGCCTCTAAGCAGTTCGCAAGGAGAAAACATACATTAAAAAACACACCTATTGGTGTATACAAAAATGCTTTATATTAGGAAAAACTGCTTGCAAAAATGTATACATCAGGAGAATTGCACTCAAAGACTTGCATCTTTTTTATTAAAGAAAACAATAACCTGAAATTAAGTTTGGAAAATACGAGAAATTCAGGGGGAAATGACACTGGCAGATTCAATCATCCCTGTTGATGGCGAGGGTCGGGCAGTCTCAGCTGCATACATGAGGCAGTCTTTCAAACATGGTCAGCTGGCTATACCTTAGTTTAATGTTTATACCTGCCCTTCACCTTTGCCAGAGCACCTTACAAATGTCAATATATGGCAATAGGGCAGGCATTCTGAAATGAAAATGTAAGGAAGTCCCCTGCTTGGGACTAGGATTGAAATCCCCACCATCTAGAGGGGGGAAAGTCCTGGCAAGAAGCACTGAAGACTAATAGAGCAACAATCCAGGAAGAGAGGCTGAGATTTAAAAATAAAAATAAAAATGTGTGTGCAAAAATCCCCAATTCCCTAAAATCATTATTTCAGTTCATTCTTCTCTCCGCTTTTCTTCAGAGAGCCGAGAGGAAAGTGAGCTATGTAGCCCATCTTGTTATTTCTGGAAGGTCAAAGAAACCTTGTTTCACACTGACATACCCAGATAAAATGGATCATATGAAAAGCATTGGTTGGAGAAGGACAAAAAGCTGTCATAGCATTGCTGAAGATGTGAATCAGGGGCAAAGTAGCGTTGTGATTTTTTTTGGGGGGGGTCCCTTATTCACAGTCCCTGGATCCAGCAAGGATTCAAATTGCTGGAATAGCTAGACAAGTTTCTCAGTAATGGTTCTCCAAGTATGGGATGTTAAAGTAACAAAGGAAGTGGCTCTGGGCCAAACAGCCAGTGGGTACCCCCACCCCTTTGTTAGAAAGACAAAGGTGGAGTTAATGTGTGAGAGGTAGGAGATGGATTCAGGCTGAAGCTTGCGAGGCAGAGCCATGCCTGATTTTTGCTGGAATTCAAGGCTGTGGCAGTGGAAGAAGCAAGACCTTCTTGGGGTATGGATGGTGTGAGCCCCTCCATCATAGGCTCAGGTTGCACATACATGTAAATAAACCATATGTCGACACCAGTGTGTCTGCTGTCCCTCATTAAAAAGGAAACCTGGGTAAGTGCCTGGAACCTGCTCGGAGACGTGCAATAATACAGCAAGGAGCCATAGGTTGAGCATACACTCCAGAACACTGAAATAAGTGAAATCCAGTATGGTCCAAGGACTTGTTATATTTGAAAGAAGAGTAATTCCCTTAAACTAAGCTATACTTGGCAGCCCTAGGAAGAGGAAGGAATTTGTTGGCCTCCAGATGTGGTTGGACTCCAACTCCCATCATATGTAGCCAACATGGGCAATAGTCAGGGATGATGGGATCTGGAGTCCAGCGACACCTGGAGGGCAGCAGGTTCTCCTCTCCTATTCTACATCATCTTTCATACTAGTGCAAGCATGTTTCTAGTAGTCTATCCTCTCTTTCCCATCACATCTCCTTGATGCCTCCAAACTCATTTTTAAATTTTCCTATAAAGTGATTCACATGAGACCCTTTTCCAGAAGCACTGTTCAAGCAAGGGAAACAAAATAGCAAGTCCTCGCCAGTCTGTTTGATTAATTATTCACTCTTTTTTTGAGGAGATGGCTGAGATGGATGGACTATTCATTAAAAAAGAGCACATTGGTATCAGGCTCTACATAAGGGGAGTCACAATAGCAGTCAGCGTGGTCAAGAGATTTAGGCGAGCGCGTTAAATGGGATTTTGGAAAAGATGTAAAATGTCCCACTTATTTCCAGATTGTCAGAAATAATGAGCTAGTTCAAGGGGGAGAGAAAAAATGGGGAGAAAAGAGATTTTACTTACTAGGAACTCTGTTAATGGCTCTCAACGGCCGGAGTACCCTGACGGTCCGAACAGCTGAGAAACTGACATTCTGCAAGTCCAGAGAGTATTCCAGCATGCTGAAAAAAAAGCAAGAAATAAAGGGAACACATCAGAGTTCTGCAGGAAAAAAGTTAGACGCATCCCAAATCAAACAATCGACACATGGTGTCAGGAGAAAAACTCCCTAGCAGGACTTCTGTCCGTGACTGAACGGTCCTGGAGGAATTAATTATGGATTTAATTATCATATCAGAATAAAGTTCATGAGCAAAAACTGTTCTATAAAGTCTCCCGTCCCTCTTATCGTCTGCATTTTTAATGCTCTTTTACAAAAAAAAAGTTTCTGAGGGCCGAAAGTTTCCCAAAGATTCTTTTACCATTGAGGAATGAGAGCATCCAGGGAGGAACTTTCCCAGTTAGCATAAAAATAAAACACTTTTGATTTGTTTTGTGGTTTCAAGACATGTGACCCGGTCAAAGGCCATTTGAGCAGGAGCAACGTCTCCGTTTATGGGATCATCTTGGAGCAAGCTATATGTACCTATATGAATTATCTGACAGAATCATTTTCACACAATAAAAGACTCGTGGGAATCACTCCAAGTGAGGCCTCATGCTGATGTCAGTATGTGGAAGCATTTTTTCACCAGTCAATTTGCACCTCAGTTCTCTCACCTCTGAAAGTCCTCTGCCAAAACGTCTCATGACTCAGATCATACATCATATCTCCTCAGGTCTTTTACTGGCTTCCCATCCCCTTCTGTATCTAGCACAAACTTCTCTATAAAACTATCCTCAGCCTTCCACCCCCTCCCTCAAACCGCCGGCCTCTTTTAGCTCTTGATTCTCATATGCCTCTGTGATTTTGTCTCCTCCAACATTAACAGGCCAACTGAAAATCTCAGTCGAAATACCTAAATCTGAAAATCTGAGGCTCACTTGAACACCCCCACCCCATTCTTCCCTGCTGTATTCCATGGATGGAACTCACTTCCTGAATACGTGCAAACTCTCTCCCTTCAAACCTCTTCGCAAAACCCATCCATTCCATGTGGCCATGGCACACCCCTTCCGTCTTAATTCCCAAATGTAACAAAGCTTTAAACTTCTCTCATATCTTTGTCTCTCTCTCTCTCTGTGTCTCAGATTGCGACTTCCTTGGGGACCAGGACCTCTTAATTTTGGCTATAAATCTCTGTACAATACCACTGATGTTCGTGACTGGACTTAACTGTCAGGGGTCCTTTACCTTTTTATACCAGCTCTCAATGGGGACCAAACCAGCATGGCAAGAATTCTTTCTTTTTTTTCTTTATTATTTCATAAAATGTATATGCCACTCTTGTAAAAACACAAAAACAAAAAAACACCTCCAAGTGGTTTACAATAAGGATTAAGCAATAAAATCAGGAAAAAGTTACAACAGTACTTTAAAATATACAAAAAATAAAATACTAAAGCGGATTAAAATTATTTTGACTTTCTGAGCATCTTGGTAAAGGTAAAGGTAAGGCTTGTCTAAATAAAAATGTTTTTAGCGAGCGTCGAATACTACAGTGAAGGCGCCTGCTTGATCTCAGTGGGCAACTTGGGGCGCTTTGGAGGTTTCCATGCCCACTCCCCAAGTAAAAGTGCCATGTCCATATCCCCCTGCCAAGTAAGATTTGCCCACACACAAAGCCTAATGTTGCTCTGTCCTTTTCTGTCCTGATACAGCTCTATGTTTTCCTACGTAATATCAATATTTCTTTAGGCCTGTGGGCTTTGCAATAAGTAAAGCTGTCAAAAAAATGTTGCCTGTGGAACACTGAAGAGCTCTGGATTGTTTTTTGGTAAAACACAGAATGCGAGGTTTTTTAAAATTAAAAAAAGAAGTTAAAAGCTTTATTTAATTTGTTCCAAAAACTGCTTTAACAAGAAACAAGCAAAGCCAGAGTTCTTCAGAACTCAACAAGACAGACTCACATTGTAAGTTTGTTGTGAGGCTTGTAAAGCCTCCTGGAGGACACAGGCAACCACCAGAAAGAAAAGTTTGTGTGAATCTGTAAAGAAATACAATGACACCTTGGTTTATTAACTTAATCCATTCCAGAAGTCTGTTCTTAAATCAAGGCATGCTTTCCCCTAGCAGCGGGGGACTCAATTTACAAATGGAACACACTCAACAGGAGGCGGAACATTTTCTGCTTCCAAGGCAAAGTTCACAAACCAAAACACCTACTTCTGGGTTTGCAGTGTTTTTAATCCAAGTTGTAAACTAAGCGGTCCTTAAACCAAAGTACCACTGTAATGGAATGTGCACTCAGCTACCTAGTCATCATTTTAAGGTAAGAAAGCAACAAACCCCACCTCCCCCCCCCGCCCCACAAACAGACCATGAAGGAAAGTCAATCCCTTTTACGCCCCCTACAAAAAGCCCATGGAACTTATTTGTCTGCAAACTGTCAGGTTTAATCCACTCCAGAGGGACTCCTGTGCCACGACATTTCATCTACTTTGGTCAAAAGCTGGAAGAGGTTTTGCCGCTTAATGTTCCATACTATAGTGAAAATGGGGGGAAACAAAACAGAGTTGCTCAAGAGCTGAAGTACAGATCAAAGCAGAGAGCGCACCGAGCAACACAGAAAGAGACTGGATTTTTTCAAAGTGCAGATATTATTATTATTATTATTATTATTATTATTATTATACACCAAAAGGCAAATCTCGGGGCTTGTGAGAGAAGTCTGAGCATTCTTGCAACCTTATAACCATCAACATGCTTCTCCAGGCATCCTTTTCCCAGCCATGGAAAGGCAGGAGAACTGTGGAGAAAGAATGCATAAAACTCTAAGAATGTCTCGCAGTCCTTTCCGGCAGAGAGAAGTGGCACACTGGCTTGCAAACAGAAATAAAGCAGCCTCTTGGATGCGCTTTCCCCTAATATCCTATCCATTCAGCTCAGCATCTTTCTGTTTAGTTTAGTTTTTCTTATCTTCCCCTAGCAACAAGCATTCCAAGACCATAATGTGAAGTAAGATTCAGCTGAGGAAACTAATGCTGGTTTGTTTCTCTTCTGGATGGCAGTTTTGCTAGAGATTCGGATAAGGAAAGCAGTTTTGATAAACAAGTTCATTTCTCAGGTGAGCCTGTCTGGGAACTTGTAGCAAAATAAGGAAACACTTGCTGCAAATTCTGGATTCACTTTTCTTACATAGAGGTACAGAAAATGTCATTTATGAGCCAACTCTGAACCATTCACCTGTGCAGAACTGCTTCGAAGAGAGACTACTCCGAACATGCAGAATTTAGGAATAGAGAGCAGAATTCAGTGTAGGAGGGCAAGCATGTGGGAAATGGGGTCTGCTTACAGAATAGGACTTTCCCCTTGTCCCCTTGCACACCCCCTAAAGCTGTTCTGCCCCACCTCAGCCCTCCAGAGCAGATTTAGGGGGTGTGGGGTGCATGGGAGAGGAAGTCCTGTTGAGTGGACAGATCCCATTCCACACATGCAACAACTAAGTTTATCAGTGGTCATCCATGACACACCACAAATCACAGCTATAGATGTACAACATAACCTTCATTTTACCTAGTGGAATGTACCTGAGTAACTTAATGGCTTACTATATTCCTTCTACTTAAAGGTAGCTGCTTGCATAATAGCAATTTTGCAAGCATCTTCTAAAAGTTCCTTTGCAGCCAGAACCATATTTACTAGATTGAGTGATGTCTGATTTATTATAATGAGAAATAGATGCTGTCTCTGCATGGCAGAGAAAAACTCCAGTGCAAATAGACATCAGATCAACACACAAAGGGTGTCAGAATGCAGATCTGTTCTCACAATGGGACTTCCCCTTCCTCTCCTCTCCCTGCCCATCAATCTGCTCCAAGGGAGCTGCAGGGAACAGAAGGGGGTGGGTGGGATTCCATCACAACCCAGTCAGGCTGGATAGCTCAGTTGGTTAGAGCATGGTGCTTATAACGCCAAGGTTGCAGGTTCAATCCCTGTATGAGATGACTGCATATTCCTGCATTGCAGGGGCTTGGACCAGATGATCCCCAGGATCCCTTGCAACTCTACAGTTCTATGTACATAACCCTTTTTGAGGTGTTGTTTCCTATGCTCCTATGTTTCCTATGGAGTACCAAACCAGTTGCGCAGTGATTCCCCATGCTGCAGAAGCACCTTTAAACTCTACAATCCCTCCTGTAGTGCAAGCAAAAAGAAAAAGAAAAGACTCAAAAGACAGAGGGGGCGGACGGACTTGGGAATAAAGAGAACACCAGTCTACTAAAACCAAGAGATCTGAAAACATTTAAACTGCATACAAAGCCAAATCAGAGCAGTTCATTTTGTGCTGACGGGAAGTTTATGAGCAAGTTGTGAATATGCATAACCGCTGTAAGGGAAAAATGTGAAAAGAAGGTGAGAGCTTGGAGGAGCATCAGATGTTCACAATGTGGGAACCCCTATAAGAGAATGATCCTGCAGATGTCCCTGTCAGGAGGAGAAGTGCCCACATATGCGTATGGTGGATTGAAAGTCACCCAGCTGAAGCAGGGGTGGGCAAGATGCAGTTATTTTACTGGAGGTTAGAATGGGATTGAAATCTCTCTACCCCCGCCTAACTAATTCTAATTTATCACAGCATCTGAGAAGTGTGGTTTAACAGTCTTGAATTGCATTTTGCACGTCAAGAAGGCATATCTACAGCACGGGTACCTGAGCAAGGGAGTAAAGAGCTGTGCGCACATCCCCTTTCAAAATATTCCATTTGCAGACAGGGGAATTCTGTCTGTCCATTTCACCAAATTTCTTCAGGGGCAAGGAATTTTCCCAGCAGTTTTTTGGTGTCAGGGACTGGCAGGGTTCTGAAGAGTGTGTGGCAAAGGCTGGGCAGGGGGCAAGGGGCAGAGGCCAACTCAAGAGAGAGAACCAGCTAATTATGGGGTTTTGTGCCACTCAGGAGGCTAGAGCCAAGGCTGGAGGAAGGGGAAGAGCCTGAGCAGTCAACAGCAGGAGAGGAGGTGCAGGATGTGGAGGAAGAGGCTGTTCAGGTGAGGTGCAGGGCAGTTGAATCCTCACTGTCCCCTGGAACCAAGAGGGGCTTGAATAGGCAAGCGCAGAGGCGACTTCTGTATTGGAGAAGTCACCGGTCACTTTTGCACACTCCATCCGAAAAGAATATTTAAGCTGGGAGGGGGGCATGGTCCCACTGTTGTTTCAGCTGTTCAGCCAGGGCACAAGCCTGGGCAAGTTAATGCCAGCTATGTAGTTGCTAAAAGCGTGTGTGAATGTGTATTTGGTGCATCTTAGAAGCTTCTGTGAAGCATGCTTTTGTTAACGAAGAATTAAACTACCGGCTGTTTGTCCTCCTTGGCTGAGTGCGAGCAGGACACCTGGGGGATGGAGTTCACCATTTGCAGGGACACCTGGACAGGGTCCCCCCCACACACACTTTCCCCTGAAGGCTTCATTTCTTTCTGCTGCTTCAAGTAGCAAGAGCAGCATCTTTGTTGGCAACCTAGTCACTGTTTTGCATCCTCCACAATGCCATAGTCCTAGCATTGCTCCAGAGCAGGCATAGGCAAACTCCGGCTCTCCAGATGTTTGGGACTACAATTCCCATCATCCCTAGCTAACAGGACCAGTGGTTTGGGAATTGTAGTCCCAAATATCTGGAGGGCGGAGTTTGCCTACGCCTGCTCCAGAGCATGGGGAACTGAGCAGGTGAGGAATGGCAGCTGCCACAAAAGAATGGTGTAGAACATTTTCAGAAAATTCTGCAAGGTTGCTTTCTTTTTCTATAGGGTAAGGGTGAGATAAAGAGAAATATCTGAAATGTTCTCATTAAAAACATGTCTTCTGGGGAATTTTGGGCCAACCCTAAGGGAAAATTAGTACCTTCACCAAATTACAATTGCCAGGATTGTGCTTTTGAAAGTTATGAAAGTTCAACTGCATCAGTACTATACTAATTTTTAGGAACCACACAAGCACAACATTGACTGATTTGGAAGTGGCAGAGGATTCATGAAATGATATGTTTACTTGCTCCATGTGAATCAGCCACAAGATGGCTCCCTGAGCTGAAGACAGTTCCAGACTGGTTACAGATGATAACATGAGGGTGGGGGGGGGGGGGACTGAGCTAGAATCTGAACTTGGTACAGACTTGTTTGTTTCTTTGTAGGACATTTCAATGAACCTATAATGGGCCCTCCATTATTCTACAAAGAAGACAGGTGGTTGCTGGATCTTGTTAGATTCTAATTGGGAAAGAAGCAGCAGTCTTCATAGCCAATCACGGGCATGGTTCTCCATGGGGATTTCCAACATGCAAATTAGAAATATCACACAAGGAACCTTGGGGACCTTCTCTAGAGCAACGCACACCCAATGTCAGCACATCCAACCCACTTCATTTCCTGAGGATGTGAAATTATATACAAGAAATGACTGGGCTGCATTTTATTCTTCTTAAAGCTCTGCCATATATTCTTTAAAGTACACCATAAGATCTTCCAGGTTGGATGTCATGGTTCCTTATTATCTACAAAGTGGAGCAATCAGAATCGAGACAGAGCATTAAGCAATCAGGGGACAGAAAGAAAATGACGTCTAGGTAGCTTACATTGTATCTCTGGAAAAGCAGAGAGAAATTTGAAGGCTTTGTCACCTGCAACTATCACTCAGCCAATGTCCATTATATGCTGCTCACTATCTTAATCGGGAGGGCAATGAATCTGACACTCCCAGCTCAAAACAGGGAACACAAGTACGTGTAAAGCCAGGGATCTTGGCAAATGTGGCTTTGAAAATACTGACATCCATTGCTGCTCTAGACTTGGGTTGGGGTATATGCTCTAACACAGAAGGACTGCCATGCTTACTACTAAGATTATCTATCAGCGTTAATCTTCTAACTCCAGCTCCTAAGATGGCAACATTATGGTACAAACTATATATAGGTAACCTGATGGGGCTTTAAACTGCTTGCTTATAGATTTTGCAGATTTCTTCTCCTGCCCAAATACTTTGTGATTTCAGAAAAGTCTAATGATAACAAAGGGTGTTTCAAGGTCCAACTCCCAATCTAAGTATCTAGCTTCTCCTGGTTGCATTAGCCTCGCTGACTTAGGTCATGTAACACAGTTCAAAAACACTTGAATAACGCTCAGGAATAATTAAAATCTAGAAACTGAGGCATGCTGCCAATTTGAATCATTATCACAAGTAGTTAATGGTAACAGTTCATATATCTTGCAAAGCACTCGGCTATCAGAATTTGATGGATTGGACATAAGCATTGACAGGCCTGCAGCCAACAAATGGGGTTGGGGACCAGTGCCTCCAAGGATGCAATCCTATGCGCATTTACCCGAGAGTAAGCACCACTGAGAGACGCGGGTGGCGCTGTGGGTTAAACCGCAGAGCCTAGGGCTTGCTGATCAGAAGGTTGGCGGTTTGAATCCCCACAACGGGGTGAGCTCCTGTTGCTCAGTCCCTGTTCCTGCCAATCTAGCAGTTCAAAAGCACAAAGTACAAGTAGATAAATAGGTACTGCTCTGGCGGGAAAGTAAACGGCATTTCCGTGCGCTGCTCTGGTTCGCCAGAAGCAGCTTAGTCATGCTGGCCACATGACCCAGAAGCTGTACGCTGGCTCCCATGGCCAGTAAAGCGAGATGAGTGCCACAACCCCATAGTCATCCGTGACTGGAACCTAACAGTCAGGGGTCCCTTTAAGCACCAATGAACATAATGGGGTTTGCTTCCAAGTAAACACTGACTGAACTTTAAGTTGGTATGGCGCCCCTCCTAGAAATAACATGCATTCGAGATACCCATGTTGATTTTTTGCAGCTGTGGCCCTCTAGCTGTTGTTTGACTCCAAGTCCCATCAGTCCCAGCCAGCATGGCCAATGGCTATGGGCGATGGAAGCTGTAGTCCAGCAACATTTGTTGGGTCAAAGGTTCCACACCCTGTTCTAGTGCAAGCTGTCTTGAGATGCATGGAAATATGTACATCTGAGGATATATATATTTGGAATGATTTGCTACATTGAGAAAATGTTTCACAAATATTTACTTTAAAAAAAATTAAAAGCTTCGGATACTGCATTTTAAACCTAATTCCGAAGACAAGGACAATTCCGTCATCATCTCCTGCGGCATGTCCCAGATCTTCGACTGGATATTAGCCAAAATGGATCTGGAAATGTGCTGCTATTCTGCAGCAAAACCTCCAGTGCTAAAAACAAGGTGGGGGTGCACGGTGTAAATCCAAGGAAACCAGTCTCTATCCTATTGCTCTGATCCTTACATTTGCTGAAACAGTCATAACTGACCCATATTAGAAAGGGAACTCCTAACTCAGTATTGATACAGTCACTCGTATACTGTACATTATATACATAGAAAAACTAATGAATAGACTGAACAGCAGCAACTCATCTGTCACAATTAGCTGCTTCATACTAATAATGAGAAAATGCAAAGGGAACATAAAGGTGATGAAATTACATTTGGGCTCATGGTAACCTTGGAAAGTGAGTTACAATGGGTATTTGTCACCTCACTGTTTCAGGTGGCTGGTTTATGTCTAATGTCGCTTTAGTTTGATGGCTGTTTTAAGAAACATTATTATGATGGGAGGTTTATTATGTTGACATTTTGGTTTCAATATTCTGACGAGGATTGAGGTCTGTGATACATGTTTTCAATAATGTCTGGTGTTCTTATTTGTTACTGCCTTGAGCATCATCTGAGAATTAGGTGAGATATACCTTTCTTCCCTGCCCCCGCCCACATCTTGGAGGACAAGGTGGTTCTACATAGGGGGGGGGGTCCCCAAGGTGGCTAAGCCTCAACAAGATGGCTGCATCATGTGCCCTGTCCTCAGACCATGCTCTAGTAAATAGTTTGCATCCCATAGATTTGGAAACTAAGACTGAATACACTTCTGTTTACTCTACATCCAGTGTGTTCCCACTGCTGGCTGGGGAAGGGGTGCACATATGATGTTAGCCACAATACATAGGGTATGTATCCTGTTGTTTCTTACGAAATATCGTGTTTTTATGCACTTTTCTCTGAACCAGTTTTGATCCAAATTGAGAAAAAGAACATCCCAGCTACCTTTTAAGCTAGTAATGGGTACACAGCCTAAGTACCATACTGAGAAATCTAGCTGCTAATTATACAATTTCAAGATAATTTGCTTCATTTTGGTAATGCAGCTTCATTTAGGTATTAGGAAGGCACTGGCCCAGCGCCCAGACACCTAACCATTATATGAATTGAGAACCAGCTCTAGCACACACCCAGCACTGCCCTGAATTGGCCTAATTTCAGGTGAAGGTTGGCAGTGGTAGTGAGCAAGCAGTTGAGCCTGCCCAACTGTACTGATATTTCCATATTTCCAACTGTACTGATATTTCTGATAAGGGACCCCAAATTCCCTGGAATCCAGTTCTGGGGTTGGGGGAAAACCACACTGCTCTATGATATCAATTCAGTACATCATCTGGAACCTTTTACATGGTC
The DNA here is from genome assembly GCF_964106645.2 of Podarcis pityusensis. Classification (NCBI taxonomy): domain Eukaryota; kingdom Metazoa; phylum Chordata; class Lepidosauria; order Squamata; family Lacertidae; genus Podarcis; species Podarcis pityusensis. The sequence continues at coordinate 33,175,023 of NC_138029.1, forward strand.
AGGTTCTGTAGCGTCACTAATTCTCCTGCCCTTTGGGGTTTGTGTTTAAAGGAAAGCATAATGGCGCTTTAAGAAGTCACAACTCAAACTGCAAAGAGGCAGAAAATAAGAATACATCATATATTCACCAACTCTAAGAAGCACTTTAGTTTCTTCATATTTTGGGGGTGAAAGAATTCGCCCTCGGTGCTTGAGGAATTCACACTTTTAGATGTTGCACTTATATTATTCTTTGGGTGGCAAAGGTCTGCCTCCCAGCTTCTGTCAACCTTTAACTACTCTTTCAATATCCATTTCCCAGAATTCCCTTTGAAATAATGGCCCATGATTATGTGATTCATCAAAACTTCTCATTTCCATGAGGAGCTCTGTTCTAGCCAAAGCTGTATTTTAAAAAGAATGAGATCTGATAATATGGCAGCATTCTTTCTCTAATCTCCAATGAGCTTAGCTATAATTAGAGGGGAGTGTGGCAAATACTATATCCTCTATGAGTAGTGCTAATAGTTGTATTATACTGTCACAAAGAAACAATTTCTTTTCCTGGAGTTCAGTCTGGACAACCTAATACGGCAAGGCATAATTTTCAGGGGGCCCAGCTGCATGTAGAACCCCCTACATCAGGCACCCCCAAACTCAGCCCTCCAGCTGTTTTGGGACTACAACTCCCATCATCCCTAGCTAACAGGACCAGTGGTCAGGGATGATGGGAATTGTAGTCCCAAAACAGCTAGAGGGATGAGTTTGGGGATGCCTGCCCTAGATAATGAATGCCACAAACTCAGTTTGATTCTTTGGACACTACCAGAGTGAGCATGGCACCTCACGCCTTGTACACAGACTCTGCTAAGCAGTAGGACTTAAAACAAAAAAACCTATGCCAATTTAAAACATAGCTCTTCAACATGCCCCATGTAGAATTCAGCCCCTAATTGCACATATTCAGCTCAGGGATTCTGGACCTACATCAATGCCTGCAAGAGGTGGTTCTGAACTGAAGATTAAGCTATCTTTTGGAACAGAACTGAGGATGGTGTCCATCTAAATAGTTCCATAAGTAAACCTTCCTCTCCCTTCTCCCCTTAAATCAGTTCTAGGGAAAATTACATGAAAAGGACAACAAAGACTTTAAAAGAGAATGGGAACCATTTACAACATATATGAAGAGGCAACATAAAGAAATGGACTCATTGGCAGGGTTTGAGTAAACAATCACAACTGTATACAACAAAAAAGAAGACTACAGTATATGTATTGAGAAAATTTTGGGGAAACAATACACAGGATGAACAATATGGGGATAAAACAAAACGTGAGTATGAGGGAAGTCCAGGGGGAGGAGGGTTGAAATATGAAAAATTGTTAAAGATATATTGTTAGAAGAAGTATACATGGAAAAATCAATAAAAAATATTTTTTTAAAAAAAATCTGTTCTAGGGTTCCCCCCCAATCCTGCAGAGCAGATTTGGCAAGGCTGGGGGCACGCATGGGGAGAGCAGGGGAGGAACTTCCATTGCGCAAGTGTAAATCCTTGTGCTGACCAAATGAACTAGTTGGATGCTGCCTTTAATTATGGACTTGAAAGGCATATGAGAAACAGAGGGGAGGTGGCCCCAATCTCAAACTGGGATTACACATGCCAAAGGCAGCTGCTATAAAAGTGCATATGGGTAGGTAGGTGGGAACAACATAATGTGCTGCACTGCACACTGTGAAACACACACACACACACACACACACACTTACACTTATTGTTGTTAGCCGCTCTGAGCCCGGCTTCGGCTGGGGAGGGCGGGATTATATATATATATATATATATATATATATATATATAATTATTATTGAAACCTTTCCCACTTTTGCAGTAATAAAATCCTTTCCATGGGTGATAACCAATGCTAGTCATTGGGTATCACTCTATCTTATTCCACTTCCAACAGCTGTGCTCTCTTATTAACCTCACTTCTGTACTGAAATAATAATGTCCAACAGTAGCAGGAAGTAGCATTACCTAAAGCAGAACCACAAACTGGACGTGGAAAAAGGTAAAGGGGAGGCTATTGTGAAACTTTTTGCCCCTCTTCCACATCAATGTGCTTTTCTTTCAAGCACAAAGCTTTACTGTGTAAGAAGGGAATAGGAACCTGTGGTCTTCCAGATGCTGTTGGACTCTAATGCCCATCAATCACAGCCAGAGCAGTCAATGAGCAAGGGATGATGCGAGCTGTAGTTCAACAACATTGGGATGGTCACAGGTTCTACAATACTGCTGTCTAGGTTGAAGTGAAAAGTTATCAGGCAGAACTTTGGAAGAAAGCAGGATTGCCATGCCGTGAACGGACTTTTCGATCAGGAAGCTGCCCTGCCTGGAACATTTCCTCAAACGTGAGGCTCAAGTCTCTTACACTTGTATTTATGTGAACATATGATAATTTTTATTATGAAGGAGAAAGACAGGAGAGAGAAGCATTTGTATTGCAAATGGACATTCTGGCCCAAGCTGGTTTCCTATTCATCTCTGAAGCTGAAATGAAGCAAGAACTGCTTAAAGCCTCATGTGTGAAATGTTCTTAGATCCAAATCCTGCTGCATACAGACAGAAACTCTGCCAGGCCTGGATCAGCTACTACAGCTTGGATATTTTTTTAGCTTGCACAAACATTTTCTCCTCATAAGCCTTGGCCTGACAGTCATTAAGGGCAGTGCTCGCCTGATGTTACATCCTTAGTTACCTCTGGCAACATGTCAGGTCCTGCGCTTCTCAAATGTAGCTGCCTTATCTGCAGATGGAAGTGGGAGATATCCTTTGTGGAGATGTTGCATGGGAAGGAATAGTAAAACCTATCAGGAGAAACCCCACTCACAACAGATCTGCAAGAGATGTTATTTTAAAGCAGTCTAGTACTGGGTCACCCCATTAGATTTCCCTGCCTGCTGGCTCAGAGGTGGGGGAATCTGAAGCAGAAAAATAGGCAACATTCTGAACACCTTACAAGTACCTTACTAGAATGGAGAAAGGTGTGCCATTTTAGTTAACAAAGTAAAAAGGAAGAGGCCTGTGTCCTCCTCAGCAGTGAAACAAAGGAGAAAGTCAATGAGCTTGGGGAGTGGGAGAGGGGGAAATGATATTTCATTTCACATTTAAACTATGGATCTTTTGTCAGCCAGATTGCTTTTGACAGGGGCCAGATGGGAACAGTTCAGACACTCAAAGAGAAGGAAAATCTTAAAGCAAGAGACAAAGCTGATCAAGCAGAAGTCAATGGCAAAGCTGTAATATGTCTGGACCAAAAGTCTTATGCCCATATGCCTGCAGAGCTGTGAAGACCTGGCCCAGAAATGGCACTGGGGTTGTGTCACTGTCTGAATAAAGAAAATTTTGTTATATAGTTTTATTTTTATATATATATATATATATATATATATATATATATATATATATAATGAACCCCAAATACCCTTCAAGCTGGGACTCACTACAAGGGCTTTCATGCATTTATTTTTTTTTGCAGACAACACATGACAAATGACAGTGGGCGTAGGCAGCTATTGATGCATCTTCAAAACACTGAGTTAGAAAGTGCTGCTGCCGGACTCCAAATCCCATCAGCCCCAACCAATGGTCAGAGATGATGGGAGTAGTAGTCCAGCAGCATCTGGAGGACCACATGTCCACCATCCTTGAAACATACACTAGGCAGATGCCTCCAGTCTTCAAAATAACCCTCTTCCCAGAAGCCTCCGCAAGCTGTAGCTCTGGTCTGAAACCTCAGATGAAACCCTTATGAAACCCTGTCTACAGTCTCCTTTGCAAGCCTGATATGGAACCCTACCCTAAAATTTGATAAACTAAGGTAGGATAACATGTCATTTCACCTTCAATATGGATTTTCACATTATATTCTTCTCCAGTTATTAAAATGAATAAAACTAACCAAGAGGCAATGTAATGGAAACGGTTCACATTCAGATAGTTTAATTGTTTGGACAAATAATGCCATCATGTTAGCCCCAGAGAAGATTAATCAGATAAAGGACAGTGGTTAGAGAAATGGAACCAGGATCTTCCCCTTCTGCAAAATGGGAATAATTTTGCCCACACAAGATTCTTACAAGAGAAGTTTTTTAAGTAGCTTTGCAGAGTACTTTTCAAATTAAAACCAGATAAATACTAAGTTGCTGCAATTGACAATTGTGCATAGGCTCTCCTGGTAGTCATCTTCCTGCAGAGCCGGCAAATCTCATCTGCAGCTGGAGACCAAGAATAGGGTTGATTTTGAGAAAGGCGTATCTTCCCAGAAACATACATTTCTTTTGTTCAACTGTTGCCTCTGGTCAAATAGTTTTTGCAGGTTTTGTAACCACACAAAACCTGTTTACTAGAAACAAATGGGATGAATGCAAATGGAGATCTTTCTTTCATGCTGCCTTTAACAATACAGGGGTGGGGGAAACACACCTGTCTGTCTCCAGCCCTTTAAACACCTCACCCACCCGCAGAACAGAACTGCTCAGTACATGACAACTTCAAGCAGGAAGAAGCTATAAAAATGTCTCAGATTTCTGGGTGAACTACCATCAAAATAAATGGTGCAATTACAACCCTACAAGCTCCATCCCCTCTTCACTACCCCAAATCCCTCCTGTCTGTCATTTCCCAACTTCCAGGCTCTTGGCTGTTCATCTTTGAGAGTCTCCGCTGAGGCAGCCAAACTGCTTCTGCTCATATACTCCAGGCAAGGATCATTACCGAAAGCAAACTGGGGATAACCCCGAGGAAGATTTTGTCCAGACTGGCCTTTGAAAGGTACATTAGAAGGGCTTTTCTAAGCACATTCTAATCGGCCCCAAAAGCCTGGCAAGAAGAAAAGACTGCAGATGTTATTAGACTGCGTTAAATTGGCCAAGAGAAAGCATAGGAGGGAAGCCTAGGCTGGGTTTCAACTCAGCCAGCTTAGCACATGTTCAGAATTACATGCTGTCTTCTTTGCACGCGACTCTCAGAATGCATCGGTGAGAAAAAGAGCAATGCAACGTAGATTCTGGATAAGAATACAAACGTTCACAAATCTGCTCTGCATTCTTCAAGATTTTCCCCCAGGGACAACTTTGAGCTTGTGAGCTGCATCCTCATAGTTACAGTGATGCAACTGGGCCTCTCCAGGGTAGCATGTGCCCGAATGCAAGCTCAGCTAGCCATACCTAGTATCTACAGATTTGCTCTGACATACAGGGACATAATATGAACACCCCTAGCTTCCATTTAATTAAGTTTTTGCTCAGGAGAAGCAAGCCTCACCCCAAAATGTCGTTGGATTTGCCCTGTTAAATAAATTAAGATAAATGATGATGATAATTAATAATAATAATAATAATAATAATAATAATAGAGACGTTACTGGTTCCAAGCTATAAAGCTGATCAAAACAGCAGGAAGTCTCATTCTGCTTTCCCTGCTACACATTCAGTCCATCATCGGAGCCTCAGAGCTTAGCCAAAGTTAACAAATGCCCAGAAAATCTTGGCAATATCTTTCTAGGAAGCCTGACAAATCTTATTCTGCAGTGAGGGAAGAGTAGCCTTTCAGGAGTTTCATAAAACAAACTTCTTTAAAACAGGAATGGAGAACCTGTGGCCCTCCAGATGTTGTTGGACTGCAACTCCCATCATCCCTGACCATTGGTTATGCTGGCTGGGGCTGATAGGAGTTGATAGCCCAACATCTGGAGGGCCACAGGTTCTCCATCCCTGAATAGTACAGGATAGGGACAAGAGTTTGGCAGCCTCATTTTAAGACCCAAGTAAAAACCCCTCATGTAACAAAGTGTGTGCTTTGTTTATGCTTCTCATCTCTACTGAAGTCCGCAAAAGATGTCAGATTTTTTTAATGTCCCATCTGCCTGTCTTTTAAAGCAAAGCTTTGATATAGCATTCAGTCTATTCTACTTAATATGCAAGTGTCATTTGATGGCAGGCCTTTACTGAAAACAATCTATACACTACATAACATTGTGAACGGGCTACGTAAAGATGCAGTTGCACCCTTGTTCAGAAGAAAGCATGCATCTTGAAGGTGGATCCAGCAGTACTGTGATTAGTGCCAGACCTCATGCCACAAGCCAACCTGCAGCAACCTTCTGGTGGTGAAGAAGAAGAAGAAGAGTTTAGATTTGATATCCCGCTTTATCACCACCCTAAGGAGTCTCAAAGCAGCTAACATTCTCCTTCCCCTTCCTCCGCCACAACAAACACTCTGTGAGGTGAGTGGGGCTGAGAGACTTCAAAGAAGTGTGACTAGCCCAAGGTCACCCAGCAACTGCATGTAGAGGAGCGGGGAAGCGAACCCGGTTCACCAGATTACTTAAATGACAGCGGAAGAAAGTCCTGGTGGTGCACAGTCACTATAAGCCCTGCTCACTGGGTAACTGGTGCCCAAGCAGGAGGCATCTGAGGAGAGCTGCCAAAGGCTCACTATTGCTGCTTTTGCTATTACTGAACACCCCCCCACACACATCCAGACCCAGCACATACTTCCTTCTCAGACTCCTCTGATGAATGCTGGGTGGCCTCCACTGTACCTTTTGTGTATTTCAATAACTTATATCAGGCATAGGGAAACTCTGGCCCTCCAGATGTTTGGGACTACAATTCCCATCATCCCTGACCACTGGTCCTATTAGCTAGGGATGATGGGAATTGTAGTCCCAAACATCTGGAGGGTCAGAGTTTCCCTATGCCTGGCTTATATACCACTTAATCACAGTCGTCTCTAAGTGGTGTACAGAGGACCTAATACAATAAGACTAAAAAGGAGTTAAAACTATATAAGCAGAATTCAGTTTAAAAGTCTGCTGGGTGGTTGTTTTTTAAAATCTTAATTAGTGTCTGAAGTTCAACAGGGAAGTCTCACCTCATCTAGAATGTGAAACTTGTTATTCTTAGGGTAGGGTGTTTTAGCGCTCTGTGAAAAACCGTATGTGGTATACCGGGCGTAGAAGAGTGATAATAGAGCTAAGGCACTACAATGGTTAGGAATGTGAGTTGCGACACTTCCCAATTCAAATCTCTCATTCTGCATCCCATTCCCCCATGTGGTCTAGATGGCTTTAAGCAAGCCAATGGCACTTTTCTTTAGCCCCACCCATTGAGCCATGTGCAATGTAGAGATAAAACTACCAACCTCCTTTACAGGTCCTGTTATAAGGATTACTGAAATAATGTAGGTGAAATGCTTTGAAGACACTCAAGTGCAGAACTACACAAATGCTATTTTATTAGCAGTGGCAGTAGTTTTACATGCACCCAACACTCTAGAAAAAAACAACAACAGCATGGCACCTTCTAGTAGCCTGGGAGAACTCTTGCTGCTGACTTCCTAACCTGGAAAAACGCTGCAGTTGTGGTTTATTTCTAGAATCCTCCAGTCCATTCCAGGAAATTCCAGTTAATTATATGGGAGGGGTGTGTGGGAGTAGGGGCAGAACCCTAATAGACTCTGGGCACTCTTTATGAATAGGAAGGTGAGGAGAGAGCCTCCAAGCTCTTTATGTGTCAAGGAAACTTAACCCGTTTCCTGGCTGCAGGCCAGGAACGTTTCATGTGGATTTCAAGCCTCAGCCAGGAGATTCTCGGGTGCTAGAAAGAGCCTTTAATTTAAACCAGGTGCCTCTGAAAGAAAAACACTTCATGAAAGGCAAAAACTTGGTTTCGTTCCCTCAAAACAAAAGGGCAATCACGCACATTTTGACTAAAATATTCCCTTTTTGGAACACAGCCTCCATGCTTTAAACAAACTTGCTGAAACCTCATCCATTTGGACAATCTGCATGAAACTGAGACTACCAATATTTCTGGAGCCAGAGAAAATACTTGAGCAGAATGCCAGCTGAGTCCGCCCAAATCTGTGGAGCAAAAGACCTTACAGTATGGAAAGCAGCACACAGGCTGGCAGGGAACAAAGGAAAGCGGGGTTTTGTGGCATTCCTTTGTTGCTGCCGTCTGCAAAACTTAACACTGTGAGTGCCGCAGAAATCTGGGGACACCACAGTGGGTGGACAGGAGTGTGGTTTGTACTGCTTGTACAGCACGTGTCAAGTAAGGCACATGAGACGAGTGATGGTGGGGACTCTGCTGATGTCATGCTTTTGTTTACAGTGCTCATTCAGTTGCTCTTCTAATCTGGTAATGATATGACGGTGGACCACTGCCCAAGGATGTTTCCTCCCACACATGAATTCCTGGATGATCTCAGCACACACAAAGAAGCCATCTGAAGTGCCGAAAAAGGAATGAGGTATCCGCATATCTTGGCAGTGCTGCCCAAAGACATTTTGCTCTCTTGGGCAGAAAATCCAATGGCGACTCCTTCCCATTGTCATGATGATGAAGAAGAAGAAGAAGAAGAAGAAGAGTTTGGATTTGATATCCCGCCTTTCACTCCCCTTCAGGAGTCTCAAAGCGGCTAACATTCTCCTTTCCCTTCCTCCCCCACAACAAACACTCTTTGAGGTGAGTGGGGCTGAGAGACTTCAAAGAAGTGTGACTGGCCCAAGGTCACCCAGCAGCTGCATGTGGAGGAGCAGAGACGCGAACCCGGTTCCCCAGATTACGAGATTACCACTCTTAACCACTACACCACACTGAGCATTATACCAATACATATCATTGGTCTTGCTAGGCCAGAATTCTTTAGCCTTAGATGCCCAGATATTGTTGGACTCCAACTCCCATCACCCCCAGGCTAAAGCTGACTGGGGATGATGGGAGTTGAAGTCCAACAACATATGGGGACCCAAGGTTGAAGAGTATTGATCCAGGCCATGACAATCTACTTCGATTGGCTGCAGCTCTTGAGGAACCCTCTTTCGGCAGGTCTAGCCCATCCCTACAACCCAAGGTCCTTTTCAAATGGAGATGCCAGGGATTGTGCCCGAAACCTTCTGCTGCAACCCAATGGAAAGTTCTCCTGACCAAGCCCCATTGAAATTGAACAAGGGACTAGGCAGTGGAACTTGATCAGTGATGCTGTCAGGGCAGCCGAGTCACCACAAATGCAGCATGACTTGCTCCAGACATTCTGAAGCAAGTGAATACACATTACTATCTAATGATGGAGGCAGACAGCAGACCCTAAATCCAGAGTCTTAAACCACCTAACTGCACGACTAGACTTGTGAGGAACCTCTTGATACACTTTGTATCTGATCCATTATCTACACTCCTGCTCTTAAAATGGGTGCCCCAAATCTGCCACTCAGCATGTACTTGGACATCCAGAAACAGGAGACATGTTACGAAAAAGAAAAACCTGCATAGATGCACAGTCTTTTGGGAAAATTGCAGTATGACATGGGTAGAGTTTGAACTGGCAACATTTGTTTGGTTCACAACACAGCTTTCTTCTCTTTGCCCCTGGATCCCAACAATATCCTCATCCTGCATATTCCACGTCCACAAGTTCTTATAAACAACTCTTGAGCCTTTGGTATCAAAAGGGCAGAGGAATTGCTTTCAAGTCGGAAACCCAGAAAATTCTTCAAAGTTTGAAAAAAATAATAATGCAAACCTTGGCAAGAGCTTATGAAACACTTCATAAATCTCTAGTAAGACATTTGTAGTGTGTCTAATGTCACAGAGTAACAGAAAATGTAACAGAAAACAGTTCAGAAAATGTTCAGACACATCTGTACCATAATTTTAAACGGGCATAAATCATCAGCTTCCTGGTGTTTTTGCTATCGGCACTGCATATCTCAAAACGTCTAAAAGTAGCATTTCGCAACTGGAAACTTGGGGTTATAGACAGCATTTAGGTACACTGTTAAGTAAAAGCTTTCTACATACATTCTCAGCTACTTTGTACACTTACTAAAAATGAGAAAACATACACGATAATGAATTTCTCAGCTGGGGGTTAGCTAGCCTCAGCTGCTGTTAGCAAAAAAATTGCCCTTTGTTTGAGAACTAATGTCTGACTTACCCAGCCAGGACAATGAAAAAATCCAGACGGTTCCATGTGTCTCCCAGGTAACATTTCTTCCCGAAAATCCCTAGTGCAACCATCTTGATGATCATTTCCACAGCAAAGAAGGCAAAGATAAAATCATCAAAGCTCTGGAAGATAAAGAAGCAGGATGAGGAGGTGCACCCTGTGGCAAAGATCCAAGTGCTTAATTGGAGACAGTTCACCATGCAAGGGACTTGACCTCCAACCTAACCAAATGAGGACATCACCCCACACATTCTTCATTTCTCCAAGAGGCAGGACTGGTAGTTATTCAAAACCAGTCTGCAAAAAGCAAGACTGGGGAGATGCCCATTTTACTCACAGAAGCAGGAGTATGAAAAGAGAACAGAGCTATATCATAATGTGGCTGAACACCTCCTGATGTCCAGGTCCAGAAGTGGCTGAAAAATACCATCTCCAACCAGTTGTACGTCTATTGAACAGGACCAGATTTCCTTAGCAAGAAGCCAACATCTGAATAAACTTGAATTAGCTGCCCTTTCTTATTTCAAACTGCCCCATTTTTGTGGTGATGTGAAGAATTCCTCCAGTGGAACTGGTGACCTCTGTTACCTTTTCAGAATCCTAATAGGGTAAAATTTATTTATCAGTGTACCCCCCCAAAAAAAACCACAACACCACAGTGCTGGGTGTTGAATTCTACTGTAGTTCTTGTTTCTCTGCTTATTTCTGAAACGTGTTGGTTTTTCAGGATCCCTTCCACTTAATTTTCACCCAGCGTTTCCTAACTTGGACCTTTGATACAAAGGGTCAATTTCCATGCAACCCAGACACACACCCTTAACCCAAAAACCCATCATGTGAAACAGAAAGCTTTGCACACAGAGAACCCTCAAAGGGTGGTAAGGCATACCCAGTAAGCAGATTCATTCTTCTTTATGGCAAAGGCAATGGAGTTGGTTGGATTACCTCTAAGACATTAAATGCACATTTAAAGCACATGGCAACCTCCAAAGAACCATGGGAACTGTAGTTTCTCCTTTGCAAGGCTACAATTCTGACCAACTTTAACAGACTACAGTTCCCAGGATTCTTGGGGGGGGAGTCATATGTTTTAAATTTATGGTATGGATCTGCCCTAACAAGCACTTTCCTGAAATCATGGAACACAAGAAGCTACATTAAACTAGCTGAGACTGTGGGTCCAACTAGACCAGGATTGCCTTTGCATATTGGTGGCAGCTATCGCAGGCAAATGACTTTCCTATATATTTTAACATAATGTAATTAAATGTAACATATTGCTTAATTTCTAAATGGCATCTGGTGAGGTTACAAAACAAATACAAAAGATAAAACTGGTTAAAATTAACCATAAAAAAAATTAGAAAAGCTTATGTTTACATTTATACCACTTGAAATAGCCATTGCTTCCCTCAAAGAATCAAAGGACTGTAGTCTACCCATCACACAGCTACAATTGCTAGCTACAATTACAGCTCCCAAGATTCTCTAGACCAGAGCTTTCCAAACTTTTCATGTTGGTGACACACCATCATTTCGTGACACAGTAATTCAGTTTTACTAGCAAACCGGAGGTTAAACTAACCCCTTTCCAGCCCCAGGAGGAGTGTGGGGAGCGTTCAGAAGACATACCTACACACTGCAGCCGACACACTAACATGTCCTGACACACAGTTTGGAAAAGCTCTGCTCTAGATGCAGCCACGTGCTTCAAATGGGTGGTGGGGATCTAACCTTAGTCATTTCATTTCAGCAGGCATTTTTAAGTAAGCTTTCCTGATCTTATGGTTAATTTTTACTGATTTTCATCAAGCCCAAAAGGATGCACTTTCTAATGGGATACTTCTAGCAGCAGATGCCAAGAGCTGGCCCTGGGACCCTCTGTGCATGTGCTCTGTCACTGGAACTATAGTTCCTCCCACATGATATGTTATGTCAAACAAGAAATAACCTGTTTTTTAAAAAAAAATGAAAAAAAAAGTCTTTACCTGAAGAATCTTGCAGCGTGGGGAGTCACAGCCCATATCTTCACAAGGGTGGAACATGCCCAGAGTGACACAGTTCAGGAGAATTACCAGCATGCTGACTCTTTCAAACCAGGTGCACAGGAAATCAGTCAAGGAAAACAAGCATTTTCAGAGTGCAAGCTAAGAATCTTCCATTAGCACCAGGGACACCACATTATTAGGCATTAGGGAAATGAGTAGAATTTCCAGGGAGGGGGAGGAGTGGACTTGTTTCCCCAATCTTTTACCTTAGAAGCTGACTATTCATCTACTGGCTATGATTCTGCACACTGTTTGACAGCATCTGCTACTCCCAGAAGTCAAACTGAGATAGTGCCATATTTACTACAATAAAAGGGAAGAGACAATGAAATCATACAATAGTCATCATCTCAGTGGTTTCTGCACAAGTGGAGACATCTTTGTTATTATACACAGGTGCTGCAGGTGCAACTTCCAATGACTTTTTCTTAGGATTTTAGACAAAGACATGATAGAATCAAAGTACTACAAACGGCTACCCAAACAATAGTGCTAAGCAGCACAAAAGTGCTAACTGTTCCAGAGAGGCCCTGTTTTGTTAGAAAATGGGACTTGGTTATTACTTGTATTATTTATTATTATCATTATATATTAGATTTCTATACCTCCTCATAAGATCTCAGGGCAGTTCGCAGAATGAAATACTTATCCACACAAGGCTTGTTTATTTATTAGATTTCTTACCTGCCCTTTATTAGAAGGCCCAATCGCAGGTTACAATAATTTATAAAACACAGTTATGAAAACAAACAAAAGCATTAGTGTTATAAAAATGAGTAAAACAGTTCCAAATGGAACAGAACAGTATAATTTTGTCAAAACAGGTGGGTCCTACAGAACAAAATATCTTAGCTGTCAGAGGTCAAGAGGCCCATCTTTAGCATGTGGCGAAAGCTCTACAGCCTTCTGTGGTGTCAGGGAGGATTCGGAGGTGCAATGGACAGAAGAGGCGGAACAGGGGCTCAGGGATGCGGAAGTGCCCCACAACCACCCAGAGACAGAGAAAGCGGAAGAGAGGGTGGAGAGTAGCCAGAGAGGGTAGGGGCTCAGGGATGCTGAAGAGCCCTGCAACCGTGCAGCCTTTCTCAACCTGTGGGTCCCCAGATGTTGTTGAACTACAACTCCCATCATCCCTAGCTAGCAAGGCCAGAGCTCAGGGATGATGGGAGCTGTAGCCCAACAACATCTGGGGACCCACAGGTTGAGAACCGCTGGTAGAGGTTAGGGAAGGAAGCTCAGACTCAGGAAGGGAGGGAGCTTTCAAATCAGCACAGACAAGGAGGGAAATGAAACTTAAGAATCAAAGATATTGCGTGGGAATCATAGGAAGCCACTCCCCGAATCTGACTCAACGGGTTCGGACGCATAATTCTGAACTGAAGCCGTTTCTTGTAAACATGTAATAAAGACTGTAAATACCACGCTAGGTGTTACTGCGAAGGGGAAACACCAGTCTTTACATGTGGGGAGGGAATTTCATAGTTCAGTGGCTGCTGCAGAGAGAGCACCTTTCCTAGGCCGCCATTCCCTATACTTATGTGGTGGTGGAATTGCCAAGGTCAGACCCATCCCCTAGGTGGGCCCTAAGTGGGGAAATGGCCCATAGCCCAGAGGGTCTGAGAAGCCCACTAGCAACCTCCCCGCTCCAGGACCACAACCAAATGCACTGGGTGGGCAAACAGCTGCTGCTGCTACTGTGCTGGCAGAACCAAGAAATTCAAAAGGCAAGGTGTATACAGTGGGGTAATAATGCAGCTGCCTGACTGGCTGCAGTCAGGATGAGGGCCTCTTCGTTCTTCTCCAGGACGGGTGAATGGCAGCTGTCCTTTCTCTGCTCAGGCAATGAAGGGGATGCTTCATAGTTCAGTTGAGAAAGTCCAGTAGGATCTTCTCTTCTCTCACCCACCCACGGCTGGTAATGTACTTTTCTCCTTTCCTACCCAAGACCCTGGCTCAGCTGTGTTTCGTGTCTTGTCTCTTTTGGCGCATGAAGGAAACTTATTTTCTCTCCTCTCTTCTCCCATATACTTTGTGTGACCCCTCTATTATTAGTAATTAAATTTGTATAGTGCCCATCATCCATAGATCTCATGGATTTATGCACACAGAATAAAAATACAAGATAACATACCCTTCAATATTTCTCCAGTGAAAATAGAGATGTTCTATTCTATTTTTATTATTAATTATTAATTATTAGTATTAGTATTATTTATTATTATTATTATTACCCCATCCATCTGACTGGGTTGCCCCAGCCACTCTGGGCAGCTTCCAACACATAAATAATAATAATAAAACATTAAACATTAAAAAACACTTCCCTATACAGGGTTGCCTTCACATGTCTTCTCAAGTTTGTATAGTTTCTTAGATTCTATTAAGAAGGTGCCTACTCCCAAGTAAATGCAAGAAAATAGGATCATGTTAACTTTCAGCCATGTATTCAAGGGCAGCCCCACATATGGTGTACAGTCCCATCTAGAAGTTCTCACAATGTTGGCCTGCTTTTACTTACTAGTTTCCCCTCCCTCTCATCTGTGTTTGGCCAGAAATGAACTCAATATAAATTCAATGTACTGTCTTCATTTGTACACAGCACATCCTTAGCAAATGGCTGTGCTTATCTTTGTGAAACAATATGTTCTCAACCAAAGAGATGACAAAATTTAAAAATCCTCTATTAAGATTAAAGAGAGTTTCAGGACCAGGTTTTGGCTCCTATGATAAACATGAATAGGTTTAATAAAATTCATGCATTTGGGGGGAAAACACCCCAAAACAGCTCATTCAAAGAAATCCCTACAGTAATTTAGCAACAGACCAAAACAGTGGAGGGGGAAGAAGGCTAGATTTTTGCTGCTAAAGGCAAAATCTGCTGAATGAAAATTAAAAACCAAGTTGTGGAAGTTGGTGGGGCATTTGCTCAAATGGAGCAGCCTCCACTGGCCAGTTCTTTTATTCTAATTATGTGTCTTTTGCACCTGGTTGGTAGATCTTGGGGTTCTAGCTGAAGCAGGTTGCCTAGATGGGAGATGCCACAGCAACAGCCTCCCAGCAGCCTCACTGACACTTGTCAGGAGCAGAAGGGGATGGTGAGAGTAGAGCTGCAAGAGTACTGGACTGGCTTCACAGGTGAATTGCACAGCCCTGATCTCACTGTTGCCTTGCCCCTCCTGGTAAGGGCAGTGATGCTGCTAGGAGGCTACTACTGCAGATCTACCACATTAGGCAATATGCTTCTGTGTATAATTTAAAAATCAAGTAGAACCAAGAAGTATGAATTCAGCCCATCCCTGATTTCGTTGATGGAGTGATAGACTTGGAACTGGATTAAGCTCTGCTCAGCTTGGCATGAAATTCCCCGGGGGACTGGGAGCTTGTCATTGCCTCTTAGTCTTACGTACATCACATGGTTCTTGTCTGTCTAAAATGGGAAAAAATGAATGAATGCCACCTTCAGCTCTTGGAGGAAGAGTAGGATAAAAACATTATGAAGAACAACAACAGGTATGTGCAAGCAACAGCACGGATCCCAGGGCTACAGGGAAGGAGAGAAAGCTGGCTGTGCACAATAGCTCTTGTTCTTGGACTCCTGAGCAACCTGATTTTGTCTCTGCTATTTTAAGAGAAACTGTCCATTTTATTCCTCCCTAATCATGCCGTCAGTACTGTAGATAAAAGCTGAAAGGATATGTGCTAGGAACCAAGTCCATGCAAAGTTTAGGGCAATTTCCTAAGCGACACTAAGAATGCCATAGACGGGAATGAATGATTTATGAATGCTATTAATAAGAGGGACAAAGTGGAAAGGAACCATTTTAAAGCTGAATGTGTACTCTGGTAGCAACTGATTTGCAGACACAGGAAATGCAAGAACTGATTTAAGCCTCACTTGTGGAAAGACCCTCAGGGACCCTTCAAACGTAACAAACTGAGGACCCAGGAAACACTTCTGTGCAGGGGAAAGTGTGCAAATTGCATACAGAATGTTATGGTGATGCAAATTACATCTATGTCTTCATCAGGTATAAGACCACTCACCAAGAGTATGGTGGATACAATGTGCACAGAGAGAAAAACAGTGTGTGTGTGTGTGTGTGTGTGTATGATTATCATACTTCCACCGTCCCACAGTAGTACTTTGAAACAGGGGTATAGCGGGGGGGAGGGGGAGGGGAGGCGTAGCCCAGATACACAATTTTAAGGGTGCAAACCAGCCCCTCCATGCAGGAATCCCCGTTCCACACTGCCTGCTGCCAAGAGTCTCTGGGTCCGAGAGTCCAGCCTGGCCTGGCCTAGCCTTTGGCAGATGACCATCCAACCTCTGCTTAAAAGCAAACTCCTTAAAGACCATCCACCCTACAATGAAGGAGAGTTCACCACCTTCCGAGAGAGTCCACTGAACTGTCAAACAGCTCTCCACTTCTCTGCATCAGGTTAAGTGGTGTTAAAATGCTTTCCTAATTATGATATGCCCTGAATGTAGGTATTAAAAAGCTGGCTGCTCTATAAACCAATTCTGACTAAGAGTTAAGATTAAAATAGAAGAATTCTATAAAACCAGATAAAGCAGACTATTTATTCTCCATGAATAAATCATTTCCAGATGTCCTTTTTATTGTGCATTCATGATTGATGGGTGCTCATGATGGTATTGGGGCCATTATATGTGTTACACTGTTTGCACTTACAAAATTTGGGGTGGCAGATGTGCTTTGTTTCCAGTCAGTGTGTCCCCCATGGCTTCCTGCTCCAATCCTGCCACTTTCGCACCATTTTTTGGGAGGGGGGCAATAGCTGTCCCACTTTTGTTGCACTACAGTAATACCTTGGTTTACGAACTTCATCCGTTCTTAAACCGAACCCGTTCTTAAACCGAGGTGCGCTTTCCCTAATGAGGCCTCCAGCTGCCGGAGCCCTTCCACCATTCAGATTCCGTTCTTAGACAGAGGTAAAGTTCTCAAACCAAGACATTACTTCCGGTTTTGCGGAGTTCGTAAACAGGACTGTTCTTAAACAGAGGTACCACTGTATAGCGCACATGTACCCCTCAAGGTGGCAGTAATGCAATAATATTGGGAAAGCATTGCAGAAGAACTAATGAAGGGGAATGATGTTTGCATAGTACAATGTGAATCGACCAGAAATGCACTATTATTGCATCAATGGTATGTTGCACATCTGACATGTTTTATAACATTGTATACCTGAAGAAATTGCTTTATTGTTTTTAGAAGTTATAAAGAGGGTTTCATTGATTTTTAGAGTTTGCTGATTCCCCCCCTCCAGAATTTGTGTCCATGCGCTTTATTCTGTTTTTATGTTTGATGGCTTTTGCTACAGATTTGCTAAATAAAAATTTAAAAAGTCTTATTTAGTATTATAGTAGCATACGTACATAACAAAAGTAAACCGTATCATAAAACTAGAATCCTGTAGTATGCTCGCCATGCCATAGTTAGTCCCAGGCATGCTGTCTGGAAATGATTTTAATGTGCGATTCCATCCAAACCGTAGAGCCTCAGCCATGTTATCGCTGAGTCTGTGGAGATGTGGTATAGAAACAAATCACTTTGCTGTCCGCCGCCACCCCCCCACTCCATTTTCCTCTTTCCAAAAGCCCTTCCGACTTCTAAATTTGAGAACTGTTGCCAGGGACCAAGTTGGGCTGGGTCAGATTTCAAGAAGCTGACAATTTATCTGACAGGATAAATCGAACTGCAGCAGCAGATCGCACAAAGGGAGGTTTCAGGTCTAGACGGAAAGGAATTTCTCTGTGTCCCTCTAGTGGGCATTTCCAATGACTTCAGGACTCCCGAGGTTAAGACAGTCACTGAAGTCAATATAGATTCTATTCGAGCATCAAGCTCTCCAAACCCTTTAGTGAAAGAAAACGCTGCTGAAGGCTCTGTTTAAACCTGGTTCTGGTCACAGGAAAAATAGTGCAGCATATTGAAAAATCCACATCAGGCATATTTGAGAAATTCACTTTCCCACCCCCCTGCTGCAGTGTGGCCAGAGGCACTGCTTGACCATAATGGCTATACCACTGAGCCTCTTGGGCTTGCCGATCAGAAGGTCAGCGGTTCAAATCCCCGCGACGGGGTGAGCTCCCGTTGCTCGGTCCCTGCTCCTGCCAACCTAGCAATTCGAAAGCACGCCAAAAAGTGCAAGTAGATAAATAGGTAGCACTCCAGCAGGAAGGTAAATAGCATTTCCATGCACTGCTCTGGTTTCGTGTTCTGTTGCGCCAGAAGTGGCTTAGTCATGCTGGCCACATGACCTGTCTGAGGACAAACGCCAGTTCCCTCGGCCTGTAAAGTGAGATGAGCGCTGCAACCCCCCAGTCATCTGCGACTAGACTTAACTGTCAGGGGTCCCTTACCTTTACCTTTTTATACAAATATGTAATCTTCATGACCTTATATAACACATATAGCCTTGTAGGATATATGTTTGGATATAGAAGACTGCAACCCTTACTTGGGGGTAAGGGCCCTTTATCTCAGCACCATGTATTTCCAAGTAAAACATGCATGAAATTGGGCTGGAATTTACTCGTGTCTTGGAGCTGTTCTGAGTGAACTAATTACTTTAGAGTGCACTGAATGAAAGGCGGTGAGAGCTCAAGGGTCAATTGTGCTTTGCCACTGCAGTCAATATATGTAGGACATCAATGCTAAGAAGAAGAGGCAAGGAAACCATGTTTCCTTTGCAACAGCTCTGGCAAACACACCAATAAATACGTAGCTTGATATCTTCACTTTTTACTATCCAGTTCCTTGGTGGAATCAAACCAGAGTAAGTTTCTACAGATGTAGAAACTAGTCGACATCTTGAGGTATATTTCATGGAGCTTAACTTCAATTGGTCAACTCCAGCTACAAAAGCTGAAGCTGCTGTACAGAATTTTGGGCTGGGGTATTGTTTATGGGCTTTTGGTTGTTGTTTCTATGAGGAAACCATTTTTATGAGGAAACTTCACCTTGGCTGTGTACTTTATGGTGAGTTATTTATTTATGACTACTTTTGTCATGTTTGTAATTATGTAAATCTTTTTATGTTGTGAGCCGCCTTGAGCATGCTTTTAATTATGGAAAGGCAGCATATAAATAAAGTGATGATGATATACTGCTTTCTCATCCTCCCTTTGGCATTAGTGTTCTTAAAAGTAGGATGCTTCCTTATGCCAAATCAGACCAATGGTTCATCTCAGCAGTGTCTACACTGATTGGCAGCTAGTCTCCGGGTTTTCTGACAGGAAGTCTTTCCCAGACCTATCACCAGATGCCAGGAACTGAACTCGTGACCTTCAGCATACAAAGCAGATGCCCTACTGATCTGCAGTCCTTTCTGGAGCCATTCCTGCCCCTTCTCCTTTTTTGGCCTCTACGCAGACTGAAGGCACAACAAGCACAGCAAAACTCTGTGGCTCTTGGCACAGCCCAGCTGCTGGCCTTCCTCCATTAGTTTTCTGCAGCTTTCTTTTGAAATCTTATTAGGGATTCTAAACCACAGAAAAAAATTCTAAGTGTTCTTCGCACTATGGATCTCTGGCATAACGAAGGCTATTGCTCAAGATGACAACAACTACATATAGAACATAACGAGCTTCTCTGTGGACAACAGTGGACCACCTTACAAAAGAAGCTTATCAATAGACAACGATGAAGCAACGATGGAAAAGGCCAGATGAAAATATGCTTGCTAAGGATTTGTGGGTCAAAAATATTCCTATTACCAAGGAGCCTCTTTGTCACCAGACTTACACAACAAAATGTCAAAAGGTGGGGTATGTGTGTCACAGATCTTGCACCTACTGATCACACTCGTGGATGTATGCAATCCAGTTGTGTAAAATGCACATTCTTTACCTCCTGTTCTCTTGTCTTTGGCCAGTAGGCCTTGGGAAAACTGAATCTATCTATCCACACACACTAACATGAACCCTGATGGTTGCAAGGATTATAGAGTCTGATATACATTTTGTTCCTACTATATATGCTAACTTAGTTTGCTATATATCACAGCACTCTAAACCATGATTATTTATAGGTGGCACAGTAAGTAGCAAAGCTGACTGCAATTCCTCTTGCAGCATTTTGCATATAAAACCATGGCCTGCAACATGGAGCATCTGTGAACACAAATCCCTAGCATGCGACTGTGTATACAATCATGCATTTCCTTGCTTAAGTGTATTTTTGTCAGCAGTTGTAGAACAGAATGCTGAAGTTATTCAATGGCATGGTGGCAATGATGAGGCAAGTCTTGTGGTAGAAGGTGGGTTTTTTTGAGAAGTCTGATGCCCAGGAAAAGCAGTGAGAGAAGAACTAGGTACTGAAAGCAGAGTAAAGCAGAAGCTGCTGGACAACTCTCAGGTGCAGAAATATATGAGTCTGAAGAGCCTTAGGCTGAGAGGCCACTGGGACCCAGAACTTGACATTCTGCCACAACTGCTAAATTCTCTGTAAGTTTGCACAACTGCATGATCCCAAAGGCTTTGGCAAGATGGACCACTGGACTGATCCACTATGGCAATGCCTGTATAATATTAGGTTTTTCACTGTCATGAAACATTTGCACAAGGCATAGCACATTCATCAAGCTCTTTTTGTCTCTCTCTCCTCTATTCCATTACTATGCAGTTGCATACCCTGTGCCAAATTCATGCTCGGAAGTAGAAGCAGATGATTGCCCACCTTGCCACAGGAATACAATCCAAGGTACCACAATAAAGACAGTTGCAGAGTTCTTTACAAGAGGTCATATTGTGACTATGCCAATGCAGCAGTTTTGCAGCATGCACCTTGTTTTGAGCCTAAATTTGATGGCAATCCTGTGGTAATCACATTTTATAATTTCTCGAGCTGCTGAAAAAAGCATTCATGTTTCAATGTCTTCCCTGCAGTTGCTCTGGCATTTTCTGATTTCTCCAGGTGTCATTTCCACAATAGCTGTCAGCTCCTTATGTTGCCGAGCCTCTACAGTTATAAACCATTGCTATGGCATACAAATGCTGGCAAGTTGGAGCACAAAGGGACTAGGGCGGGAAAATTAGTTGTCCAATACTGTGACATGTGCATGCCAAGCAAAGCTTTAGAGGATCCTTGGCAAAAAAGGGCCTCTGCCCTACAGTGGTGGGTCTGGTGGGGGTCCCTGGAAGGCTTATCCTGGCCATATTGGCAACCTCTAGTGGTTCACTTTTTTCCAAAATTCTCCGGACAAGAACTCTACTTCTAGGGAATAGGTGACTGTTGCAAATAGGTAATGTTTTTAAAAATAGCTCTCAGGATATCTAATTTTTACTATTGATTGATTGTATCTATATCTTACCTCTTTCTCTAAGGAGCTCAAGGTAGCAGACATAGTTTGCTGCATCCTCATTTAATCCCACAACAATCCTGTGAGGTAGGTTAGGCTGAGAAGCTGTGGCTGGCCCAAGTTCGCCCAATAAGCTTCATAGGTGAGTGGGATTTGAACCCTGGTCTCCTAGGTCCTAGTCTGACATTGGCTTTGTGTTGAGCCCTGCCAGAACACTGGCAGCTGCCAAAGAATAATATGTGGTGGCAGCTCCACACTCGATGGCAAGCATGTGTACACGAATGTGATGAGGCCGAGATGGACTAGCCTACACTAGAATTGTGCCATACCCCAGCACAAGTAGCACTACAAAATACTCCCTCAACACAACTGAGACACTGGCTCTATCACATTTAGTTGGCTGAATGGATGGCTTTCTTGCATATTTTTTAAAATATCAATTTCTTTCTTGCATTAAAAATAAAACAGCAACTTATCTTGAAACTTGATTCTTATTTCATTATCAAAACCTATCAGGGCAATGCTATGAGACCCATAAAATGTCTTGGTTTCTACAATCTTTCCTTCCCATTTTCGGCATGTTGACTCATTTTCTCATCACCTGTACTGACTGACTGATTCTCCCTTTTTCTTTCCTCTTAATATACTGCCTGTTCTCCTCCACGCTTCCTTCCCTGTTTCCTTCCCTTAAAAAAACCTAAATTGTAGAAAAGCTTTGGTTGTGAACTATTCCGAATTTTGATTATACCAATTCTTTTTCCTAACAATTATGAATAGAGGGGTTCCCCCTGCCCCGCAAGGGGTGGGAGGAAGAAACAAATCCATAGCTGGGGTGTGGAAGGGGGAAGAGAAACTACCAAACATTTCCTAAAGTTCCAAGTACTGAACTTCTAGGTGTACAAGAATGTGGTGTTATTTTAATGTAAGTGCTGTCTTGAAGGAAAGTGTGCATAACAAACTAGAATCAAATGTGCTTTTAAATGTGCCCCCTATACACACCCACACCCACCCACAAGTGTGCACAGAGGCCCTAAACAGGTTAATTCTAAACTCTTTGGATCCTACACTGGAGATTTCACATGCTCACTCACAGCTCTTCTCTGACACATTTATTCTGCTGTTTATCTGGGATCTCCCCGCAGTTTGTGCTGTAGTATTTTATTTTATTAAAGGCTTTGCAGCTCATCACAGCAGAGTTGTGGAAGTCGCTGGCCCCCACAGATGGATGCTATCCAAACAATGTCAGACGAAAGGAACTACATCTCCAAGATGGCTCTACCTCTTTCTCTTCGCTGCCTACACTGTCTTCTCCCACATTGCTATATTTGGGATGAATCTTCCAAGCTGTGACCTCAAGCTGGCAGCTGGAATTCCTATTCTCATAAATGTGTAAATATTTCCTTGGGAGTAAAAAGAAAGATTCTAGGCTAATAAATATCAACATCAAAGCAGAATTTAAATAGCCATCTGCGTATGAGAGCACACCAGTCTTGAAGGGCCTCACCCTCAAGCCCAAAGAGTCTCTCAGGCAGCAATCCTAAGCACACTTCCTGAAATTAAGTCCCACTGAACTCTCTGGCACTCATACCCGAGAGTAGCCTTGTCACTATTAGTTACTCTTTTCGTTAAACCTCTTATAACAAATAATTGTATTCCATGGCATAGCATGCTGCATTGGCAGGTTGTATTAAAAACAAAATGAGAGCTGAGTCAAAAACTAACTTTCCTAGAAAAATTGGGAGTGTTGGGTATATGTGAACACATTCACAAAACTGCCATCCCTACTAACCTTATTATCGTCTTCCCTACATGCCACTTTTTGACCCAGAAGTCTCCAAAGCAGAAAAATAACATATTAAAGCAAAATGTAGCCCCAAACTACAAACTACAAGTGCCATACATCAGTCAGCAATGGAAACAATATAAGACAGCAAAACCTCAGTACAGAAGAAAGCATTTCCAAGCTAAAAAGTGCTATCACCAACTTTATAGCTGGCCCACAGGTAGGAACTGAAAACCTGAGCAGTCGATGAGATGCACTCCGAAAGCTCACCCCAGCTAAAATTAAGGGTACTCTTACCATCACCCCTATTCTAACTACACAAAGTAAAAAAGGAATCTGTGTAAGTAACTGGAAGAAATAAAATAACATGATAACAAAATTGGGAACACTTACAATGTTAATAATTGGGATGACCCAAAGGGGGTCTTCAAAAACGATTCATTCTACCTGCTGGTGCCTTCTTGCAGGTTGGTCTCCTTGTGTAGTGGAAATGGAAAATTGCTCCTCGGTCTCTGCCCCAAGGCAGTTTTTGGAGGGAGTGATTTGTGGCAGAGAAGTAGAGCGATTGGATGATTCCCCAAGCAGGTAGAGAAAGCAATAGGGGGAAGAATTATTGTGCAGGTGAGGAAAGGAACAGATGCACACGCATGCACACACTCTTCTCTGCCGCAAATCACCCTTCCCTGAAGCTGTTCCACAAGATTCTGTCACCATTTGTTACATGGGTTTGACACCAAATACCCACAAGAGCTATTATTAAATTGAACACGCTTCCTGGTCCATGCCATGATGCAAAAAGGAAGATGGCTTAAGCGCAGGTGGAGGAAGGCTTTTGCTGAATCAGACTGAAAAGTTTACTACATATTATCAAGCCTATTCTGTGGTGGAGGTGAAGTAGTTCTCCCCCTACCCCCTATGTTACATCTTCTAAATGTCATCCAGCAGGGGATTTTCTGTGAGGGCAGCAGGGACTTGGAACAATCTGGCACAGAAAGGGATGTGGCCCAACCCTTGGGGGCAGACTGTGTGTCAGAGTCCTGTGCTGCCAGCCAACCAGCTGAGTTCCAGGAGGGCACTTGCCTAGAGGCAGAGTCTATATACAAGGTTCAGTCTGGTCCTAAGGTCAGGAATATCTCGATTCACGTAGTCAGACGATCTGGGGGTCAAGAAAGCCAAAGGTCCAAGGTCACAAGAAGCAAGAAACAGCAAAGTCTGACCAGGAACAATGAATGTTGTTTCCAGCAACTGACTGAGGATGGAAACCATGCTTAAGAAAGCCAAAGCCAGCTGGTTCTCATCAGGAGCAAAAGGGCTGATCAACAGCAGGTGAAGTCACTTCGCCTTTTGCTCCTTCAGGCTGCTGCTCAGCAGGTGAAGCTGACGCCTGGCCCATGACACTGAGATGTGTTTGCAAAATGTTGTGAGGGTTAAGCGAATTTGACGTCACGTTTCAACCAGTTTCATTAGGGAAGGAGCCCAGAGCACCATCCAGCCTGGTATTGCTGGATGATTTTCAGCTTTAAGGCTCAATTGATTTGGACAAGTTTGGCCGACTACCTGTATGCTGGTCCCTTGCCCATCTTGACTTATTACAACAATCAGGTAGAGGGCAGGGCTAAGAGACAGGATATAAATTCCTCCTTGGCACTGTTCCTTCCATCGACCTATTTGAAAGATGCCATGATTAAGCTGCTCCTAATAAGAAGCCTAACCTGGACCTGAAGGGGGAACAAAAGGGAGGGATAATAGAATGGAGAAGACTGGAAGACACCAGACAAGCATCCAGCCATGCACAGGAACACTCCACACTACTGCTTTTTGTTACCAGCTGCACTGGTCTGGGTCTAATCCTAAACCACAAATGAGGAATCTTTTTCAGTCCATGGCCCACATTCCCTTGTGGGCAGCCTTCCAGCAGTGGGTGTGGCCAAACACACACACACACACACACACACACACACACACACACGGCTCTCCATAGTCCCGCTAGGTAAGTAGGAGGTATTAGCACATGCTTCCTCAACCTCGGCCCTCCAGCTGTTTTGAGACTACAATTCCCATCATCCCTGTCCACTGGTCCTGCTAGCTAGGGTTCACGGTAGTTGCAGGCCAAGAACATCAGGAGGGCCTAGTTTGAGGAAGCCTGTATTAGTAGAGGTCAATGACCAATTCAAGGTAAAACCAGTACAGAAGAGTGCAGAGCAGGGCCAGTGATGGGCATGGCCTGGATAGAGTCCTGAGGGCCAGACAGAGAGTCATGGGGGGCCTGAGATTCCCCACACCTGTTCTTATCAGAGCAGTTTAATCCTGCTTCCTGGAATCCTCCCTGCTGTCCTCCCCCCCCCCAAACTTACATTGATCAGCGAAGGTGCTGTTACAGTAGTGTGAGTATGCCAAACAAGAGTAGGAAAGGACCCATTGATATCCATGCATTTGCCAGCTCTAAAGATGATGTGATTAGACCTTAAGGTACTTTCTTTTTCTACGATGCCATAGGATAAGAAGCATCCATCCAACTGCTTGTGGGATTTGATCCAGTCAATGCCTTTGTACACATAATTACAAAGTGGGGATGACAGTCCTTCCTCTTCTTTTCCTCCCCCCCCCCAATTATCCAGCCTGAATTCGCCACAAGTTTCCCAGTCAAATGCAGATTTCCTCTTCCTTGAATGATAAATAATAATAGGTTGCAGGAAACAGAGATGATGTTTAAATTATATGAAAGAAGGAAGGAAAATGTTGAAGGCAGAAGTGCAGCAGAACCTTCAAGCCAATAATACACTAACACACACACACACACACACACACACACACACACTATGAAAACTATTCATAGAGGTTCTGCCTCTTTCCTTCCCACCTCTCCTCTTCTACAGATGGCAAGCAGAACTTATGCATCTAAAATATGCGACCATCAGGCCATCTTAAGATTGGTTTAAACATTTGCACGTGTAAGAATCAGGAAAAAACCTTGACCCTTTATAGCACAAAGCAGCATCACTTGGGCTATAGGAACTTTCATATCTCCTTCTGTAACTTTGGAATGGTCATGTGAGGCATGTTAGGCTGAGAATTGGTGACTGGCCCAAAGCATTAAGTGTTTATGAAGTTTGGCAAAATGTTTTTTTTGTGTGTGTTCCACTGAGCTAAGAGTTGTGAAAATGCACATGCTCACGAGCATTATCATTTTCTTTTTGTAGTCCACAAAAGCTTATGACATAATAAATTTGTTAGTCTTTAAATGACACAAGGCTTATTTTGTGGTACCTTATTTCAAGTTTCATTATTACACCCTTTAGCCAAGCAATTAAACAGGAATATAAAAGCAAAGGGTTTATCAAAGATCATATAGCATTAGCCCATCACTCAGCATAGGCAAGATTTCAAGACTTAAAGCAGCCACATCCAATTCTAATCTCATGTCTTGCTTCATATCTTTCTCACAAATACCTTTGATATAGTTAGGGAATAAAAAGGTTAAACTTGTGAATAGGTTTGAATTGGTTATGCAGTAAGATTACAATGTAAAATAGGAAACCGCAGAGGGAGGGGGAGGGAAGAAAAAGCAGGTTGGATTTGTTTAGATTGAATTTTTGCTGTTAAAATATTACAAAATGCAAATTTATTTATTTATTTATTTAAAAAATACCTTTGATATAGTTTTTCACCTCCTTGTTTATCACAGCATTTTGACAACTTGTGGGAAGCCTAGATGAAAATGGTTTGGTCTAGAATGGAGGGCTTTTTCCTGTTTTTAAGTTATTCTTTTGGATCAACACTATATGTACTCAGTATTGTGTTTTCTGTATTTTATTATTTGTTCTGTAAATCACTTCAGGACTCCCATCAATTGTGGGAAGC
Organism: Podarcis pityusensis; assembly: GCF_964106645.2. Taxonomy (NCBI): domain Eukaryota; kingdom Metazoa; phylum Chordata; class Lepidosauria; order Squamata; family Lacertidae; genus Podarcis; species Podarcis pityusensis. The sequence continues at coordinate 33,202,034 of NC_138029.1, forward strand.
AGTTAATGGGTAGCTGAGGGTTTACCCCTTTTTTCTTTAAAAAACAACGAAACAAATGCTATGACACCACTTGAAACTTGGCAGCATCCCATTCTAATATGGGGCAGAGTTCTACAACGGGATTGGTGCTATGTCACACTGTAAAGAAAGCCTGCTTCCCCTAAATATTGGGATTTTTTTTTTTTTTAAACAATTTATTGGGTTTTACAATAGAAATAAACATAATAAACAATGTAACATTTATCTTAACATAATTTCACATTTTCTTTGGACTTCCTCACATCTCCCGCTCCCACTTTCATCGTTATAACATTTTGTCAGCAATTTATTATCTTATTTACATTCTTATATCCCTTCTATGTTTCATAATCTTCTAGTTCTCAAAAGGAGTTATATTTTCACAATCTTACTTATTTTCTTAAAATCCTCTAAATTTAGTGGTGCTCAGTTATTTTGATCTAGCATCCTGTTTAGCATTCACTCAAATTACAATGTTTTTGTAAATAATTCTTAAATTTCTTCCAGTCCTCCTCAATCCTCTCTTCTCCCAGGTCACGAATTCTGCCGGTCATCTCAGCCAGTTCCATGTAGTCTATCAGTTGCATCTGCCATTCTTCCAGTGTGGGTAGATCTTGAGTTTTCCAGTGTTTTGCGAGAAGTATCCTTGCTGCTGTTGTTGCATACATAAAAAATGTCTGGTCCTTCTTTACCACCCCTTGGCCGACAATACCCAAAAGGAAAGCCTCTGGTTTCTTAGTGAAGGTATATTTAAATACCTTTTTCAATTCATTATAAATCATTTCCCAGAACGCCTTCACTTTAGGGCAAGTCCACCAGAGGTGGAAGAACGTTCCCTCACACTCTTTACATTTCCAACACTTATTGTCAGTCAGGTGGTAAATTTTTGCAAGTTTGACTGGGGTCATATACCATCTATTAAATATTGGGATTTTTTAACCATGCGGAAAGTAACAGGGAAATGCCCTATAAAGTGTGGGATACCACTTGCTTGATGCAACTTCATCTAACCTCCCCACAAACTAATCAGGATAAATACTCACTAAATAGCCCACGTCATCTAGCCTCTCTGCAAAGAGATTAGGATGAATACTTGATAAACAGGTCACCTGGAAGTGCCCTTTGGCTTGTGCAACAGATTAAAGCTGCTTCTCTTTACACAGTTCAGTGCTGCTAATTTCATTTATCATTGCAGCAACCATGTGGGGAAAGAACTAGGGAACTTGCCTAAAATGACCTAATGAGAGTCACCCCACATCCAAATTCAGTACTATACTGCTCTATAGGCAGCCTTGGACAAAATGGAAAACCTTTGAAGTTTAGGTCAAATAACGTTCTGAAATATCCTGTGTTCGCCACATATTCTTGCATATGAGGCACTATAAAGATCACTGCCTTTTTAAGCAGTTTGACCCTCCCTCAAAAGGTTGGCTATTTATTTGCTGTGCATCAACAGAGCAGTAGAATTCTCATTGCTGTTGCTATTCGGGACTTCTGTAATTTTGCAGTAACAAACATACCTCCAGGAAAAGAAGGGCAGAAAGGAAAGAGAATGCATTGCATTGGCTGAAAGTTTTATTTACTTTAAAAAAAAAATAATAACTCCTAATTTTATCAGCAAACCCTCTGATCAGCATACCACCCCCTGAAGCTAATAAATGTCCTTCTAATATAACGCTGCACCTAGATTAAAAATTCTCATAGTTGTGAGAGGAAAAGTGACTCTGAGACTGGCTGCGCTCAGGGTGATATGTTAATGCACAGATGATGGAAGTTTCCTGCCCCCTTTCTTATTCTCTCCCTCCCTGTTTTCCCCTCCTTTTTCTTTTCTGCAAATGAAACTTCAAGCTCTTTTTACCACTAATGGGATTTTGGAGATACACAAAGTGCTGATGGCTACCGCTTTGTACTTGACGTTGTTTGAGCCGAGCAGCTGACAAAGGAAAACACTTCAATTAGCCAGGGCACCAGAAGTCTTATTGAATTTTTCAGCTGCTGCCACAACTTCAGGAGCACATGCAAAAGGTAAAAAGGAAAAGTGTGCAAAGAGAATAGTAGGGCCAGCTCCAGTGAGATTACAGAAGTCTCTGGTCAACCAACTCAGCAAGAGCAAACAAATGATCCAGGTGATTACACCCCATAGCAGCGTCTGATGCATCAAGAAGCTGGATCTTGTGGCTGGACAAGACTCCTCCCTAAATCCAATCTCAATGTGCCTTTGGAAGTACAGAACAATATGTGGTCCCTCAACTAGACAATATTTGGTCCGGCAACTACTATCCACAGTAGCAGCCAGGTTGCCCAAAGGAACCTGCTGCAGCAAAAGGAGCAATGAACAAACATCTCAGCCTTCCCAAAGTAAGGCTGTCAGGGTGAAAGGGATGTGCATAGTTTATCTAGTCCATCACCTGAACCTGAAGATAGAGAAGGACCACAGTAGCACAGCATCTGCCTGACATGCAGAAGGGTCAATAATTTCCAGCATCTTTGGGTAGGGCTGGCAGAGACCCCTGTCTGAAACACTGCAGAGCCTCTAAGAGTTAGTGTTAGACAAATACTGAGATGGGTAGGCCAATGCTCTCAGTAAAAAGCAGCTTCCTATGTTCCTAAGCGCCTAAGGAGGTTAGTAGGATAGACTGAAGTGTAACATAGCAGGGCACCCATGCACCCTGGTAGCTCAGGCACACATATTCTTGCTGCTATGTACTTTATGCTACAAGTGAAGGCAGGGGAGGGAGGGAGGGAGCCAGGTCACTAGCTAATGTTCCAGAGGGAAAATTCCTTCCCAATCTAGCATATGGTGAGCAGCAGAATCAAAGCATGAAAGAGAAACCTGTCCGTCGAACCTCTTCAAAGACTAAGTGTTCTTAGCTCTCCAGTGCAAATCCAACCCATCTGATATTTCATCTTCAGCTGTGATTCTCACTGATGTGGAGAGGATGTGGAGAATGAGCAAAAACTTAAGATGGGGAAGAGGGAGGGAGGAACTCGTTCCCAATCTCCCAGCAGGCCTCTACTGAGACAACCAATTAACATGCATGCACCATAAGGATATCCTTCATGTAATTATCCAGATCAGTTTTAAAACTGAGAAGTGTTTCATGAATTCTTGATTCTTTTCTTCAAGACAAGTGGATGTGCCTAGTGAAACAATCACAATATTATACAAACCTGGGACAACAATGCTGCTAATTTCCACCCTACTGTTTCCTCCTGGCTGGGAAGGTTTTCTCAATGTCAGCAGCCCATTGTAAGCAACTGCCGGAAAAACATTGCTAACTCTCCCCATGAACTGTGCCTGCCAGTATTCTACATTGCCATGCATAGAACTACACAGAGCCTCTCTAAATATCATACCTTTTAAGTGTACACCTATGATGTTCCCTGTTTTAAAATGTATGTATGTGTGAAATGGCTCAGGATTAGTGCTGAGCTGAAACATTTTTGGAGGTGGGGTGAAAAGTCCCAAATACCAACCTTTCAGAGGTAGGTGGGTGGATGAAATCTGAAGATATTTCCCAGCTAGAGAGGGGAGTATTACCTTTTAAATATGAGGTGTCTGGGCTGCCCCTGCCCACCAGAGAGGTCTGTCTACCACCAAGTATATTGTTCTTAGAGGGCCAAATGAAAACTTTTTAAAAAATTCTCCCAGGCCTTTTGGATTTGTGTTTTGAAACTCTGCCTTTAATGTGGTCGTATTGCTTTGGGGGTTTGCAATAATTTGTCAATTAGCTTTGCATTTTAAGTTTGTTATGGCTGTCTTGAATTTCATACTGGGAAATGTTCTAGGAATTTTACATCCATTCACTCACTCACTCACTCACTCACTCACTCATTTGCAGGCCTTCCTAGACTGTTATTCATTAATTTTAAAGGGGGGGAGGGTTAAAGACAACAGCAAACACCACTAAATATCACTCAGGACAAACAAGCTCCCAAAAAACCTAATTATTATTTTAAAAAAAATAAATAGCAGAGTGAAAATCAATTTATAGTGTGGGACAATAGTCAATTTTCAACTTTCAACTGAAGCCAACATCTTACCTGCCTCCCAAGGCCAGCAAGGAGGAGACTGTGTACACTTTCTCAACTGTGTTTGCTCACTGGACTGTTGTTGTTAATTTAATTTGTGTACCACCCTTCATCCGAAGAGCCCAGGGCGATTCAAGGTTTTCTAGACTTACCGGGGAGGGGGGGAGGAAGGACGGAGATCCACATTTCCTTCTGCACAACCTCCTGAGGGCCACATGCTAGTGACCAGTGGGGCCAGAGACAAACACGGGCACTGCAGCAAATGAAAAGTTTACCTTTGCACAACAGGCTAGTTTCTACACCCACCTAGCCCTACCTGTCGTCCATAGATGAGCAAGAGGTATTATCAGAGTTCAAGGACATATTCCAGTCAGGCAAAAACCCTCAAGGTATGATGCAGGACCAGTGAAAAGTATCGCCTGGGAAGAGTTATGAGAGAACTGAAGGCTCTGTGCTTGAGGTTCCCCACTCACGGCATGCAGACTCTGATTCAGGCCTAGTGTCAAACTTTTCCATGGCCTTCATTTCTGGTCCTTCTTATCTGGCTGGTCCCCTATTTTGGCCAGAGTGTGAGGTGCTGACCAGCGCAAGGGAGGTTCATGACAGAACCTGGTTACAGTCTGGCTCATAGCTGTCAACTTTCAGATTTGAAAATAAGGGATCAGCAGCCTCACCTGTCCCGGGGACAGTCTACAGGATATCTAACAATCTGGGATAGCAGCAGGAAGCAGCGGGAAACGGCACTGAAATAAGGGAATTTCCCACACAAAAAAAGGGAAGGTTGACAGCTATGGTCTGGCTACTGTCACACAGCCTTGGAACGATGGTCCTGGATGTGCTGAAAGTTTCAGAGCTCTGATTGCTCTCCTGCCTCTGTGTTGTATCTTGCCCTATTCAATTTTGTATGCAGCACCAGGGCATTTTCAGGGCTTATTTCCAGGCAGTTTGGAAATCCTGTCAATGCATTCAGAATCAATTCAGCCTCCGTACAAATGGCAAAAGAAACACCCAACTTTGCTGAAGATACAGAGCAGCAGAGGTTGGAAAACTGTTTCCGTTTGTAGGCCAACTTCCAAGGGCCCAGTGTCAGTGTTGAACAGGGCCAGAAGCAAAAGGGGACACAGCAACAAATTTGACTCTAACTTTTACAAAGTAGGCTGCAATTCCAGCCACACAGAAGTCAGAGGTTTCCACACACACGTGTACACCCTTCCATCCAGACATGGAAGAGATAATACAGTGGTATCTTAATTTGTTCCGGAAGTCCGTTCTTAACCTGAAACTGTTCTTAACCGGAAGCACCACTTTAGCTAATGGGGCCTCCTGCTGCCGCTGTGCCACCGGAGCACGATTTCTGTTCTCATCCTGAAGCAAAGTTCTTAACCTGAAGCACTATTTCTGGGTTAGCGGAGTCTGTAACCTGAAGCGTATGTAACCTGAAGCGTATGTAACCCGAGGTACTACTGTACAAGGAAACATCCCAGCCGGCCAAAAGCACTCAAGGAGGATATGCAGCAGGGCCTATAAGGGGGTCTGGCCTGAGTAAAAGGCTTAACCTGAGGAGAAATCTAAGAGATGGATAGTGAGGCCTGGAAGGCCTCTGGGCCTAAGGTTCCCCATCTCCTTATTAAAAATTTTTTAAAGGGCTATCTGCTATAAAAGAGGATAGGTCCCAACTCACATGCATAACAGACAAGGGGCGGAAAAGTAGAGTACAACAGGTGGCATGATTTGACCCATAACTGAGAATAGGTTTAACTTAAGTTGTGAACACCATGAAATGTGGCTACATACAAGCAAAAGCACCAGCCTGCTCGCTGATCTTGCTAAAACCTTGGGTCTTTTACCACTGTGGCTCCTGCTTGAAAAGCACAATGAGGAATATTCCAGGGCCTTGGAATGTGCATGCAAATGAGATTCAGAAAAAGCAGGCAGAAATGGATGACAGGCTTCTGCTGCGGTGCCAGCTGAGTCCTGGCAGGTCAGGGATGACACTAGGTTAAGCTACAGCAATTAATGAGAATGGATGGTTGCATACCACCCATTCCAGAAATAGGCTCTCTTGACAAGAGCCTTGCAGGATGTCCACGGTTCTGCTTTTGAGAGAGAGAAAAAGTCTCAATAGCATTAAGACATTAATTCAAGCCCATTGAGGCGCCAATTTAACAGCCCTTCAAAATCTTTCTCCCTCTCAGAAGGAAATCACCCTCTTTCCCGTTTTTGTCTCTTGATTGTGTCTGAAAACGATTCCTGATGCAAAGCTTGGTCCAAGGATTATAGGATTTCTATGATGATGTTGGGCATTTAAATGGATTTTCTCCTGGGCTGCTACAAAGTGAAATCAGGCTTCCATTACAAAAAAATAAAAAATAAAAATTCTACAAAGTTTGGGTAGGTTTGGAGAATATTTTCACAGCAAGGGGTAGCTGAACACTCAGAGAAATGGAAAGCTGTTTGCTTTCCTTGACTGTGTTAGTACGAATATTCTTAAGGAAATAACCAACCTGGGTTTGTTCTGAGTTGGTTAGACAGCAACACTCTTTTTAAATCATACTGAACTTTTAGACAACAAAAGGAAGATTGAAGTGAGTAGTTTTTTCCTTATAGGAATGAATTAAAACATGGATGTGACAAAAACCTTTGTGTAAATACATATATGCCCTCCACACTTTGGCTAATTCATGTGTAGCGCCAAACTATGGTTTGGCGTCACATGACTGTATATAAGGCTCATATACTTCCTCTCCCAGTGCTTGAATTAGGCGAAGAAGTGTGAAAGGTTAATGAAGATTATGAGTCCCACCTTTGGACACTATTGTCTTCTTAAACTATGCCTTCCTTAAGGACAAATCCAACCCACTTGCTAGCATTGCTTCCTCTTCTTGCACCTTCCTGCACTTTTTCCTTTGAAGCAAAGCTGTTTGCCATTAGGGCCTCATCTGCACTACACATTTAAAACAGCACCCTACCACCACAATCATGGCTTCAAGAACTGAGGGAAGCGTAGTTTAAGTCTGCTGGGAGTTACAAGGAGGCTTATTTTCCCCTCATGAATCTACAATTTCCAGGGTTCCCTGGGAAGAGGGATTGATGGTTAAAACACTCTGAATTGTAGCTCAGTGGGAATAAGAGGGGTCTCATAACATCTCTCACCATCCTTAACAAACAACAGCTCCCAGGATTCTCTGGGAGAAGCCGTGACTGTTTAAAGTGCATTGGTACTGCATGAAATGCATAGTTCAGATGGGGCCTGTATCTTAACTGAGAAAGCCATAGCTTCTCTGCAAACCAGAACTGGTCTACAAATTCTCAGGCAGGTTTTTCTACTCAGTGCTTCAAGGAGTACTGCCCACATGCCATCCAGATTATATAGTATGCTGCAAACATAGCAGTAGCCAGAGTAACCTGCAGAACAAAGCGGGTATTTGCTAGAACTCCAGCAGTTTAACACTGGCTCACTTCCAGCAACAAGGAGGACAGAAAGTGATTATTATGCATGTAACCCAATTCAGAATTAGGTTTCAGAAAGAGTGACATGGTTACTGGTTATCACATTATTTTCAAACAGTTCATATTTAATTTAGCTTTCTCATCATCAGATTCTCAAGGTGATGTGTCCTTGGCTTATAAGGGTCAGGGCTTCTTACTTCTCATTTTGCAATTTGGCTTCATCTGCACCAAGCCAGACAGGTGCCATTCCCTAAAGTATAGGATATAACCCCTGCCCTAACTCCAACAAAGACACAAAAGTAAATTATTGAAGTAGCAATCATCTATAGCTACTCAGTCTAGGTTTAGACAGTTGTGACACAAGTTATTCTATAGCCCCTTACCCACTGGAAGGGTGGGCTCTATTCATTAACTCGAGAAGGAGGAGGGGTCAAAGTCTGCAGCACACAATATAAATCAGATGTGGACATGGTATATTAATTTACGGACTCTATTCCCTGTTCCCAGTTTTCTACATGAGTTTTACTTTGCTGGGTTCTCCCCCTCTGGAGTTGCACATCATGCCATGGTGCCATGCCCCTGTTTGCTCCTGTGTGTCCCACTTTGGAAATTAAGTATGAAGTCATAACTCATGTATTACATTGCAGGTTCGTGCAATTTCATTCCAAATACAATCCCTGCATGGTCGTTCCAACACTTCTGAAGCACTTCAGCCAAAATTGTAACATCTTCAGCACAACAGAAAAAGAAATAAATAATTCTTCTTCAAAATTATGCGATGAGTTGAGGCTGGAAAAGCAAATCAGAAGGCACCAAGAGACATCCTTGTGGAATCAGTATTTTAATTCCATAAATGGTTACAGTTTGCCAAGACCATGTGTCTAGCGATGGGGCAAGGAGTAACCCTGCATTCCTTCTCCTCTGCAGTAATAAAATGTAAACTCAAGGGTCCCCATAATCAGCTCCATAGTATCTTACTCTAGATTATTTAACAAGAGTTAATTAACCCTTTACAGAGCCATGTTTATGAAGGTGATTAAAAATTATTTCCCCCCAGATACAGGCACGTGCAGAAAATAAAAGCTTTTCACATTTAACTCTGGTTTTGGATGAGCTGCAATTATTCTGGTTTGGTGCTGGTTCAGGCCAGTAAGCGTTAAATACCAGTAACTGGTTTGACACAGACAATCAACTGGTACAGTACTGGTTCGCAGGAGGACTATAAGGAACAATATAATTTCCTTCCTCCAAGAGGCACAAGGCAAACCCTTAGCTTTGTCACCTGCTCTTTATTAAGTTTTGTGTTTGCAGCTACTGAATGGGTCCTGGTTTGATTCTTATCTCAGCTTTCCTAGTCTTCCTGTAATCATGTTATTTTGTATTTCCCTGCCCCAATTTTGGGTTAATGGATTAATCTCCATTTTCAAACATATTCACACTTCATTTTATATAATATCATATATGTTCACACTGTACCATAATGGTCATATGATAGATGGCAAATCTACCCCATGTCACTGTAATGTCAGAGTCACCAACAAATGTGATTGCCAGTACACACACACACACTCATGGCACCTGTGAAAGGTATCATTAAATATTTCCTCAAAATTCAAAGTGTGTGACAGAATACTTGCTTTTCCCTCCCAATTATTGTCACTAACTGGGCATCTCTTATGCACATGCCATTTTGTGTGATGCTACACACCCACAGCAGCCATTTTGTGACTGGCACTATCTCAAAATTCCAAATGTGCTCACAAACCTAAAATGGTTGTAGAGTTTATGGTATATATTTTCTTGAACCAGACCAGGATTCCATAATGCTCTGGGCTAAGCATAAGGTAACTCACAACAGGACTCCCCGTTGCATATTGAGGCAAACTGACAGTTCAGGCTCATTTCCCTGGCAGTCAGACCCATTAAACACAGAGGGGCTTACTTCCCTATAAGCACGCACAGGATTGCATGTACGAATGCCCATTATTCTAGATTAATTAATGTCCATTATTCTAGATTCATACTATCCAAATTTGCAGTGGACGAATTCCTAAATCTTTGATTTTCTCAAGGAGTCAAAATTATTAGTATTAGTATTATTTAGTATTATTCTATATGTACCCCACCCATCTGACATGGTTGCCCTAGCCACTTTGAGTGGCTTCCAACATATATTAAAGCATAACAAAACATTACACATTAAAAAGCTTCCCTATACAGGGCTCCCTTTGGTCATATTGAACAATTAGAGATCCCTGCTATTATTTAAGGCAACGAAAGCATTTCTGGTTGGAATGACGAGTCTTTTGTCAAACAAAATATATTTATTTCTCTAAGCAAGCAAAATGGTCTCCCTTGCCATGCACTTTCCCCCCTTAACACTCTCCAGCACAGCTGTAGGTCTGCCTGGTTTACATAATGCACCCAAAAGAAAACACTTAGTAAGTACTCTTTCCTCCCAAAGCACATTACTGAACATCAGTATGAAATAAAGAACCTAAGGTTTTCAAATGCCAGCCTGCGAGCAAATACAATTCAAGGCATCATCTTCAAATACTGAATGATTTATGCCTTGTTTAGCTTAACGCATTGTAATGTTTGAATAATAGAGTTGGAAGGGACACATTGAAGGTCATCTGGCCCAACCTGCAGCTGATGCACAAAATTGACTTAATTGGTCCACCCTCTACTTTAAGAACTGCAATGAAGAAGAGCCCACGGCCTTCCAAAGTAGTCTGCTCAAGTGTCCAACAGCTCGTGTCATTAGGATCTTCTTCCTAATGCTTAGTCTAATGTTTTTTTCCCTTGTAATTTGAATCCATTGGTTCAAGTTCTACCCTTGAGGGTAACAGAAAACAAATTCACACCACCATCTGCATGGCAGTCCTTCAAATATTTGAAAATGGATGTCATATCACCTCTTAATCATTTCTTCTCCAGGCTAAATATGCAAAGCAATAATATATTTAGAACAACAAATCAACACAAAGAACAACAATTGAACCTTTGGAGTCCTCCAAACTGGCTGGTCAACAAGGACTCTGATGTTATCAGATGAGTGTTTGACTGGAACTATTTTTTGCTTAAGCTTGCTAGTGAACCCAAAATGACCGCACCACATAGTAAACTCAACTTGTTGCCACAATAACAGGAACATACTGCCACATTGTAAAGTCAATTTGAGTTGACATTTGTCAAACTGAACCTTTACTCTGATACAAGGTTGCTTTGGAAACCCTTTCGGTATTATGTGAGTAACAACAACAACAACATTTTTATTATTTATACCCAGCCCATGTGGCTGGGTTTCCCCAGCCACTTTGGGCGGCTTCCAGCACATATAAAAATAATAAAACGTCAATTGGTTAAGCAGTGGATCCACTGCAAAGCAGATCTCTGCTCAATCTACTACCATAGGATCCAACTTCTAGGGGGGCAGCCCCCCCAATTGATAGGCATTGCCATATAAATTGTGTGCATGCACCACATCATGTGACTGATTATGCAGAGTGGGCCTTACCTGCTCCCCCATATTTCATTCAAGTTGGCACACCTGTCTATTACTCAGCAAGCCTGCAGTTCATGGAACACCTGCAAAACTTCAGAAAGCAAGCTCAATCATGGGGTAGTAAATTGCAATGTGCCTGCATGGTGAAGCACTCTGATGATCACCCCTCACCAGTCACTCAGTAACTTATACTTCAAAATGCTCTAGTACAAACCAGCCCTTAGTAGGTGATGGGGTGCACTAATTCAAGTTGCCAGAGTTATTTGGAGGAGTGATGGGAATTATTCAGGAGACAAAAAGAGGAGCAAAATGAATGCTGAGGTTAATGGGGACCAGCATGGAAGAAAGTCCATTTAGATGATGCAATAAGGACAAAAAAAGGTCATGTCCTCTTTTGCTTTCTCCCCTTGAAGTAACAAAAGTTTGTGACTTTAAAAAATAATAATCTTATCCTTACTTGTCTAGTTGCCTGTTTGCCTTTCATTACATGCAGACAACGTAGACAACATCTCAGTGAAAAATTAAGAGCCAAAATCACGCCAGATTCCACATCATCACTGGAGGGAGATAGCAGAACGGGCATCTGATACAGATGGAGTAATGGACAGTACAAATTTGTTCCAACAAAAGTTATCTGAGGTCTTCTTCATTAGTGTCTCCTGCTCCTGAAACATTTTGTAGGACTCCATCATCACCCTTTATGCTGTTTATCTCTGATCATACCATTTGCAATGTAGCTACGATTATTCTATGCAGAACAGACAGCTTTGTTCTTTCCTGTTGCCTATTGGGCCAACCACTGTCATTCAGCTGCTGTTCTCCTACAGCCAAGACCAGCCCTTTATTCTTTCCCATTGCATCTGCCACCAGCAGATATGGATGTATGAGACACATGGGCCATGGTCAGGTGTAAACCTTTCACTGCTTTTCTCCACATCTCTGCTTCCACAATGCTTTGGCTGATGGAAACGTCATATATTGTTCCCAGCAGCTGCCAGAGCTCAAAACACCTCGGGGGCCACTGCACTCAGTTACATAAAAATGGGTGATCATTCATTCTTCGCATGCTGACAGCTCCACAAAACTTGCTTAATGCAGCTCAAAAGAGGAAACTTTTATATTGCCGGTTTAAGATATTGACAACAGGAGATTACGCCAAGGTAGACCTTGCATATGAACCACATAGAATAATACTTTCTCAACCTCTGCTTGAAAGGGTGAAGAGAATTAGAGAAATACCCAACTTCTACAGACTGGGGGGTTGCTATTCACTCCAGACCATATTATGGAGAAACACCTACCGGTAGGTGCTGGGTGAATTTGGCATAAGGAGCTGAATTACATATTGATATCGACATGCCAAGTTTCCTTAGTTTTTCACTTTCATGTTTGGAAAACAGCAACCTATGTAGGCTAACAGAGTGATCTGAAGTCGCAGAATTCAGTTCTAACTCAAGCCTAGCACATCTAATTCTGTAAGAAGTCTGGATGTGGGGCTGCCTGGGCTATATGTAAGGCTGCCTCAGCTGACAAAGCAACAAAGCATATTGTGGTATCTTACTGACAGAGCAACATACCCTGGCATAAATCTCTCATGAAGTACAGTCCCCTTCTTCAGATGCATGGAGTGTTATCCTGTGTTACATGGTGAGGGGGTGGAGAACTGCGAACCATGAGGTCTGAAGGAAATGAAATGCAGAAAGCACAGATGGTGATAATTACGTTATTAGCAATGTTTAGAAATGCACGCATGAAGAACACAAAGCACCTCTTTGCTTTGATGGGAAGCCATGTTTGGCTGCAGATTCCCAATGCAGACACACGCAGCAAAACAGATAAACGTGCACTCTTCAGAGTACATATCCCTCCCCCTTTCCAATATTCATATAGGTGAAATGTTATGTGTGCGACACAGCCCTTTATATCTGCCAATGCTAGGAAATTCAGATAGAAAAATTCAGATATAGTGCTCTTCAATTACAATGGATTTTTAAAAAGTCTGAGTTGTTCAAATTCATCAACTAACCACATTAATACAAAGTAAGGCAGAACTCACACTGGGCTGAGGGTCAAACATATTTATGAACAATGAAAAAACACACCCTCATTTTGGTTCCTTTCTAATGGCCATGTGTTGCTACCTGTTTCTGAGACTGTTGAAATCTCATATATTATATTGAAGACACAGATTTTTAGCCAGAGTGTCCATCCAAGTGTCTTCATGTTTATTTTAATACCTTTCTTATGGCATTTGAGAGCATTTTTGCTGTTCCTGCACTTTGATGAAAGCGAGACAAGTAGAAAAAGATGTGCCACCACCACTCCTTTCCATGTTTTATTTTAAAGCTCTTTCAGACTGTTTTTAAAACTGACTAGCAGGCTGTTGTCAAGACAGGTAAAGGTAGTGACAATTATTATTGGTCAATTGCATTATCACTATCTTCAGTGGGGAGAGGATTTGTATTTCAAATCCCAGAATCCTTCCTTGTTGGTTTTCAGATGGTACAGAAATCTCACAAAAAATTACAGCACAGTCAGAAGCCTTTAAGAAATTATCTGGCACAGTAAAGCCAATGTTAAGAACTTTACAGTGCAAGCCTACGTGCATCTACTTAGAAGTAAGCCCCATTTACTTCAGTTAGTCTTACTCCCAGGTAACTAGGCATAGGATTACAGCTTTTAAAGTCCTGCTGGTTTCATTGGGAGGGATTTAAGAGTGTGAACTGAAATCAAAAGAAATTAAAATAGTTTCTCTTTAAACGGATCATGTCCATAGTTAGCAAAATTATTTGGTTTCTGTCAGGATAGGCCAACAAAGCTTTAATAGTTTTAAGTGGGCAAACAAAGAGGGGCTCAACTCAGAATCTTTCCACATATCAGGTTTGGGGAGGTTTGGCCAGGTCATGGCAGATGACTTTCATGATTTGAGTGCAAACAACCAAGCATCTGCAGGTGTGATTCAATCTGAGGATCTGTTAAAAGCCTTTCCTACTGCAGTTTCCTTTCCTGTAGCAAATTCAAGAGACTCTGACCTGAACAGAAGGAGCACAAGAGAGAAGATTCTAATGCATTTCAGGAGAGATTGAATAGAAAGTGTTCAAGGGAGTGACTGAATAAATGGAAGCTTCTCCCACAGCTTCTTCTTGATAAAAATGTTCTTGCTTTCAGGGTACATTGGAGTTTCATGGAGGAAACGCTACCTGGAATTTTGTATTATGCTACTCTGAGTAGCCTGCTTAGAAGATGAAAGCAGAATGATGCGAACTCAATAGTCTCTTCTGGCCTCAGAAGTAGCATTTTGTTCCAGCCACGAAGACAAGGGGTCCATATTGAAGTCCATATTTATGTACTAGCTGCTCCATTACATGCTTAGAAAGCAAACAAAACAAGACGGGGGGAAGGAGCTTGACTCCATAGATTCTATGGCCTCTAGAAGTTCTTAGACTTAATCCCTGGTCATTGGACACGCTGACTAGGGTTGATGAGAGTTGAGGTCCAATATCATCTGGAGACTGCCATGTCGTCTATGCATGGCATAGAATATAAGCCACTGAGGTTTCATGTGTACCAGAACTACTACTTCTTTCGTCTTGCCTATGCAGGCTCCCAGCAAATGGGTTGTCTGGCCTCCCACATGTAATTCATCACTTTCAATCTGCCACCAGAAACTTCATCAGTGTGAGCTGAATGGTGCCTCCCGCAATTCCACGTTTTGCTCATAGTAAAAGGGGTTGACCACTCTGCTCACCATGAGCAACAAAACAGCAGGGAGTAACTATGGGCAGAAACTGTAAAGGCTTTGTAATATTTGCAAGGTTGAATGCTGGTATTTGTGGGTTATTTTTCACACACATCCCATGCACATTCAGAGGACAGCTCAGTGTAGAGCATGAGCTTGAGATTATAAAAGCACAAATGATGGTCGCTAGGCCTGCATTTGAAAGCAAGATTTGCAGCCTGATGGGAACATCGGAAGCTGCCTTATGCTGAATCAGGCCACCGGTCCACAGAGCTCAGGTTTATTTATCTGACTGGCAGAGGCTATCCAGGGTTTCAGATAGGGGTTTCTCCCAGCCCTACCTAGAGATGTCATGAATTAAACTTGGAACCTTCTGCATGAAACACATGTTCTCTACCCCTGAGCTACTGCCCTTCCCAGGCATGGATGCCTTTGCTATGAAAAGCCAGAACCAATGTGGGTCAAGCCTTTGAATCTTCGTGGCCCAACAGAAGTAGAAACCCATCAATGACATGCATTGTTCCCTCTTTCCCTTATTCACAAGGTCTGTCCCCCTCTACATATCAGTTTTCTCAGGTTTCCGCTTAATTTGGTTTGCCAGCATTCTTGCCCTGAACTACTGAGCAAGCAAAGAAACCGCAAGCCTGGAAAAACAGAACCAGGTCCATCTGTGTTTTCTCGGCACTTAATGAACCGAATGTCAAAAGCGTGCTACTTCCATACAAATACCCCATATAAGCCCAATGGATGCTGGTGCTGCTGCCTTGAATCACACCCGATAAGAAGGGGTGAATTGACCTCATTTGCCCTCTATGCACAGTGCATAACTGTGCCCTCTTTCCATCAGTACATAACTGCTATAAGAACTAGCAATGACAAATTAATGCAATTATATCTAATGCTTCTGTCCCATGGACATTGAAATATCGTTTTCCTGAGCAAAACATGCAGTAACCAAAAATAAAAAATGCCAGTGCTGAGCACTGGGCAACAGCAGTAGTAACACACATAGAAGATTTAGATAGAGGAAAGCTAGGTTTCTCAGGGACCCCGTGTTTTAAGAGTCTGTTGGCCTTGGATCCCAGAGAGCTGAGTTCAAATCTCTGACCAGCCTTGGGTTGGTAGCCTTGAGAAAGTAACCATCATTCATGACTTGGCTGTCTAAAGCTTTGTCCAGACATGCCCTCTCACTACATTTCAGTTCTGTTTCCTTTTGCCTCTTACTGACCACTTCCTACTTTTGCTCCTTCTGCTAATCTGCCTTTGTTTCTTTTTCATACTTACTTCCTCGAGGGATGGGGTGGTGGTGGATTTTTTCCCCTTTAGGGAAACTGTATTTCAAGAGTTATATCAGCACACCTATATCACCCCACCAGTATATTGCACACACCTAGGCAAAATCCTAGCCTGATCCAAAGGAAAACAGCTATGATTTGGTGTTGCCTACCCTGAAAATTTCTAAACCAGGACAATGTGGAAGCATACATAAGCAGAAATACACCTTCACTTATATAAGTAAATCTCTCTCTGAACAGCTTTAACACTAGCCCATCCTGGATCTTCACTTTTTTCCAAAGGGTGGAAATCCTGTTACTGCTAATTCACATGTATAGAGCTTACATTTCAGGAAGTAAAACACTGATTAACCAGTAGGCAAACATCTAATTCTGCACAAAGTGCCTGGCAGCAATAAGCGCTGTGTAATTTTCTCCTAAATCTCCAAGAGTCCCGAGTCTTTTTCAACCCCTATGGTCCTCACCTGCTCTACATAACCTGAGGCTTAGGGCTCTTCCCTACTATCTGTTCATTCAGCAATCATCCTGATTTGCTTGCACAAAGCTTACACAGTGGTTAGACTATGCCCAGTTTCCATTGGCCATTCATTCTGATTTGTTTATGATTATGTTCTCTAACAATGAGCATTCACCACGATTTGCTTGTGTGGGGTATTTACATGTGTCCCCCATTAATCATTCACTCAACCCACACTTTTCCATGCATTTCCCCCAACATTTTCCATACTGCAAATATTCCAGATTTTTCAGAAGTGGGTTAATTGTGCTAAGGTGACTTTAACTGAGCAAACCTAAAGCTCCAAGATTTGCTTAAATCCCTTCTGCAAAATAGCGGCAGTCAGGAGGCACCCTTAGAGGATCTGGGCTGCCCTCATCCTGTGCAGTGGAACCCACAGCCTGAAGCCTCCACATGCTTTGACCAAATCCCACAGCAATTAAAAATCCATGAAGTGAGCCTCTGAAAGATTAATTCAGGGCAGGGAACATGAACCAGCTCAGAGATGGGAGCACAAGAAAAGTTACAGCTCCAGTGGGTCAATAGCAGGCGCTGATTAATTCAGTGCTTCCTTAATATCTATAACAAGTGGGTGTCAGGAAATCAATAAGACACAATAAGTAAGCGAGGACCACAAAAACCCCCGCTAAGGAGAGAGGAAGCCCAGGAAATGGCTGCAATTACAGGCATTCATCTTGCTCTTTTCCACCAAAGTCTAGATCAGGGAAAAGCTGAAAGGGAATTCCCCCCCTCCACTGCTGGGACACAGAGCCAGAGAAAATACTCTTAGGAAGAGCTGTCAGGAAAAGTCATTCATTCCAGCTAAACAAACAGCCTCGTGCTCTCCAGACATTATTTCTCCCAGGGTTATAGCTGCTTGGTTAGATTTAATGCTGTGTGGCCCAAGAGGTCCATTATACTAAAAGCTCTGTATGGGTACACCACCAAGGGCTCTTTCAGTTAACCTGCGTCTTAAAAGATATGTGTGCACATTCAGAACAAGGGCATCTTGCATCCGCCTAGCCTACTGCTGGAGTGCTGCCCAACATTTGCCTTTGCTGTGACACAATAGGTAGATGCACCTTTTCTTTAGGCCGTTTGCATAAATTGTAAAGGCATCTTTGGAAGCAGCCAAAACAGTTTCCCAAAGGCTTTAAAACAGAAATGGGATGTAAAACCTGCCCCCTAGGGGTGTGATCTTTCATTTAATACCCACTGCACTGAGAGGGAAATGCCACTAAAGGGTTAATATATCAAGACCTGGGAAGTGACGTTGTCCGATTTCAGTTTCTCTTTCATCTTTCTACGTCTTTTCTGCTGTAACCAGCAATGACTGATGATGTTAAGAGAAGGATCTCATTTAAAGTTCGCAGCCAGGTCTGTCTTTACAGTATGGGTGAAACCTACTCTGCAACCTTCCCCAACCAGAATGACCAATTACTAAGGATGATGGGAGTTGTAGTCCAGCAACATCTGGAAGGCCACAAATTTCCCACCACTGCTGTGGGAGCCCTGAATGTCATCCATGACATGCTAGGGTGACTAAATTTGGTTTTCCTGCTTACTGAAATGCAAAATATTTTGCTGCTATATCTGTGTATCTGTCTGATACTTGTTATTTATGGAATAAAACCTTATCCCATAGGATGTATAATCAATGCATCCACATAAGATTACCAACACATAAATATAAGAATTTCATAATATTGCGGTTACGATTTGATAGATAGAAGACGGGGTGCAGCCGAAGGGGAGAAACAACAACAAGGGTTTCATTTTGTTTCGCTCGTATATAATAACACAGACCGATAATAACACAGCCATTGAAAAGGGGAGTTCCAGGGTTTGGGAACGGCTTGTGGGGAAAAGAATTTGAAGGAAAAGGGAGAATTGCCAGAACTGCAAGGGAGAAAGACATTGGTAATAGAGGCTGTGAGTGGCTCACAGGCTGGAGGTGGAGATGGAATGGGGAGAAGCGAGAGGTACTGCCGACTCTACACAAAGCCAGTCGCTGTCCAGGGTGCCTAAAATGCAACAGGCCATCCTTGAAAAACAACACCTTCCCACAAGATTGGGATCAGCTCCCCAGCTCCTCTTTTTCTCTCTCTATTACCCCCCCCCCGTCGAATACTGTCATACTTGGTGAAGTGGCTTTCCCCACTTTGTTTTCATAAATAAGAAAAACGTGTTTCTGCTTATCACAAAGATTTCCGCTGCTGCCAAATCCTCCCTTGACCTTAACTGACGACAAATAAAGGACACATCACAGAATTAAGGCATTAGGAGGGAAACCGATATGATCTGAGCAGAAGGAAGCAAGCAAGGAAGTGCTGGGAGGGGAGAACCCAAAAAACCCTGCCTGTCAGAGCCCAAATGAGAGGAGGAGGAGGAGGAGGAGGAGGAGGAGGAGAAGGAGAAGGAGGAGGAGGAGGAGAAGAAGAAGAAGAAGAAGAAGAAGAAGAAGAAGAAGAAGAAGAAGAATTTGCAGGCGTCCAAAACGCAATGCCCCCCCCATGAACGTTGGACTAAGCATGACTGTATATTACTTCCATTATCGAAGGAAGCATGACCCTGAATACCAGCAGCTGGAATCACAGGTGGAAGAGTACTGTTGTCATCATGCCCTGGTTGGTTACACTGAGAGCAGATTACAGGGTATTTGGTTAGATCCAGAAGAAGAAGAAGAAGAGTTTGGATTTGATATCCCGCCTTTCACTCCCCTTCAGGAGTCTCAAAGCGGCTAACATTCTCCTTTCCCTTCCTCCCCCACAACAAACACTCTGTGAGGTGAGTGGGGCTGAGAGACTTCAAAGAAGTGTGACTAGCCCAGGGTCACCCAGCAGCTGCATGTGGAGGAGCGGGGAAGTGAACTCGGTTCCCCAGATTACGAGACTACCGCTCTTAACCACTACACCATACTACAGCCACGAGCCCATTGTCTGCCTGCCTGCCTGTTTTCTTCCAAGGAGCCCATGCTTCTTGATTCTCTCTCTAACTTCCCCAGAACAAATGGCTGGCCAATTGCTTCTGGGATGCCCACAGCTGGTGGGACACAAGTAGATCATGAAGACAACAGCCTGTTTGCCCACTACCCAGCAATCAGCATCCAGGGGGATGTAGCCCTTGAAACGGGAGGCAACCTTTGGCCATCAGGGCTCACAGCTGTGGATGGATGCATCTTCCCAGAATTTGCCTCTTGCATTTGTATTCTGCCCTTTCTCCAAAGCTTTACAGTTTCACTTCAGCATTACAACATCCCTGCAAAGAAATGAGCTTGGGAGACTGTGGCTTGCCCAAAACTACAGCTTGTGAGGCTCACACACGAATGGGAATTTCAACCTGAGCTCTCCATTCCCCCACTCAGCATGCTGGTCAAGAAGCAAGGAACCTTTTCAGCTTGTTGTTGTTTAGTCGTGTCCGACTCTTCGTGACCCCATGGACCAGAGCACGCCAGGCTCTCCTGTCTTCCACTGCCTCCCGTGATTTGGTCAAACTCATGTTTGTAGCTTCGAGAACACTGTCCAACCATCTTGTCCTCTGTCGTCTCCTTCTCCTTGTGCCCTCAATCTTTCCCAACATCAGGCTCTTTTCCAGGGAGTCTTCTCTTCTCATGAGGTGGCCAAAGTATTGGAGCCTCAGCTTCATGATCTGTCCTTCCAGTGAGCACTCAGGGCTGATTTCCTTAAGAATGGAGAGGTTTGTTCTTCTTGCAGTCCATGGGACTCTAACGAGTCTCCTCCAGCACCATAATTCAAAAGCATCAATTCTTCAACAATCAGCCTTCTTTATGATCCAGCTCTCACTTCCACCTTTTCAGCTAAAGGACTACATTCCCTCATGGTGAACTTCCAAGGGGCCACATGCTCTTTAAATTAGAGTAGTCCGATTTCACCATTGCTTCAAACTACTCATTGGTATACTAGTATGTCTGTATTGTTGTTTAAACGACACCTTTTCTTTCTTAATATTGTTGGTTGCCCTTGGAACATCAATCTAAGTAAATTATATGAATTATGCAAACAAAAGAATGAAGCCAATTCCCAAACCTCTTTCAGCCACTGTATTCCACTGGCATTCCTCAAATATATTCTAAGGTAGGTAAAAAGTAGGTAAATGACCCCCTAGATGATTAAGTCCAGTCAAAGGCAGTTATAGGGTGCGGCGCTCATCTCGCTTCAGGCTGAGGGTACAGGTGAATACATATCCACCATGTCTCATAAAAATAACAGGAACTGCACCCACAGCCAATTTCCCCCTTCATTTTGTTCAGTTTTGTGTAATTAAATAAATCCAGCTTTGCTCTTTTCTCCCTCCAAAATGAAGCATCTCAGAGGTCACTGGTTCAGTTCCTTTTTATACCAGCCGTGTCTCTGGGGTGCAAAACTGCCTTGCAAATTCTGTCTGTATGAGCAATTGAATCTGAGAGCAGTAATCTTTCCTTTCCATATTTTAAAGAAGCTATTTGGCTCAGTGATATGCAGCCCTGTTCTCACCTGCTTCAATCATTTTTCATGGGTGCAAAAATAAAAAAATGCAGCGTCAAAACTCCCCAGAGCTTTTAAACTCATTACCATGAGGCAACAAACTGTGTGAAATGATTTGTTGGACACATGGTACTTCCTGGTGGAAAAACGTCCATAAAATCGGTGCTAATTGGGAACTGAGATGGCAATCTGAATATGATAGCAGAAAGCCTGAATTAGTTCTACAAGGAAAAGTTTATGATGGGAATAAACAAAACTTCTAAAGGCAGAACATCAGGATTCACACCTCTTCCTTGGTCTCCACTACTCTGAGCAAGTGTCACCAAGGTATATATTAGGCTCAAGCATTAGCTGGTGGCAAACTCCTGTAACTGCTGACCAAAGCCCTGATGTCTAATTGGCTGGCTGGAAGGTAAGATAAAATCCCCTGGCCTAGGAGCAACTGGAAATTTGTGAGATGGACCATCTGCAGTTGCTGAACTATGGATTCTGCTTGCCATTTGGGAGTCAGTTAGGTGCGCCTTCTTTTCTATACCGATTCTGTTTGCCTGTTCATCATCAAGTCCTGATCCCCTGCAGAGATAGCATCAAATAGAGAAAGTAGGTGTCAAGCGAGGCAGGTAACTGAATGATCAGAAAGAGAAGGGGAATAGCCTCAATGGTGATGGAGGAAACAACCTTCAATGGAATGGCTAGTGTTGGAACACCCAGGAAGCAATGCCATGAGACACAGCAATGTCAAGTTTACAGTGGTACCTCGAGTTGCAGACGCTTCAGGTTACAGACACTTCAGGTTACAGACTCTGCTAAACCAGAAATAGAACCTGGGGTTAAGAACTTTGCTTCATGATGAGAACAGAAATCATGCTGCGGTGGCAGCAGGAGGCCCCATTAGCTAAAGTGGTGCTTCAGGTTAAGAACAGTTTCAGATTAAGAATGGACCTCCAGAACGAATTAAGTTCTTAACCAGAGGTAGCACTGTACAAGATTAATGATCACACAGGAAGGGTTTATTATGAAAATGGTATGGTAGAAGCAGCTGGATCTAATCCCAACCTGGATCTTAGACCACACCCACACCATATATTTAAAGTATGTAAATATAAAGGTAAAGTGACCCCTGAACATTAGGTCCAGTCGTGACTGACTCTGGGGTTGCGGCGCTCATCTCGCTTTATTGGCTGAGGGAGCCGGCGTACAGCTTCTGGGTCATGTGGCTAGCATGACTAAGCCGCTTCTGGCGAAACCAGAGCAGCGCACGGAAACACCGTTTACCTTCCTGCCGGAGCGGTTTCTATTTATCTACTTGCACTTTGACATGCTTTCGAACTGCCAGGTTGGCAGGAGCAGGGACCGAGCAACGGGAGCTCACCCCGTCGCGGGGATTCAAACCGCCGACCTTCTGATCGGTAACTCCTAGGCTCTGTGGTTTAACCCACAGCGTAGGTCCCCCTAAAGAACCCTGAGAACTGTAGTTTGCTAAGGTTGCTGGGAACTATGAATGGTAGAATTCTGGTAGAGTTGGAAGGGATCCCAAGGGTCCTCTAGTCCAACCCTCTGCAATGCAGGAATCTCATCTAAAGCATCCATGACAGATGGCCATCCAACCTCTGCTTAAAAGCCTCCAAGGAAGGAGAGTTCACAACCTCCCGAGGGAGACTGTGAATGGTAGTGAATGGCAAGTTATAGTTCCCAGGATTCTTCGGAGGAAGCCGTGTGTTTTAAAAGCATGAGCCTTACATATGACCAGGAACAGAGAGATTTATCTCCTCCCACCCTGGTGTTTGTACATGCCAGCAACTGAGATTCACGGTAATGGTATCACAGTAACTGACGTCAGAGGGAGGGCAAGTCAGTGACACCACAGAATGTTGTCCCACAACTTCATGAATACAGAAATATTTAATGCCATTAGGAGAACATGCCCCCCGCCAGCACCCTTCCACAGGCCCGATGTAGGCTGTCATTACCTACTATATGACACACCACAAAACCACGACTTTTAAAAAGACAGCAACTAGACGAGGCACTTGTAACAAAATGCTAGAAGTAATCACACACACACACACACACACACACACATACACACACATGCTCCCAAAGCCAGCTAGAATGTTAAGAAATTATAATTAACCTTTAGAAACAAATCATGGTAATTGAACTTTGAAAAGAAAATGTGCCTGTGAAATTTGTTTCCCAGTCGGTTTAAAAATTTGTAGTGGTTTTATATTCAAGTCGACAACACCTTCAACTGCTACAACCGAAAGAGGACCTTCAGTATTTGCAGGCTTCCAAAATGCAATGCCCCCCCCCCCCCCAAATGAACGTTGGACTAAGCATGACTGTATATTACTTCCATTATCGAAGGAAGCATGACCCTGAATACCAGCAGCTGGAATCACAGGTGGAAGAGTGCTGTTGTCATCATGCCCTGGTTGGTTACACTGAGAGCAGATTACAGGGTATTTGGTTAGATCCAGAAGAAGAAGAAGAAGAGTTTGGATTTGATATCCTGCCTTTCACTCCCCTTCAGGAGTCTCAAAGCAGCTAACATTCTCCTTTCCCTTCCTCCCCCACAACAAACACTCTGTGAAGTGAGTGGGGCTGAGAGACTTGAAAGAAGTGTGACTGGCCCAAGGTCACCCAGCAGCTGCATGTGGAGGAGCGGAGACGCGAACCCGGTTCCCCAGATTACGAGACTACCGCTCTTAACCACTACACCACACTGGCTCCCAGCAGGGCTCTTATGTTTCTTTTGAACATAGTGGATCCACTGCATCTTTCATTTCATCACACCTCCCATGATAGCTCCTTGGAAATTTAGATGATCCCGCGAAAAGCTTTTCTGTAGATGTTCTTTTCTGTTAGCATCTCGAATGATGGTCTTCAGTCATTTCCTGCTATATCAACTCCAAGATGTCAGTCAAAATTGTCACACAGCCATTGAGTGCACAGCTCTGTGTATGCTGACTCTCAGCCTGCAGGCCAGCCACCCATATGAACGCCACACTGCCCACAGGGTTCATCTTTTGACATGAAATGACAACATAATTTATGGAGTGCTTGCTGTTGCCATGTATTGAAAATGGAACCTTATATACCTAGTGGTGGATACTGTGAACTAGGACCAACACATACTGTACAGGGTTTTTGAAGCCATCTTCCCATAGCTATTGTGCACTCAGAAGTCCTGTAAATCCAATCATAGAAAAAAAAATGTTATTCAATTCAGGATGCCACTAAGAGTCTCTATGGTGTAGAGACTAAAGAAATGATGAGCTAAGCTATTTTAAGTATACTATACTGTTGGCTGCTGCTTAATGCACTCCAAAAGGCAGATTTATGAAGTATACTGTTATGTGCTAATTTATGAACTGATTTGTTATGTTATGTGACTTCCTTTTTTATCTTATTTTAAGAACATGTTTATTGAAATATTATTTAATATCTTACTGTCAGGGAACTGACATCGGAGCTAGAGGCGGAGGGAAGGCTCTCAAATGATGCTGGAGAAGGGGCCAGCAGGGAGAGAGGCAGCTCCGCAGATGGGGAAGCAAATCAGCACTACACCAGGGATAAGGAGGGGCTGATGGGGGGAATCGGGGAGAGGGCTCCAGGACTCTTCACCGGACACCAGCGGGGAGAGCACTAGTCCCCTGCTACCCACGCCCACCCTGCGCAGAAGACTTCCGCGCAGAGAGAGTAGGAGGAGACTGGGTGTCAAACAACTTTTATGTTGGAAAAGATTTAAGAAACGCCCACTGACGGATTCTGCTAGCGACTGAGGCAGCCACGAAGTGAAGGGCTGCCCAGACTGAAAGGTTTACCAAGGCAACAAAGCCTGGAGAGGCGGCAACTTACGCACGAGCAACCCATACTCATTATACTTACGTATGCAGGTTGTATGGCCTTACCACAAATTCTTTATTGTATGGTTCTCTTAAGTGCAATATTGCAAATAGTTTTTGTTGATTTTTGCATTATTATCATTTCTTGCCAAGGTTGATGTAAAGCGCCTTGAGCGTAATATATATGGAAAGGTAGCATACAAAGAAAATTTCTCCATATGGGAACATCCTCCGAGAGAGCTGAACCTACAATACCGTTTATTCATATTGCCATTTACTTGTATTGCAAACTGATGAGGTTTTGTCAAATAATGTCACAAAGCTTTGCCTTATGCGATGACGTTGTGGGCACTCATAAACAAGCTGCAACCAGCTGCATTAAATGGGCCAGTGAGAAGGGTGTGAGCAAAGAAAGGGAAAGGGAAAGGGCACTGAGCAATAGCATCAGCTACAGGGATGAAAAGATGCCAGGCATCATCAAGACAATACAGATGTTCAGTGCAGGCAGCCTCCCCCCCCCTTCCCCGTAATATATTCAGCTGCTCTGTTTGGAGCAAACATCAACATTAGAGAATATTCGGCATCCCTGTGATATATGGATTCAATTAACAAAAAACCCTTTCAGTTTATCAAATTGTATTAAGGGCTTTCCATGTTCAGTCAAGCTCCAAAATCCTGGAAAATTACTGCTGATAAAGGCTAATGTGGATATGGTATTCTGTGGTTAGTTCCAGCTTCAGCATGACCTTGGAGTTGGCCAGATGTCGGTGGCAGAAGGGTAGACTCAAGTGCCAGATTTGTCTGCTCACCAGAAAAGACGCATGAAGTCTACTCAACTGGAACTATCATGTATCATGTATTTTTCTGCCTAAACCGGCAACCAATGCCATCCACGTGTGTACAGCCACATAGACCTGTAATACACCTTGCTCTGAGTTCTTGTGAAGGGGGAAGAGAAAAACTGATTTAACAACATTTATTTCCCTAGAACAGAGCCAGCCGTAGTTGGTTGCATATGGCCAAGTTGGGGCCAAGGCATTTTTTTTCCTATTTGCTGCTGCTGCTAGGAGGCTGAGAGGCAGCCCTAGATTCCTTACAATAATATAGAGCATGGCAACTGCAAGATCACAAAGGCAGTTTCACCTCATGCACCTAACAAACTGAGTGGCTGGTTCAGTCAAGCTAGTCCTGTAAGATGGTCAGGCCCACCTGACTGGAAAGAAATCAAGTGCTATGACTTAGGCTGCAAAATATCTGAAAAACCTCCTGCTTCCTCAAAGGCCCTTCTGGGTGTTAAGATCAGTTGAGGGGCCCTCTTGGTAGTTCCACCTCCCTCTAAAATTCCGTGGGGTGGGGGGCACCATAGGAAAGGACATCAGCTGTGGAATTCTCTTGCTGAACTCTTTCCCCACAGAGGTGTGTCTGGCTTCTCCACTATACAGCTTTCGATGAACAATGAAAACACACCTCTTTGAAACCTGAGATGTGTGTTTTCAAGGCTCACCCCATTGCTGGGATTGTTGTCTGTTTTTAGTTTGGGATTTTAAATTGTCGTAACCCACCTGAGACCTGCTGATGAAGGGTGGGTAATTAATAATAATAATAAATAATAAAATAATAATAATAAATAATAAAAATAAAAATAAAATAATACCTATGGCCCTAATGTAGGACAGTTTGCTTCAAAATAAGCTGCCAAAGAGAGAGCAGCTGGTTTCTGGGTTTTTTCAAAAAAATTCACACCTAGTTGCAATGTGCACAAGCAGCTTTTTTTCTGCAGGTAAACACACACAAACACATAGAGAGAGCTATAGACAGAGCAGGGCACACTGCTCCATTCTCCTCCTTACCTGCAAATTAGCAGTACGGCTTGCACTGAAACACACACACACAGCCAGTCTCTCCAGATACCCATAGGAAGCAACCTTATATCATCAGCTCAGGCTTTTTGTCCACCTAGCTGAGACCAGCGTTGTATACATTGCCTGCAGGCAGTCTCAAGCAGAGAAGGGTCTTCCCAAGCCCTTTTAAACTGGGTGATGCCAGGAATTGAACCCAGGACCATTTCCCATGCAAAGTGCATACTGTTATCACAGAGCTATAATCCCTCCACAGTACCGCACTGCTGTTTTGCTACCTTGTTTTGTGGTTTTAGTTGTATGATCTGCATTTTAAAGGCAAACCATACTTGCTTTAATGGTGGCATTTTGGTAACCTGCCCTGGGAAGGGGCAGACTATGAGTACATAAGAAAGAAAGAAAGAAAGAAAGAAAGAAAGAAAGAAAGAAAGAAAGAAAGAGGCAATGAATGGTGGGAAGGATGAAGCTGGGTGGCATCAGCAATTTGTTTCGCAGCATCAGCAGCATGCTCCATAAACTGTCTGAATTTATTGCTGAGGATTGGAGGAGCTCTGAGCTGTGGAAAGCTTTGGAAGGAAGAGATCAGCTGGAAGGAGGCTGAGCGAGTTGGAAAGCGAGAAGAGGAGGAGGAGGAGAAGGGAGGTCATCTGTCTGTGGCAGCAGTGGCTGTGCCTACAACCTGAGAGCAATGTGCGCCTATTACCCAGCAAGGGGTTCCTGTTAAGAAGAGTGAGCTCCTGGTTCTTTGGGGAAATGAAAATGCTGACTTGGAAATGCAAAGCAGGATTAATATTTCAGACTCCGCCATCCAACACCAGCAAACAAGACAGTGTCCTGGAGGAGATACCACAGGGTGCACTGCAGTGGCGATATTCGCTTGTTTCATCAGTGTTCACACCAGATGATGACAAAAAAACCCTCAGTGCTTTGCAGATGTTTTAAATGCTTACAACAGCTTGAGCCCTTTGGGGTTGAACAGTGGGGTGTTCATGCATCCCCCCACATTATTTTAGCTACAGGCAGCATGATAAGCATTGCTCTGGGCTTTAAAGCAAGTGTTGTGACATAAAGGTTGTTCTGGGCAGGTGGAGGAACTTAAGAAATCACGTGGGCTGCGGTTTGGCAACGACCCGTTTTCTCATCTGTGGGGTTTTTTTTCTAAGCCTGCCCCCTGCCCAATTCTTCTTCAACATACTTTGTGCCAGTACAGGCCTGATAATCCCACAAGTTTTTCTCCTCATCCCTGGCAGTAAAAATGTGGCAATAATAAATTATATAGTGAACTTTGGGTGTCCTTTCATGGCACCCAAAATGAGCTCTGAGGCAGCTGCTCCACTCTGCCTAACGGTAGGGCCGGGGTATAGCCTCAGTCAAGATTCTGTGAAAACTACCAAATCCTAAATACCCTGTTCCTCACTTCAAACTCAAAGTCCTCTCTGTACGCCAATCAATTAGTGCTTTTTGTTCTAATTTCAGCTTCTTTTCCCACTTGCCTAAAGATATCTAGATCTCAGGCCCACCCCCAGATTCACCACCCCCTGCGGTCAAAATAAAAATCTTCCTCCTATATCTCTCTCTCTCTCTCTCTCTCCACTCCCTCACCTTTTCCAAACCTCCTCCTAGAGTGCCTCTATCTTTCAGAAGGTCTCTTTTGTCAATAGAACATGAATGTTTAAAAAGTCTGCAGCGGCACAAAGAGACGTCAGCTGCTGCAATAGCAAAATTAATCCTATAAATCGCAGGAAGTATCGGAAGCTGTAGTTCAAAATGCCCGTGTCAGAAACCCCTCAGAAACCCCTCATTAGTTCCATGTTATTAGTCTTTGTGCCGTTGTCTGCTTAAGCAGCCCTGCTTTGCTGCAGTTATATAACTAGGGGGATCTTTCATGTTCTTTCCCCCTCTGTGCTCACAGCTAAATTACACTCTCTTATATAAGGCACCGCCGGACACATTTGCATTATTTTTTATTGTCATTGTTTATGCGGACATTGATAGGTATTAGCCTGCATGTGTCAAATCTCCCCCCTTCCAAAGAAAGGAGGGTGGGGAGGAAGAGAAGAAAAGAAAAGGAGTGAGGAAGAAGGAGGAGTGGAAGGGGATGACTGTCTTTTCTTATCCTCACAAAAAATACCATGAATTTTCCAGGGCTTTGTGTATTGTGGCATTCGGCGGCTTTAAGCAGAGCTGACAATGTTAACACCGTCTTATAACACACCCACACATCCCCAAAAAGTTGGACCAGGACAAAGACAAGTGCTGGGGATTGCACCTACTGTTGTTCAGGTATTCTGGCAGGTGACATGGATAATGCAATACCTGCTTGAGCTCTTCCTTGCTGCTGAAAGGGACCCCAAATCAACGTCGCATCTGCTGCCTGAACACCACTGCTAAGCGTGCTTACTTGGAAGTAAAGGCCCACTGAAAGCAGCAGGATTTGCTTCCAAGTAAACATGTTTAAGATGGACATGGCTGGAGGTATTGTGAGTGGCTAGCTTCTAAGGACCAAACTAGACATGGCAGAAGTCCTCCTCAGTTGTTCAACGGAAGGAAGAAGAAGAAGAGTTTGGATTTGATATCCTGCTTTATCACTACCCGAAGGAGTCTCAAAGTGGCTAACATTCTCCTTTCCCTTCCTCCCCCACAAGAAACACTCTGTGAGGTGAGTGACGCTGAGAGACTTCAGAGAAGTGTGACTAGCCCAAGGTCACCCAGCAGCTGCATGTGGAGGAGCAGGGAAGCGAACCCGGTTCACCAGATTACGAGTCTAACACTCTTAACCACGACACCACACTGGCCTAAACAATGTAGGGGGTTTGTGGGGCGGCACATGCAGTAAACATTACCCACATATGTGCCACACTGCCACCTCATAGAAACACGAGAAGCTGCCATATCTCGAGTCACATCATTGGCTCATATAGTTCAGTACTGTCTGCATTGATGGGCAGTGGCTCTTCAGAGTTTAAGGTGGGGTGGGGTCTCTCTTCATATGGGGACTGAACCAGGGTCCTCCTGCATGCACTGAGCCATGACCCTTCTCTCCACCCTTGGCCTTCATGCTTGCAGGGAGATTGTTACTACGTTCCACAGAATGTGGTTAGAATACCCCTTCAGACGTTTGTGCTAAATATGCAATGTGTGCGGAAGAACCAGCACACATTGGGATATCAAAGGCAGGTCTCTGAGTATGCCCCCTTCCCAC
The DNA here is from genome assembly GCF_964106645.2 of Podarcis pityusensis. Classification (NCBI taxonomy): domain Eukaryota; kingdom Metazoa; phylum Chordata; class Lepidosauria; order Squamata; family Lacertidae; genus Podarcis; species Podarcis pityusensis. The sequence continues at coordinate 33,231,965 of NC_138029.1, forward strand.
TTTAAACCCTCACACATTCTTTTACACACCTAATGGAGATCTGTGGTCCCCAATGTTTATTTACTTACTTCAAATGCAACCTGGGGTGGGGGTGCTGCTGCTAATCTGATTGGGCAAACTGCGTTGGGGGAGGATATATATATATATCCCAATTCTGTGCCCCAATTGAAACTGACCACCATGGGTTGTGATTGGTTCCAATTGTCGCCCACCCCACTGCAAAACAACGGGGGGAAGGGTGATATTGGTCAAGGAAACAGGTTTATCCCTATTGTTAAACATTTTCTGAAATCAAAATAACTGCCCCCGCACAACGGCTTTGAAGAAAAGGAAAAAGACGTCAGATAATTATTAACAGAAGACAGCACTGTTTTGACAACCCTCCTGACAGTCTGCAATAAACATAAAAAGGCTTTGTGTACAGAAAAGTCAACCATTGTATTTGTATTTAGTATTCTTTTAGAGGCAATTACATACAAATGCATGTACTGGCTGCTTACTGTGGACTTTATCAGGATGCCCACCCCTTAAAAACAACAACACATGGACCTGGACCTTTGTGACAACTATCAATCAGTCACTAATATCACCTTCAGGGAGATGGTTCTCAAGAAGGGGACATTCTTTCGGCTTTGGACACCCTTGGAATGAACATTTTACCGGCAGCCATTCTAATATATGTCCAGGTTTGGTTTCAGGACGAAAGCAGCCTTGGTTTCAGGACAAAACCAGCCTTGACCTCTGCCAGGAGAGAGGCAGGAGGAATGTGACTCTGTTGATTCTCCTTGATCATTCTGACCCATTAACCATGGTATCCTGATGGATCAATTTTGTGGGTGGGGAGTTCGAGGCACGGTAATACAGTGATTCTGGTCCTACCTACAGGGCACAAAATGGAACTGGGACTCAGACAGTACAGAGGAATGGACAGTTCCCAATGGCTTCATATAGTTGTTAAATAGCACTGGAGAAAAGTGCCCCACTACATAATTACCTGAGTCAGAAGAGGATGTGCAGGCCCTGGACTGGTGCTCGGGTAAGAGTCAATATATTGAGACTGAACCCAGACAAGATGAAGGCCATGAATGTGGGTCTATTGTGCTCTATTGTGTTCTACATGGGGTTGCCTTGTGGCTAGCTTGGAAGCTGTAGCTGGTGCAGAATGATACCATGGCAAGGGGCTTACATGGGGCTGCCTACCATGAGCATTTTATACCACTTTTGAAAGAGCTCCTATAAGCCAATGAACCAAGTTCAAGATGCTTGTACTGACACATTAAGCACTATACAGCTGGAGACCTGAGAAAGTGTGCTTCTGTTTCTGTCTCTCTCAAACACCTGCCCATTAAGATCTGTATTAAGATCTATGAGGAGGCCCTCTTAACTGTGTGACTGTTAAATGTATTATTATAAATTATTATAAATACTGGCTGAATAAGGCCTATTCTAGCAATTCTATATTATATGGTGGGGAACCTCTAGGCCCAACAGGGGTCCTAATTTGGCCTGTGAGGCCACTTCCCCCAAGCCGCTACCTGCCGGACACCTGACATCAAGGGTGAGGAAGGCAAGGACACAGTTCCCTGCTGTGGATTTGCTGGAACCATTGATCATGCGATGGGTGGAGCCTGCAAACCGCTCTGCTTTTGCCCATGCAGTTGGATTTGGGCCTGCCTGCCAGCCAGCCTAGGTGTGGTTAGTTAAGCTCCAGGAGCCTGAATTAATTTCCAGTCTTAGTTACTTCAAGCCCTCTTCCCTAAAGCTCCTTCCACAATTCAATTTCTACTGCGCTGTATAATTGGCTGTTGCAGGTTAAAGCTGCTCTGTCTTTTCTAGGATGGCAGGAGAGAGTCCACATTCTGCTGTTCCATTTTCACCTGGGAAAATTGGGTTGACACACCCACCCTGCTCGGGCTCTTTGCTGTAAACAGCTGCCTGGCAGCATCTGAAGTCTCCCCACCCCCACTGCTGCCATTTCTACAACAGGGACGTTACACCTGGTGGCTATTAATTATTATCAACACCACCACCAAAGCCGGCCCTAGCATTAGGCAGAGTGAGACTGTTGCCTCAGGTGGCTGATGCTGGCAGATGGCAGTGTGGTTGCTTTAGGACAGGGCTGTGTGTTCCACATGTCTTGTCCTAGTATCCCTTAAGCTAGTGTGCTGTCGTCAGGTGTGGTGGAGGATGAAATAAGAAAACAATTGCCAGTCCCGTCGTCATCTGTACACAGAAACTGGTGTGCGGGTGGGTGTGCCGTGTGCTGTCTTCTCTTTTGCCTCAGGCAGCAAAATAGTTTGGGCCACCCCCAATTATCACTAATAACAGCAACAGGTGTAGCTTCCCCTTCCTTTGTGGAATTCATGCATTTTGATGAAAAGAAGGTGAAAGGACACACAGTAGGGTTCTTGTCCCCTCGGATGAGCGGGACTCTTCTGCCTTTCCCTAAGAGCCTTCCCATCCCATCCCAAATGATTTGAGAGAAAAGGCATTTTCCTTGCTTCAATCAGGTGTATCTGGTATAAGGAGTGATGGGAAATAAATTCAACACAGTTTGTATTTAAAAGCAAACCTACCTAATTCACATTTTCTGAAATAATACAGGAACACAACCACCCATCAAAGTTTGTGCTTTTCTGAATTTTGCAATGCGGCACTTCAGCCAAGTACTTCTGCTTCCTGGTGATTCTGCTAGAAAGCCCCAAATCTAATCAAACCTCTCACTCAGCAACCAAGAGTTGGAATACCTTCTTCTCTGCCAGCTTCCCTTTCATCCTTCACAGCCCAACAGCCAGCCTGACAAAGCAGCGCTCACACACCTGAGAGAAGCTGGCAGCAGTGAAGCCTGAGGTTTAATCAGGTGAAGAAATTTCTAAGCAAAGAGAAGGGCAGTCTGCTGGCCCACCTCTCACATGTCAGTCTATTAAACACAAAACACTCTGTTTAATTAATATCAAGGCTTGACATGAGCCAACAGAAGGCAGGAAACGCGGAACACAGACAACAAATCATCCTTGAAAGCAGTGGGAGGAAGCCCCACAGTGGCAGCTGGAGCCTCAACCCAGATCCTGAAATAGTTATTTAAAAAAATCATAAAAGCATCACCACTGACGTCAATTAAAAAAACACCACACACACAGTAGAGGACTGGGTATCTTGCTAGTACTGAAGATGGATTCATTTATTCCTGCTTTCCAATCCTTTGTATCAGCAGTAGGTGGGATGTGAAAATTCCTTTCGGAGGTTTTTGGTGTCTTTGCAAACTACAGCAGCCCTTAGTTTTAGCCTCAAATAACATTACTTGCATCCTCCTTGACATGAAAGCATTTTGCATACACACACACACTATATCTATATCTATCTATATCTATCTATCTATCTATCTATCTATCTATCTAGCTATCTATCTATCATCTATCTATCTATCTCTATCTATCTATCATCTATCTATCATCTATCTATCTATCTATCTATCTATCTATCTATCTATCTATCTAATCTATCTATCATCTATCTAAACATCCACATGAGCAGTCTTGATCCTGCCCACTCATGTGAATAACTGGGATGAATGAACTGGGAGATCATATCATCCACAGCAGTTCTTGCGATTGTGTGGCAGCACTTTTTCCCCCATTGGCCACAGTTGTAATAGTTGCTGCTGGTTACATTTCTGAATCCCCCTCTCTGTGCGTTATTTTTTGTCCACACGAGTATATGGCTGGACTGTGTTGGAACTGCTCAGGTGTTCAAGAAGCATATTGCATGCAAGCTTCGTGATTTCATTCAGTCCTACCACTGGGGCAACCCCGCCGCCCCAAAACACAAGAGTCAATTTCTGGCAAAAAGTAGTGAACAGAAGCCTGAAAGATCCGTGTTTCCCAAAATGAAAGCCTTACTGTGTGAAATATCCATGTATTTTAATTAGAAGGGGCCATGCTTGGAGTGAGCAGGATGGAAGGAGATACAAGAGTTCTCTTTTAAGAGACAGAAAACCACCTTGTCATTCAGAAAAATGAAATAAACCTTGACAGTTCTGAGTGCCCCCTCTAGAAGGATAACTGTCCCAAAGAGTCAGCATTCTGTCAACCTCTTTGCACAACCACCCTTCAGCTGGCATTGGCAATACGTGATAAACTTTACTGTGCACCCTGTTCCAGATGTGATCTGAGCCAGAAAATAAACCAAAAACCAAAAAAACCTGACTGCAGTGTGGTTTGACACACAACAACCAAACCCTTACCATCCACACTGGCTGGCGACTCGTGTCTTAGCATCCCACGGTGTCGGCATTGACCCATCACATCTAATTGCCACTATGTTTTCAGACGGCTGCCCTGGCGAGAACGTTTTGCTTGTGGGGAGACAGACGCCACCTCCAACAAGTTCACATATGCTACTCATGCTGATCGGTGGAAGGATTTTTCCAGGCAAGGAGTCGAGGCACAAAAGGGGAAGTACATCTGGTGTTTGTTGTTCCCTATGTCTCTACACACCAACCTCTTCTGAAATAACCCATCAATAACAGGAGGGGGCAATTAACTGCACCGTCAGGGTGCCTTTCTCTCAGAGCTTTCAGAATAAAGGAAATAGACTCCCAGGTTGGGGGTAAGAAAGCAGGTTTATTCCAGCCTGAGGAGAAACACCGTAGCTATAAGTGGATTTGCTTTGCAATGCCTTTCATGCACGGAGCGTGCAGATTACACACCATCCCAGTTAGTTAATTAGCATACTGAAAAAGTACAGAGGAAGTCCTGCTGAACATACACAATGTACCAGAAAATAGATACTCAGTGCTTAAGCCTTTTCCTGCCACATCCCCGTTTGCCTTCTTTAACCCTGTAGCATTTGGGTTAACATGATATGCTTTATTAAGTCAATAGTCCTTAACTCAATTGAATCTAGAAAATCAGGACCACCAAACGATTAAATGTATATTAATTTCTCGTTGCTACTGGCAGCCAATTAATCTGCTGATGAATTGATTTTTTTTTTTAAAGTTAAGACACTTTTATAACATGCCGCATGTTGAGGATTAAGTAGACTAAACAACACAGACAAACCACGATAGGAAAATAATGAATGTCCAAATCAATCGATGTTTATAGATTTGCACAGGGGACACGACCAATAAAGATTTCATACTGTTTATTCTGTGACCAATGAACCTATTTATTACCTACATTAATTGGAAGAAATAAATATATCAAATCCTAAAAAAATACATAGGACTGGGTCAAATCTGCAAAATTAAAAACCCAGATTTTCCAATGCCCTCTCGGGCTGGGCGTTTTCCAGGCTCATGTGAAAGATGTCACTGAATGGTAAAATCTCTGTCCAGGCAAGCTGAGACTGGGCCCGACCATAGATCTGGTTTATACACCATTCTAAAAATTGGCATGGTGGGGAAGTACAAATGTGACCCTTTCCATCAATGAAGAAATATATCAATCATCTGTGCAAATGTTTTGACAAGGGGTCAAAAAAGAGTAAGGCCTAGTTCAGAACCCACCTAGAGCAAGCCCTGCAAAGGCATGGTGAGGACATGAGAGTCTATGATCTCTGCCATTATTTTCACTCTCTGATATGAAAATAAAATATAATAATAATAATAATAATAATAATAATAATAATAATAATTTATTTCTACCCTGCCCATCTGGCTGGGCCTCCCCAGGCATTCTGGGCAGCTTCCAACAGAAGGTTAAAAATACATTAAAACATCAGTCATTAAAAACTTCCCTAAACAGGGTTGCCTTCAGATGTCTTCTAAAAGTCTGGTAGTTGTTGTTGTCTTTGACATCTGGTGGGAGGGCGTTCCACAGGGCGGGCGCCACTACTGAGAAGGCCCTCGGCCTGGTTCCCTGTAACTTCGCTTCTAACAGTGTGGGAACCACCAGAAGGCCCTCGGCGCTGGACATCAGTGTCTGGGTAGAATGATGGGGGTGGAGACGCTCCTTCAGGTATACTTAAATAGCAAATTTAAGTATCTTTTCATCCCTACCCCAATAAAATCTGCTTCTTCTAACAATGTCCAGAATATATGACCCAAGCTTGTCTCATGGTGTGGTTGCATTTCGTTCAGAGTCCCTTGGAGGCCACATCTGTCGCGTCCTCAGCAGCCCCCCCCCATGCTGCCTTATTCCCCCTTCACTCACCCCTTATTTCCTGGCGGGGGTAGTGCAATTTTGTGGTTCACCTCAGGTGCCAAAATGTCTTGGGCTGGCCCTGCTGACTGAGATCAATGTACAATTCCATATCTGACTGCAAAGGAAACTCAAGTATACTTTGAAATTAACCAAAATTATCTTGTGGGGGGGAGGAGTGTGGCCATTTGCACTTTAATAGCGCATTATGATCCCTGCCGAAATGGCTCTCTGTCTCCATCAGCACCGATACCCATCCCATCTCAGGTCCTGCCTCATTTTGTCTCATGCCCTTGCCTTCCCAAGTACTTCACACTTAGCTGCTCTCTGTGCAATAGCTTATTAAAAAAAAAAGTGGTCAGGATGTCTCAGCATAGCCTGCAGCTACTAACTCTTTCTAATCCCATGCGATCTAATCAGCTTCCCCCTAATAAAACATGTATGTTCTAATACTAGCTAATAAAGTAAAAAAAATAAAAAAATCATCCCCACACAAAGGAAGCTGAAAATAAAGACATCAAGCACAAGACTGATCTATGTTTGTCTTCTTCCTAATTCCATTATTGCTTTGAAATGAGGTCTAGCTATTGCTATCCCTTCATTAGCGAGTGCTCCGATTTTCCCTCCGAACCCCTGAGATTGGACTGTAATGAATCCTCTGGCTAGAAAACAGTGTGTGTGTCTCTCTTTCTAACCACAGCAGCAGTGATGCAGATGAGAGGAAGGATTAGGTAAAATCTAGCCATGTTAATATTTGTCTTTTCCCCAAAGCTTCTACTGAGGCAAACATTTCTCCTAAGCAGGCTGAGGACGGAAGAAAGGATGAGGCAGGACACACATTCGCGGGAAAAAGCACTCATGTCCTGAGCAACCCATTTAGGCCTCATAATTTTTTTATCACCTTCACTCACAACCAAGTCAAATAATGTTATCAGCCTTTATTAGATTAAAGATTGGAAAATGTTCCAAGTGGAGCATCTGAAAACCAGTGTTAGAAAACGGGGTCTTGAAGCACCAGTTATACCTGCACCCCACTTCTCAAAGGGGTGAGTAGTTTCAAGGGTTCTGTTCCTTTCCAGTTCAATTTCTTTTGCACATGAAAATGAAGGATGCTTAGTTTTTCACCTGGAAGATTACTGCCTAATATATAAATATATTTACACACATGCACACACACATCTACCAAGACTTCACAACTGGTACCACCCTTGCTTGAAATAAACGCTACTTCTCTTTCCCTTTGTGCCACACATTGAGAGAGACAGTTGTATTATGGCGGCAACCTTAGGCACATCTGCTAAGGATTCAATCCCATTGAGCTCAGTGGAGATTACATGCTTAGGATTGCTCTTGGAAGAAAGTCTCCTTGAACAGTAAGAAGAAGAAGAAGAAGAGTTTGGATTTGATATCCCGCTTTATCACTACCCGAAGGAGTCTCAAAGCGGCTAACATTCTCCTTTCCCTTCCTCCCCCACAACAAACACTCTGTGAGGTGAGTGGGGCTGAGAGACTTCAGAGAAGTGTGACTGGCCCAAGGTCACCCAGCAGCTGCATGTGGAGGAGCAGGGAAGCGAACCCAGTTCACCAGATTACGAGACTACCGCTCTTAACCACTACACCACACTGGCTGTCAATAACACTGACTTCCAAATGAACAGCCACAGAATTGGGTTCCAGGTCTGCCAGCCTAATCATTCTTACTTGGAAGCAAGTTTCACTGAAATCAGTGGTCCGGCTTCAAGGTAAATCTGCTTAGAATATAGAGGGACGCCTTGTGAAAATATACATAGGAGCAAAGGAAGCTGCCTTACATGGAATCCATCAAGCTCAGTACTGTCTACACTGACTGACAGCAACTCTCCGGAGTCTTTCCCAGCCCCACTAGAGATGTAGGGGATTGAACCCGCGACCTTTGACATGCAAGGAAGATGGTCTACTACTGAGAAATGGCTGTTCCCCTGGTGATGTATACCCATAATGATGCTTTGGAAATGACCCATTTCCAAATGCTCCTCACGGTGCATTTTGGGTTAGCGCATATCTGGGTTGCTTCAGATGCTTAGAGAGAATGTACAGGAAGAGATGAGCTGGTTCCCACTTTGCTCCTCGCCACATCAAACAAAGCACTGAGTCAACGATACTAGTCTCATGTAGAGAACTGCAAGCTGGAACAGAGTTTGAAAGGCGGCTGCTGTACAACGGACTGCATGGCATGGTCTCTGCAGTTACTTATCCTTGTGGATCACAAATCCTTGCAGAATCAATTTGTTCCCTGCCATTTTTAGACAAGGTTAGTGGATTTTTGGTTGGTTTTTTTTATTATTTTTTGCTGTAGTAGCCTATGGCTAAGTGCAATAAAAAGTTATTTGGCTTGTGGATTCAGTGGGCAGTCCTCCTCAAAACAGCCTAAAGAATGGCTGCTTCCGTTTCTCTCAAATCAAATGACTTATGAATGGCACCAAGCAAATCTAGATAATTGTCTAAGAGATCTGCCATTCTTATCCTTGTTAATGTTATTCAAGTGTTCTGTAAACAAAACGTGCATTATGTGCTCGGTATGGTGAGCACAAAGTTTCAGGGTGGTAGTCGATCAATTTTTACTCAGAGCACACAATTTTTACTCTAGCACACAAAAAATTGTAGTTATTTTAAATCTGGAATCATTCGTGCCCATCCTCAACGGGATGCTTTTGATCTAGATTGATACTAAATCCTGCCACCTATAAGGGTGGGCATGATTACTTGATGCGTATTTGAAAACTCTCTTATTGATCAGGTTATCCACACCGTTCCCTCCCTGCACATGCTCCAGATGAATGAATAAGGACAGGGTGATTGTGCTCTTGGTATACGCCCACCTACACCTTCATTGGTCAGGTGAGGATGCGCGCACACCCACACACCATTGCTGGGACTGCCTACAACTGTTTCCAAATGAACACACTGTGGGATAATGTAGAATTCATCTGCCACGAGCTTTTACTTTCAGAAAGAAACCAGTTTCTCAAGAAGTGCTCTTAGGGGCAAAAATATAAATAAATGTACCACATAAATAGATTGTGTGTAGACTATGTAGAAAAAACTTTGGGACAACTTTGGGAGAGTTTGCCTGTGCAAAACCTGCTGCCCACATGCACACCCAAGATTGGCAAACTTATTACAGCATTCAAGGCCTCAGACCAAGGTATTTTCCATCCATCCTTCTCAGAGGCATGCCCAATAATAAGGGCATTCCTTATTTTCGGTGAGGAAATAAAAATAATAAAATATATTTACCCGGGCTGTTTGTAGCCTGCCTTCCACAGCCTTGCATCAAAATCCCAAAGAGTATCTGTTCCCCCTTTTGCTCTCTCCTGAGCTAATTCCTCTGGCACTTCACCCGCATGGCTACCCTCACAATTCCTCTGGGTTTGTCTTTGCCAAACTGGAGGTCCCTTTAGCCTTCACAGAACATCCCGATCCTACCCCTGAACTGACACACTTCCTCTTGGCTGTAAAGAGCTGCTTGAACTCTATTGCTCATGCTCTGGGGACTACGGACTCTGCCAGCAAATACATTAGTGAGAACACAGCAGCCGAGAGGGAATGAGATCGGCTTTATATTATCTTGCCAGGACGCCTTTCTCTTGCCTTCACTCTCTGCAGCTGTAAATAAGGAGGACTGAGCTGGATTAATGGTTACTGTCCAGATCAAGGGTTCATTCCTATGAACTAATTGATTTCCCCCTGGTCTTTCCTCCCACCTGATCTCTGGTGAGTGATGTGTCTTGATGAACAGGTCCTGTAAAGCAGGCACCTGCCATGTCCTGCACTGTTCTCATAATGACTACCAAGATGTGTAAGAGCTAAACCACAGGACACCTGGCTTAATCCCATCACTAGAGACAGGAGATTCACAATCACCACACTCCTCCCAAATTGGAGTCCATTTCCTGAAATAATTGGTCCTGTGGAATTACCTATCCAGCCTTGCGATTCTTCGGCCTTTGTGAAAAAGCCTATAGGCCACCCTCCCTCTACTAATTTCTCTTTATATACCCATTCTGCGTACAATTTCCACAACTTAACAATTTTTGCATGCTTTTTTGCCTAATGTCCACACCTTTACAAGCACTTCTCCCTAATATGACGCATTTAAGCACATTTTATATTGTGTTTTTATTCACACTTTTGTTGCATTTTGTATACACTGCTTGGCTTAGCGTTGCAAAATTCAGAGAAGTGTGAACTTTGAAGAACGGCTGCATTTCGACATTAATCTGGGAGGTGCAGGTCTGGTCAGCTCCTTTCAGAACTTGCAAAGAATGAATCCCTCAAGTGTCCCTCATCTACACTGGAAACTTTAGTATGCTACTAAAGCATACTACTGCAATGTGCTCTATGTGGGGCTACCTTTGAAGGTGACCCGGAAACTACAACTAATCTAGAATGTGGCAGCTAGACTGGTGACTGGGAGCGGCCGCCGAGACCACATAACACCGGTCTTGAAAGACCTACACTGGCTCCCAGTACGTTTCCGGGCACAATTCAAAGTGTTGGTGCTGACCTTTAAAGCCCTAAACGGCCTCGGTCCAGTATATCTGAAGGAGCGTCTCTACCTCCATTGTTCTGCCCGGACACTGAGGTCCAGCGCCGAGGGCCTTCTGGCGGTTCCCTCACTACGAGAAGCCAAGTTGCAGGGAACCAGGCAGAGGGCCTTCTCTGTAGTGGCGCCCGCCCTGTGGAACGCCCTCACATCAGATGTCAAAGAGAAAAATAACTACCAAACTTTTAGAAGACATCTGAAGGTAGCCCTGTTTAGGGAAGCTTTTAATGTTTTATAGGTTATTGTAATTTAGTGTTTTGTTGGAAGCAGCCCAGAGTGGCTGGGGAAACCCAGCCAGATGGGCGGGGTATAAATAATAAATTCTTATTCTTATTCTTATTATGCTTATAGCCATGTTTTAGCAAACAACCAAAACAAAGGGCACTGGAGAGAAGGAAGCATTTATTCCATGGGTTGTTTCCCCTCTCCCCAAGCATTGTTTCTGGATGCACAGTGCCGCATGTAAACATCTTTCAGTTCCCATCTCTGCATCAGCTCTGAGCACGCCACCATGTGACCAATGGCTCTCTCAGCATGGATGCGAAAAGACAGAAAGAGAAGGAAAGAAGTTGACGGCCTACATGGGCTTCCAGAAGAGTGTATTTATACCTCTGTCTACTAGCACAGAAAGCCTCAATGTGAGCTTGCCTTCCCCTTAAGGTTTTTCATGAGGACATACCCTCCAACATTTCTCTGAAGAAAATAGGGATGTCCTATTCCACAATAATTATTTTATTATTTATACCCCAGCCATCTGACTGGTTGCCACAGCCACTCCGGGTGGCTTCCAACATATATAAAAACATAATAAAACATTAAACATTTTTAAAAAAACCTTCCCTAAACAGGGATGCCTTCAGACGGCTCAGGGGTCGGATAACTCTGTACCAGGCATGTCCAGCTCCCAAGAGATTGCGATCTACTCCAGCTATAAAAAAAAAAACTGGCAGTGATTGGATTGTTGTTGAACTTTTTCTGGGGAGGAAAACCCAAAGTTGTTGAGCTTTTTTGAGGGAGCATTCGCCAAAGTTGCAGAGCTGTTTTGTTTTTGAACCAGGATCATGCGATCAACTAGGATCGACCAGGGATGCCCCGCAATCGACCAGAAGATCACGATCAACCGGTTGAACATGCCTGCTCTATACCTTCCAACATTTCCCCAATGAAAATAGGGACATCCCAAGGAATAGTGGGATATGCCAAGTTCAAATCAGAAACCGGGACAGCTTCTGTAAATCTGGGACTGTCCCTGGAAATAGGGACACTTTGAAGGGTCTGGAAGGGGAAAGTCTAGAGGAAAATATAAGCAGGCCATTTCGGCTACGGCTCTAGCACTTCTGGAATTGCCTCCCAAAGCAGGCCTGTTAATGGGCCAGTCTGCAGTGGAAAGGCTTCTTCATTTATTTAGAACAACCCTTAGGAATGGGAGTATTTCAAATCAGTAGCAATTCAGTAGCTTTCGTTTATATGTGCCTTTTGGATTTAATTTCTGTGCTGTATCTGACTGAATATTTTGTTAGCTGCCTTGGAAACAAATGTGGAATGGCAGGGAGGTTGAAACTGAATGAATGAATGGACTTTTAGACTCGATTTCACGCAGCATCCTCACGATAAATACACATTTGCCCATGCTGTATATCTGGCACATAACTCAACATTTAAAAAATCTGAACCTTCACTTCTGTTCTTAAGCCAACACAATTACTGAAACATTACAAATGCCAATTAAAACGTCCCCAAATAGTGAACAGGCTCTCAAGTTCTCCAAAATTCTTCTTCAGGCTGGAAACTTGCCCAAAAAAGTAGGTGGGGGGGGGGGAGGACAGACATGGTTTGGCATAATGGAAAAACTCCAAGCTGCAGTTTGTAACAACCCTCCAACATTTCTCCAATGAAAATAGGGACGTCCCATTCCATAATGATAATTTTACCATTTATACCCCATACATCTTCCTGGGTTGCCCCAGCCACTCTGGGCAGCTTCCAACATATATAAAAACATGCTGCTGCGAGTGCTGGAAGAAAGACCACTCCTTACAAGAGCCAGCGTGGTGTAGTGGTTAAGAGTGGTAGACTCGTAATCTGGTGAACCGGGTTCGCGTCTCTGCTCCTCCACATGCAGCTGCTGGGTGACCTTGGGCCAGTCACACTTTGACGTCTCTCAGCCCCACTCACCTCACAGAGTGTTTGTTGTGGGGGAGGAGGGGAAAGGAGAATGTTAGCTGCTTTGAGACTCCTTAAAGGGAGTGAAAGGCGGGATATCAAATCCAAACTCTTCTTATTCTTCTACTGCAAGGCCCGATTCCAATAGGTAGGGCTCACCTTGAACAGTTTGAACAGCTGAAAGAGGCTCCTGAGAGACCCCTGGTACATTACTGGAACAATTGTTAGCTTGGGACAACTGGCTAAAATGGTAATTACACTGGTACCTCAGGTTACATACGCTTCAGGTTACATATGCTTCAGGTTACAGACTCCACTAACCCAGAAATAGTACCTCGGGTTAAGAACTTTGCTTCAGGGTGAGAACAGAAATCGTGCTCCGGCGGCGCGGCAGCAGCAGGAGGCCCCATTAGCTAAAGTGGTGCTTCAGGTTAAGAACAGTTTCAGGTTAAGTACGGACCTCTGGAACGAATTAAGTACTTAACCCGAGGTACCACTGTAGAAGGTAGAAGGGTGGTGGGAAGAGGGTCTGAAGAGGGCCCACACCTCCTCCCTTTCTCTAAACCCTTAGGCAAAATATTCCAACTTACTCAAAGACCCCAAACACTCAACTTAAAATCGGTATGTGAATGAAGCATATAAATAATAATAATAATAATAATAATAATAATAATAATAATTTATTATTTGTACCCCGCCCATCTGGCCGGGCCTCCCCAGCCACTCTGGGTGGCCTCCAACAAAGATTAAAAATACATCAAAATGTCACACATTAAAAACTTCCCTGATGTTTTCTAAATGTCAGGTAGTTGTTTATCTCTTTGACATCTGGTGGGAGGGCGTTCCACAGGGCGGGCGCCACTACCAAGAAGGCCCTCTGCCTGGTTCCCTGTAGCTTTGCTTCTCGCAGTGAGGGAACCGCCAGAAGGCCCTCGGCACTGGACCTCAACGTCCGGGCATAATGATGGGGGTGGAGACGCTCCTTCAGGTATACTGGGCCGAGGTCGTTTAGGGCTTTAAAGGTCAGCACCAACACTTTGGATTGTGCACTTTGAAATATGCAAGTCTAAATACTTTGCATATATTTCTATGAGCATGGAACCTTCATTTCTGGCATGCAAACAGTCCTGCTAGCAGCCTTGAATGTAAGGGGGCGCTTGCTGAGAGTAACGTCAACGGATCATTTCTGCTTTGGGTCTGACACGAGGGAGCAAGCAGGCCACTTTCCCATCGAAACCGGGCTCTGGGTAAGAGGTTTTCTCTGTCCCTTGGACGGGTGAGGACAAACAATCAAGCACCATGGCTCTCTCTTATCTCAGCTGGAAGCTGGACTTGGCACCACATGTTTCCCAGCACTATACAAGTTCCTTGGCATAAGGAGGCCATTTTCTGCAGAGCACAAATATATGACATTCATGACCAAGAGAGAAAAGGGCAAAACACCCCCACCTAGATGCAATCGCCTCCGAATGGAGGTAACAGCTGCAGGTTCTAAGAGGTTTTTGGTATAATTTTCATAAACACTGATGTATACACAGCCATTTGCTCTCCCTGTGCACAAATATTGACTGAGTATCAGTGTCACAGTGGCTGATGCCTGATGGCACTTCCAGCCAGAGTTGGACTTGGCACACACTGCATCAGTTCCTGCAATGTGTGCTGTGCCCTAAGCCCAGATTATGTCTCTAGAGCAGAGCATCACACAGAGCTACACTCTTGGATGTCCTAACCTTGGGGATCGTATCATTTTATCATGCACAGTAAATATCGCTTACAGCTTTTCTGTGCCTTTCTTAAGCGTGCATTGTTAACAAACATTTTTATTGGCGCTGCAAATTATGGCTCTCCATTTATGACTGGAAGTCTTATAAAAAAAAAAGAAAGAAGACATTTGCTTTGAAACCATTGGCTCTGGTTTTATAACTCATGTACACATATTCCCCCAAGTTGAAATGTGGCCCATTTTAAACTGAACCAACTTGGTTTGTTTGTTTTTCTACAGTATTAAGTTCTTCATCAGCACCAGGCAATTTTAAAGTTGCTTATACATGTCAAAGAATTAACTTTGGTGCATTTACAAGGTGCTGTTTAATTAGGCTGCGTTCTAATGTTTATATCCCAAGGCCCACTCTCCCCACAAGGAGCTCAGAATGCTTCTGTTTCATCTCCCATAACAAACTTGTGAGGTAGGTCAGGGTTGAGAAATGGCAACTGGCCAAAGTCACCCATGAAGTTTCACAGCTGGACGGGAATTTGAACCTGGGTTTCCCCAGTTCTCATCTGATACTCTAATCACTACTCTATAGCACAGGTATGGGGGAAGCTTTGGCCCTCAGATATTGCCGAACTACAACTCCCATAATCCCTAGCCACTGGCCATGCTTGCTGGGGCTGATGGGAGTTTTAGTGGCACTCATGTGCAGCTTCAAGGCTTCTTCCATGGACTGCCACTGTGAGAAGGGGATGCTGGAATAGATGGACCAGTGGCATGATCCAGTAGGGCTGGATCTTCTTAGGTCATCAACATCTGAAGGGCCAAAGGTTTCCCACTGCTGCAATAGCAGGAGGTAGGAATTCCTTCTGTATATGTGGTTATTTATCAAGGGCAGCTATATATCTAGACAAATTGCTCATTTAACATATAGTGACAATTTTCATAAAATGCGGGTGAGCTGGTTTAGGGAGTGACATTAAGTTTATTTGCCTCAGGATGTTCTCCTCAAAAGCCTCTGCAACTTCTGTTTTATTATTTATTTGTTAAGTGTGTATCCTTCCCTCCCACCAAATGGTGCTCAAATTTCCAAGGCCAATGTTCTCCAGCCATTATGAGGGTGTACAAATATTCACCAAGCAGATGATATTTGTCATCGGCATTTGACATTGAAAGATTTGGTAGCAGCAGTCAACAGATTTGGCAGTATCTCACAGTTGGCATACAACAGCAGTCAGCATTTGTCAATATCCGACAGGTGATCTGCAACATAATTTAGTAAAATTTAGTTTACGTTAATGTAATTCTTTCAACCTGTCTGAAGAGGGGAATTTTGATATAAACATTCTCCCCACAATTTAACACTGAATTTCAGCTTCAGATTTTGACATTGACACCTGCTCTTTTATTTAAAAATTTGAGTATTCCAAAATCTTGCAAAGTTGTTTCAATACCATACGATTACCTGCTTTTGTGGAGGGGAAAAAGGGTATGTGCAATTGTTCTATGTTGATAAATTTCCTGGAGTTCTACATATTGCCTAGATTCCGAAGTGCTATACAAAGTGATGCAATCATCCCCAGGGTGTTACCTTATGAGATGCTGCACTCCAGCTAAATAAACTGGGGTCAGAACAAAGCACACTAAGGCAAAGAACAGATCCATCATTTGCCAAGTCGAAAAGCAATTGCAAAAAAAAAAAAAAAAAAAAAAAAGCTCTTAAAATACATGGCTTTCTTTGCAGTTTAATTGTAGCTCTATCTAAATATGGGCCTGTAATGCTTGTAAGATTCTTCCCCCTGCCTCCTCCTGAAATATTTTCTCTATGAGGAAAGGTTGAATGCCCACTGGAAGTCAAGATGACTTTCTCCAGCTGGAGAGTAGCCATAACAAGTGCAGAACTGCAGAGAATCGAAGGAGGGGAACAGAAAGAGGAAGAATACTTTTGTCTCTACACCATGCTTTTCTTGATCTCCTGTTTCCCCAAGCTCCTGTTCTTCTGCCTCTCTCTGCTACCCTGTGATTCTTGCTTCTTGCCTATGCTTCTTTGTTGCTTGCACTGGGAGAAGAGAAGTGCTAGGTGTTTGAATGGAGCTGGCCACCTGGGAACATAGCAAGTTGCCTTTTACCAAGTCAGTCCATTGGTCCACCTCACTCAGTACTGCCTACATTGACCGGCACCAGTTTCTACAGGATTTCAGGCAAAGTTCTATCCCACCCCTTCCTGGAGATTCCCGGGATTAAACCTGGGACTTTCTGCATGAGAGGCAGATATTCTACCACTGAGCTACAGCTGTTCCCAGAGCTAGCAGTGTACAGTACTTCTTCGCTTGTGAAGTGAAGGACATGAGGCAGGAGTTGATAATGCAGGTGAGCTGCGCACAGGTGAGCTGCAAGCAAGCTGCCGGCCAGCTCTGTGGAGGCTCCTTTTCTTGACACAATATGCAAGCCCAGGCAGATACATTTTGGGCTGTGACCTTTACACAGTGGTACAAAGTTATTTTGGCACCTGTTTCCACCGCGGCATTTTCCCCTTGCACAGTGTATGACTAAGGAGACAAAGGTCACAGACAGGACACCGCAGACTACTGAGACCGCAAAAGGTTAGACAGAGGGCAAGATGTTCAGACAGCTGTGGTTTTATCTGTGAGGGGGAGTGTGCCCCACACCCCAAGGTCACACGTGCAGGTAGCTGAGGCTGCCTGCGGGCGGGGAGTGTGCTCCGCACCCAGCAATCATTCCTACAGCTTGAGCATCACAGTCACTTGGCCAAACTTAGGCTTGCAATAGTTTTCAGTGTTTGAGGGCAGCGGGGAAAGGGGGCTGGCCCAAGTCACTTTGCCACCTAAGGCTGAGCAGCAAATGGCATCTCCCATCCCCAAGTCAAGGTGCACAGCACCCAAAGCCAACCATGTTATTTTGCCACCTGAAGCAGAAAACCTCACGAGCGCCTCTCCTGTTCCCTGACACATTGGTAACAAGTTAAGTCATGAATTCGCATCCCAAAGAGAAACCAAAAACTGTTTATGTATGCAACAACGGCAGCAAGGACTCTTTTAGCCCAAAAATGGAAGCAACAAGAAATATCAACAATAGAAGAGTGGCAGATGAAGATGATGGAATATGTAGAACTGGCAAGGCTGACTGGGAAAATCCAAAACCAGCATGACCAAGGTTTTCAAAAAGACTGGAGTAAATTTGTACAATATTTGAAGGACAATTGTAAACAGCTACCAACACTAGCAGGGTTGATTATAAAGACTTGTAATGTTAATGATTATTACCTTTTTATTTTTATTTTAAAATTTCTGATAACTGGAACGAACGAAACATAAATTGGAAGAGGTACAAATGCTATGATATAGTAATAAAATATGGAAACCATGAGGCGGGAGGGAGGGAAGTCAATAAGCTCATAATGAGCAAAAGTTAAGTTAATAACAAGGATGTATTCAAATAAATTTAAATGGAAATTTATAATAATAATAATAATAATAATAATAATAATAATAATGAATTCACTGCCTTTTGATTATACCTGAGGTGGCTGCCTCATTCTGTCCAACACTAGGACTGACCATGGAAGCAGAGGTCAACACATAGGCTGAGGATATATGATGTTTGATATGCTGAAGTAAATGAAGCAAAGCTTCTTTTTTTTGGGGGGGGGGGAATCAACTCCCTAACCAAGACCTTTCAGACTTCTCTCACCTAAGCAAAAGAGAGAGAGTGAGGGGAGGGAGAGAATTATTACAAACAGCTGAAGAAGTGGCCCCTGCCAGATGGAGAGCAAAGGGCAGGAGAGTTAGAGCTCTCCGCTGCACAAGGGATTCAGACTGAGGAGTTGTGCACTGATAAAATGCTCAGTCACTGTTTGTCATCAGGACGCATGAGTGGTTGTGTACACATCTGTAATATGCACAGGGAGGAGAAAACAAGGCTTTCCAGTTGCACGCTAACCTGCTTTCCCGTCATTCATTTCTAACTACATTTTTAGCATTGCACATCACCGCTAGTGCCTTTTTTAATGTGTCGCTGCTTTCCATAAAGAGTTGTTCCACCCCCACTTCCCTCCCTCCCTCCCTCCCTTCAGGTGCTCGCTTCACAGAACGAGAGAGTCCACCTGAAAATTATGGGTGGCGGTGGTGGGGAGAGAAGCGGCTTTTGAAGTTCAAAGAAAATTCGGAAATAATTTGCCTTTCATTAGCTTTTCTTTCCAGATACTTCTGAACTTAGGTCAGGCTGTGACTGGTAGCAGCACTGTCAAAATTGTCACAGAGCAGCTTACGTTTCCTCAAGAGATCTGGCCCTGATTTGCAGAACTGCAGTGCCAAAAACATCCAGGAATCTCTCTCTCTCCCTCTCTCTCTCTCTGTGTGTGCATGCAAATCCCAAAGCTTATAAGGCAACCTTTTAAAATGCATAATTTTATTCCACATATTTAATTTTAGAGACTGGTGCAGGGCTAGTGTCAGAAGATGGTATGGCTGGGTCCTTGCTGAGGACCACAGCAGGGGCCCCCAGTCCCTCCTGTGGCTCTTCTTCCTTGCTGCTGCCACCGCCTATTCACTTGCTTTCTCTCTCTAAGCAGGCAAGCAGCGATGACTATGAGGAGGACAAGCAAAAGCAGCAGCAGCGGCGGCGGCTTCCAACCACCTGCTTTGCCCTCTCCTTCTGGCTAATGGGACAAATTGATCCCAGGGGGCTGGCAAGTAAATGGACAGGTGTGTCAGTGCTAAGGAGGAAGTAGAAGGGTGCAAGAGAGGCACTGTTGCTGGGATTTAAACACATTTTCTAGGTTGCTGCCCCAAATACTCAAAATTCATTACAGTGGTACCTTGGTTCTCAAACACCTTGGTACTCAAACAACTTGGAACCCAAACACTGCAAACTGGGAAGTAAGTCTTCCAGTTTGCTAACTTTTTTCGGAAGCTGAATGTGCTCCGTTTTGAGTGTTACGCTTCCAATTTGAGTGTTATGTTGAGGTTGGCCTGTTTTTGCTATTTATTTTGTGTTTTTGTGGCTCCTTTTGTTGTGTTTTTGTGACTGTGTGGAACCCAGTTCAGCTACCGACTGATTGATTGTGTGACAGCAGTACATTGTTTATTGATTTCATTTCATGGATCAATGGTCTCGTTAGATAGTAAAATTCATGTTAAATTGCTGTTTTAGGGGTTGTTTTAAAAGTCTGGAATGGATTAATCCATTTTGTATTACATTCTATGGGAAAGGGTGCCTTGGTTTTAGAATGCTTTGGTTTTGGAACGGACTTCCGGAACGGATTAAGTTTGAGAACCAAGGTACCTCTGTACTTTAGTCCCAAACTCATGTGTAAGCCTCAAAAACTCCAAGGTTTTCCCCCTCTCTTTCTCTGTCTCACGCTCTCACACACATAGTTGGGATTTTTTTGCTGCTCTTGTGGCCTGGGTGCACTTCAGGATAATACTAGCGTGTGTAGCTGAGCTGCTTGATTAAAAGCAAAGTAGAAATGTAGGTTCTAGTCCTCATTGTCACATTGAATATTTGCATTGCACGTTGCAATGTGCAATGGGTGGGATGGGGCGGGGTACCGAGGTAAGGCTTTTTGGTCTTTAGTCCTCTTGTAGAAAATTAATGCAAACCTTAGCTGAGCACCCATCACGAAATGTATGCATAAAAATGCCTATTTTTTCCACTGAAGCACATTATGCAGATTTGATACATTCACCTCCATTTAAGTTCTTTTGCATATTTTTCTTCAAAAGCTGTTCTGCCCCCACCGAGGATTTAATATATGGCCTGCATTGAGGTGATACGGCGTGTAGAGCACTGGGGCTATTCTGTGTACCTGAAACCTGGTGTTTGTGACTACGCTAGCAATGAAACAGCTGCACCAACTCCAGCCTTTCTTCCAACATCCACCTCAGCAGTTGAAATTTATGGTGCAAAGTTGTCAATTACATTGCAACTGCCAATGCTATGCGTGTACTTCATAAGGTTTACAGTTATCCTGCATACAATTAAGACCAGGGAAGTTTTGATTTTCACACTTTATATTTTTTTAAGTGACAGACTCGGACCCCATGATTGCGGAGAAGAGTTTGGAAACCAGATTATTTCAGGATTTTAAAGATCACACATAAACTTTTCCTCCTTTAATGCTCTCATGTTTAAGACTTAATCCAGTTTAGCAATTTGGCTAAGTATTTTTTAAAAACAACAACATAATGCTATTTGAGAGTAAATTGGAGACGATCTGAACACATCCTGGTGCATTAAAAAAAACCCACCTAGGAACTAATAGAAATACAGAGCAAGAGTCCTTGTTCCACATAGGATATAATTATCAGCTCAGAAAATTCAGTTCGCCAGCCTCCCTTCTTGCCCTCCTGAGCCTTTAAGTCACTCTCGGCTTGCAAACATCAGCAGGCCCAGTAACAGATGTGATCTGGGTCAGTCCCCTTTCGCATAACCCTCAAAACTCCTCTTTAGTCAAAGCGCTTGGGAAAGGCAGAGCTTCAGTCACACGGGTGGGGGCAGGGAACCAAATCAAAACATGGCTGTGTGTGTGTGAGCATGTGTGTGCACAGGCCTTGCAGGAAGCTTGCCCTCCATGCAGAACTGCCTCCTGGTTAACTCTTCAGTGGCCATTTTGCATCTCATCCAAGAGCGAAGGAGAGGAGGAATCTGACTGGTGCAGTGGTACCTCAAGTTAAGTACTTAATTCGTTCCGGAGGTCCGTTCTTAACCTGAAACTGTTCTTAACCGGAAGCACCACTTTAGCTAATGGGGCCTCCTGCTGCCGCCGCGCCACCGGAGCATGGTTTCTGTTCTCATCCTGAAGCAAAGTTCTTAACCCAAGGTACTATTTCTGTGTTAGCGGAATCTGTAACCTGAAGCATATGTAACCTGAAGCATATGTAACCCGAGGTACCACTGTATATACATGCCACTAAGTGGGTTGCCTGTTTTTTTATGCTCACAGCTGCCATATTCTGTTACGCTACTACTTGTGCTGCCAACTTTGGTTTTCACAGTGTTGGGGTTGACCCTGGAGCCAACTGAACCAAAACAGGGAGGAGTCCCCCCCCCCCCGTGCAAAAGGACCTAGGGTACCTCTGAACGTATGCAAAATACCTTTTCTTTCATAATGGATACAGCTTCTTTTTTCTTCTTATTTTTTTGGAAAGTGACTAAAGGATAGAATACTTCTGAGCATATACAGAGCACCCCCAAGAGATCCCTTGAGAACATACAAAGAGCACTGCTGAGATCAAAGACCCATCTAGTCCCGCATTCAGTTCTCACCGTGGCCAACCAGATGCCAGTGGGAGACATGAGTGCGACAACATGCTCTCTACTTAGGATTCCCAGCATCTATTTAGAGACACATTGCCTCCCCACACTGCAAAGAGATTTAGGCGCGCACAGGTGGACACACCTTTGCATTATACTGAGGACACACTGCAAATCCCCACCCTTGGCTTTCTCACCTCCCAATTTGACAAGATGCCAGGAGGATAATATTCTGGCAAGGCCAGTAAAACTCTGATAACCTTGGCAGCCCATGCATGCTTAACTCCCACTAAACAATTATTTTCTGTTATTTCCCCTGTGTTGTGGAATGCCCCCTCCATCTCCCATACACGAAATAGCAACCATCAGTTTTCCCTCCCCACCCCCTGGTTTTATCTTATCCATAATACTGGACTCCAATTTATGTTTTTCAGTCCCCTGAATGCCTGTTTTATCTGTTTTTATATTGCTGTTTTAATGATACTTTTTAAAAAATGCAAACCCCATAGGATATTTTTTAAATATTTAGTGCTTTATGAATGCTTTTAAATAATAAAAAATAAGGACACTGTAACCCAGCAATCGACCTGCCACCTGAAAGCAGTAGTATCCTGAAAATGTCTTTTATGTGTGTGTGTTTGATGGGGAATCGTAAATTTGTGAGAAAAGAAATTGCATTGGAGAATTATTGGAGAACATTTCAGAGAAATTCTAAAGGGTTTGGGGAGGGGTGTTTTGAACTTCCGTTACTATATTTCATTCTGTAAATAATTTGCCCTGGTCTGCACTTGATCACATGGTAATTATGTTCTGGGAGCACAAAATTCCTTTTTAAATGAATTGTTTGTATCCTGTTTTCAGAAAATTCATTTTTTAATTAATTGTTTGTACCTCATTTTCAGAAAACAGGGTACAAACAATTCATTGAAAAAGGAATTTTGCCCCCCTCCCCTCCATAACATAATCATCGTGTGACAGAGATGAAGTTCTGCCAGCAGAAATGGGTGCAAGGCTATCTTATTAGCATCTACGTGGCGGACAAGTGGATTGTGATTCAAAAAACACAGTAGCAATTTTGGCCTACAAAGGGAGTGCAAAAACACAGCCCAAACACCAAGGAACAGGTATATGTGCGATGATGGGCATTTCTTCCTTGGCATGCCCCTCTTGCTTAACCCCTCCCAACCCATCCCACTTGCTTTCAGGTTTGCCGCAATTCCTTCTGCATGCTATCCCGTGGCCAGACAGATGCTGCAATAAATCATCGCAGTCAACACTTGGGTAGTACAGTGGTACCTCGGGTTAAGAACTTAATTCGTTCTGGAGGTCCGTTCTAAACCTGAAACTGTTCTTAACCTGAAGCACAACTTTAGCTAATGGGGCCTCCCGCTGCTGCCACGTGGTTTTTGTTCTCATCCTGAGGTAAAGTTCTTAACCCGAGGTACTATTTCTGGGTTAGCGGAGTCTGTAACCTGAAGCGTCTGTAACTTGAAGTGTCTGTAATCCGAGGTACCACTGTACTGTGCCCAAGGACTTCAGAAACATATGCTGACGCAAACAAAGGAAAACGCATGTGCTACCGAGCAAAGCAAGCGAGCCACAGAGTATGTGTGCCAGAATCCCAGTGGGATCACTGCACCCCCATAGGACTGTAGGGCCGGAAGGTGCCCTTTGAATGGGCATCATTTAAAGCATGCTTCCTCATCAAGCATATGGCAGAGAGGATATTCAATTGAGTCTTCCCCTCCACCCTGGTCTCCCTGTGCCCCAGAAAACTTGCCCGCTCTTCCCCATAGAGAGATATTTCATTTCCCTAAATATAAACAACTCTTCAGGCCAGCATCCCTTAATGTATGACTTATGTGCCTCTTATGCTTGAACAAAGGGCAGCAGGGGGGGGGGGGGGAAATACAGTGCAGCAGGGAAATTCCCCCTCCCCCTGTATACTATCAAATTCTGCAGCCCATTCCAGATTATTGTTTATTATACAGAGAATGCAAAACCCTCCCTTATTCAGCTCTTGTGGGGGATCTGCATACCGTTCTCTCAGCTAGCACATCCATTGCAGAGGGATTCAAACGGCCCCACTCCAAACCAGGCTACAGCTTCTCTTTGCAGCCGGGGGAAAAAAAATATGCAATTTTGTACACGTGCATTAATAGTTCCTGAAATTGCTATGAGTATACTGTTGGCTCAAGGGCAGAATCTATTGAACACAATGTTTTTTGCTTGTGACATAGCGTAGCAAGCTGCTTTGCATTCCTCCCCTCCACCTTTCTTCTGCTATCACCATTTTAACCTTTTCTGAAAAGCCAGCTGGGGATGTTTCGTTTGTTTTCACATGAAGCTGAGCATGCCTGCTGCCCCACTCCAGGGAGGATGCTGATCACTGTCTGTGCAAATATGAAAACCCTTTGCCACCCGTGCCATTTTGAGATTTCTAGTCACTAATCTCAAGCAGCAAAGTTTCTCCTTCCTGCGAGAACATTGTCTCGCCATTTAAGAGTTGTTCTCATCTGTCGCACTGAAGTTCTTTTAAAAGCGGGGCTGGGAAGTAAGGGGCATGGGGATAAATGCAGAAGAATACAGAATAGCAAGGTTGCTCCATTCCCAACATGTTGGATTTCCTTTCCTTTGCAAAAAAAGAAGAAGGAGGAGGAGGCGGCAGTGGCGGAGATAATATATCTCAAGAATGGACACAAGCATCTCCCCAGCACATCCATTCTATTGGGTTGTGAGAGTTAATAGCAGGTGATTCCTCCTCCCTGCAGGTTGTCCTTCTGGCACCAAGGTAACCTAACCCATCCATTGGCCACTGATTCAATATTGCAACGCTAATCCTAGTTGGGCTACTAATGCCTGTATTGCCTTTGATGTCAAAAGAGATTACTGCAGAAGGGTTTGGGTTAGGGCTTCTCTGTACTTTTACCATATTTTAACATATTCACTTACACTTCATTTAAGAAATTCAAAATTCAGCTGAGAACAGGTGGCAGTCTGGCTGCTCAGGGCAAGGCAAATGTGTGAACAGGTCCTGTGATTTAAGACAGGCTATTCCCTCTTCCCCCACCCTTTCATTTTTACAGTGGTCTTCCATTTGAGGGTCTGAGCCAATGCCCACCTGCTTAGCTTCAGCAATGCAACAGTCTCAGGTGTTCTCGGTTCCCATTTTCATCAAAGTTTTAACGTTCTGAAATGAAGGGGTGGAAGCCTCCATGTGAGCTGAACTCTCAAACTGGCACACAGAGGGCGACCCTTGAATAAATCAACCATTCATCTCACCACTTAAACGAGTATTTCTTAAACTTTTATTGCCCTTAAGCAATATTGTTATGCTCATCCCATCAAGTGTGTAGCAGCAGCAAGGTTGGACCTGCACAGGTGTGCTGATGGAGCCAATCTTGTGGGATGTAACATAAGCAGTCAAGTACAACACTTCCTGTTTGCCCAGAGTGGACACGCAGGGGGTGTTACTCCACAGCTAGGAGGACTTCCTGTCACACCTGGTGTGGAGCTTCCTCCCCCTGAGTATGACCAGGTAGGTGGGCGTGACCTTGGGAGACACCATAAAAGGGGCTGGTCATGCAGCCACCTCCCTTCTTCTTCCTCTTGATGCCATGCTCTCTTGATACTGATGTATTTTGCTGTCTGCTGGGTCTCAGCCACCAGGACATGGGCTCATTCCCATATGGCATGGGTAGGCAAACTAAGGCCCGGGGGCCGGATCTGGCCCAATCGCCTTCTAAATCCGGCTCGCAGATGCTCTGGGAATCAGCATGTTTTTACATGAGTAGAATGTGTCCTTTTATTTAAAATGCATCTCTGGGTTATTTGTGGGGCATAGGAATCCATTCTCCCCCCCTTCAAAATATAGTCTGGCCCCCCACAAGGTCTGAGGGACAGTGGACCGGCCCCCTGCTGAAAAGGTTTGCTGACCCCTGCCATATGGGATGAACTCAAACGCTCTTCTGTAAATCTAAGCTAAAGCCTGCCTTCAGGGATCCAACTGTGAACTGAATGTGAGTAAACTTCTTGTTACTTTTAAAAGAAGCTTCTTTATTCTTTTTAGGAGGGATAAAAGGGGACTTACTAGGAACAAAACCCAATCTGAACAAAGCCAGACTGGATTGCTTAAGCAAAGAGATTCAAACAAATCTACCAACTAGCTTCCTGCTATATATTGGGGAATGCACTCTGCTGCTGACTCACAAGCGTGAGTTAGGAAAGATACCATCAAATCAATATATCATCTCCTAGTATCTACAACATTCTCACATATCTGGTGCTCCTGTTGGTACACCCACAGAGCCCCTACCCTGCTGTTCCCCCACATCTTGTTACCTGGTCCAAGTCTGGTTTCAAGAGAAGAATGAAAAGAAGGGAGAGCAGCAGGGGCCTTGAAGCTGCCTGTCAGTAGTTTAGCAGCGCCTGGTCAGCAAGGAGCAGACACTCTGGCCACCTTAGTCAGAGTCTTCCTCACTATGGCGAGGTGCATTGCATTTCTACAGTGGTACCTCGGGTTACAGACGCTTCAGGTTACATATGCTTCAGGTTACAGACTCTGCTAACTCAGAAATATTACCTCGGGTTAAGAACTTTGCTTCAGGATGAGAACAGAAATTGTGCTCCGGCGGCGCGGCAGCAGCAGGAGGCCCCATTAGCTAAAGTGGTGCTTCAGGTTAAGAACAGTTTCAGGTTAAGAACGGACCTCCGGAACTACTTAAGTACTTAACCCGAGGTACC
The DNA here is from genome assembly GCF_964106645.2 of Podarcis pityusensis. NCBI lineage: Eukaryota > Metazoa > Chordata > Lepidosauria > Squamata > Lacertidae > Podarcis > Podarcis pityusensis. The sequence goes on from NC_138029.1 coordinate 33,258,588, forward strand.
ACTGTATTTAAATTATAGTCATTGTTTAGAAATGTACACCTACATACAGAAATCGATGCTCTCTTTTCGGGCAACGCACAAGTGGGTGCCTTAATCTCCCTTGCTCATTTTATCCATCTGCCAACTTTTCTTTACATCATCCCTCCTTCAGAGACAGACGGTTTAAACCCTCTCTTCACTTAGATCTGCCTGTGGGGTGTCTGGATGGAGAGAGCTGCATTCTTCAGCTTCGTTTTGTAACTGCAAAGTCCAGTGCATGAAAAGGCAGTTTCATTTAGACTCTCCTCCTCCCTGCTGCCACGACCTCCTCGCTTGCTCCTCCCACAGGATGCAATGAAGCTTTGAAGGGACCTCAGAGCACAAAACAGTTTATCAATCAACTCCAGATGTACGTTCTCTCCAGCTATTGGAGGGGCGGGGAAAGATGATGGGGGTAGCCAGTCTGGCACAAGGCTGGATGCTTATGGGAATCCCGTTTAGACTCTGGCAGGAGAACAGACAGTGAAAGCAATGATCTAAACAGCAGAATGGAGTTCCCTCTGCTCCCTCGCCTCCATCAGCACATACGTGCCAAAATGCAGCTTTTGCAACAAAGGGACACCCTCAACAGGGCTGAGGAATATGCAAATTCAACAAATTTCCCTGGTTTTCCAGGACATGTACAAATAATCAACACACACTAACTTAGGCTCCACAATCCTGATTGCAGAATGTGCATCTTTTGCAAGCAGAATCATTTCACATGCATCCCCCAACCCCAGCAGCACATATACAAGCTCAGATTTCCGCTGCTTTATAGTTTGGGGGTTTTTTTGGGGGGGGCAGGGCATACTGTTTTTCTGATGATAGGAAATGATATGATGGATTCATGGCCTGGACGACAATTGCACACTAAAGTGCCGCAGTCTGGGATGCTAGTTTACTCAACTTACATCTGTAAAATGATAATCACATAGCAGCTGGGGATGCACCTTTAAACCTCTTTGGTTTGCAATAGTACAGCTATTTGCCCAGGAGTAGTCCCCATTCAAGTCAATGGTATTTACTTCTGAGCAGACATTTATAGGATTGCAATTTAATGAACAGGGACGCGGGTGGCGCTGTGGGTTAAACCACAGAGCCTAGGACTTGCCAATCAGAAGGTCATCGGTTCGAATCCCTGTAACGGGGTGAGCTCCCGTTCTTTAGTCCCCTGCTCCTGCCAACCTAGCAGTTCGAAAGCACCTCAAAGTGCAAGTAGATAAATAGGTACTGCCCCAGCGAGAAGGTAAACGGCGTTTCCGTGCGCTGATCTGGTTTGCCGGAAGTGGCTTAGTCATGCTGGCCACATGACCCGGAAGCTGTACGCCAGCTCCCTTGGCTAATAAAGCGAGATGAGTGCCGCAACCCCAGAGTCGGCCACAACTGGTCAGGGGTCCCTTTACCTTTACCTTTAATTTAATGAATGTTGCGGGCCCCTCAGTAGAACATGGCATAAGCTGGCAGCCCCAGATGAAAGAGGAGGAGGAGAAAAAAGAAGCGGAGCGGATGGGGCTCCGGAAGATGATCACCCAGTGATGGAGGGAAGAGATCCTGACCTTCTGCCTCCAGGTGGCAGAAAAGAGGAAGCAGATCTGCCAGCCCCTCCAGCAAAGCATGAAACCTCATCAGGGAGGACTTTGACCAGCCAGAGGGTGGATGAATAGGAGAAGGGGGTGTTGGCGCTGGAGGTAGAAGGGCAAGACACAGTCTTGTCACCAAGAACTGCCCAGACAAAGTGTGTGTAGCAGCTTCAAAGTGCAAGAAGAGTCCCAGGAGTGAGCTTTCCTTTAAAAGCTTGGTGGGAGGGGTGTGCCAGCTGTTGAGACGTCTTCATAGCCTCCATTTGGCTATGAACCTCCTGTACCTTGGAATATTGACTTTTGGACCTTGTGCTTGCTGTTGAGCCTGTTCTGCCTTTACCCTGGAGACAGATCTTTTCTTTACTCTCAAGTAAGAGTCGTTGCCGTAGTGTTTTGAGACAGAAGCCTAACAGCAAAGTACTTGTGGAGAGTAAGGCAGTTCTGGCAAAATTGATGGATCCCTTCTGAACATGAGTGACACTGGGCACTCCCTGTGTTACTCACCATGGGAGATACCAGCTGCTCCCTCCTACAAACACGCTACTGCAAGCAATAATAAATATGCCGTGGAATCTCAGGGTGCTTCTTCCAGATGGCAGCTCCTCAAGGCAATGGTAGCACCAGAATAGAAAGTGGAACAGGAAGTATCAAGGAGAGATATGGTCAAAAGCATGTGTGTTTCTTGCTACTGCTGCTAGCATTGCACCAAAGATGCTGTGCTGCCCATGCTGGTCCTGATCCTGCTAGCTTGTTTGGATCACAACTGATCTGTGCATGGATCGTCAGTACAGGATTCAGGTATGTGCATGTGCTGCAAGGAGTAGGCATTGTCTGCAAATGTGCTCAGAATGTATTCACACCAGTGCTTAAAACACTTTAACTCCCACTGTGTTTACATGTGTGATGAGCTTTTTAAATTAAAAAAACAGAAAAAGATACAAGCTGCTTTCCTTTAGACTAACATCTAAGGCTTCTGGGTGCTAAATTAGTAGAGAACGAGAGAGGGCTGTGAAGTCAAATCACTCAAGATTAAATAATTGTACAGAATCAGAAGAAAAAAGTTGCACAGCCTTCCTGCCACCCATCCCCAGCTTCTGTCTTTAAATAGTGAACACAAGGCCTATAGGCTGGCTGAAACGATCCTTAACTGCAGAACACTGAATAGAATGAATATAGTTGGAATTTGGAGTGGGGAGAGAATAGAATTAGGCAATCGGTATGAGCTGGTTAAAGGGGTGGGGGGGTGGGGAAGAGTTCTACGTAGGGGGAAAAATATTTAGACATTCTTCAGAAATAAACCACGAAACCCAGAAACACTTATTTTTAACCTGGCTGGTGCAGTGTAAATACAGAACGGAAGAGGGGCTGCCCTCCAAAACCAGGGATTATGAGTTCATGCTCCAGCTTGGGCAACCTTTTTATTTTTAAAAATTAGCAAATTGGAGATTATCCAGGAAAAGGTTTGACCCACAAAATATGCATGCAGCAAATGTTCTGCGACAAGTGAGCACTGGCAGCAGAGCAAACGAGATCAAAGAAAAGGAAGTGTATTTTGTTGGGAAAGGGAGGAAGGAGCAAGTAATGAGAATTTGGATGGAAGAGTAACAAAGGAGAAGGGGGGGGGGGACTGGCATGGTAAGTCAGTGTACACTTTCACTCCTGGTCTGATGTCAATCCTGGCCCTTCCTTGGAGTGGTGGATGATGAGTTTGGTGGGGGTCCCCCCCCCCCCACCAAAAAATGGCAGAGAAATATACGTATAGCAGCTGGGGAAATGGCAGCTGAAAGTCTTGCCTGAACAACATAGGAAGGCAGGTCCTATAAGTGGCAGAAGCTTACGGATCTTACTGCATTTTCTACTGTTTAATCTTTCTGCATCCCAACGCCCCATGACATTTCTTAAAGTCTCTAAAAGAGGGAATAATAAACGGGGAGCAATAAAGAATGGAACAGTCTGCAAAATGAAAGGAAAGGAAAGGGTGTTTCTCTGTTCCCATCAGCACTGCTTATCAATAATAATAACAACAACAACAATTTTATTATTTATACCTCGCCCATCTGGGTTTCCCCAGCCACTCTGGGCGGCTTACAACAGATCTAAAAACATAATAAAAACATCAATTCTTAAAAGCTTCCCTAAAGAGGGCTGCCTTCAGGTGTCTTCTAAAAGTCAGATAGTTGTTTATTTCCTTGGCACCTGAAGGGAGGGCATTCCACAGGGAGGGCGCCACTACCGAGAAGGCCCTCTGCAGTTCCACCTCATTCTTTTGAATCCCCGTCGGGAATACAAAGCCTGATACCGTCAGCAGGAAGTCACCTCCAAAGCCTTGAGATTGCCAGCAATGAGGAAAATGTGAACAACTTTGGATTCAGGCAGAGCAGCATCGCTCAGATGTTGCCCCCCCCTCCCCCAGGTGCACCCCCATCCCTTGAAAATGTCAGATGAGGTTCACCAGCCTTGAAAGAAACGGCGGATTTCACAGCGGATACTTCAGGCTACACACTGAAGAGCATTTTGAAGACTTCAAGGCATTCCTTATCCATCTCACTTTAGTCCTGGGGATTATGGGAACTGAGTTCTCTGTGACTGATACAATAGTTTGCCAGAGGGGGTCACAGAAGCTCACAATTATTAGTTTGGCCATCCGTGCTGCAGATTCTGCCCTCCCCTTCAAATGTACAAAGAGGCACTAATACAATAGCACAGCACAAGTGATTATATGGGCACAGAGAAGAGGTTATTGGAGCCCCTCTTTGGTTTGCAGGGGCATTGTGGGATTGGCTGTCAAAACATTACAAGCTCTTCCTGCTCTCAGCATGTCTAGAAATCTGTTTATTGCAGACCGCTGCACTTTAATTAATTACAGGGGGCATAATGTGGATCCTGGTTCTTAAAAGAGTTAGACATTACTGTTCCTCCAGGCAAGGATCTCAGTAATTATTGTGTCAGGCAGGGTACTACTGGTAAGGAGGGAAACTGCAGGCTGATACAGTAGGTGAGCCAGGGACATTGCATAAGACAAGGGAAGCAATTAAAGGGGCAACATTCCCCACGTCAACACGACAGAGAGCCGTTTTGCTGTTGCATATCTGGGTACATCAGAAATGGAAGCAAAGGAAAGCCATCTCTGGAAGGTGGGCAGGGAAACTGGAAACGGGGAGAAACCACGCACAGCATGGGTAAGCTTCTCAGGCAGGAGTTAGGCGAACCTGGTGGGCCTCAAAGTACAGTGGGATATTTTGTGTCGTCCAGCAGGGATGGGGAACCTGCAGCCCTCCAGATGTTGATGGGCTCGTCTGGCATGGCCAGGGGTAATGGGAGTTGTAGTTCAGCAACAGGTGAGAGACTACAAGTCCCCCACCTTCACTGTGCAGCTGTCTTCCATCATTGTGTAGCACCTGAAGCCAATACTCCTTCCCCTGGAATTTTGTCCAAAGGGACCTGTGTAGAACATCTAACAAGTTCTAGCATAGCCTAAGCCATTCAGAATGAAGCTCTTTGGTTCCAGGAGACTTTACAACAGAGGGAGAGAGTAGTATAGCAGGCATCTGCTGGGCTGATTCCCCCTCCCCCTGTTCACCCTTTCGCTGGAACCAGATTACTAAGCCCCTCTGCCTCTTATTCATCTGCAGATGGTGCAGATTTGACCATCACACATCTGTTTATGCTTTTACAGTGCATTAGAGCCCAGGGAGCAAAGCAGAGAGAAAAAAAGGAAGGGCAATGTGGAGACTAAGGCTAGGAGGATAAAAAAAGGGGGGAGAAGGATGAGAACAAGAGAACGGTAGAGTGATGTCCCATATGGCATTAACCAAATGAAACCAATTACTAAACTTCTAACACAGTTGTGGGGAGCTTTTGGCTCTCCAGATGTTGTGGAACTACAGCTCCCATCATTCCTGGTCTCCGACCATGTTTGCAAGGGCTGATGGGAGTTGTAGTTCAGCAACATCTGCAGGGCCAAAGGTTCTCCGCACCTGTTCTAAGAAATCTCTGTTCTCTGGAAAGGCAATAAATGGTCAGGATGGCTAAAGATCAGGGATTATAGAAGGTTTACTCCAGGAGAGCTGAAGGTCTGCCACACCTGCTATATACTTCCTTAAAAAGTTCTAGGAACTGCCTACTGTCAAAGAGATAGAGCAGAACCCTTTTGAGCTGTTAAGACTGTCCTTGGGAGCTTTCTGGAAGATTGATGCTGCTGCTGTTGCCCTTTTCCATGGAAAAGAGCACTTTTAAAGGGCAAACCACAGCCCAATGCTTGGAATTTGCTGTTCCCCTTTCTTTAATTGTATTCCTTTGTTCATCCTCATTCCGCATCAACGCATCATCACCAATGTCAGTATTCCAACTTAAGTGGAAGAGTCAGTTTTCTTTCCTTACCCCACAAGGCCATTAGTATATAAATAACCTACAGATGACTACAGTCAGGTGGACCCAAGTCTGGAATACCAACTTATCTCAAAGAACATGGCTGTCACTTTTGTGCTGTTGCTGCCCAACATTGCTGCTTTTTCGTCTTAGTAAAGAGGTTTAAGTCAACCAACTCGATTCATCATTCCTGACTAAGGTCCACCAGGGGATCTTTACGCTGAGCGCTGCAGGCTTCTGTGGAAGAGTTTCAAATTCTGTCACACTGACAAGGAAGAGAAGTCACCCAGGATTCGGAAACAAAAACAAAAAACCCGATGTCACTTCTATCTGCAACTCGGACTGATATCTAGCTATTTGGAATGCTGGCAAGATTCAGAGCTCAGTGGTTGGGGCTGTAGCTCAGCAGTATAGGATCTGCTTTGGATTTACAAAGTTCCAGGTACAATCACCAGAATTTCCAGGTAGAGCTGGGAGTGCCCTTTGTCCGAAACCCTAGAGAGCCACTGTCAGCCAGTATGGACAATCCTGAGCAGGATGGATCAGTGGTCTCAGTATAAGGCAGCTTCCAATGATCCAACTTTCGCTGGCCAGGTTTAATTCAAACCTCCTTTGGGGAAGGTTCTCAGGCAGGGTGGAAGGAGAAAGAACTTGCCCATGTGAAGACCACCTGGTGGAAACCCTTACACAGATGGTTCTTAACTGTAAACTATATGCTGATCTCCGTCAGCAATTTCTAGATCAACTCTGTATCCCCAAATGGAAACCAGAGTTGGAGGTCATACATTTTCTATTACTGGGGAATGATCAGGAGCTCACCAGGTTAGTGGCTAAATATCTCTATTTGGTTTTTTGTTGTCAAAATACACTGCAGACATCTGACGTCCCTGGAGACCTAGAATGTGACGACAGACTGCTTTGCCTCCTTTCTTTTAGCAAATGTTTTGTGCCACAGGGGAAGTGGTAATTCTGTATTGATTTGTTTTGGATGTTTTGTATTAATATGCTGGAGAGCTCGGTTGGTAGTGCATGAGACTCTTAATCTCAGGAACATGGGTTCAAGCCCCATGTTGGGCAAAGGATTCCTGCATTGCAGGGAGTGGGACTGATGGCCCTCGCGGTCCTTTCCAATGCTACAATTCTATGGTTCTATGATCCTAGCACACCACTTTTTCCTCAATGTGACAAAGTAGGAATGATATCAACTTCTAGTTGTGGGGATGGCAGAAGCTTGAGAGCTTCACTGACTCGTCCTTAGCTGAGCTCCAGCCTTCTTGTTGTGTTGCCCACTGAATTCTTGGGAACTCAGCAGCTTGCATTTTCCCACTAAGAGCCAAAGTTTGCATGACACCACAGTACATCTGCGTTTACCAGACCCACAGCCCCAATGGGAGGGAGCTGTGGCTGATCTCACCTTCTGAGGTGCAGGCCTAGAAGATATATGCAGGCAAAAAGACACACTTGCCATGTGCAGATGCTAGTTTTGGGAGTATGTGTAAAAAGGGTAGTGCTTCCAATCCCAGCGCTTACTATATAAATCCCTGGCATTATATCCAATGTGACTTGAGCAATTCAGGTCCCCTTTGATCTTACATCCCTTGCGATGGGTCAGTGGGAAGCATATGATTTTCTAAAATGGCCACTGGGCATCTTTTCCTTCCATTATGTCGTCAAACTAATGGTAGCAGCCATCTGCCCCTGTGAAGCTAGATGGATGGAAAGAACATGTTCTCTTTTAATATTTAACTACTTCAAGCCATTGGGATCACCCTAAACCAATGTTCCATGAGTGTGAGTGTTTTGGCTTGCCCAGTGGAACAAACTCCCCTCTGCTCCTCCCATGCACTGTTCTGGAGGGTTCTACAGATCCCCCCAAACCTATTTGGTTGGGGGTATGCAGAGAGAGAAGAGGGGGGGAAGCCCCTTTGCACTAGCAGGAGTTCTTGAACTGGGTCCCAGTTGCACAACTACTTAGTTGAATCCAGCCCATCATATTCAGGAATCCTACATAATTTCCATAATTTGTGTTGTTTGCGGACAGGGTTAATCTTTAGAAGAATGCCAGAAAGTACTAATACCTGAAGGAGAACAATAACAACAAGAAAAAGCACCTGAGCAGCTGAGAGCCAGTATGGTGTAGTGGTTAAGAGCGGTAGACTCGTAATCTGGTGACCCGGGTTCGCGTCTCCGCTCCTCCACATGCAGCTGCTGGGTGACCTTGGGCTAGTCACACTTCTCTGAAGTCTCTCAGCCCCACTCACCTCACAGAGTGTTTGTTGTGGGGGAGGAAGGGAAAGAAGATGGTTAGCCGTTTTGAGACTCCTTAGGGTAGTGATAAAGCGAAATATCAAATCCAAACTCCTCTTCCTCTATGAATCACAGCTCTGCAGTCTCCAAGCCCAACTGTGAAAGGCTCAGACTCTTGCAACCAACTATTTGGGGATAATCTATGAGCCAAGGAAGTATTCATGAAGTGAAATTAACTAGTGAATAAATTCGCATAGATTTGAGAAAGCCGTAAGCTCCTTGTGGACAATTTACGGGGAGAGAAAGAGGTGACATTTGTCAAGTTAATAAATCAGCCAGATAAATTATGCTTTTATGAATTATTCACTCGGCTCAACAGTTGCAAGGAAGAGAGAAGCATGCAGAGTGAAGTGCACTGAGGAGACTTTTTTCAAGGCGCTTCAAATGGGCTTGGCTGGCAGGAGGAGGCTTGGAAATCAATTGAGCATTTGATTCAGACAGTTCCGGGAGGAGCTCTGCTCACCCAAACAATTATGGGTTTGGTCAGCTCTAATAGAGAAGACAAAGAGGCTGGAGGAAAGATGGTGTCTTGAGACTTATTCAGCAGAGCTACTGCACGGCATGGGACGCGGGTGGCGCTATGGGTTAAACCATGGAGCCTAGGACTTGCCGATCAGAAGGTTGGCGGTTTGAATCCCTGCGACGGGATGAGCTCCCGTTGCTCGGTCCCTGCTCCTGCCAACCTAACAGTTCAAAAGCACGTCAAAGTGCAAGTAGATAAATAGGTACCGCTCCGGCGGGAAGGTAAATGGCGCTTCCGTGCGCTGCTCTGGTTCGCCAGAAGCTGCTTAGTCATGCTGGCCACATGACCCGGAAGCTGTACGTCGGCTCCCTTGGCCAATAAAGCGAGATGAGCGCCGCAACCCCAGAGTCGGCCACGACTGGACCTAATGGTCAGGGGGCCCTTTACCTTTACCTTACTGCACAGCATAGCCAGATGCATGAGTGGCAAACTCCTGTGGAAGTCCAAAGACATGGGGCACTGACAAATACCTGTAGGTCAAGGGGTGGGGCAATTTCTAGTGGGAAAGTGACAGGAAGAAACAACTTGGGGGAAGAGTATGGTGGGGAGGTGGGGGCTGCAAGTGAAAGAAAGATTGAGGTCCACTTAAAAAGAGCACCCACACTCTGTTTTGCAGATGCATGGCGATGGCCGACTTTACAAGATTCGGGTCTGCCACTGTAGAGTCACGAGCGCATATCCGCTAGGCTGTGCCACATTTTCATGGATTTTCTTGTTTTGAGACTCAGGCTTACAGATGCACACATAGTTTTCCATCAAGCAAGCTGCCTATTTTATCCACGAACCCTGGGGTTACTCCAAAATCAGAATCTCTTGATCTGTGTTTCTCAGAGGCTATCTGCAGCTACAACGGCTGCACACAGAAAACCTGCCGTATATAGCAAACTGCTTGATGTTGTAAGAAGAGGGCCTGCTAAAATCAAACAAACAAACAAATAAATACATGCCCTAAGGTTATTGACCAGAACCCTGTGGAAGAAGTGCAGCTGTGAACATCAAGCATAAAACAGAATTATAATTTTTTTCTTTTGTAGTGGAAAGAAGGGCAGTGGCTTTCATAGGTAGCGTTGAAAGGCTGCTGGATTTTGCTCATGCCTTTGTTTCTCCCACCTCACCCTGGGCAATCTACGCTCTCCATTCTCGTGCTACACCCCCCCACCCCCAATCTGCATTTCACAGGGCTGTGCTGCGTGTGATCTGCGATAAACACATCATCTCAGCTCAGCTACTTGATTTCGCAATTGCAAAAAGCAATGGGTTCCAGGTATAAAGCCCCAGAGGTGATATCAGTGTGTGGGTGTGGCAGGGAGGCAAGCATAAAGCCTTTTGTACAGCTTGGGTGAAATCAATGCATCAGTTAAAATCACACAATTATGATGAACGCTACGGGTGGTTGAAATAAAAAAATAAAAAATTGTCCAGTAGCACCTTAGAGACCAACTAAGTTTGTTCTGGGTATAAGCTTTCGTGTGCATGCACACTTCTTCAGATCCACTGAAGCAGAAATCACCAGACCCTTACCCTTATATATAGCGGGAGGGTGAGGTATTTCTCAGAAGGGTAGTAGGAGATGGGTGATTGGTTCAATGGGTGTGGTAAACCTGTTGATGACTATGGGTAGTGCTCAACTAAGTTTTACTAAAGAGTAGAATGGTTGAAAATAATGGGTCTAACTAAGTAAATTGTGGGCCTAACTAACTAACCCTTTAATTTCAATGGGTCTGCATGGAGTGAAACTTAGCTGAATACCAAACTCGTTTGTTTTTCAGACAGCAAGAAGAAAAAGTTCCACTTGCTTAATCTCATGATCTGTCACCAGATGGGAGTTGCTCCAGATCTGACTTGTTGTCCTCCAGGTGGCATGGAGAACATGGCCAATCATCTGGGGTGATGGAAGCTGTACATCAAGCATGTCCAAAGTCTGTTTTGGGGGCTTAATCCCCCAAAATCCTAATTTGAGGGCTCAACAACTTCAATCCTAAAAAAGTTCAACAACCTTGGTCGGCCCTTACGCATGTTCACTTCATCAAATATGTCCCTCTTTGAAAAAAGTTTGGGTACCCCTGCTGTACATAGTCCAAAACATCTGGACGGTACCTAGTTTGGAAAAGGCTGCTTCACTCCATATGCAATTCGGTATGAAGAAATGCAGGACGTCAACAGGGAAGGAAAAGGCTGCCACATCTTGATCCTCCTCAACATCTTGAAATATCCGGCTGAGTATGGCCAGAAAGCTCTAGTGTTATCCTCTCCAGGAACAGCTTTGACTCTTTCTCCAACACACCATGGCCCTTCAGAGCACAGTGGATTTCTCTTGTTTTCAATGTCATTGAAAACTCTACAGTGCTCATTATTTTTGTCGTCTTGATGGGGCAAATCTAGTTCCAGCCCTGTGGCTATGAGACAACAGGGACATAGCCAGGAATTTGTTCAAAAAGGGATGATAAATTAAGCAAGCAAGCATCAGATTCTATAGTCCTGATATGACAAAGTGCCCTGTTTGAGATTGAATATGTGTTCATTTAAAAAAAAGGGTTTTAGACTTGTTTTGGCTATATTCAAAATTCCCTGGGGCGTGTGACATATAAGGTTGTAGCATGGTGAATGTTCTGTGCTAGGACTCTACAGCATTTTGCATTTCTGAAATCCATTGGACACAGAATTTTAAATGGTGCTTCTGCATGGGCTTGAGGTGCTACTGTCTTCACTGGCAATTGTCTTATCTTCTCCCAGTTTAGGGTCCATGGGGAAGCTGGGTTGATGCTGGGATTTGGTAACAGGACAGAGGTCACATCCCAGACATCAGGCTCATGGCAAGGCAAGGCCAGCAGTACAGCCAAATCTGGTAGGCACTGCCAGATCCACAGCAGGGCAGCACCCTGGAGAGCTCATAGCAGCCAGTGCTAGCTGGGGTTCACTCAACAGCAGCCGCTGACTCAACACCCTGCTTGTGTTTTCTGATGCTTTAGGAGCACTGGCTAGCTCAGAGGTCAGCAAACTGTTTCCCACAGACCTTGTGGGGAGCAGAACTATATTTTGAAGGGAAAAAATGAGTGAATTCCTATGCCCCACAAATAACCCAGAGATGCATTTTAAATAAAATGGCACATTCTACTCATGTAAAAACACACAGATTCCTGGACTGTCCACGGGCCAGACTGAGAAGGCGATTGGGCCAGATCTGGCCCCCGGGCCTTAATTTGCCTACCCATGGGCTAGCTTGAACAGCCTTATTAGACCCACCCCCTCTGTTTTTTAAGAGTTCTATTTTGTAACTACTAGTTCCTACAGAGTGCCCTCTAAGCTAGAAGAGTCCAGAAAGGCTACACCGTCTGGTCTGGACAGTCTGTGGGTGGGTAATAGTCTGTGTGTGGGTAAGTTATGTTTTCTCTCCTTCTGAGCCAGGAAGAGGATTGTGGCAAGAGAACTCGCCAGCAATTCCTTGACCCCAGATCCTTCCATAATGTTTACTGAGATGTAAATCACATTTAGCAAAGAACCCTTACAATGTTACTTAAAAACTTCTTCTTTGCCGCTTCTTCCTCTAATTGCTTGTTATCCAGCATGGCACGGCATTGGTGACCAATACCCTCACTTAGGCAGTTCCTGCTTTCATTACCATCTTACCCTTTTTCGGTTTTGGTTTTTGCCCATCAGCAAACAATTAGAGGCAGAGGTTGCATTGAAGAAGTTTCTAATTTAAGGCACAATAGCCTTTATGAGCCTATGTAACATTTCGCTAGTCCACACAAGGGAAGCTGGTGCTATAGTAGCATTTTAAGTGGGGGAAAATGGAATACAAATCAGGCCTGAAAAGAAAAGAAAGAGACAGGAGGATAATGTAGAAAACAAGAGAATGCAACAGCTGGTAATGACATCACCTGAATACTCCATTAAAAATGGAGTGTAATAGCAGGTGGCAATTCCAGACTAAGGCTGCAATTCTATTCCTATTTACCTGCCAGCGTATCCCATGGATTTCAATACAGCTTACTTCTCAGTAGACAAGATTAGGACAGCAGCCTAAATGACTAGTGTGCAAGCAACCTGGATTGCAAAAAGTTGTTTTTAATAAAGCCTGTGCAGTTTGCATGGAGAAGATGCAATTAGGAATGCTGGAATAGGGGGATAATATGATACGATGCTGAGCAATTGCCTAACCTAATGCAAGAGGGAATCCAATGAGAACACCCCAAATGTAGCCAACATGTCACCCAGAAAGAAAGCTGATTGGTGTGGCAAACACATTTGCTCTTAGTTCCCTGTTCTTAGTTCCTCCTGTCTCTCTCTCCCCAGTCCTTGACTTGACGCAATCTCAGACTGGTATTTTTTAAAAAATTTAAATAGATGTCACTCCCTGTCAGAGATTTCCTTCGCACTGATGTGACCTCTGAGTCCCTGGAGACAAGCGGATGTCTCAGAGATCCATTCTCAGGGTTATAAAAACCAGCAGCCCAATATAAACAAGCACTTTCCTCTTGCAGGAAAATGTCAGAGCAGCAGACACTGGGAACCCAGCTATGGGGAGCAGAGGGCAGGGAATAATAGGAGCAGAGATGTATCCCACCCCAGACCCCACTTTCCCACATTAACACAGTGGGAAAGGATGAGCAGGAGAAAACTCAAGGCTATGGCTGACATCCTGTATCTATACCAGAATACCACGGCTCCAACAGCCCTTAGATTTGCTTTGTTTTAATCTTGCCATCCTACTGTATGATGAGTCGTTGATCACATCACATTGCCTAGGCTGTATAACATTAACACCAGAACTCTTTTGCAAAGCTGAGCCTGCAACTTAAAAAGGGGGAAAAGCAGAGGAGCCCAACTCTTTGCTACCCTGTTTCACACTCACTCCAAATTTCTAGCAGTGCCTTGGCTGGGGTGGGATAGTATTTTTCTCCTAATATGTTGGACCCGGTATCATTCCTATGATGGCACTGAAAAAGCAGCTTGAACTGGAAATATGGAAGTGCTTAAAGAGCTACAGATTTTCCCCATTCCATGAAAAAGTCCAGTAGTTGATTTTATTTCTGCATCATTGCATGGTGGTGGGTCTGCCACTGGGGACTGCCTAGCTGGCACTCACCCCTGGTAGGGCCTTTTCAGTGGTGATTCCCCAGTTGCAGAATGCCCCTCCCAACTAAGCTGCACCTGTCTCCATTTTATTAACTTCCCTGAAGAATCTGAAAACATTCCTGTTTACCCAGCCATTTGGTGGTTGAACAGGAATAGATTTGTTCATGGCAACCCCAAGAACAATGAATATATTTTTTAACTGTAACTGCTTTTAGTATGTTTTTAAATATAACTGGTTTCAGAATGCTTTAACTGTTTCATAACGCTTTGTTTTGTTTTTAAATTATGGATCTCCTTCCTACCCTTAGTTTCTTTGTAGGGAAGGGTGGGATATTAATAAATAAATTAATAATAATAGTAATAATAGTAATAATAATTTATACCCTGCCCATCTGGCTGGGTTTCCCCAGCCACTCTGGGCAGCTTCCAACAAAATATTAAAAATACATTCAATTAGTAATTTATGATGATGATGATGATGATGATGATGTCTATGAGTGAGGAAGGAATTTTTTCCTTTGAGTTATATTGGTGTCAGCTTTCAACATGATACTTTATTAAGCCCATAGTCCCCCCCATAGCAGAGATGGGGAGTCTCTGGCCCTACAGATGTTGAACTCCAGCTCCTTTTTGCTTTAAACACAGTGCAGCAACATCTGGAGGGTCACAGTTTCCCCATCCCTGCCCTATAGGCAACAACAACAACAACAACAACAACAACAATTTATTCTTTATACCCCGCCCATCTGGCTGGGCTTCCAACAAAATATTAAAATACAGTAATGCATCAAACATTAAAAGCTTCCCTAAACAGGGCTGCCTTCAGATGTCTTCTAAAAGTCTGGTAGTTTTTGTTCTCTTTGACATCTGGTGGGAGGGCGTTCCACAGGGCGGGTGCCACTACCGAGAAGGCCCTCTGCCTGGTTCCCTGTAACTTGGCTTCTCGCAGTGAGGGAACCACCTTGCTCCTTCTGTCTTGATGGCTATTCTGTGTTCTAAATTCTATAGGCTGAGCAGTGGGAAAATTCTGAATATGGGCAACTGTAGTGCAGTGGGTGGGTGGCCTTCCTTTCCCTTCTGTCCATCTGTGAACCCACATTTTGCCCTCCATAACAGAAACCAAAAAAACCCTCCACAGAACCACCAGCTTCCACCTTCCAAAATACAAGCAGCCAGATTATATTGGATTCTCTCTCTTTGTGTGTGCGTGTTTAAATGAAAAATGCAAGTTCCCCAGTACTTTAAAAAAATCTAGTTTTTTTAAAAAATAAAATGAAATCCAGGTTCCTTTAAAAATCCATAGAAAGGAGCACATGAAAAAGTTAAATCTCTAGGTTAGCAATCTGAGGAGTTTGCAACAAATGTGAGGTGGGCTCAGCGGCATTTTAGCTGCGATACAGCCGTGGCAAAACTCTTCCTGTCTAGTCCCAGAGCAGCTCCTTTGAGTACAAAACCACCATGAAATCTGCTGCAATAAGGAAAGTAGTTTACACAGGAAGATGTCACATATTTCTGCATAAACTACTTTACTTACAGAAGCTACTTTCATGGTTGAGAAAGGGAGAGAAAAGGATAGTCCTCTGAGCTTTCCTGTTACTGTAAGAAATGATGACTCTATAAATCTGCATAGCTGTGATAGCTCAGCACAGACTTAAGCGGGTTGGAGAGGAATCAGGTGGCTGCTTGCCATCCAGTGTGTCTGTTTTATTGACTTGTTCATTCCCCCCCCCCCATCCCATCTCTAGCCCATGGGCCTCAAATTTTGCTGTTTTTTTCTAAATGTTCATTCTTCTGAACATTAAAAACATTAAGAAGAGCCCTGGTGGATCAGGCACATGGCCCATCGAGTCCAATATCCTGTTGTCACATTGGCCAACTAGAAGTCCATGGGAAACCCACAAGCACGACATGAGTTCTGACCCCAAGGGGTTCACAATCTAAATAAATCAAATAGCTGTTTTTTATGGGGGGGGGGGCGAAGCCAAATTAAAGACTGGCACCCTGATCAGGAGCACACTGTAACATTCCGTTGCAGATCCCACTTATTTTCCTATTTCTCCTCCTTGCATGCCACTGTAACCTTGAGACCACTCAGGTCAACAGGAGTTCTGCCTTTATTTCAGAGCGACTGCTCCAGGCTTAAATAAACGAATCCATCCATGTAAGTTTATGTCTTGCCTTGTAGATTCTCTGACATATAATTAGCTGAACAAATTGAATGACGTGAGCTTTATTTTTTATTTTAAAAAAAGAAAGCATCTTCATTTTAATTCAATTATCTGAAATCTGTCCGTATTACTGCACTCCTCAAATGATGCAAATTGTTCTAATTAGAGCATTCTAAGGATATAAACACTCGGATTTTACCCATTAATTTGAAAAGCCTTATTAAATTTCTGCTCTGACAACAGTGGGGTATTTATTTCAAGCAGAGGCCCAAATCTACATAAGTGTTTACTTGAGAGTAGGCACGAAATAGACCCATAAGACTGCAGGAGGAGATCATGCCACATTATTTTGGAAATGCATTGTGCCGTGTGGCACTGAAGCTCTGCCACAAGCAGCCCTTGTTACAGGGAGAAGGAAGGGAAAGGTGTTGGGAGAGAGAGAAATGGGAAGGAAAGACACAAGGCCATGGTGGGATACAGTCACTGCCACAACTCCCCCACCTTCCCCTCCAATATTGTGTGACAGACACAAGAACTGAGCCAACATTTTGAGAGCTTGAAGGTATTTATATCAAAATTTGCATGTTCAGTGAGAGAGACCCTTTCATTAAAAAAACCCCTAATGAAATCAAAAGTGTTCTGGTTTTTTTGGACAAGCCTCAGACACTGACTGTAGAGTTATGAGACTCCAGAGAATCTCCTAGCTCTGGGTCTAGCCAACTGGTCACAAAGCAGAGAAGAGAAGCTCCCAGACGTTGAGAGGAAGGGAACTGTGCAGTCCCTCAGCAAATATGACCAGGTCACATGAACAAAACCTTTGCATGATTGGATGCCGTCCTGGAATGCCTAACTCAGGGGTAGCCAACATTGTTGTTGTTGCTGCTGCTGCTGCTGCAATTTATTGCCCATCCTTCATCCTATGTGTCTGGGGTGGGTTTCAACAATTAAAATGCAACATTAATACTAAAACACAAAATTTCACAGTACAGTGGTACCTCGGGTTACAGACGCTTCAGGTTACAGACTCTGCTAACCCAGAAATAGTACCTGGGTTAAGAACTTTGCTTCAGGGTGAGAACAGAAATCGTGCTCCGGCAGCGCGGTGGCAGTGGGAGGCCCCATTAGCTAAAGTGGTACCTCAGATTAAGAACAGTTTCAGGTTAAGAATGGACCTCCCAAACGATTTACGTTCTTAACCTGAGGTACCACTGTATTAGAAACCGCTTAAAACAACCCCCAATTACAGAAATATGGTGGGTCCTAAAAATATACATCTCAAGTATGAAAAGTCAGGGGAAAGAGGTGCATCTTCCCAATTAACCAAAAGCTATACCTATGAAGGTGCCAAAAGCACCTCTGTGAGAAGCAAGTTCCACAATTTAGCGGCTGTCACAAAAACCCCTATCCAGGGCCACCCCCAACTTCTGAGGGCAGCGGAGCAACCAAGAGGGCACCCTCTGCCATTCTTAAAGCTTGAGATGGTCTGTAGTGAATAAGGGAGCCTTTCAGGTATTTGGGTCCTGAGTCATTTAATGTGAGCATCCTGAATTGGGTGTAGTTTGGAAATGAACTCGCAACAAGTGCAGCAGTTTTAGAACAGGGTTATACGAGCTCTGAAGGGAAACCCCACCAGCAATCTGGCTGCAGCATTTTGGGCGAAGTTTCTGAGTCATCTTCAAGGGCAACTCCACATAGAGGACATTGCAGTAATCCAATCTGGAAGTTACCAGATCATGGAGTACAGTGGCCAGGTCATCTCTGTCCAACCAGGGCCATAGCTAGCAAACCAGCCAGAGCTGGGAAAAAAGCAATCTCTCTCTCTCTCTCTCTCTCTCTCTCTCTCTCTCTCTCTCTCTCTCTGTGTGTGTGTGTGTGGAAAGGGACTTGGAGCAGGACCTCTGATGTAAATTTCAGGTGTGCGGTTGAAAGCCAAGAATTCTGCATTTCAGTTTCCTGCCTCAGAGCTGGGATTCCTATACAACTTTTCCAGTTTCTTTTAAAAACTCTCCAATGATGATTCCACCATAATAAATTTTGGCTGCTCCAGTAGGGAGACACAAGAGAAATGCCAGCCAGGTTGTTTTTTTTTGGGGGGGGGGTGTGCTGAAAAGCTACTAAATGAATCCTATATATTTCCCAAAATGAGCCATGGGTGTAGGCTTCTTGCATTCTCTCTCACTGGGATTATTTCATGTCTATTCCAAACAGCTGTGCAGAGGCTATGCACCTGATCGTGTGCCTCCCAATTTGCATACGTACCCAGTCTTATTTACATTTGTGCAGATTTTTAAAAACAGCCATCTACAGCAAAGCTTGCACGCTACTGACTTGCTTAACATAAGAGCAGCTGTATCTCCTCTCACCCATCAAGTATCACAGGAATATCCCTGTAGCAGGAGCATCCTTCAGTGTCACAGTTCAGCAAGCCGTCTCTGCGTCAGTTGCTAAGATGACAAAGCTCTCTGACCTACGCTGGGCTCTCCTTAGACCTTCTGGAATAACATGGCACCTTTCCATCATGACACATTAACAACAGCAAGGTATTTCCCAGCCACTTATAGCCTGGATGAAAACATTACATCAGCCAGGCCTTCCCACGGAGCCAGCTGAGGCCTGGGGATTAGGAAGGGGTGGTCCCTGCCTCTCACTAGGAGCCTGTGACGTGCTTTGTAACTGAACTGATTGCATCCTGTCTCCCAGTGTAACTGGGCATGGCCCTCAGAGCAAAGAGCATCTCTCTCAATTAACAACAGGTTTCCATACTAAATGCCAAGGCACGCACCTACACAGAAGGAGTGTTAGCCAGGGTGTCGCAGGAACAGGACTACTGCGGTAAGAAGCTTTGCTCTTTACAAACGGTGCTTCTTGTGGCAGTTATCAAAACCCGACACCGGTGTTTAACATTTGCTAACTCCCAGATTGTCGGCCCAGGGCGCCTGCAGAGTGTCAGCCTGCACTGCAAGGGCTACACAGGCCACTGTGGCACTTGTTTGCACATGACTTAGACGTGCAGGAGTGAAAGCACATCTAGCAGGGTAGAGAGTTAATGAGTCCCAGGTGGCATTCCTGCTGTTCCACCTCCTTGGGGACTTACCAGCCTTTGCAGCACAGCTACACAGGCCCAAAATAGGAAAGGAGAGCTCCCTGGATATTTGCACAAAGCAGAGGTAGACTTCAGCAGAGAAGAAATGTGAGAGGGAAGAAAGAGCAGGTAGACCACGCTGGTCCCTGTGCAAATAATGAGACCTCTTGCTCTTAAAAGGCTTTGTGCTTGAGAAACGTGGTTAGCAAGATAGCTAAGATTCTAATGCTACAGAGATTTCGAAGAGCAGGGATGATCCTGTTGAAACAGTCTAAGAAACAGGAACATGTAAATGTGATCATCTTTCATGGGCCAATTCCGTGTGGGCCAAGGAATCAGAGGGAAAAGCACACACCAGATTTGCACGGATTTGTAGCCAGGTTGGCATATTGCAGTTAGATGAAACAATAGGAGCCAATGTGGTGCAATGAACAAAGTGTTTGACAAGGTTGCATACACAACATATAATGAAAGCACATCTTTCCCCGCAAAGACTTCAGGGAACTGTACTATGTTAAAGGGTGCTAGGAAGTGCAGCTTTGTGAGGGATAAACTGCAGTTGTGTGGCATTTCTCTTTAAATCACAGCAATCATTTCTAAGTTTGCATCTCTACATATAAATGCAAATTTCATGCAAACTGGTAATCTTTTTTGCTCTCTCTTTTTTTTGTGACACCCTAACTACAGCCTCCTAACCCAGAACCCACCTTGGCTCTGATCCAGACCTGACTGGATGGTTCAGCCCACTTCCGATGCAGCAAGCAACGAAGGAATTTTAAAAATCCAAGTTATTGTCTTTTCCGTAATTGTTTTCCATTACGAAAGCAATTGTTTGATGGTGGTTTAAAAGTGACACTGCCAAATGGCACATGTTGATCATGCTCCTTCCTGCATTTTTCTCCCATCCCAACTAGCAGAGTATCATTGTCCAGGAAACAAAACTAAATATCAAGAAGACACTTTACTTTTCAGCCTTTTTTGCCACTCTGGGTGTTTATAGGCCAGAAGCTTCTAAATATATGAGATACATGCACATGTATGTATAAAATTCATCTGGTGAGTAGCTTCCACCTGTTCTGAAATATCCTCCATCAGTTCCCCTTCTGAACTCCACCACTGTAGCTTTCAGTATCTATTGGGTGCGTATATAGAAATGCAGCTTTTCATGGGCTGCTGTTGCCTTGCTTTCCAAAACAGTATAGGCACCAGAACAGGACTACTCCCCTGAGAGCAAAAGGGTAAAGTAAAGCAAACCTTTAGCCTTGGCAAGTCGGTGCACAGGGAGGAGGCAGGCCAATCAGCTGTCTTTGTCTCAGCGACATAATTTGTTTGGAGCTGGATTCTGTTAGCATTTGGCCTCTCAGGAGCCACATCCCCAGCGGTTCCTGCGAGTCTCAGGGGACACGTCATCCTGTAGATTCTATACCCCCAAGGGAATTGTATCCCCCAGACAGTGAGGTGGGTTTGCAGAGTTCTGAAGGCATCATTTGAAAAGGAGACTGGCGCTCATGAAACGGAAACAGATCAAGCAAACTAAAACTCAGTAGACACAATCACCCCGTAAGCATCTTCTCCCGCAGTGTAGAGCCCACATGAAAACACAGGTCATTACTGAGTCTGTTCTATGGCAGCAATGAGACAATGTTGCTCTGCTACCAACACATCCTCAGCAGTGATGTTTTTCTAGAAAAAGAGGTGCCAGAACTCACCATGAACGCCTCCCTTGTTCTCTTATGATGACAATGGCGCCCACCTGAGAGGTGCCAGAACTGAGGAAAAAGCCCTGATCCTCAGGGTATAATCCACTGGCACTTTCATAAGTGGTTTGGCACCAGCTCCTTCTATGCCCACAAGGAGGTAGTCACAACCCCTCATCCATCTTGATCTACTGGTGCCTCTTTCTCCAGCCAGAGTCTGCAACAAACCTCTTAAGCACTACTCCTCAGTGCCCTACAGCTAACCTGCAATCCATCCCTTGAGTGAATCCACCTCTGCTTCCCAAAGGCTCTTGATCTAAGAGCAGCCCTGATGGATGAGGCCAAGGTCTCTCCAATCCAGTGTCCTCACGGTGGTCAAGTGGTTGCCCCGAAGGGAAGACTGGAAGCAGGACCAGAGCAGAACAGCATTCTCACCAGCCTTGAGCCTCCGCAACTGGCATTGAGAAGCATACTGCCTCCCTCCGAGAGTGGAGACAGAAAATAACAATCATGGCCAGATAGTCTTGTCCTCCATAACTTTGTCCTATGCTGCATTCAAACATGGGGTTTGTTGCATTAGCTTTACTGTTTTTAATACTAGTGTTCTCTCCTGATTTCTAACGTTCCTTTTGCACTGTGCTACCCGTTGTGTGAAGGGACGCGGGTGGCGATGTGGGTTAAACCACAGAGCCTAGGACTTGCCAATCAGAAGGTCGGCGGTTCGAATCCCCACAACGGGGTGAGCTCCCGTTGCTCAGTCCCTGCTCCTGCCAACCTAGCAGTCAAAGTGCAAGTAGATAAATAGGTACCACCCTGACGGGAAGGTAAACGGCATTTCCGTGTGCTGCTCTGGTTCGCCAGAAGCGGCTTAGTCATGCTGGCCACATGACCTGGAAGCTGTACGCCAGCTCCCTCAGCCAATAAAGCGAGATGAGCGCTGCAACCCCAGAGTCGGTCACCTTTACCTGTTGTGTGATAAAACTGTGGTTTTATTATCAATATAGCATCATGTCACACAAAATTTAAAACAACAGGAAAAGAACTGTATGCCACGATTAGAACCCCAAATTTCACCATGTTAAACTCTTGCAATTTTCCAAGTTTACAGGGCTGCAAATGGATTTTTCCCCTCAGAAGCAATTAATATGGAAATGAGCATTGAGCTCCCACTAGATTGCACTAGATTTATTCCTGCATCGTAGGGGGTTGGGCTAGATGATCCTCAGGATCCCTTCCAACTCTACAATTTTATGATTCCAGAACTGGCTTTTTTATCACCTGAAAGATCACATAAAACACAAAAATGGTCAGGTATGGAAACACCAGGAAAAATGGAATAAAAATGCCATCTGAATGCAGCCCAAATCTTCACACACAATTTTCGCTCGGCAGAATCTCATAACAATAACAACAAGCAAGGAACCATAAGTTACCTTAATTCATTTTCAAATATAGATAATCAATTGTACTACAGCATGCACCATATTTTAAATTGTTTCCATAACTTACACATTTCAAATTGCACCAAAAAAAATTAATGGCGATACTGAATCTTCTCTTCACATTGCAGTGCATCACACGCACACACACACACACTCCAGTGTTCAATGAACTTATTGTATGATTGTTGGCCCTCTCTGACCCTAACAAAAATGTGTTGAAGGGAGCATAGTTATGTCTCAAATCTTTAATTTTCTACTGCTATTTCTTGTCAAAGTTGTTCCCAAATCCTAAAGTGCTTTGAGCCCTGCCCTTAAAGGTTGTCAGTCAATACATGGTCTTCCAGAAATTGCCTCACAATGTAAGTTTTCTTTTAAGGGCCCAACTTAAACTCATCAACTGCCAAGAACCTGCCTTAACAACCCCCACCCCAACTACACCTGAAGCCCCCAATCCTGTCTTCTGCCCTCCACAGTTGTGGTGTAGTGAAATCAATGACAGAGTGGGCAGACTTGGGCTTGCATTCTGCCTCACTGGGTGACCATGGGCTAGAGACTGGCCTCCTCCCGATCTATCTCACAGGGTGGTTGTGAGGGAGGAAATGGTGAACAACTTGGGCGAGAGCCATAGCTCAGCGATGAAACATCTGCTTTGCATGTTGGAGTTCCCAGGTTTAACCCAACTTCTCCAGCTAGAGCTAGGGGAAACACCCTGCATGAAACTCGTGAGAGCCATTGCCAGTCAGTCTAGAACACCGAGCGAGATGGACCAGGGGTCTAACTCAGTATAAAGCTGTTTTGTGTTTTCCCTGTATGCTACCCTCGTTTCCTTGGATGCACGACGGGATATGAACATGCCATGATGCCTACTTCCCTTTCTAGATGCCTATTGTTGTTGTTTAGTCGTTTAGTCGTGTCTGACTCTTTGTGACCCCATGGACCAGAGCACGCCAGGCACTCCTGTCTTCCATTGCCTCCCGCAGTTTGGTCAAGCTCATGCTGGTAGCTTCGAGAACACTGTCCAACCATCTCGTCCTCTGTCGTCCCCGTCTCCTTGTGTCCTCAATCTTTCCCAACATCAGGGTCTTTTCCAGGGAGTCTTCTCTTCTCATGAGGTGGCCAAAGTATTGGAGCCTCAGCTTCAGGATCTGTCCTTCCAGTGAGCACTCAAGACTGATTTCCTTCAGAATGGATAGGTTTGATCTTCTTGCAGTCCATGGGACTCTCAAGAGTCTCCTCCAGCACCATAATTCAAAAGCATCAATTCATCGGTGATCAGCCTTCTTTATGGTCCAGCTCTCACTTCCATACATCACTACTGGGAAAACCATAGCTTTAACAATACGGACTTTTGTTGGCAAGGTGATGTCTCTGCTTTTTAAGATGCTGTCTAGGTTTGTCATTGCTTTTCTCCCAAGAAGCAGGCGTCTTTTAATTTTGTAACTGCTGTCACCATCTGTAGTGATCATGGAACCCAAGAAAGTAAAATCTCTCACTGCCTCCATTTCTTCCCCTTCTATTTGCCGGGATGTGATGGGACCAGTGGCCACGATCTTCGTTTTTTTGATGTTACCCTAGCTTTAAAGTCTTATGTTCATCCCTCTAGATCTGCTTCCTTAGCATCCTCTTCTGTGTCCACCCAGAATTATTTCCCCAACATCCTCAACCCTGAACTTCAGTTCCCCCCAGGTCCCCCCGTCCCACCTCTGCTTCTGTTCTAATACTGGCTATGATCGAGCAAAACTGAGAAACAAAAACCAAACCACTGCCAGCTGTACCAAATTGTGCAATGCCTTAAATGTCATTGTGGCTTTCTCCTCTCTCTCTTTTCTTTTTGTTCCAACCTTGGGAAGCAAAGCCTTGTGTGAGTTCCCCTCCCTCTGTGTGCCTCCCCCAAGTGCTCATGCATCCTCTCCCCTCCCTTAGCCACAGCAACCCAAATGGCGAGAGAGGAGGCGGCTCTGCCAAATCTATCTCTCCCCCCCCCCCCACTCCCTGCTCCAATCCCCCTGCAGAAGCCAAGGGCTCTTGCTGAAGTCAGAGAAAGACGACTCCCTCTTTTATTGTATCTGCAGCAAGGCCAAGGTCTCTTGTGTTTCCCAGCATCTTTCTGACACCCCAGATGTGCCGGCCATACAGTCTTTTAAGCGTCGAATCAAAGGAGAGCTTGGGCCAATGGGACCCTGCCTGCCTTGTTATGTTCTTCTGTTTCAGGAAGAAGAAAAACAAAGTTGTCCTTCCTTTCTAATGCCTTCCTCCCCCTGCTCCCAAAAAAATTTGGCATCTTCCCCACCTACCCTTCCCAGCTTCTCCCTCTATTGCCTTTTACAGCACTCCAAAATAAATATTTCAGGCTTTTTTCTTCCTTGCCAGGCAGCAATTTCTCAATAATTCTGCACCAGTTTTAATAGGCAGTGAGCAGCAGCTCAGGTATTTTCCTGTCCAACAGCTTGGAACCAGCAATTCTAGGCCTATAAATGGCTCCATCCTGATCCTATTGGCTCCTGTGAATGCTCGATCAGGCCCAGCATGCCTGTGTGATGAGGAGCAGAGCTGGCTTTGCGTACAAAGCAAACACATTACTCTTGGAGAGAAGAACAGCCTGGTCCCCTTGACCCTGACCTTCTTACCTCACATACCCAGCCATTCAACAGCAGAGAGAACCCACGTGCCTAATTTTGTTGTTGCTGTTTGGGATACGGAGAGCGGTTCTCTGCATAGGCCTGGGAGGCAAGAGATCCTAGCTTTGCTCTGCTAGCAGATTTAAATAAGATCTGTACAGTACTCTCGTTCCCTTCTTATCACATGAAAGAGCCTCGCTTCCCTCCTTCAACATGATATTTGAAATATACTCGGAGTTGAGAGTGGATTTCATGCTCTTTATTCAGCTCATAGTGGTGAGGAGGAATGGAAGATCCCCCAGAATGTCTGCTTTATATACATTATTTACACAATGGGTCCCACGTGACTGGCTAATTCCGGGATTCTCCTGTAGGCCAATCAGGTTGCGGATTCACTTCCACCTGGAGCTGGATTGGGTGGCTCCTGTGGACCAATCAGACTGCTGCATTCTGGATCCTATTGTTCCAGGACCAGTCAGACTGCTGCATTCTGAATCCTATTGTTCTAGGACCAATCAGATTGGTCCTAGAACAATAGGATTCAGAATGCAACAATCAGACGGCTTCATTTTGGATCCTATTCAACTCAGTACATAACAATATTAATAGGATATAACTGTATATTGAGTGGGGACCCCAGAGTCAGTCTCTTGGTCATGCTACCACATGGCCAACAAATTGTCACAGACCTGAGGACCCCTTAATAGGTTAAGGGGTGGGGCAGAGGCACACAATTAAGGGCAAAACTTGTTCAGCCTTCCTCCTTGCAGCGTCAGGAATCGGTTAGTATTTTATGTTAAAGATGGAGATCTGGTAGCAAGAAGAGCCACTTGATAAAGGGACAGAGCCTGCACCTGGAAGGTTGGGTTCAGGCAGCTATTTCCAATGTGTAAAATGCTAATAACCATGGCCAACCTTGCGGAAGCTTTGTGAGGTCAAACGCAATGAAAATGATAAAATGCTTTGCAAATTAAAAGAGTAGCAATAGAGGGCAAATAACAGCCATAGGTTGCCATCTGCAACAAGAACCCAGAATATGTTTCATCTTACAAATGTGAGCAATCAAGGTCCCAAGGATGTTGCTATTCTGGGGCTGATTATATTTGCTCGGAATGTGGCAGCTGGCACAAAACCTGATGATTCCACAATCCTGCCAGTAGCCACAGAAGGTCAGGTGTTAGGACCTGGCAGGATGGTGCCCCAGGTCTTTTGGAATGGTGCTCTGAGTCACCAGTCTTCAATATCCTCTGCCATTTACATCCTCACCACCCTTGCCCAAACTCACGAACTTACCTTACACAAGGTAAACACACATTCCACAGAACCATGTACATTAGCACAATTCCCTTAAGGTTGTGCAATACATTCTTGAGGCTGGATATAAGGTTTCTGTTTATGGAATTCGCTTTTCCTTGTAGGTGACTTTTTGCTGCCAAATTCACAGTGACCCGATTTTGCTGATTTTTCTAACAGCAATCAGATTGCTAACTGGCTGTTCTGCACACTGTGATGGGCCCAACTCCACTCTGGAATTAATGCAGAGTAAGTGAATTAAATTTCCCAGACATCTGGGAATTTTGGTCTTCTTTACATTACATTTCAAACCACTTTTAAGTATTCCACCCAGCAAACTTCAGTTATGGGGGTGGCACAGAAGTACCACAAACAAGCAAAACTGATAAATAAATGTGAAACATTAATTGGAAATGCAGACTGAGCCTGGGCAGAGCAGCTCTGATCCCTGGGCCCTTCCATTCAGAGACGCTCTTAAAGTAATGCTCACCACAGTCTGCAGCAGAGCTAGGGAAACCTGTTCAGCATGAGGGCTACATTCCTTCAGTGAAACCTTTTGAGGGCCGCATGCCAGTAGTGGAAAGGGCCAGAGGCAGTGGCGGAGCTTCATGCTCCGGTACTGGGAGGGCAGAGAGCAGGCGGGGGCGGGGCTGGCGCGCATCCTGGGGAGGCAGGGGGTGGGGGCAGCTGCGATGGCACCCCAATGGGATCACGCTGCCGGGGGCGGGCGTTTCTCCCGCACTCCTCTTCTTCCGCCAGTGGCCAGAGGCAAAAGTGGGTGGGGCAATAAATGTGAATGTTACCTTTGCAAAGCAGGCAGAATTCTACACACACTCAGACCCCTCTATCCTCCATTCATTGATGCAAGCAAGAGGAATTCTCAGAGTTAGAGGACACATTCCAACCAGGCAGAAACATTCAGAATGTGAAGCAGGGGCACTGAGAGGTTTGGGGAACACATTGGTGAGCATGTGTGCAGCATGGTCCAAATTCTAGCACTCATCCAGACTTCCTTTTGTGAAGAGTTTCTAGGTACACGTTGGCTCCATGTCAGAGTGGTATTCCACTCCCCAACCCACTCTTTACTGCTAAATCAGAGCAAACAGCAATCTGTGAAAAACCCAGATTGCTGTTTGTTCCAATTTGGCATTTGAGAACAGGTTTTCCTGGGGAAAGCGGAGGAGCAAAAAGAAAAGTGCTCGAGCCCAGAGCTTGGAAGCGTGGTCCTGTGTCTAGAGAGCAGGGGGGCAAAAAGTAAGTGTTTCTGCTGTGTCAACCCTGAAGTCCTGCTTGCTATCTCCACCCCTGCTGTCCAGGGGTCAGCAGGTAGACTGTAGCAAAGATTGGGGCAAATTCTAGAACAGTTTAGGGTCTCACATCTGAATCTCCACCCTAGTCCCGTCTGTCCTATCACTGGTCTTGCATATGCATAGGTTGCCTATGGCACCCTGTCAGATATCACTGCACAATACAATGAAGCTGTCACTGCAGCAGGAAGATCTCAAGCCTAGACTCATCCTATTCATCACTGAGCTCCTACATCAGGGTGAGGTGCCTGCGGACCTCCAGGTGTTGATGGACTCTATCTCCCATCAGCCCCAGCCAGAATGGCCAATAGTCAGGGATGATGGGAAGTCTTCTTACTTCCTTTAAGGATAAGCGGCATTGCAGGATGGCTGTCGCTGCCCCATACATCGTCCTGGTGGGGGAAGGCATGTAGAGGCTTCTCTGGGTCGGCAGGAGCCCAAATGGTCAACCTGGCCAGCCAGGAGAAGGGAATCCAAGCCGCCTGCCAAATTGGCCAATGCCAGGTGGCATGGGGGGGGGGGGACGCATCTCCTCAAGGGACAGAGCCAATGCAGTCCATAGGCTTCACTTAGGTCCACTATTAAGGAGGCCTGATCTTAGCCTCTGGGTGCAATTCCACATCAATCACCTGCCCCCCTCCCCTTGTTTTATGCCTCTCTTATATTCTTGACCTTGCTATTTGGCAGGAATTTGCCATTCAGACCAATTGGCCCTGTCTGGGTCCCCAACCCCACCCCTGCCGCCTCATAGCATCTGCCACAACTTTGGTGGTTAGGCATTGGGTTCACTATAGGGGTGGAGGGGAGGTTGTAGGCCTCTGCCTGTCCCTCCAAAGGAAAGGGGTATCCCGTTAAAGGGATACAGGAGGAGTGCTTCTGTCCGGACACCTACTAGGGCCACAGCACTCCTCAAGGTGGCGTTCCTATTTGGTGTATGTCACAGGTCCTCCTTGCCTCAAGGGCGGCCCCCTGCGGAAATACTGCCAGCGGGCAGGCTGGTTGTTAATGGTTCCACCCAGTGCCTAAACCAAGCCTATTACATCTGTAATCAATAAACGTTGTGGCCTTGTTTGACCCCAAAACAAATATATTGTGTCTTGACTGGTTCTTGTCCTAAATTGGGGGGGGGGGAGACAGGACATCAGGGGGTGTCTGCACCTGGGCATGAAATTGTAGGGCCCACAAGTTCCCCACCTCTGTTCCCTCACGTATTTGAAAACTAAAAAGAAATGGCAAAGAGTTCCCTTGGCCTTTTACATTCCGGAGCAAGTCTCCCAGTCGTCACCCTCAGAGACAGCTTGCGTAATGACTTTAAAGCAGGAGTCTGGAAACACAAATTCAGGATACAAATATAAATGGACTAAACCAAAAACATGTAGATTTACGACCAACAGCTTCATGGCCCATTACAATAATTTATTACAGATCTCTCTCAGTCACTGCTCACGCTCAGCTTGGCCCACATTTTCCAAATCAAGGGAGAGCCCCGAGACACTCCAAGGCCTGTTCAATCCAGCACTAGACACAGAGCCAACAATTCGGGGGTGAACAACGTTGGCTCCCCTCTTTCAGTGAGAGGCTTGTGCTCTTCCAGGTAGGAAGCGCAAGCCACACATTCTTCTCTTGAGTAATTTAGGGCTTAAATGCAAACTCTGTGACTTCAACAAGCCAGCTCCACACTGCCTGCCACCCCCCCCCCCCATCCTCCCCACTTGGCTTGACATTCAGCTGGACGGAGAGTTCTTGGGAGCTTTAAAGCTTGCTCCCTATTTTGTGACTTTTTAATTGGGCCTAATAAAGGCTGTATCCCGATTGTGGATTTTGAATTCATTCTTCCGCCATCTGAAACAGCTCACCAATACCCTCCCTTCCACCCAACTGCATAGGGTATACCGTAGTACCTCAGCTTAAGAACTTAATTCGTTCTGGAGGTCCGTTCTTAACATGAAACTGTTCTTAACCTGAGGTACCACTTTAGCTAATGGGGCCTCCCGCTGCTGCCATGCTGCCGCCGCACGATTTCTGTTCTCATCCTGAGGTAAAGTTCTTAACCCAAGGTACTACTTCTGGGTTAGCAGAGTCTGTAACCTGAAGTGTCTGTAACCCGAGGTACCACTATATACAGAATACAGATGATAACTTTGGAGCGGTGGAAGGTAGGGAAGGTTCTGGAACTGCCATTGTCTATAGTACTTATGTTCATGTTTGTTATCGGTTGCGGTCTCCATTCTGTCTGCAAGCCTTATTTTCCATGTTAATCCAATCTGAGGGTATATTCAATGGTATAACTGACACTGTAATAATGAATGTGCAGATTAACATGAGTCTCTATAAAGAAGCATGCTAACATATATATGTGTGTGTGTGTGTGTGTGTGTGTGTGTACACACAAATGCTTCCCAGGAGGAAATGCAAAGTACCCTAGGCAGGAGAGGGGGGAACTGTGGGTGGTCTGCGGTCTGAGAAGAGCTGTGGTAAAATGTGGTTAAAGGCAGCCTTCCTGGGGCCATTTCTACTTTCCGCTTTGTCGGCTCAGAACATGCCGTCTTCTCCCACCCACTTTATTAGGGACTGAACTTACTATGCCGCACTGGACAGGGGAGGGCCATAGCTCAGGGCCATAGCAGATGACTTGTATGCAAAAGTCCCATGCTCAAACCCCATCCCCCAGAATCTCTAGGAAGGGCTGGAAAAGACCCCTCCATGGAATCTGGAAGGGCCAATGCGAGTCGCCGCAAAGTGGCCAGTGCTGACAATGGTTGGCCAATCATCTGACGCAGTCTAAGTTCCTAAGAGTGCTGGACTTTACAAAGCCCTGCACAATCCTATGACCCTTGTGAGCACAGCTATCAGGAGTCTCGTACTCCAAGCAGGGTCACCCAAGGTGGTAAGGTCAAAGGGGAGCAGCTAGACAAAGAATGACCCAAAATGTCCTCAGCGGCAGAACAGGCGGAAGATAACAAGCAGTATGTCACAATGGCTGTGAAGGCGGATGAAGGCTGCAGCAGATAAGAATCTACTGGTCGTTGTGAATACTCATGGCATTGGAATACAGCCTTACTGTGAAGACTGTGCGTCGGTCAGCGTGCACTGATCTACACACATAAAACAAAGTCACACACAGGTTTCTTCCAAAAACCCATCTCAAAACCATGTTTATGGAGGACAATCTTACTCGGCTATGAGTGGTCGCCAAAGAAGAAAACAGGCATCTGAGAGGGTGGCTTCCAAAATGTATTTGCTTCTTGAAATACAGGCTGTGTGGTTTTCTCGTGAATGCTAACGTGCCTTCAGTCAACTAAGAATTAGGGAGGGTTTTTTAGGAACTACCGGGGCAAGGGGTGATCTTGCAATACATTAGAAAAGAAAAACGCCAGGTGCCCTGCTCTCTTTGAAGATTAGAGTTCCACACAAAAGAACAACTCTGCTGGTGTAATATAGTGGCTAAGAATTTGAGCCATGAATTGTGAAGTTCCCAGTGTGAATCTCACCTCTGTCGTGAACTCCCTGGGTGGCCTTAAGCTAACCACTCTCATTTAGAGTCAGCCACCACATCTGAACTATGGGAGATGATTAACACTGACTCAGTTTGCAGCGCTGTTTGACAGCATTGTGACAAGATACAGTGCTACCTCTGGTAGCGAACGGGATCCATTCTGGAGGCCTGTTCACAACCTGAAAAGAGCAACCTGAAGTGCCGTATCTGCACAGGTGTGTGGCGCGATTTGGCACTTGTGCGCATGCGCAAGCGGCAAAACTCAGAAGTAACCCTTTCCAGGACTTCCGGAAAAGGACTACCTGAAAAGACGTAACCTGAAGTGTCTGTAACATGAGATATGACTGTACTGCATATGAAATTTTATGAAAGCACTATACAAATAAGGTTGCTATTGACAGAGCACAATAGTTTTATTCCCAGGGTCCTGGGTTCGAGTCTCATGTTGGGCAAAAGATTCCTGCATTGCAGGGGGTTGGACTACCGGTAGATGAGGACCTTTGTGGTTCTTTCCAACTCCATGATTCTATGAAAACACATATTCTGTATACCTTCTTTACATAAGACACATCCATATATGCACACGTTTGCACACCAAAAAATGCTCTGCCAATTCTGGAGCAGTGTGATAATCCAACTGGGAGTCGCCTTTTGATTCACAAGCAAGTTTGAGACTGTCAGATCAGTTTGGTCTGCTGCAGAAAGCAGGCCAAATCGATTCCTTTCTCCCTTTCCCTAAACTGTAAATTACTCAAGCGGGATAGTTTTCCTGAATTCCTGGCTGTGGACTGCTGCCCTGTTAAACGTACATTAGCAACTAGTAGGAAACTAGTAAGAAAAATGGCAAAGTTCAGCAGAGATGTGTGTCAAAAATACGGAGAGAGAACCAGGTAGGCAGTGACCCTTTTGCCCCTGTAAATACAGCAACACAAAGGAGTCTGCAGCCACTTTATCTGGGTAGCAGCCTCTGTCTGAAAGATGATTCTTTGGGGGAAACACTTCCTGGATTAATTGGAGGAGAAAGGCAGGACAGAAACGAGAGAAGGAAATAGCCTTGTTAGAGGTTATGCAACCGCCTCTTAATCAACCAAGGCTGCTCTCCCAAAGCACGGAGGACACAGCCGGCTCATGGTTTGGAAGACTTGTGCTCTTGGCCCTGGCTTCCCAAGCTCAGATTGCAGGAGGCTTGATCAAGGCTGGGACTCCAAGCGTCTGAACAATGGAGAGCGTGCAATGTAATTTAAAGTGACAGTGTTTATGCTCAGTTCTCTGCAAACATGTGTCACGGCCCCAGCAGCCCACGTGATGCTCTTTGCCGCGTCCCAGAGGAGATAACAGCCACCCTTCCATGTCAGCACAGGGAATGATTTCTCTGCTCCAGTCGGGGAGGAAGACCTAGGCAACTGGCCACACTGGGAACTTCTAAGATCCACCCTTGGCTGCCACCCCCCCTCCCTCTTCAGCTTTTCCCCTGGGAGCCAGTGTAAAACAACACAGGGGCCCAGGGGCCAGTCCTCACTCAGCCACGGAGATCATTTGGTACCCAGCACTCTGGCTAACCTGCTTTACAAGGTTGTTGTGAGAATTAAATGTGGGGGCAGCTCCCTGAAAGAAAGGGAACATAGAATTGGAATGGTTCAATCTAGTCCAATCCCTTGCAATCTAGTCCAAAACCTGAAGGAGCGTCTCCACCCCCATTGTTCTGCCCAGACACTGAGGTCCAGTGCCGAGGGCCTTCTGGTGGTTCCCTCACTGTGAGAAGCCAAGTTACAGGGAACCAGGCAGAGGGCCTTCTTGGTAGTGGCACCTGCCCTGTGGAATGCCCTCCCATCAGATGTCAAAGAGAAAAACAACTACCAGACTTTTAGAAGACATCTGAAAGCAGCCCTGTTTAGGGAAGCTTTTAATGTTTAATAGGTTATTGTATTTTAATATTTGGTTGGAAGCCACCCAGAGTGGCTGGGGAAATCCAGCCAGATGGGCGGGGTATAAATAATAAATTATTATTATTGTTATTATTCAGGAAACAATGTGAGGCTCAAACTTGCAAGAGTCCCATGCTCTACCGACTGAGCTATCCTGATATAAATTAATATAATGAACAAATACGTTTTTGCCGGTGACTGAACACTGGGGATCCAGGGGCTGGGAAGAGTGATATTCTGTCTCTCCACATCAGAAGTGGTTCCTTCAGGAAAGACATCTGCAACAAACCCCCAGCAACAAGCTTCACATTTACTGTGCAGCAAACTGATTTGTCTGGAGAAGCAATTTGGTAACGATTCATTGGAGACTTGCAGGCAGGGCTTTTTTCGCCCAGCCGGAACTCAGTTCTGGCACCTCTCATGTGGGCACTATTGCCATTATAAGAAAACAAGGGAGGTGTTCATGGTGAGTCCCGGCACCACCTCTTTTTCTAGAAAAACAACACCGGTTTTAGGAATTAAATATGAGCTATGTTCAGAAGCAGCCATATAGCATTTAAGAAGAGCGACCCATCTGGTAGTGGGGAACCTGTGGTTCTCCAGATGTTGCTGGACTACAATTCCCATCATCTCTGACCACAAGCCATGCTGGCTGTGGCTGATGGGAGTTCATCAAAAATTGGAAGATGCCAGGCTGCCCAGCCCTGATGTAGGTTGCGGTATCTAAGCACA
Organism: Podarcis pityusensis; assembly: GCF_964106645.2. Classification (NCBI taxonomy): domain Eukaryota; kingdom Metazoa; phylum Chordata; class Lepidosauria; order Squamata; family Lacertidae; genus Podarcis; species Podarcis pityusensis. The sequence goes on from NC_138029.1 coordinate 33,292,226, forward strand.
CTGCAGGAGAAACATACTTCTAACCTTCCCTCTTAGAAAGTCCTGAGCTCTGGGCTAAATCGACCGCCTTCCTGGAAGATCGCGTCAATCAAGACTGTTGTACTTCATTGTTCCTCCTATAATTAACCAGAGGGTGCATGTAGCTATGAGCTTCAGTTTGTTTAAATGATGCAGCCAGGGCTTCAAGAAGCTTCCTTTTAAGGTCCAGAAGTCTTTTAACTCAGTTGTTTATACTTCGCATTTCAGCAAACTGATTTTGATCGATCCATAGGAGGCTGGATGGAGCAGATGGCGTTGAAGGCAATGCCTGAGCCTTGGCAGAGCTTGCAGTTTCCAGTCATTGGTGTCTGTGACGAGTAACATATCTCACCCAAAGTGGTATGCAAGGAATCACAGGCACCCCGACCAGAAGCTTGGGTGGCTGGGGCAACCCAGTCAGATGGGCAGGGTATTGATGATATTATTATTATTATTATTATTATTATTATTATTATTAGGTGTCCCTATTTTCATCGGAGAAATGTTGGAGGGTATGGAAGTGCCACCCTACTCTGCTGCTACAACTGCCCCCCTGTGTCACCACTCCCTGCAGAGAAGTGGCAAGCTATCAGCAAAAAATTGATGCCGGCTCGACCTGCCTTGCTTGTTGGACTCCTTCTCCCATCAGCCCCAGCCAGCAGGTTTAATGGCCAAAGAGGGCACCCCATTGGGGAAGGGTAAGCTAGAAACTTTCATTATGACAACTAAATTGACTCCCTTCCTAGTAGAGTCACATGGTTTAAATTGCCTCATCCTAAAGCCATCAGAGGTGGGTTAATCCCAGCAGGCTGAATGATAAAGCACTTAGCAAAAGCTTTCTTCAGAGCTATCTGGGGAACAGGGAACTATTGCATGTGCTGTGGAGAGCGGCGTGTGGTGAATCTCCTGAAAAACTGGAGCAAAATTGTCTCTCTCCGTCATAATATTCTTCTGACTCATTGAGTGTTTGGTCTTTGGCTAACCTTCTTGACTAAAACCCCTGAGATTTGTGGGTTCAGTTCCTTGCCGAGCAACGTGCTTCAGTGGTCATTTCAATTATTCTCAGAGCTTGATCCTCAGAGCCATCTGAAACTGAGGTCATGACACTGTTCCACTTACACAAGTGCCCCAAGGAACAGTGGCTCTGGAGCATCACTTCCCCAGTTCATTGCATGGAATGGTTATGGCTCGCTCTTTCCACTCTCTTTTTCTGAATAGGCAGCAGCCTCCTAAACACTTTGGTCCCTCAAGATCTGATGTGGACCACTGAGAATTTGAATGCTGGGATGCAGAATGGCAGCAGCTCATGCCTTCATTCCACCTATTCTGTAGAGCAAACAAACAAACAGCGGGACGAATACTATCATTTTGCAGTATCAAAATGACTTTGGGGCACGTTCCTTCACAGCAGCCCTGAGAGCAAAGGTCTGCAGCTGGAAGACTTGGCACTTAACCTCTACCTCCTACTGGAGTCTCGGGGTTTTCCAGCTTCCCATTTGGGAATGGTGCTCTTCATAGAAGAAACACCATCTAAACATTTTACAGTGGGTTGCAACCAGACTAAATAAGTTTCAGTTAGCTCCCACAGGAATCTATAGGACTTTTAGGGCTCATCTACATTTTGCTTGTCACACACCTGGAAAACACGGTCCCTGTTCCTTTCTTTGGGAAAGCCTGCTTTTTGCTGCTGAATTGGAGCAAATGTCAACATTTGCTCTGATTCAGCGGTAAAGAGCAGGTTTTCCTGGGGGAAAACAGCAGGAGTGTGGATGAGCCCTTAGTCATGACTAACTTTTCACATAGATTTCAGTTTGACTTAAGTGCAGACTTAAGTCTGCATTCAACTCTGCGTCTTAAGGACACAGTGCCCTTGATTTTGTCCCTTTGGTGATAAAAATTAATATTGTCAACACAAAATGATCCCTTCAACAGGACAGTGCTTGACGCTACTGAAAGCGGTAATAAACTTGACAGAGCTGATGACCTTTGTGTCCTTAGAATCTCCCCATAGTATTTTAAATGCAAACCAACTTAATGCTCTCCCACTAGCTTCAGTCTCCCTCCCTCCCATACACACTTCCCTGAAAGAGCAATAAAGGGAAAGTATTAAACTTCTAATGATGGGCATCTAGGAAATCACAGGCTTAACAAAACCTTAATAAAGTTTGCAAAATCCCAAGGAAATAAAAGTTGCTCAGATCAGATCAGAACAAAGAAGAAGAGCTTTTAAGGTCAAAATAAAATACTGCAGTGGTACACTTTTCTGCTCAGAAAACCATAATTTGGAAAACAGGGTAATCAAACCTATTTTGTTAGTTACTGTTCCAAATATTACTGCTATGGTACCATTGGCAGTGGTGGACATACATTTGGGGGGCCCTGAAGCTTGAACTGTCATGGGGAGGGGGCTCTTTGCAAGCCGCAACAAGGTCTGGGTAACCACTGTTATCTTCTTCAATGGGGCTGCTCCATGACAGATCACCACACCTTTACAACCTCTGTGCTACTGAGTGTCAAACTATGGGATTATTGAAATACATACATTTTTTTAAAATGAATTAGAGTCGTGTGACACAAATCAGGTCTACTAGACTCCAACGTTTTAAGCAGTGTGGGCTAAAGTTGCTTTCTGGGGCTCCTCTGGGATTAGAGGCTCTGAAAGTTAAGCTTCATTAGTGTCATAGGAGTTCCGCCCCTGACCATTGGCATCAGGTCAACAGAGTGGATCTGCTTAACGAGGTAAGATACATAACTTCGACTGGATGCCCTGGCTGGATTGGGTAGGACTTTCTGATAAACGGTACAGCTCTGTTCATTTTATGGAACTCCTGCTCCACAAGCAGCTGAACCCTTGCCAAGGCAGGCTGCCCATGAGGATTTCCCCCTCCCCTTTGGCTCTTATTATTATTATTATCATTATTATTAGCATGCTGCTGGTTGAACGGAGTCCTGGGATTTTCAGGCCGTTGCCAAAAATGTGCTCAAAACTGAGTGCTGACTTCATTAGGTCAGAAAGAGGAGGGGAAGGGGGTGGGGGGAGGCAAGACGGATTTCTTCCACTTTTCACCAAAGAGCCTGGAATAAAAATTCTTTTCCCAGCTTGAATCTGTTAAGGGAAGCTAGCAGGGTGTTCTCCCCGTAAAGCAGTCCAACGGAAGCAAAACAGACTCCATGGCTTCCCTGGACTCCCTGAACACACCCACACATTCTGCACGGAGAAGCTTATTAAACACACTCCACCCACCGCCCATCCACCAGGACCTCGTTTCCACCAACACTTACTTAGCTGTTTTCCCGCCACATAAGGTTACCCCCAAAATTATCTTACCTAGCGGAAACATGATGCTGGAGATAAACAACAGGGTTTACCCCACACGTGTGTGTGTGTGTGTGTGTGTGTGTGTGTGTGTGTGTGTGTGTTGTACATGAACGTCAGACACTCTTCCCACTTTCACCTCCCATAAACAGGTTTTGTTTTGGTTCCAAAAGTTTGCTAAATCGGAGATGGCATTAGGAGTAAACACACACACACACACACACACACACACACACACACACACAAAGCTGCTCTGAACCACATCCAACTTAGTCTAGTTGGAATAGGCAGCAGTGTCTGTCTCAACCTGAAGTAACCCTACGTCATGGTTAAAGTGCACCCTGATGGTGTTTAATCCATGTAAAGCATGACCTACAAAAAAAGCCCTATATGGCTTAGGCCCATGCTATCTGAAAGACCATATTCTCTCCTATGAACCTGCTCAGGCCCTGAGTTCTTCAGGAAATGACCTTCTCTCATTCCCGCCACCCTCACAGGCATGCTGGGTGGAGATGTGGGACAGGGCCTTCTTGGTGGCTGCTCCCAAACTTTGGAACTCCCTTCCTAGAGTAGCCAGATTGGTCCCCTCCTTGTCCTCCCACCAGCAGGTGAAGACTGTTTTATTCCAACAGGCCTTTAGGAACTGACTGTTTTTAAGGAAAGAGCTAGTGCTATGATCGTTTTTAGTGTTTTCCTTATCTGTACTTTTAATATATTTGTTTTTTAATATATTCTTTTGATTTTATTAGTGTTTAATTCATTTTAAATTATTGTCTTTTCTATGTTTTTAGCTTTTTCTATTCCACCTGCATTGTGCATTTTTATATGTAAGCTCTGATCCACGATAAAGGTGGAAAATAAAATAATAATACTGTAATAAAGCATATAACATGATCTTCCAAAATAAAACCTTATTGGACTAGTGTATCATCCCAGGTAGCAAAAGACAACCTAAACCTTCTGGGCAGAATTCGCAGGAATGATGATTTCTGCTAATAAACTGGGGGTGGGGGGTGGGACAACCCATCTCTTGAAAGCTGCATGTAAACACAGTACTATATAAGAGATTCTAAATGTGGAATTCTAAGCTTATTTCTTGGCGGGCAGAGTTGAGAGAGAAAGAGAGACAGTTCCTGGGAAACACATAAAGATTCACAATGCAGCCAATATTCTTAGTAAACAGCCATTAATTCAAGCAGCAATCTCTACTGATTGATAGGTGTCACCATGATTCACACATCCCTATTAATAATAACCTGGTTAAGGCAGCAAGAAGCAACGGCCTACGTGTGTTTACAGGCTATCCTGGGTCTTTCGGTCTTTTTACTTTCATTTTGCCCCACATCATCTGCAAGTAAAATACAATGCTTTCTGCAGAGTCAGTCAAGTTCACACAGTCTTCACCAGAAACCAAGCCATGCACATTGCATGTGGGAACCAGTGAGAAAACTGGGGCTTGTGACAATGCACTCTGTGCCTTGGCTTCCCGGTCACAAAGCAATAAGGAGCTGTCGAAACAGATTAATTCTTGCAAGTTGTTGCTAAATTAACTGGGAACCGACTCACTTCTTCCTTTTTGTCACTTAATGGAGCTGATCAAATGTGCCTTTTACACCAAGTCCTATCATTGATGCCATTAGGTCTAACAAAGCCTGCAAATGAGAGAAAGCAAAGAGCTCTCCTTCAGCAGCACTGAGACGGGTGCAATTCGGAAAACAGAAAAGACATGTCGCAAGTGGCTATGAAACCCACATCCTGGAGTAAGAGAAGGACCAGCACTTTATCTACAGCAAGGTATCTGCTCTCAGAAAGAACACACACACACACAAGAATATCTCCTTATAAAAATCATATTATTCCCACACTTTGCCAGTGGAGTGGGTAGACAAAAATATTGCTTGATTTTGTGGGATTTAGTGCTGGATTTCTGGAATTGCTGGAATGGGGATTTGCAGAACCTTCTGGTGATTCTATCAAGCCCCCTTGTTGCCCTAGACTTCACCAATCAGGAGTGTAGGCCCTACCATACTATGCGTGGATTGGCTCTGTCATGTGCTCCTGGGTGAAGCACAGAATGTCGTAGTAAATGTGCTATAACTCCAGGCAGACTCTAGAATCAAGGCAGAGTCCAGCATCAGTACTAGAAACGCAGCAGAAGTTATGCACCGAATCCTTTCTGCAGAACTCAGTCGTCAAACAACCATCTTTAGAAACCACAACGCACCTCCACCCTTATTCTTATATGTCTTATACTTTAGCATGTGCCACCACTAGTGGTACTCAAATCACGAGTAAAGCTTGCAGAGGTAAAGCTCGCTCCAATAAACTCTGAAATCCAATGCAATTCTACACATACTTACTACTGGGTGTTGGCCCAACTGAATTCAGCAAGACTTCTGAACAAAGTTCTTCTCAATAACCTATTAAACATTAAAAGCTTCCCTAAACAGGGCTGCCTTCAGATGTCTTCTAAAAGTCTGGTAGTTGTTGTTCTCTTTGACATGTGATGAGAGGGCGTTCCACAGGGTGGGTGCCACTACCGAGAAGGCCCTCTGCATGGTTCCCTGTAACTTGGCTTCTCGCAGTGAGGGAACCGCCAGAAGGCCCTCGGCGCTGGACCTCAGTGTCCGGGCAGAATGATGGGGATGGAGAAAAATGTGTTTTTGGCTAGGCCTGCAGTTGCACCTGATGAACTGGAACACCCCCAGGGCCCAAACACCCCAGCAGGGCTCAGTGGTGCTTTGCCTTGGCTCACCCCCACCCTGTCCCTTGTCCATTACCAGCTGATACTCTTGTTCCAGCTTGACTTTGCTTTAACCCCCCCCCCCCGAACTAATAGAATGTTTTCCTTGTAAAGCAGATCAAAATATCTCTCCCTGCATGTTTGCTTCCCAGCTGGCTGGTGGGTAAGGCAACCTTTAAAGGGGAGGCTGATGGTTCCTCCACCCGCTCATGCTTAGTGATGCTCCAGCAGGTGCTCCGCTGCCCAATACTTTACAGCCCACTGGCATTTTTATGGTTTTACATACACATTACTACTGGGTGCCTGAAGACAGTGGCTGAATTTCAATCAGGTGTCGTGGATATATAAGAAAAACACAACTTCAATTACACAAGGTGTCATGAGCTGGAAGGATGAAAGGGAGGAGGAAGAGGATCCCAGAGAGGGGTGTAACTGGGACTGGGACACACCGGGACAAGCAGGGGGTGAGGAAGGAGGTACTCACAGGATAATGGAGGATGGGGGTCAATGCACAGGATTCCATCAGCAGAACCAGAGGAGCTCCTGTCTCCACAAGCAGGGCAGGCTCTGGGGCATCTGGAGCAACAGGCATGGTGCTCTAGGAGGCTGAGGCAGGCAAGGGCACAGAACTCATCTCCTTAGTTGGCCAGGTGAGGGTGAGTCATCAGCTGAAGGAGGCTTGGAACAGGTGAGGGTCATGTGCCTCATCAAGCCCAGATGCTGCAATCAACATGCAAAGTACAGAAGGGAAGTAGAGTGGAGGTGCTGTGTCTGCTCAACTGCCCTTGTTGATGGACCTTGACTTGGACACCCCTGGACATCTATGAGTTAGTGCTTTGGGTTAGACTCTGGACTGTATCCTGACTGCTGAATTTCAGACTTGGCTACTTGGATTGACCCTGAACTGTGTTTCCTGACCTTTGGACTTTGCTTATGTGGGTTGACCCTTGAACTTCGGATTTGACATACCGATTTGCTGCCCTGTAGGCCATCGGTTCAGGATACAAGGGCACTGTGGCATAAAATAAGTTCCGCGAAATGGAATGTGTGGGTGGATGAGCATGGGTGTTGATAATGCTGTTGTGGAGACTAATTGATTATGAAGCCAAGATCTCGGTTTAATCCCTTAAATAGGGTGGTGTTGTTGTTTTAATATAGTAGTTATGATTTTCCATTCCCAGACTCATTCTTTTGCAACCTTTATAATTCAGGTTTCTGTTTGGGGACAAAGGCTGAGATTAAGGAGAGTCACACAGTAGGATAAAATGTCACCCGTAAATGAATATGGCTGCAGCTGGGGGTGGGCTTTACACACATCAACATTATTCCCTTCATTGGTTTTTGTGCAATAGCAGTTTTCAAGAAAACCAAGGTAAATGTTGCTTGCACACACCATTGGCAGCTGGCAATTTAAATAAATCTTGCATCAGACTTTCCAGACTGCTTCATAAACCCTGGAAATTTAAAGTGCAATCTGGGGATTCTGCAGGATTCTGTTTTCCTTACATATATGATCATTGTATTCAGAAAGAAAGGGGGGAAAGAAAAAAACCCCAGGCTACTGCATTGGATTTGTCTTTAAGTTGCTTCTCCAGTTTAGAAAAGAGAAGAAAAAGCATGCAGACTCTAAGCAGCTCTCATATAATATGCTCTTTAAAAATATATTAAGTTTGGTGTTACTGGATAAGTGGTGAAAAGGAAACAATGTTCTGGGCCTGTGAAGTACAGCTGTTGGAAAGCATGTAGTTTGCTGATAATCATATTACCCATGGTGATGTGTGTATTTATGTTGCACTGAATGTTGAAATTTGATGAATATTTACATTCACATGCAAAGATAAACAATCCCAGGGAAATTCTGTTAATGTCTGAAAGCTCAGAGGTATATATAGCAAATGTTGACAAGCCACACAGAAGGGGCTGTTAAGATATCTATTTTTCACCATTCATCTGGGATCGTTTGAATGCCATCACTCTCCATTGACAAGGCTGCCTCACACAAACAGCTTGCCACAATCTGGGAGCTGCTGTGAAAATTTAGAGTGGCCATGATGCCTCCAGTGTCCATGCGCACTGACAGCCTAAATCAGGGGAACACCATTTTTCAGTATCTGAGAGAGTGAGTCACTGAGCATCAGGAAGGAACTGAAATAAAAAAATTCCTTCCAGTAGCACCTTAGAGACCAACTAAGTTTGTTACTGGTGTGAACTTTCATGTGCATGCATACTTCTTCAGTATCTGTGCATGCACACGAAAGCTCACACCAATAACTAAGTTTGTTGGTCTCTAAGGTGTTACTGGAATGAATTTTTTTTATTTTGTTTGGACTACGGCAGACCAACACGGCTACCTACCTGTAACTAGAAGGAAGGAACTGGTTATCTGAATCAGTCTGCAATGGGGGAGATAACAAGGGAATCCAAGCAGAGCAACTGTCTCTCTGCCAAGATGCAGGGATGTAAGGCCATCAGTGGATATATGGGGCTGATTTTGAGCCATTCAACAAGCCAAATGAATTAACTGCGCATTGGCACAGCTGATACAAAGCACGCCTAGTAACCTTATGCTTAACCAGTGCTGCTCAGCAGGTGTAAGCATGGACATTGGTTTGGTTTACATGATGTTTTAGCTAATGATCATTTAGAGTATTGGGCATAATTATGCCAGTTTACACTCCAATAATTCATTCTTCCCTTTGATGCAATAAGGTGATAAACATCAGGAGGAGGACAAGATTCCTGTACTTCGCATCACACATCGAGGAGGAGCTTTTAGCAGGCACACCTTGTCAATCAGGGGTAAAACCAAAAGATTGTTCCCCACTGAGATTTTCTTTCCGGGCTTCTGTTAAAAATGCACACCCTGCTTCCTTTTGTATGTGGCCATACTGCGCATTAAGTCGCTTTGCAACATACCCCAAAAGGACTTGAAGGACTAAAAATTCGACAAACGTGTTTCAGAATTGAAAAGCAAATGATCCCCAGGTCAAAGTGCATAAGGTGCTCCAGAACTGAACACTAGGAGGCTCCAAGTGGGGAGGGGGCTTGCCTACTTTGTTCTGCCAGTTTTGAAGAAAATTGGTCTCCCCTACTTTATTCCTATGTCTGTATAATAAGAGTTTCCTTCAAATCCAGTTCCTCTGCATTAATCCAAATAGATTTTTCTTAGGATCTGTTGCCCTTGTGATAAACTTCATAGATGCCTGGAGGGCAAAGTCTCTCTTTCCTTTTTCTGTCAAACTACACTTGGAGGAGCCAAGGTCCTCCTGCTCATCACAGCCCAATGTGCCAAATGAAGAGGAAAACTTCCCAAAGCCTTGGAGGCAGGTGCTCAGGAGAGCATAAAATCTCTTATAGTATTTCGTAAGCTGCCGCCATGAGCAACTCTTGCTCAAATCCTATATGCGTCCTGCCAAATTTTTTAAAAACAAAGCAAAACAACCTGTCATGGCTGCAAGAAGGCAAAAGCGAATATCTTCATAACCGCCATTTCCACTGTCCCATGACATACCTAATAGCCTGCCACATAAGTCTTGTTATATGAAAGAAACAGACCCACAACAAAGCAGATGCCTTAGGAGGAAGGAAGTCCTTGCAGGATGCAGTGGGAGAAATTGCCTCCACACTGACTCTGTATCCATGAGGAATAGTGTGTTACTCTCTGGTTTTTTTAAAAAAGAAAAAAGAAATGGGAGCTGAATAGGATAACTTGCTTGTCTTGGCCAATTGTCTCCAGAAGCTACATGGCTATTTCAGTCATGCATTTCCCCCCATTGATAAGGTGATTCTCGTCTCCTTCATTTCTCTGATTGTATATAAGGATGAATGGAAATTCTGCTGTGTAGTGTTGTTGGAAGGAAAGGGACAGAGAAACCATGGCAACAGGGGTGAGGGCAACTGCTGCAGGAAGTTGAGGAAGAGGGAAGGAAAAGCCACAAGCTCCCTACTTTGGTTGGATGTGGGTTTATTACATGCAAATGTGTGATGATGCCGAGGGAGAGTGGCAGGGGAGACAGAGTTAGTTTTGGGGTACTGCCAAGTCCTGACCTGAGAAAAAGTGGAGTTTGAATTCTACCAGAGTTTGTGGGCAACTAAAGCAGTGAGCTATATAGCAGCTGGTTCTCAGCTGTTAGGCCCAGGGTGGGGAAGGTGTTAATGGTAACTTCGCAACATCACTGAGGCAATGATAGAGCCCATATAGCCACGTGAAAATGGTTCCACGTGTGGCTAAGGTCATACTGTGTGCATATTCTGTCACCAGCATGCCATGTCAAGCAAGTGTTCAGGTCGACCTGAACACTGAACATCTGTATAATTCATTATAAAAGTTATTCTCAGAACAAACAGTGGTAGGGATTTTTTTTTTTAAGCATCAATACGAAAAAACCCTAATGAGCAGGTTTCCATGGGGAGATGAGGTACATGTTGCTATGTGATGTTCGTCTGTTACCATGGTTACCGAAGGTTTGTGTCACCGTGCAGCACTGATTAGTTACCATAGCTGTTAAAAACCCCCTTGTCCCCTTAAAATCATTCAAGGATGTCAGATGCCACTTGCTTACAGCCTTTCCAGCTAAGGGGATGCAGTTTACTTGGCTATATATCAAGGAGACTAAAGGGTTACCTGGGAGACAGGTAAGAACCATGTGACGCAATTACCATGGCTACTGGAGGCCCTGGGTGATACAGGTTTCCACAGCATACAGTTTAGACCTGTGAAGTCACATGATTTCCCCCATGTTGCTATGGCAACTGTCAGGACTTGAATGCCAGCTGAGCTGACAGAAAGTGAGTGCTGAAGTCAGAGAATTTCAGAAGGATTCCAAACAGGTATCGCTGACCTCCCTGTGCCCCCTTTCTAAAACAGAAATCGCTAAACAGTACGTAGTCTGGAGACTCTGCAGCAAAGAATCATGTGGCCTAGCAGCAAGAAGAATTGCAGATGCCAGCAGGTCTTTTCCCCATTTCTAATTTGTGTGATAAGGACTTCCATTTCTGGAGATTAATGGGAGCACAGCCCCCAAGTACCTTAACTGCCGAGGCTGGAGGGGAAGCAAGAAGGAGCAGGAGACACCGTAAGGCAGCACATCTGAATGAGGTCAGCTTTTTGGTTGAACCTGTAAACTCCGAGCCATGTCTGCTCTGCAAATCGCAAAGTGCTCCCCCGCTTTTGGAGAGGAGGTAGCTCTGCTCCTGGCAAATGGCTCCCTTCTTCTTGTTCAGCAGAATAAAACCATGTTAGCAAAAAATGGCTCGTGAGCAAGTCCCGGTTCCTTAGCCTGAAGCCTAAGACCTTGCTTGGCTCAATATTATTTGGGATGCGTTCCCCACCATCTTGCTCACAATTCTGCTGCCGAACTATGCTAATTATGTGTTCTACTTATAGCCCAATTTTTTTACTCCAGAGGAATGCTTATATCAGACATACGCACACAGATTTAATTTGCATGGCTGCCCCCCTAGGTCTGTATCAGATAGTTTGTTGGGTGGTGTCTTTTTTGTTTTTGTTTTAAAAAGCATCCCTACAGTTACTTTTGGCCTTTTGGGTAGGAAACCCAAAGGGTAAACGCCACACAGGATAGGCAGTGGCGTCACACATAAGACACATACATTTTTAATACACAGGGAAACATGTCAGCTGGAGATGGCACTGTCAGAAAAGTTTGCAGAATGCAAGTTTCAGCTTGATTGATGTCATTTCACAGAGCATGAAATCTACTAGGAGAGATTTTGCAGGTTTAGCAAGCTTCGCTGACCATGGAAGAAGACAGAAGCAGCAAAACCGCAGGAGTCTTCAGGCCAATTTCCAGGTAGTGTACAGATATATTTGTACAGCAGTGAGAACAAACTTCCCACTTCAGAGTTACTATGACCCATCATCAATAGTTTGTAGGGTTATCAGCAACCAGTCCAGGAAAGGGTGAATAACCTGGTCAGGGTTTTTGATTATAGGGTGGGGGCAAGGCTAGTTTTCAACTCTAGTCATTTTTTTTAAGCTATACACCTTAAGTAAGCAGACAGCTTTTGCTCTGGGTCCCTCCTATTTGCTCCCAACATATGAGTTCTGCTCTCCCACCTGCCCAATCCCTCCTCCAGCAGACAAGCTTCACATCCAGACCGCTTAATGCCACCCATAAGCCTTGCCCAAGAATTTTATTTCAAGAGCTGGCACAACACTCAAAGCTGGATAACTCAATGTGGCAAAGTTGGAGGCAGGTTTTTGCAGAGTAACAAGATTATTTGTCTTTCTTTCTAAGCTGCGAATTGAAGCACTTTTTCCAGGAGCAAAACTGTTGGGGGATGCCTCTATATCAGAAGGAGTCTTGCAATTGGCTGCATCCATTTGGATCCCTCATGCACCTGTTGCTGGCACAGCATTTGAAGAAGCCACAAGGGAGATACCAATTGGGCCCACAGCACATTTCATTTTGCACCTCAAGAGTGCTCTCTCTTTCTGCTAGAGGCAGCATAAGATCAAGCTTCACTGAAGAAGATCTACAGCCTACTGGAATAAATTGGATGTGTGTGTGTGTGTGTGTGTGTGTGTGTGTGTGTGTGTGTTATTCCTCATTACAAGCTCAGCCCAAGCCACCTCTGAATTTCAGGCTAAGCTCATAATTGGCTCAGCCCTTCCACACACATTCTCCTCTTCGTATCCAAATATACCACAGAGCTGCCGCAAGGATGCCTTGCTGTGGGGCCTCCACTGGACCTTTGGTGCCAGCAGGTTCCATTATAACTTTGCACTATGGATCCCTGCACATGAAAACTCTGTTACACATACTCATGAGAGCCAGTGTGGTGTTGTGGTCAAGAGCGCTAGTCTCGTAATCTGGTGAACCGGGTTTGCTTCCCAGCTCCTCCCCATGCAGCTGCTGGGTGACCTTGGGCCAGTCACACTTCTCTGAAGTCTCTCAGCCCCACTCACCTCACAGAGTGTTTTTTGTGGGGGAGAAAGGGAAAGGAGATTGTTAGCCGCTTTAAGACTCCTTTGGGTAGTGATAAAATGGGATATCAAATCCAAACTCTTCTTCTTCTTACGAGACAGAAGGATCCATGGGAGATAGAGGCCTGTGCAGGGCTTGATTAGGAAACCATTAAGGTCCATGGGAATGGCGCTTCCTATGCATTCCTCCTAGTTCAGCACTCTGCTCCCTACAGATCAGATGCCTCTGTGAAGCATTGTTCCTCCATTGCTCATCTGCAGCATCTGTCATTGAGAGGCATATTATCACAGGATATCATAGAATTAGAGTTGGAAGGGGCCCTGAGGATCCTCTAGTCCAAACCCCTGCAATGCAGGAATATGCAGCTGTCCCTTACGGGCTTCAAACATGTAACCTTGCCATTATCAGCACCACGCTCCAGCCAACTGATCACATCCAGCTGATGTGATGCATATAACCATGCTTCTAAACCATGGAGGTTCCATGGAACTCTCAGGGCAGGGAGGAAGGGACTTCCATAGATGGAGCTCGAACAAAGTGGTTGAGATAATGTTGAGTGGGAGAAGATGAAGGAAGGTGTGTTGTGAAAGCGGCTTGATGGGGTGGATGGGGCCAGTGAGTTCCCCTGTTTTGGAGCCACCAGGCACCTCTGCCTATGCCCATTGGCTGGCCAGTGGGGTTCTAAATCTGTGGACAGGATTATTTGCAGCTGTAGAGGGGAGAGACTGGAAGCACAGTAAGGCCAGCAAAGAAGCTTGGATGGTGTAGCACACAGCGAGCCAGTTCTTTGGGCAGTCTTCCACTTGACACAGCAGGAGGAGATCCCATGTAGGCTGAATGACAGACTTCTAAATCCACCTATGGGATCTCTGCAGCAGCTTCCATGGGCCCTGACCTTGCCATACACCTTTCTTAAGATTGCAAGCATGTATACTTGTACTGCTTGCATCCTGTATGAAAATGTCCTCATCTCCAAATTACCATGTTTAAATAGGTCATTAGTAAACTATGGGGAGATATATATTTTTTGCCACTGCCTTATTACAAAGCAAACTGTTATCTCGGAAAAGAGGCTAGGTTTTACAGGAATATCTCCAGAGCCTTATGATATTTAATAGAAAATGACTTATTTAATTATTCCATAGAATTCTATAAATCAGGGACATAATAACCAATGCTCCCATTGCTGGGGAAGTTCTGTGCAACCCGCTGAAAGAGCTTTCATTTGTTATTACATTTTACCCAAGGAATTACATAACGTCGGGGAACTGTGTGCATTAAGCTTCGAAAAGGAACAATTGTGTTTACATCTGGCGTGCTCATCCCAGCACAGGTGACAAAGGTGGAAATGGATGGGCCCTGGCATACACTGTCAATATTAACAGACTCATCCATTATTCCTGTCTCTAAGGGCCTCATGAAATATTGCACCATGATCCTGCCAACAGAGGTTAAGAGTTTCATTTCCCATTACCATCTCCTTTGTTTCCTCCAGCTACCTGCTTTCTGCAGTGTTTGCAGCAGGGAAATAGGAACAGGACAGGGACGACCCAAACGCCTTTGTAGCAACAACCAACCTGAGCTGTAGAAACCGGAGGAGTTTCTAGGGTTGTATTTCCTAAATAACACCCTGGGCAAGGAATGCCTTCAGTTCCCTTCCTCCTCTTCAAAACAAGCAAGCAAGCAAGCAAGCAAGCAAGCAAGCAAGCAAACAAACAGCTTTGCATTGTTGCCAAATTGTGTGGCTTCTATGGAGCTGCCAAACCTAGCAATGTGGTAGGTCCTACTGCTCCCAGAAATGTCCTTGAAAAAGACTCAGAGCAACCTCCCAGTAACATTGCCCTTGCTCACTCCAGACTGTACACTCAACAAACATCAAACACCAGTCTTGGCACCCTCTTCAGTTCATGCCCTGAAGGCCAGTCATGCTCCTTTACTCTTGCTTCATGACATCTTCAGTGTCTTCTAACAGATATAAGGCTAAGGTGCTCTCCATGCTGACTAATCAAACTTCAAAGCCATCCATTCACTTCCTGTATTCTTGCAAAACGCTATATCAGTTGATATTTCCCCTGCTAATATCTCTCCCAATAATGAACGGCCTTTATTCTTTTTATGTTGTTGAACCACACCTAAAATATTCCCATGAATATTGGTTTTCTTCCTTTTGGCATTCGCTGAATTGATTCTAGGGGTTTTGTATTTTATTCTTTTTTTTAGCTTGTATACTCCTAGGGTGGCTTTATAAATTTGTAGAATAATATTAATATTTAATAACAACAACAACAACAATTGAGGGTGGCTAGCCTAGGTGCTGTGTTTTGAAGCTACCGCTGTGTCTGAGCAACGACAACCCCCATATAACTCATTGCAGTAATCCAAGCAAAATGTTACAAGAGCATAAGCATAGCCTGGCAGTCTCTGTCCCAGAAGAGTCCGCATCAGCGTCAGCTAGTGAAAGGTGTATTATGCCACCTAAGCCGCTCAGGCCTCCAAAGAAAAGGCTGGATCGAAAGACAAGGCTCTTCCAGACTGAGTGCCTGCTGCTATATATCTATAGCTATCTTTGTAACAAAATGGTTTTGCATCAAGAAAATTAATTTAAAAAACAAAACAAAAACACCAGCACATTGTACCTATTTGCAAGAGAAGATGGAACCACCATTAGAAAAGGAACATATGCCATGTCCTTCGACTGGACCCAAGTTTATTTCCATTTTTATTTTATTTTAGCACTTTCTTGCCAGGCCTCAGGAGAATCCTACCTGCTCATATTTCAAAACATGGAACACAGCCAGGCCTCTGCCAAATACGACATTTTTATTTTTATTTTATTTTACAAGGCTGAATCCTTAAGAGGCATGATGAGCATAATGAGGGTGACCCGACGGCATACTCAAGTCAGCATTACTCCCTTGGCTACCATTTCGTTCTAACATCCTGCATCTTAAAATCTGGAAAGACACAGCAAGCATAAGGAAGTGGAATATAATCGGTTCTTTGCCAGTGCCCAACAAGATTTTGAACGTGGAATCGGAAAGCCTGCTTCTACCACATTGTTGACAGCACAGTGAGGCAGAAAATTATTGCAAAAAAAAAGTGTAAAACAAATTCACGTTTGTTTGTTTTTTTGATAGCGGGTAGGGGGATTCTAACCAGTTTATTTCTTCAGTAAAGGCTCATGTGTTCTGCCCAACCTGTGAAGCCCGTCTCCACATGCCCCGCCCCCCATTCAGCAACCTCATGGTGGGACCCTATGCATGTATTCATGAACCTGTATAGGTCTCCTCAACAGAAGGAGGGGTCATGCTAGGCCAGTCAAGATTCCCGCTTGTGTCTATGCTGGTAAGATCCCTTTCATGGGGTCACCAAACATGCAGCTGCTGAGTGGGGTGGGAAGAGCTTGAATCAGCAGCGGTGGGCAGAGCAAACCAAAAACCCCTCATAAATAATAATAATAATAATAATAATAATAATAATAATAATAATTTATTATTTATACCCCGCCCATCTGGCTGGGTTTCCCCAGCCACTCTATGCGGCTTCCAACAAAACACTAAAATACAATAACCTATTAAACATTAAAAGCTTCCCTAAACAGGGCTGCCTTTAGATGTCTTCTAAAAGCTTGGTAGTTATTTTTCTCTTTGACATCTGGTGGGAGGGCGTTCCACAGGGCAGGTGCCACTACCGAGAAGGCCCTCTGCCTGGTTCCCTGTAACTTGGCTTCTCGCAGCGAGGGAACCGCCAGAAGGCCCTCGGCGCTGGACCTCAGTGTCCGGGCAGAATGATGGAGGTGGAGACGCTCCTTCAGGTATACTGGGCCAAGGCCGTTTAGGGCTTTAAAGGTCAGCACCAACACTTTGAATTGTGCCCGGAAACGTACTGGGAGCCAGTGTAGGTCTTTTAAGACCGGTGTTATAAGGTCTCAGCGGCCGCTCCCAGTCACCAGTCTAGCTGCATTCTGGATTAGTTGTAGTTTCCAAGTCACCTTCAAAGGTAGCCCCACATAGAGCGCATTGCAGTAGTCCAAGCATACTTCCAATAACTCATGAGAGCAGATTTGTGCAAACGCCCTCCTATAAAATAGGATCAAACAGCTTCTTACACCGGAGAGTGTTTTGGACTTGTGTTGCTCAGCATGCCAGGATTTTCAAAACAGGGTCTCAAACACACACACTCTCTCTCCCTCTCTCTCTCTGTGTGTGGTCTGCCATTCAGGCAGAGGGAGTCAACACTACAAGTCACTGGGAATCCCTGATGTAGCTCTGCAGAACTTGTACAATTTGCACAATTGCAGATCTCTGCCTAAAGCGTTCCTGTGGCTCTTCCACTAGCATAGCCACCAAACTGCCTGCTACACGATTAGATCTAGAACACCCATACAACAAAAAACCCGTTACAGACAAACTGCAGATAGAAAGAGAGAGGCAAGGATTATTATTTTTTTGTACTGCTGTGACCAAGTGGGTCAAAATGGCCTCTAAAACTATAACAAAGGTTTAAGGGAATCGTTCACCTTATTCAAGTACCTACCAAGATCCTTGCTGGATCAGAGGAAAAGCTTATCTAGTTCAAAGTCCTCTCCTTACAGAGGCCACCTGGATGTCAGTTGGAAAGCGCACAAGCAGGACACCTGCACAATAGGGGTTTCCTACTCATGATCCCAAGAGGCTAGTATTCAGAGGAATGTGCCAATTTACTTGAGCCACCATGACAAGCAGCCATGGACAGCATTATCCTCCATGATTTTTTTTCTAATTTCCTTTTAAAGCTGTCCACATCTGTGGCCAATGCTACAGCATGCAGGAGTGAAAAAACACTGCCTTTTGCCTATCCTAACATCTCCCACTGGTTGGTCCAGGCCACAAATTTACAGTAACTGCAACTAGAAGCGAAGTTCCTCTCTGAATTTTGTAGCCCAGTAGCATTTTCTAGCAACTGCTCTTTCTTTCTTTCTTTTTGTTAAAGAAGATCATTAATTATTCCTCACAGGCCCTAAGACGCAGTACACCCTTAAAATAAAAAGTGATGCCAATCAATACAAAATGTTATTTTAAAATCTCAAGAAAACCTGGAAGCCCCCAGAAAGCTGAGAGAGGAGGAGGAGGAGCAACAAGGATGCTTGTTGTGGCTCCAGTTTAAAGAAATTCCACACCTCTCCCACTCTTCCAGCACTTGCTGCCACAAATATGATATGGTTTTAAAATAGACAAATCATTACACCAGATGACCTCTCTCTAACACACGGACAGATTTATGCCGAAAAGTTTCCCTCGGCTGTTGCTATAGAGACTTTTCAAGCTCGGTGCTAAACATCCAAGTCGTTTTTGAAAAATGGAAGAATTTGAGATTTTAATCAGACCAGCTCAGAGGAAAAGAGGAGCATCCTTTTGCAGGCTGGCTTGAACAGCCGCCACATCCCAAAAAGCGAACTTACCTTCTGTTAATCAGACTGATATGCCGAGTAACTGGAAGCGGAGGAGGGGAGGGGAAAGGAGGGGAGCAGAGCGGCAGGGCAAGGGGAGAGATGAATAGCCGAGTGCCAATACCAAGAAAAATAACTTTTGTTGCACAGAGGAAATCGAAAGAGTCATGTCAGAAAGATTCCACTAAAACTCTCATTTGTTTCTCTAGGCTTCTGGTTTCAAAGCGCCTGAAACAGGTTTGCTTTGAGGTACCGCGGCTCGTTCTCTAATCAGCTCCAGACAAAGGCAGGCTGCCTTGGGGACATGGGGAAGGGGGCTCAGGAAAGCCACGAAGGATCAGGATCAGAGAAGGTGTGGTAGAAGAGAGAGGATGGCAGGAGTCGCGTTCTCAACAGAAGGAGAAAGGCACAACTCTATGTAAATTCAAAAACGAGGACAGGTAAATAGGAGAGGCTGTTCCACCCTGCTATATGTCACTGTGGCCCTTCCCAGGCATGCTCTGCTGCAAAGATCAAAACTTGCCTGCCTGCCCGCCAGAAAATGATTCCCTCATTAGTTTCCACACACAACTGCTTCTCACAAACCACAAGGGAAGGCAGGTGGTCTGTTGGCCTCTATGCTTTCCTCTAATCATACTAGGTAGGCAACCATGGAGAGGGCAACACAGTCAGATCACAGAGCCTCTTAAGGGAATGGCACCAATGCATTACCTGAAATAAAAATAGATGCTAAGCCTTCCTAGGAGGACCAGTTCTTTTTTTTTTAATGGTTCGAAGCTTCTGTCCCACATGTTGCTTTATTTTTTTTTAAAAAAAGAGTAACATTCGCCCTACCTCGGCCAAGAACATGTGGCTGGTCAAATTTTTCTCCTCCGTGTGGAAGTTATAGCATGTGCAAAGGATGGCTGATACACCTCAACAGATGGAAATGAATCAGAATGATAAAAACATGAATGCAACAACATTCTTATTAATTAACAACAAGAAATTAACAACAAATTTCTTATTAATAAAGTGGGGTATCTATCCTTGCCCTCCTGCCAACCTAGCAGTTTGAAAGCACATCAAAGTGCAAGTAGATAAATAGGTACTGCTCCGTCGGGAAGGTAAACAGCGTTTCCGTGCGCTGCTCTGGTTCGCCAGAAGCGGCTTAGTCATGCTGGCCACATGACCCGGAAGCTGTACGCCGTCTCCCTCGGCCAATAAAGCGAGATGAGCGCCGCAACCCCAGAGTTGTCTGCAACTGGACCTAATGGTCAGGGGTCCCTTTACCCCTTTACCTTTTTATCTATCCTTGCCAACTTTAGAAAGTTTTATTTTCTTAAAACATTCACTGACCAAATTCTAGAGGCGGGTTACAAATCAGGCAAGAGTTACTAGGGTGGAGCTGAAGTGGGGAATTCAATATCATGCAATATTATAACTCTTCATGCAAGCATTTCTTCTTGCCAGATGGAGTGATCTCCCCTGCACATTATTATGGGAGTGTCCCCCACCCCCCGAGCTGATTTTCAGGAGGGGGCATACAAGGGGAGAAGAGAGGGAAATCCCATTGTGTGGGTTCCTGCTGGTGCGACTGTTTAATTAAATCTGACCTGCAGTGTTTGTTAAAAAAAACACCTCAGCTCAGTCCTCAGATGTTCCTTCTGCCACTTTGCCGCTAAATCTGGGCCACAGCAGACCGTGAGAGAAATGACTGCTCAGGTGTTCCCAATGCCATGATGTTTATTTCCCTATTTTATGGGGCTCTCAGTGATGTTAGCATTTTAACCAAATTTGGCATCTGTAACAGACGCCCATCATAATGTAAAAAGAAGAAGACGTCGGCACATACAGTTAGGGATGGGTGAATTTGTCAGTTTTGGTTTCTTGCTTTTCCAATGTGAAATTCAGTTCTCCACGTTTCCAGATCAGCATGTGAATTTTGTTTAAGTCCTCATGAAAATTCACCTGCTTTTTAGCTTGACTTTCCCTTACCATATACATTTTTGCAAATCAATTCCCCCTAATATAATGCATTCTTATGTTATTTCCATTAACGTATGTGCACATTTTACCCTGGTATATACCGTATTTTTTCGTGTATAAGACTATATCTCCCCCCAAATTTTTTTAAGTTTAAAATTGGGTGTTGTCTTATACACGGAATGTTTAAAATATTTATTTCTTAATTTGGGGCTCAAAAAATAGGGGTCGTCTTATACATGGGGGCGTCTTATAGACTGAAAAGTATTGTACATTTTTTGCACACTTCCCTTGGCTGGAAAACTGAAGTGCAAAATACGGAGAAGGGCTGATCCCAAAGGATGGCTGTGTTTTGGTCCGTTCATTGTGTCAGAACAAGTGGATGAGGCAAGTTTGGCCTTAAATGTGTAGTGAATCAAATTCCTCCCCCAACCCCCATCCCTGCTGTCAGAGCTGGCTCCAGGTCCCAGCTCACAGAGGACCAACGCTAGCCGGCAGTAATGTACAAAAGTCTTTATTGAAGTATAGTTTCCATTTTCAAGCCGCAGCGCCCCAGCTCTACGTCTAGGGGTTAGATCGGCGAAGCTCCATCTGAGTCTCCGCCCCCTGTACACCAGTTTAAGATTCTAGCCTTACTCCACCTCTTACGTCTCTCCTTTCTCCTCTGGGTCCTGCTACCCCCCGGGGTCCCTTCCTTCCTGGATTCTTCTGACGCTGACGTTGACCCCCCTGACTCCTCCCCCTCTTTTCGGCGGGCTTTGGGACCTGGCTCCCTATCCGGGCTGCCAACTGCGCCGCCCTCCTGTACATTTGAACTTGGCGCGCGCGCCCAGCCTTCAACCTTCCTCTCGACCGTTTCCTCGCTCCCCGATGGAGGCGTGGCCAATCCTGACTCATGTCCTCCCACTGGCAGTGCGCCGCCTGATCCCGATGCCTGGGACTCCTCCCCCCTACTGCACTCTGGTGTGGACGCTGGTCCTGATTTCCAACTGCTGCTCTCTGAGTCCCCTCTGGCCCCTTCTTCCTGGGGTGTCCCCCTCGGCACCCCCCTTGCTCTGACCATGGGAGCCCCTTTCTGTGAATCTTCCGATTCGCTGGAAAGACTCAGAGACCTCGGACCGCTGTCATCGCTAACATTTCCTTCGGACTCCTCCCCCTCGCTCTCTATTTCCTCCCTTTCCTGTGCCTCTGCTCCTGAACCCCTGACACCTGCTTATAGGGCAACCCTATAGATTTCCACCCAGAAATCAGTCCCCGTTAACTCAACAGGCCTTGTGTCTGAGTCATCCTGTATAGAACTGCACCATTAAATCACATCACCAGCCCTTCTAGCTTCAGTGTTTTGATTCACTGATCGGATGTCAGTTTCTACCATAAACATCACACAATCTACCCTTGCATTAGTTAGCTGAGGGCAACTTGGTTCCAAGGTCGCATTATGTTGAAATAAATATGGCTCAGACTACATTTCAGCCCTTATTTTCCCCCTCACCCAACATCCATGAGTTTCTGCCAGCATCGAGCCACAGTCAGACAATGGGCAGAAGTGCTATAGGAGAGGGGAGGGAAGGGGAAACTAGCCTAATGTTAACAGTTCTTTAAATTTTTAATGAAATCATTTGAATTAGTTTATATTTTTGATACCTGCAGCTACCATCTCCTGACTCTGAAAGAGTCCTTGTGACTTAACGTGTTCCATGGGAGGGAAAATTCAACGAACAATACTTTGGGACTTGTTTTGTGATGGCAGCAACAGGGAAAGCCGCACCCAGAAGAATTTTCCCTTCCGTGTAACACTCACAGTCAGGTCGCTTCCCAGTGAAATGCTTATTGAGCATCCGTCCCGATTAGCCTGTGCAACGTTTTCAGGGAGGTTAGATGACTTCAGCCATTTATTGAGCATTCATTCAGACTGGTTTGTGGTGAGGTTATTCAGCGCTGCTTTAACTGTGATCCCACTCTCAAATAAATGCACTTGCCCAAAAGTTTTCTTCACGTGAAAAAGTTTTGTTGAGTTGTGGCGGCAAGTTTGTTACACAATAGCACCAAATCAACTTTAATGGCCCAATCAGAGTTTGCTGGTATGTGATCGAATCCCACCTGAAAATAGCAAACCTTGGGTAGCATGCTGTCAGCTACACCTGGCAACAAATGAGGCATTTAACAAAGCTGCAATGGAAAGCTGACCATCAACTCTTGGGAGGTGTCCAACTGGATGTCCAAAAACGAGTTGCCCCTCGTTTTTCCAGGGCAGCTGCACAGGTGAAGTAGGTAAAAAAAGGACCCCTGGATGGTTAAGTCCAGTCCAAGACGACTATGGGGTTGCAGTGCTCATCTCGCTTTTAGGCCAAGGGAGCCAGCGTTGGTCCACAGACAGCTTTCTGGGTCATGTGGCAACAGGACACTGTGATGGAAACCAGAGTGCACGGAAACTCCGTTTACCTTCCCGCCGCAGCAGTACCTATTTATCTACTTGCACTGGCGTGCTTTCAAACTGCTAGGTTGGCAGAGCTGGGGACAGAGCAACGGGAGCTCACCGCATCATGGGGATTCGAACCGCTGACCTTCTGATCAGCAAGCCCCAGAGGCTCAGTGGTTTAGACCACAGCGCCACCCACATCCCTTCTACAGGTGAAGTAAAAAAAAAAAAGGCAACTTATGATGCATTGGCTTCCCACGCCTTTTCACCGATAAGTGTAGTGAATTGGGTGCTCTAATCATGTATCCTTTTACAACCAGCAAGATTTGCATGGGGAGGGGTGGGAGGGACAGGAACTGGAGAAAGACAAAAGTCAAATTTCTCTCTGTTTCACAGGTCTTGTGATCAAAAGAAGAAAATTGCTGGACGTGGCTTCCCAACATCTTAATTGTCTCGCCTACACATTGGAAGGAATCTGTAATTAAATCACTCCTGCAAACAACCTGGGCCGTAATCATCTCTCAAGGATTCTAGGTGAATTTCCTATCAGAATGCTTCCCCAGCGATCTTCATTTCTTGGCTTTCGAAAGACGCAGATTCTTTAGTGTTGCTGACTCGCGCAAGTTGCTCCTGGGCAGCAATGGTACCAAAATGGTTAAGGTTTTCCCCACAGCAGATAGAAAAGTGTTTTGCTTTGTAGTTTTTTCTGTATGCACAGCGTCCGGCAATTACCCCATTTGCTAGGAAAATTGGGAAACGAAAGAGTATTTACTTATCTCCCTTGACATTCGGGATAGGAAACCTGCCTCGTAACAGCAGCTTGCAGTGGAACACAGAGCACAGACAGGACAGAACTGCTGGCCTGTGTGGAAGATGCCTCAGGCGGAGGGAAAGAGAAATTGAAAACGGGGCAAGCCACACCAATGTGGGGTTTGCTATAGCAATCTTAGGAGGAAGAGGGATTTCCTGTGGCAGCCAGGAGCATATCTAAGCTTGCAACAAGCAATCTGTATTTACTGTATGCCGTATTTACTACTACAACATATTCCTCGCTCTTTCCCCCCCCCCAAAGAATGTGTTAAAATTGACTTTTGAAGTTACTGTCTTCTGCCAGAGCTATGCACAAATATAGCAGCTTCGGCTGTTCACTTCCAGGAGCTTTGTGAGTTTTTGTTTAAAAGGGTGGCTGTGTGCCCACCCCTCCTTCACCCGCTGCTTCAGTGTCTCAAGTGATAAGAATGTGTCCTATATATTGACCCCACTGGAGCCCAGCCTCTCCTATCTTTTTCCTTTCATTAGCCTCCCTGCATATCTCTCACCAGAAGCAGCTCCCCAATCTTCCCCCTGCTTGCTGCTGAGGCTCTCTCCCCTCGCCCTGCGTCTGTGTGTGGGTGTATTTGGAAACGAGAGCTTTCCAGCTGAACTGCAAAATGAAACGCAGAGATCACAACTCCTTGAATAGCTACATCACGCGTACACCAACTTCCATTCTGCCCCTTGACGTATGAAATAATATTAATGCAAAACAAAGTCAAAATAGTGGAGGGGGATCGGATGGGAACACCAGGCTGGTAGCAGAAGCAATAGTTAAGATTTGGGATGCGGTTTAATTATGTATATCTACCTCATTTATCCTTTCAGTTATTTAGATGTGGATTACTAAAGGACCGGTGGGATGAATCTCCTAGGCGAATTAATTGCTTAGAATTAGTTGATTGTTTATGGGTTAAACTACAGGTCCCTTCCAACCTATGATTCTATGGTATTTGGGAAGTACCTGAGAATCTTGGTTTGTATTGTTTATACAGTGGTACCTCAGGTTAAGTACTTAATTTGTTCTGGAGGTCCGTTCTTAACCTGAAACTGTGCTTAACCTGAAGCACCACTTTAGCTAATGGGGCCTCCTGCTGCTGCCGCACCGCCGGAGCATGATTTCTGTTCTCACCCTGAAGCAAAGTTCTTAACGCTAGGTAATATTTCTGGGTTAGCAGAGTCTGTAACCTGAAGTGTATGTAACCCGAGGTACCGCTGTACTCCGTTTGTATTGCTCTTTCACACATACTCCCAGCTTGCCAACGAGCATTAGCGATATGTCAAAGGGTTGTTGATGTCCGATGGTAACAAGGCTCAAGGACATCTTCTAACCTATCTGCATCATAGAATCATAGAGTTGGAAGAGACCACAAGGGCCATCGAGTCCAACCCCCTGCCAAGCAGGAAACACCATCAGAGCACTCCTGACATATGGTTGTCAAGCCTTTGCTTAAAGACCTCCAAAGAAGGAGACTCCACCACACTCCTTGGCAGCAAATTCCACTGTCGAACAGCTCTTACTGTCAGGAAGTTCTTCCTAATGTTTAGGTGGAATCTTCTTTCTTGTAGTTTGGATCCATTGCTCCGTGTCCACTTTTCTGGAGCAGCAGCAAACAACCTTTCTCCCTCTTCTATGTGACATCCTTTTATATATTTGAACATGGCTATCATATCACCCTTTAACCTCCTCTTCTCCAGGCTAAACATGCCCAGCTCCCTTAGCCGTTCCTCATAAGGCATCGTTTCCAGGCCTTTGACATATCGCTAATCAAATGGGGGGAGCTCAAGGCTCCTTGCAGGTGGACCCCCCTATGGCAGCACTCTCCCCTTACCTTGGTGGTGGTAGGTGGGTGCAGCAGGAAAAAACAAGACAAAACTCAAGAACTCAAGCACAGGGGTGAGATGGTCGGCAGGTGATACAGCTAAACCCGCCCCACTCTGGAACAACACTTATGTTAGGACCCCTAGGCATTGTGGGAGAATGTGTGCCAGCCACAAGCCACCTGAGCCCCAGCTCTAAGGCAGGCCCAGGTGGCTGTAGGGTTGGCAGCAAGGTAGGTGGTGGGTCCCCCTGAGGGCCATCAGCTACTTCTCAACAGTACCAACCTCATGCCTGGCCTGCCTGTTGGATCGACCTCACAGAGCTCAGTGTATGTCTGCAGGCTGCCAGCTTTGAGACTGTTAAATGATGGGTGTTGAAAGATAATGATGGGGTGGTACTTTTATCGGCTGAAAACTCAAACCAGATCTTATTGAAGCCAAAGGGACTCTGTTAGCATCAGTACAAAGTCCTAAAAGGCACAGAGTTCCAAACATATGCCAATATTGATTTGGGAGCTCAACTAATCAGTTTTTTCTGAAAAAGAACATTCTATTTCTCTCCACCACTACTACTCAGATGACTTCCAAACTTTAAAATCCTTTCCCCTCTATAATAGAGTTGCTTTTTTAACCAAATCCTGCAGATTGCTAAAAGGCTGGCACAAAAGGTAAGAACTTGCAAAAACAGGATAGAGAGACAAATTCGTGGAGGGGATTTAACCCATTAATTTGATGCATCACAACACAAAACAAGCCTGTCCAAAATGAAAAGATTTTCTTTTGGTAAGTTAAAAATGGTTTACTTGCAAACTCTCCAAAGGTCAGTTTCATGTGCTTTCCCATACATCAGTCAGAAAGCACAGGCAGTAAAACTTGGCTTACAGTGGTGAAAGTGCCTACATTATTGGTATAGGAACACAAGAATGACTTGTAAGAGCCACGCAGTTTCTGAATGGAGGAACCAGCTCAGACCTTTTTACACACTGAGCTTCTCAGGCAGACCAAGGTACAACAATAGGCTTGATTACTTTCCTCCCAAGGTGAGGGGAAGCAACCCAACCAAGCCCAGCAGGACATCAACCCCTCCATGCACCAACCAGACCTAAGCATGTTAGCTATATGAAGCTGGCAATCCCATACCCCCTACCCTCCAGAGGAGATCTGGAGGTGGTGCAAGCCATGCACAGGGGGAGGAGAGAGGGGGGAAAGACCTGTTGTGCTAGTGCTAATCCTTGTGCTCATGTAATTCTTTAGTTGACCCATCATGCTCAATAAAGTTTCCATGCCATAGGTATAGGCTTCAATCTTATCCTGAAGATCCACTGATTGGAAGAGTGTGGGATGAAGTCCTGCTCCACCAGCAGAATGCTGGATGTGTTGCCCCCACGGCAGAGAAAATGGTAGAATGTCTCATATACACTGATGGGACAACCAACATGGGACAGAGGTATGGGTGAGATGCGTGGCAAGGAAGAGCACCCCTGTGCCGAATCCTATTCAGCTTCAGTTCACAGCCATTCCCCCATCAACAACATAACAACACCGGTCCCAGATCCAGCACAAAGTATCTCCCCTGGGGGCAAAATGAGAGTGATGATATCCAGCTATTTGGAAGTGCAGATCACACTGGGAGGCAGCTAATTCTAATATTTAGGAAAGGTATGTTTTATGGTCCTCCTGCCTTCTGTGTCACTTCAGGATTCTGGGACAGGGGTTGAAGTGGAAACCACATGTTTTAGACATGTTTTAGACACATTAAAAAAAAAGTCCTACGTGAGCAAAGTTAGATCAGATAGAAGATAAAGCTAGTACAGTGGTACCTTGGGTTAAGTACTTAATTCGTTCCGGAGGTCCCTTCTTAACCTGAAACTGTTCTTAGCCTGAAGCACGCCTTTAGCTAATGGGGCCTCCTGCTGCCAATGCTGCACAATTTCTGTTCTCATCCTGAAGCAAAGTTCTTAACCTGAGGTACTATTTCTGGGTTAGCGGAGTCTGTAACCTGAAGCATATGTAACCTGAGGTACCACTGTATCCTTTTCTGAAACTTGTTAATCAGAGGTGCGTGATTTGTAGCCTTACAGATGCTTTGGGGTTACAATTCCCATCATACCTGATCACGAGTCATGTTGGCTGAGGCTGATGGGAACCCTAAAACACTTGGAGGGCCAGAGGTTCCCCGTCTTCCTACTAGCTTTCCACATAGCAGCTGGATTGTGTGGTTATTGTTGTTTTTGTAAAGTATCCTCTCAGTAAGAACATTGCCTTTAGGAAAGACCTTTGGAATCCCCTCAGCAAATGAATGACAACTGCACATTTATTGTGCTATAAACCGTTCATCTGGGAAGGCCATCATGCGCCACAAGTTAATGCAAGCGGAGCCAGGCAGCGTTGGCAGAAAGCCTGTTGCATCTACGAAAAGAATGGGAGGTTAACTCCTATTTTCTCCCTCGCCTTTTGCAGCCAAACTTCCCGTTTACTAGCACTCAGTGGAGGTTTAATGCAAGAAGTAGCAGGATGCGTATTGTGCATTTGGGAGAGATGGAAAAGGAAAATCAGACAAGCTGCCATGAACACGGACACAGAAGGGGGATTTGTGAACTCTGCTCTCCTCCCCTCCCCTCGTGGACACTCTAGCAAACTCTATGGCATCTAGCTTAGCAAAGCCCAGTGGAGCCAATGCAATACGCATTTTGCACCCTCAGTGCACCAAGCAGAGTGCTGGGTCAAGTACCTCACTTACTGCGATACCCTGCAGGGCTTCCGTTGCCTTTAAAAGAGAAGTTGCATTTCTTCCAGGAGAGTGAGCAAACCATCCATAAACTCTCCTGCAGGCAGACAAAAAGACCTCCAGCTGGCACTGGCCAGCCCCAGGCCTGGGCTCTGCAAACAGCAACAAAAATTCTCGTTTCTGAGCATCCTTTCCTCTTTCACAAGCAACCCCTCAAAAAGGACCAGCAAGGTGCTCTTTAAAAGTGAATCCACCCTATGGCTGGGCAACTTCATTTGCAATATACACCTGGATGGGGAAGCCAAATGGGCCACATCCCTGTCCCTACTTCCACCAGCTTCTAAGAACAGGGATGGGGAACCTTTGGTCCTCCAGATGTTGCTGCACTCAACTCCCAGCAGCTGGTTCAGGAACATCTGGGGGCCACAGGCTCCCCATTTCCTGTTCCAGAGTGAACTGCCTTTCTGCTTCCTTTCCTATCCCCACCCCAAGTAAGGCTCCATAAGCATATAGGTCAGCTATATCTCTGCAGTCAGATTTCATGCATATTTACTCAGACTTAAGCCTCGCTGACAGGGACGTGGCTGGCGCTGTGGGTTAAACCACAGAGCCTAGGACTTGCTGATCAGAAGGTCCCCGTGACGGGGTGAGCTCCTGTTGCTCTCTCCCTGCTCCTGCCAACCTAGCAGTTCAAAAGCAAGTCAAAGTGCAAGTAGATAAATATGTACCCCTCCGGCGGGAAGGTAAACGGCATTTCTGTGCGCTGCTCTGGTTCAACAGAAGCAGCTTAGTCGTGCTGGCCACATGACCCGGAAGCTGTAAGCCGGCTCTCTCGACCAATAAAGTGAGATGAGCACCGCAACCCCAGAGTCAGTCACAACTGGACCTAATGGTCAGGGGTCCCTTTAACTTTTTAAGCCTCGCTGAGTTCAACAAGACTCCCCACTCCCCTAAGTATGCAGAATTGCAGCTCTGGTGGACCATTAGTTTTAAACCAATAACCTATAGGAAACGGATTCCATGCCACTTTATATTATTTAATTCTTCAAAAGTGAACCAAGCAGACTAGGGTGTGTGGGTGTGGGTGTTGGGGGGAGCTGAAGGGGGGGAGTAAGCCTTATAAAAGAAATTGTTCGTTATACATACAAAACACTTCTGTATTTGTAGAACACACCCAGATATCCAGATGAAAACCATCTTAATTCTTTTATCAGATGGTAAACTTGGTTAGTTATAACTGGAAATGTGATCTTAGAGTTCATGATAAATGTCCAGAGTAGATCTCTCAATAATCTGGAAAGAATATGATACCAAATCCACATTGCCAGATTTATATTGTGTTCTTCCAAAGCAAGGTAAGTCAATAAGCAGGTTTAGAAGCAGTCAGAAATCGGATATTAATTGAATTGTACCCCTGCCTGCCTGACCAAGTAGGCATTAATTCAGTGGTACTGTATACCTGTGGTGGAGTATTTATTAACCTCACTAGGACTTCTCCTTCCTGTATTTAAGGTAGAATTGCTGAGTTGCATATATCTATATTGGAAGAATTTGCTCTTTGTAAATTCCAGTGCAAACTTAGTCCCCCAGGGGTTAATCCACACTTCCTCTTGCTCCACTCCTCCCAGCAACCCTCACCTGGAGAAAACCACTCTCTCGCACTCAATCAGAGCAAAGACAAGTCAGGTTTTCTCCGGATTGACACTCCTGAGCTCTGTTGGCTGCTGTCTAGGATTGCTTTGGGTTATTGGAAGCAAATCGCTGGCAAAATACATCTCCAATCTATGTAATAAGGCTACTCTGTGGCACAAAACGGTCTAGCAGCCACTTGAGAATATGCACTGATATACCTTCCTGCCTAAGTGTGCATGTCGCTCACTCTGATTGCAGCCACAATAGCCTCTGTGACAAAAGAGCAACACATAACACTGCAGCATACTTGTGGGGGATTGGTTAGAGCAGGGCTGGGGAACCTGTGGCCCTCCTCATGTTGATGGACTCCATCTCCCATCAACCCTGGGCAACATGGCCAGCAGCCGGGGATGATGGGAGTTGTAGTTCAACAACATCCAGGTTCGCTACCCCTGGATGCAATTTTAAAGAAAATTAACCTCCATCTGTAGCCAGACAGAGATTCTTGGGAAGTAATACTGAACCATACTCGCTAATTACAGAGGGCTGCCTCACATACAGGATTATTATTATTATTATTATTATCATCATCATTATTGTTATTATTATATTATTTATACCCTGTCCATCTGGATGCGTTGCCTCAGCCACTTTAGGAAGTTTAAAAACATAATAAAACATCAAACATTAAAACTTCCTAACACAGGGCTGCCTAAGGATGTCTTCTGTAAGTTGTATACAGTGGTACCTTGGGTTACAAACACCTCAGGTTACAAACACTTCGGGTTACAGACTCCACTAACCCAGAGGTAGTACCTTGGGTTAAGAACTTTACCTCAGGATGAGAACAGAAATCGCTCGGCGGTGGCAGCGGAAGGCCCCATTAGCTAAAGTGGTACCTCAGGTTAAGAACGGTTTCAGGTTAAGAATGGACCTACGGAATGAATTAAGTTCGTAACCAGAGGTACCACTGTAGTTATTTATCTCCTTGACATCTGATGGGAGGGCGTTCCACGGGGAGGCTGCTGCTACCAACAAGGCCCTCTGCCTGGTTCCCTATAGATTCACTTTTCTCACTGAGGGAACCACCAGAGATGGACCTCAGTGTCTGGGCTGAACAGTGATATCCTATGACCTTGCTCCATTAGCACAGTATAACACACACACATACACCCCGCTTTTCCCCCTCTGCGTGCCCAGCACCATTCCCAATCCTGCTCTAGAGCATTGGGGGAAACCCCAAAACAAATTTAAGGGACAACGAGAGAAGGGGTGGAAATTCCAATGAGCAAACAGAAAACCTTGCACTAACCAAATAAGTGATGTAGCATTACTTTGGATACAAGCTTCATTGCTCTCCCGGGCAAAATTCCACATTTTTGCCTCCAGCCTTTTTTCATTAAATATAGAAAGGGCTGAGGTGAATGCAGGCAAGGCCCATTACAGAACACCAAGGAACAAAGTTTTTAAATAATTTCCCAGCCTCCACCCAGAACGCCTGTTTCAACAGCACCTTTGGACAATGCGAGCCTGATCTTGATTAAAGCCTCCAAGTGCTATTGTATGTGATACAAACAAGGACCACAATAAGTTGCAGGGATGGCAAATGGTGTATTGTAGTGTATTGCAGTGTGTTGGGATTCTTATCTTCCTTGACGGCAAGCCAAATGCCACCATCAAAGTTCTCTCTATGCAGGGGAAGCTGTAGCCTGTAATTATATCGTTTGTAGGAGTGACACACTCTCTCTTTGCATAGTGCAAATTGCTCTGGGATGAATGGCTTGATAAAGATTCTTCCTTGCAGAAACTGCGGTGGTGCGTCCAAGGCATCGCACAACAGAAGCGGTCTCTGCAAAGCAGAGCAGTTGTGTCAAGTTGACCAAAGCAACTCCTCCATAAACAGGGAATTGTGCAGGAAGCAGTTATAAAAGTCACATGAAAAGAAGAACCTAGGAAACACACTCACCCAAAGCAAGGGCACAATCGGTAGTTTGGGCTTAGCTGCCAGGGGCTTTCATTGCTTTAATGATTTTGTTTTCCCTTGCCTAGGAAATATTTTATTAAGATACAGGCTAACACTTTTGTAAATCAATAAACTGGGCCAGAATTTGTATGTGTTTGGCCACCATTGCGCAGCTAGAAAACCTGGCCACCTCTTCTGGGCAAAATAGCAGCGGGGAAGAGGATATTTTACAGGGGGGGAGGGGGAGAAGCAGGAGGCCACATCCTCCACCACTGTACTCTGCTTTGGGCTTCTAAGCCTCTGGTCTTTCCATCACAAACATGGGACTTGAAAATTCTAGCCAGGGGGAAAGTGGCGGCTCATGGAAGGGTTAAGCACCCCTCCTCTGCTGTGTCTCCTCTACAAATATCTCCCCATGCCACTTCGCCCCAGCTTTGTGGACACAAAATAGCCTAAAAAATGTGCAGCTTTCCTCAGATCTAATTTCTCACTATGAGCAACTTCAAAAAGCTGGAACTAATGTTTTTCATTTTGTGGTCACTGACCATGCTCAGCCTTCATTGGATTGTTTTGGGAGAGGGGTTCTCTCTCTTTTTTGCCTCTTTTTGTAGATGTTAGGATTCCACAAAGCTGACTGATAGTGCTATTTTGTTCGTGACCGTGCCGTTTTTAGCTATACGGAGGTTGGCACTAATCCCCAAACATTGCTAATAGACGAGATGATAGTCATATCCTCAGGGAATTGGTCTTATCGCTTTTTAAAGTCAACCAAGCCAGTGGCCATTACCACATCTCCTCGTGGAGTGAATTAAGTTTGTCATTTTGGAAACACATTGCCCAACACTTATCTTTCTTGCTGGTAGAGGAATATCAGCTTTCTTGACTTGACAACTTTTCCACTACATAGTGAGTTTTGAAATTCTGAAAATTGTAGCCTCTAGGAGCCAACCATGCATAACACCCCCCCCCCAAAAAAAATATACTGTGTTGTATTATGCATACACAAAGACAATTAAGATCACTTTTTACTATTTAAATATATGTGTAATCTCTTTTTTTCTATTTAGAAAATCACAGTGTTTTACAACATGGAGCTGTGTAATATCTAATGTTGTCCTTCGGTTAACAGGAGGCTCTTTGTTCCTGCAGAGGCTTTCATAAAAAGATGGGGTGGAGGGTACATTATTCCTCTGTTTGTCACACAGCCTCCCATGCTCTTACAGAGGGTCCCTCCAGATTTTGAGGTTGATGATGGGGATGAGAGTCAGCCGAAATTACCTCCCTGCTTTCCGCTCACAGAAGCCTCCACTACATCCCAAACATTTTTCTGACAGGGGAAAGGGCAAGATAAAGGTACAGCACACACAACCTTACACACACACACCTTTCCATACACATACCATGGCCCTATACATACAATGTCATGAGTTTAACTTTAATTCTGAAATTACATTTTCAAAAAATTTTCCCTTGCCCACAATGAAGGGTTTTTTTCCTTTTCTTAACATTCACCCCAAACATGCATGCATCACAAACACTTTTGCTATTTTCACTTTGCAGAACTGTTGTCTATTTTTATCTAACGTCACATCCACCCTACAAAGCTTGCCGACTACTTGTAACTTTTGGTCCCAATACAGGTATTAATCTTGCCGGTGTTTTGATATTTCTTATTCTAATGGATCAACACAGCTGCAAACATTTTTAGAAATAGACCATTATATAAATAAAAACACTCCCACAGCGCGCGCGCGCGCGCGCACACACACACACACACACACACACAAATATGAATCTCTGGGCTCCAGGAAAGTGTTCTGTTCTGTTCCTTCCACCACCACCTCTAAAACCTGGGCCCTGGGCTGAATACAAACATTCATCTGCCATATGATGGGGGTGGGTGTAATATCACATCAAATCAGACATGTCTAACAAACAGACAGACAGACAAACGCCTGAGAATAAAGCTCAGAGCGCTTTAAAGCAGATCCCACTCCAAAACAACAAATTAGGAGTCTATTGTAGATTGCTTTGAATTGGGGCCTTCTCCAGACTCCTTTAAATCAAGCTTGCTGAGCCAGACTGTAAAATGAGGCCCACTTCAGACTGCTACACTGAGGCTCATTCTATGTGGTAACATTCCTTTAAGCAGTGATGACAATAATAAGTGGTTTGGCATCTGGGGAAAGCTTACAAGCTGGCAACTTTTCAACCAGTCTGACTTGTTTGTAATGCAACCGTGTTGTTCATTTATAATAAAACACACACACAAGTACACCTATTTTCACCACCGCTCCTTCACTGCCCAGTGCTGCGGTTGAGTTCTTTTTTAAAACTACAAATATTTAAAAGTATTAGCATGCAGAAGTGAATGCCAGCTGTTCCGACCCACGCACTCACCCCATCCTGAGAGGTGGCAAACCTACTTTGAAGTAACAACTTCAGAAATTCCTTTCTCCCTTAACAAATTAAAAACAGGCCTCGGAGACTGTCTTCAGTCACACATCTTGTAGGAATCCTTGTTCCGGATTTCCTGCAAGAGGCAAGAACCCAATTTGACAGTCACAGAGTTGGAGTATCCTTACGACGGCACAAGTCCCTCCTCTTCTTCCAGGAGTCTCACTCTCCAAATGAACCTCCCAGTGCTTCACCCAATTTTCCCCAGTCTCACTGCATCCTGGCACCCACTAATAAAAAGTGAAGCTACATAGAAAAATACACAAAGGTGACAAAAGATTTGATTTCATTCAGACATTCATATGTGCAGTTTTCAGATACACACACACACACAGAGAGAGAGAGAGAGAGAGAGAGAGAGAGAGAGAGAGAGAGAGAGAGAACTTCTGGAAATCATTTACAATTCTCCTCCAGCCTCACATTTGGCAGATAACTCTCCCCACCTCCCCTTCTCTCCCCAGCCCTCAATTCGAAATGCCAGCCTATGATTTTTAAATGAGAAAAAGCTGTAACTGTGCTGCAGTGCTTGGATAAACTCCTACACAAACTTCCAGATGTGACACACAACAGCCCAGAAGGGGGAATTAATGAACATCTCTGTCCTTGAAAAATTTACACATAGGCACAAATGACAAACAAGGCAGAGCTCTCTTCCTCTCCTGTCAGGTAAATGAGGTAATCATTGGACACAAATGTCTATAAATGGAGGGATATATACACACCGGTGTATAAGTGACATTTAGATTTAGTTTACACCATGTTTGAATTCAATGGAAGCCAATAATTACTGTCTATTGATGGCTGAATAAGTAAGTGGTGATTTTTGTCTCCCCATTTCTATATTATTGCACTATCATCAAACACAGCACTTATGCAGAGTCAAATAAGGGAAAAAATAGGGCTGCATACGCACTTTACTTTTAAATCACATTCTAAGCACATTATCTTCCACAAAAAAATCTGGGCAGTGTAGTTTACCCCTCACAGAGCTACAATTGCCAACAACACTTAAACTACAGTGCCCAGAATTCTGGCCCGGGTTTCTATGCCTCAGGGAGCTCACAGCCTCTTGTCGTGTTTTGGGGAGATGACTCAGTGGGGAGGGAAGGCAATATTTATTTTTCCCCACTCTTCATCAAATGTTCAGCAAGAACATTTAATCTTCTCTGCCACCTCATTAATTAAATCAATCTTTTTACTCAATATTTGTCCCTCTCCCTGCATTTGAAGCAAAAATACCAGTCTGGTCACTGTTGCTGTCTAACCGCACAAGAACTATCTATACAGCATACAGTGGTACCTCGGGTTATGAACTTAATTCGTTCCAGAGGTCCGTTCTTAACCCAAAACCGTTCTTAACCTGAGGCGCGCTTTCGCTAATAGGGCCTCCTGCTGCCGCCGCACAATTTCCGTTCTCATCCTGGGGCAAAGTTCTCAACCCGAAGTATTACTTCCGGGTTAGCGGAGTTTGTAACCCGAAGTGTTTGTAACCCGAGGTACCACTGTATTTGTCATCCAAATTCCCAACTTGCACATGGAGCAACATCACTGATTTCTGCAATGCCACATTAGACTTATATACAGATTCCACAGCTCCTAGATTTGCTATTGGTGCAGCTGCTCTGAGGTCAAAGAAAAACTTTGCTTCTCACCATAGTGGGGAAGCATCAGGTGAGTCGTGGGCCAGCCTAGCCTTCTGATCAGCTGCCAATATCTGCTGATGGACAACTTCAAGACTCCTGCTCTCCCTTCTTATGGTTCTTTATCTGTATTCCAGAACTAGGCTGGACAGCTCTCAAATGAAGGGCACTTTCAAAGAGAGGACTGTCATCTGACTGCTCTTCAAAATAAAGGGTGTCCTCTGTGAAGCACCACCTTAGCATTAAGCAGGTGCTATACAAGTGCACTGTCCATATACATTCAGGGTGAAAATTAAGATGGATGTTAATTGGGGCTAATGAAAAGTGAAGAGGTTGCCTCCAGAAGTTGCATTCAGCTGAGGAGTGTGACTTTAAACTCCAGGCCGATTTCCTTCCAAGTAGCTGACAAAGTCTCAATAAAACTAGGGCTGATAGGAAGGAGGCACTAAGAAAAGTATGGGATTTTTGTTTAAAATGTTTTATTTTGGGGGGCAAACATGAATAGAGACAGGGGTGCTTTAGCTGTTGGAATTCTGTCTGGCGTGTACTTCTTAAAACCAGGAGGGAGCCTTTTGTCAATAAAAGGGAAGGAAGCCTAGCTAGTATTAATGTATTACACTTGGCCCAAGGTCATTCAGTAATTTTCATTTCTGAGTATTATAAACATGGGTTTTCTGAGTCTTGCTGTCAAAGTCCAGCCAACTATGCCACACTGTTTTCTAGGTATGAAATGCCAATCTCCCCGTCTTGTAGTAGGCAAAAGTTATACCATTCTAGGAACAATAGTGTGATGGGACGATGAGCTGCTTGTGTGTAAAATCCTAGTCCCTCAGAGTTTGGTCAAGTTTGCAAACCTCTGTCTGTAACGGAGCCCCTTAAACATGGCTCCGTCAGTCGCTGGCAGATTCCGACAGTGGTTGCTTTCGGAATCGCTTCCAACATAAAAGCTCCTTAACGGAAACACGTCTTCTGGACTCTCTGCGTGACAGTTTCCGGCGAGGAGTGGGTGTCCCTACAGGAGGTCCTGAAACCTCCCCACTGTTTTCGCTGGAAGTGTCTCTGAGCCATCCCTCCAGCTCCCTTTCCCTCAGCTCAGCTCCTCTCCCCCTACTGGTTCCCTCTTCAGCTGCTGAGTCTCTCCCAACCTGTGTGAGCCCTTTCACTTCCCTTCCTTCCGATGGCAGTTCCCTGACATCCACCTCCCCTCCAGGGCCCCCTTCATCCCCTCTCGCCCCCTCCTCTACGGGCGGTGAGGAGGCAAAACTCCGGAATGAACTTCCTTCATCTTCCGATGTCCCGAACACTTCTCTCCACCTGTTGCGGTTCCTGGTCTCGAAGTACTCCTCCTCCTCAGAGTCCATCTCCCCTTCCCCTTCCGATTCCGAGAATCCTTCCAACTCCTCCTCCTCATCGGTGGTCCCAAAGTATTCCCTCCGGAACCTCTCCACAGGCTGAGGTTTCCTTGGGAACCTTTGATGGAACGTTTCTATCAATACCTCGTCATTGATATCTTCTGCCATTACCCAAGTGTTTTCTGACTCCGGTTCTCCTTCCCACGCTACCAAATACTCCACCTGATCCCCCTTCCATCTGGCGTCGAGGATTTCTGCCACATGGCTGCTGCATTCCCTTTCTTCTATGACCGGTCCCCGAGTGCCCATCCCTTCTCGTCCCCCCTCATACGGTGACAGTAACGACCTGTGAAATACTGGGTGCAGTTTCATGTGGTTGGGTAACCGGAGCCTGAAAGCCACTGGGTTGACCTGTTGAATGACCTCAAAGGGACCCAATCTCCTGGGTCTTAATTTCTTACAACCTCCTTTGAACGGCAACCCTTGGGTTGACAGCCACACCCTATCTCCCACCCTTATGGTTTCACCTTCCCTTCGGTTCTTGTCTGCCTGCCTCTTGTATTCTTCCTTCGCCCTTTCTAAGTTGAGTTGGAGCTGACGATGGATTGCTTCCATTTCTTCTACAAAATGCTCGGCTGCCGGGACACCCCATCTCTCCCCTTCTCCCCCTGGGAAAGCCCTGGGATGACACCCATAATTAGCCAAGAAGGGGCTCATCCCTGTGGACACATTCTCGGCATTGTTGTAGGCAAATTCCGCCAGCGCCAACTTTTCTACCCAGTCATTCTCTCTGTCATTGACATAACACCTCAGGTATTGCTGGAGGACCCCGTTTGCTCTTTCTGCCTGCCCGTTGGTTTCAGGGTGCCGGGCAGTCGAAAAGTTGACCTCCACCTGCAGTAAGCTCATGAGCTTCCTCCAGAACCTGGAAGTAAATTGTTTTCCTCGGTCTGAGACCACCCTCAATGGCACCCCGTGCAACCTAAAAATGTGTTCTACAAATAACTTCGCTGTCTCTTCCGCCGTGACTGCATGCGAGCAGGCTACAAAGTGGCACATCTTTGTTAGTAGGTCTACCACCACCATGATGGCTGTTTTCCCCTTGGACTTCGGCAGATCAGTCATAAAATCTATCGACACTGCCTCCCAAGGTCGTTCTGGGGTTGGTAAGGGTTCTAATAGCCCCGCCGGTGCCCGCCTCTCCCCTTTGGCTCGCTGGCATTGCTCACACCCTCTTACATACTCCCGTACATCTTCCCTCACCTTAGGCCACCAAAATTCCCTGGTGACCAACCACATGGTTTTGTGTTGTCCAAAATGCCCCGCCGTGGGGCTGTCGTGCAACTGCTTGAGTACCCTCCCCCTTAAGTCTCCTTCAGGGATATACAGTGCCCCTTTGTAATACAAAGCTCCATTTCTTTCCTCGAAACCCCCTGGTTCCTCTCCCTCACCCCTAAGACCTCTGAGCTTATTCTGGGCGTATTCATCATTCTCTGTTTCCTCTACCAGTTCTCTTTGTCCCACCAATGCCGCCCCACACACCCAGCGGTCCTCTGGAATGACATGTCTCTCTTCGGGTGCTCCCTCCCCCTCCAAATATTCAGGTTTGCGTGAGAGAGCGTCCGCCCTAATGTTCTCTGGGCCTGGCACGTAACAAATCTCAAAGTTAAATTTGGAGAACTCCTGGGCCCATCTCACTTGCCGTTGGTTGAGCACTCGTGCCGTCCTCCAATACTCTAGGTTCTTGTGGTCAGTGCACACTTGCACCTTATGTTGTGCGCCAATTAGCAGGTGCCTCCATCTCCGGAACGCCTCATGAATGGCTAGTAGTTCTCGGTCATACACCGTGTAGTTCCTCTCGGATTTGTTCAGCTTTCGCGAAAAAAAGGCACACGGTCTCCACTCTGACTCCTCCTTCCCTGGCTGCAGAAGCACCGCCCCAATAGCTCTGTCTGATGCGTCAGTTTCCACTCTCATCGGTTTTTGTAAATCCACATGCAGGAGTTGTTGTTCCGAGGCGAAGGCCCTTTTTAGTTCCTCAAATGCTCGCTCCGCCTCCTCAGTCCAAACGAACTTCTTCTTACTGCTGAGACAGTCCGTAATGGGCGCCGTCAGGTGGGCAAAGTTTCGGATGAACTTACGATAGAAGTTCCCAAATCCTAGGAACCTCTGCACATCCTTCCTTGTTTTGGGTGTTTTCCATTCCAGCACCGCCTGGACCTTGCCGGGATCCATGGCCAATCCCTTGTCTGACAGGCGATACCCCAGGAATTCCACCTCCTTGGTATGAAACTGACACTTCTCCAGTTTCACCCACAGCTGGTTGGCTTGCAGCCTGCTCAACACTTCTCTGACGTCTCTCACATGCTGCTCCTCATTCTCAGAATACACCAACACGTCGTCTAAGAAGGCCACACAATTCTTGTAAAGCAAAGGCCCCAGGACGTGGTTCATAAACGATTGAAAGCACGCGGAGCCTCCTTGTAGGCCGAAGGGCATAACTAAATATTCAAATGCCCCCAAAGGGGTGAACATGGTGGTTTTCCATTCATCCCCCTTCCTTATTCGTATCAGGTTGTACGCCCCCCTTAGGTCCAGTTTAGTAAAAATCTTTCCCTTCCTGACCCTTGTCAAAATGTCGTCAATCCTGGGCATAGGGAAAGCCACTGGTTCTGACACTGCATTTAAGGCCCTGAAGTCACACACAAGCCTCGGCTTGTTCGTGTTTTTTTTATCCACAAAAAACACTGGGCTGCCCCCCACCGCCCTGGACTCTCTGATGAACCCTCTCTTCAGGTTCTTGTCAATGAACTCTCTTAGCTCCTGCATCTCTCTGTCTGACATGGCGTACAGCTTGCCTACAGGGAGCTGTGCCCCAGGGAGTAAATTGATTTGACAGTCAAAGGGTCTATGCGGGGGTAGTTGGTCAGCTTCCCTTTCGCTGAAGACGTCGCGGAGATCTGCGTATTGTCGTGGTACCTTCACGTTCTCCGTTACTTCAGTCCCTGCTAGGGTGGCTTGGGCCCCTGCCAAACCCTTTCCCTCTTTGCAGTGTTCTAAGCAATGTGCTGAACCAAAAGAAACCACTCTCTGATGCCAGCCCACCAGCGGATCATGTAACGCTAGCCAGCTCATCCCCAATATAATGGGAGCTCCTCCCAAGGTGGCCACATTAAACGCTATCAGTTCGGTGTGCCTTGCCACCTTCATTATCATTGGGACGGTCTGCAAGCTGACTTCTCCTCCCAACAGCTCCCTGCCATCGATCGTGGTCACCTGCAGGGGGTTGCTTAAAGGGATCGTCTGTATCTGGTGTTCAGCTGCAAACTCTTTGCTCATGAAATTGCAGGAGCTGCCTGAGTCCAACAGCGCCTTTATCTTTAGAGGGTGTCCGTTTGGCAGCTCTAGCGCCACTTCTATCACTAGGGCGGGTTTAGGAGGTTCTGGCGTGGGCACTTTCACTGCTCTTTGGCCTGGCTGCTGTGCCCCGACGGTGGCAGCCAGGCGTTGGCTTTTACTTGCTTCGGTATTTCTTCCTCTCTTCCCTCCACAGCTCCTACCATCCCTTGCCATTCCTTCCTCTGGGGGCAGACTCTGGCAAAGTGACCTGGCTGTTGGCAGAGATAGCATTTCCGGGCGCCTTTTCCCTCCTTCTTTCCCCCCTCACTGGGCTTTGAAACTGCGCGCGCGCGCGCTGTTCCGATTTCCATCGGCTCTGCCGGCGGGAAAGTTGGCTCTGGAATCTCTGGAATGCGGAACTCCTTCCAACGTTCCCCCTTCCCTTCCCGCCTCTCCAATGCTCTCGCCTCCTGGCGCGCTCCTATGGTCAGCGCTGATTTGGTCAGCTGGTCCATAGACTCCGCCCTGGGCGCCCGGGAAAGTTCGTCTTTCACAGCCGAAGAAAGCCCTTCTTCAAAGAGCATTTGAATGGGTTCCGCCGATAGATCCCACCCCAATTTATGGATCAACATGGTGAACTCAGTCCAGTACTCACGGACAGATCGGCTCCCCTGTTTGCAAGCCATTAACTGTCTGCGGACCACTCCCTGTTCAATATCGCTGGAAAACATCAGATCCATGGCGCGAAAGAACTTCATCGTGTCCTTTAGGACGTCACTATTCGCTGCCATCAGGGGTCTAACCCAGTCTCTCGCCCCCTTTTCAAGATGCCCAATCACGAAAGCCACTCGTGATTCCTCGTCAGGGAATTCATCAAACTGCAGATTGAGGGCATATTGCATCTCTGTCCGAAAGCCATGATAGTCTTTGGGCTCCCCCCCAAACTTCTGCACCAATCCTGGTACCTTTCTGACGAGCTGGGTGTCTTTCCCCTTTTTGTCTGCATCCTGAGCCCTCCTCTCCTCAAGCCTCGCCGTCTGCAGCGCTAGCTGGACCTCCAACACCCGGTACCTTTCTTCCAGGCTTGGACCCGCTCCAGCTCCTGCTTCTCCGGTTCCGGCTGGGTTGCTCATGATGCCTTCTCCTGCACAAGCTGCTCACGAAGACTGTCGGAATGCTGTGATGGGACGATGAGCTGCTTGTGTGTAAAATCCTAGTCCCTCAGAGTTTGGTCAAGTTTGCAAACCTCTGTCTGTAACGGAGCCCCTTAAACATGGCTCCGTCAGTCGCTGGCAGATTCCGACAGTGGTT
The DNA here is from genome assembly GCF_964106645.2 of Podarcis pityusensis. Taxonomy (NCBI): domain Eukaryota; kingdom Metazoa; phylum Chordata; class Lepidosauria; order Squamata; family Lacertidae; genus Podarcis; species Podarcis pityusensis. Next base: position 33,334,118 of record NC_138029.1, read on the forward strand.
GCTTTCGGAATCGCTTCCAACATAAAAGCTCCTTAACGGAAACACGTCTTCTGGACTCTCTGCGTGACAGTTTCCGGCGAGGAGTGGGTGTCCCTACAGGAGGTCCTGAAACCTCCCCACTGTTTTCGCTGGAAGTGTCTCTGAGCCATCCCTCCAGCTCCCTTTCCCTCAGCTCAGCTCCTCTCCCCCTACTGGTTCCCTCTTCAGCTGCTGAGTCTCTCCCAACCTGTGTGAGCCCTTTCACTTCCCTTCCTTCCGATGGCAGTTCCCTGACAAATAGCTTGCGCTTTCCATGCAATGGCCAAAGGACATCGCAAGAAGCAGTGCTATTCCTAGCAGCAGATGCCTGCTCAGCTTGCCTTTTACAGGCGTGTGAATAGTATGGAGCTTTTACAAAAGAGGCATGGATGATTTCTGCAATGCCATCACTAGCTAGAGCTATATCAATTTTTTATGTCATCAGGTTTCATAACTCTTCATTTGTTAATCTGGTTCTCAATAGTTCTTCAACTCCTAAGGTTTTCTTCCAAGTTTCTTTTTGTAATTAAGTGTTTTTTATTTTCAAAAAGCAGTACATATCACATATAGTACTGTACAACTTAAAAAATCTAAAGTTGTTATTTATGACAAAGATGTAACCTTTCTTTGGGGGACGACGACGTTGTTTAGAGTTTTTAAAAATTGTGTTGCTAATACTAAATATTCCCCAATGTTGAATATTCCTGAAGCTGGAATTTTAAAGGTGTTTTTGTTTTGCCAAAGCTAAGATGACATCTGTCAATCACTGCTTCCCTCCGCCCCCATTTAGATTATCCCTACATGGTTAGTTATCACCTGTGACGTTTTACCCGCTGTGTGAGATGTCCAAGCTACTATTCTATGCTGCTGAAAGGCATTTATTTTTACCTGGCAGGAAACTCTTCTGTCTTTCGGAATTTGAATCTGACATTTTGAGAAACCTGCCACTGGAGTGTTCAGCTATTTGAACATGAAGTTATTTACATCTGTGCTAACGCAAGGAGGCTGAGGGGCACCACACTGCACCTCAGCACAACACAGTCTTAAGGCTATTTATGTGGCAAGATGACTGTACTCTTCCAGCCTAGCATCATGATCTGCAAGAAACCATGCATTTTCATACGAGCTCGTTTTGTATTTGCTCATCATGCATTGAACCAAGGGAACGAGCTTGTGCTGGGCTTCAGCACTCTTAATTAGAAATGCAACACTTGCCAAGGCTTGGAGAAACAGATGCATTTGGGGTGCTCTGGTTTACAAGCATTTGGGCCACAGGAAAAAAATTGTACGGATGGAATCTTCCAAGGATGATTCGAGATTGCTGTGATATTTGGGGCATGTAGCCTTTGAGATGAGATTGCGCTCTGCGAACACTGAAAAGTTTGCTCAAAGTCAGATCATCAGGTGTCGCTATGGGAATCCACAGCAATGAATTTCCCTACGGATTTCAGCAGAATAAATAATCACAGCCCTAGCGCTAGCAATACTGTTGCTTACTCAGAAAACAAGCTAGGGACATAAGCAAGCCAGTGGCTGTTATCTTCTTCCACAGTGTGTTCTGGCACGTACTTGTATTACTGAGTATCAGTCCCTCGTGCGTCAACCTACAGAAGCAGACAACGTCTTATGATAAAAGGGAAGCCCAAGTGTCGGGTCAGCCGCTGGGATGAAGTTAAGGAAGTCAATGTTTTACACCTCGGCTATTTGACCCATGCAAGGTCAGCTATGATATTTCAGCTGTAGGGAACGAGTCCAGAACTCCCATTCTGCTTTTTCAAAGCAATTTAAACTTAAACATTAAAAACAAAACTGGCTGGTCTCCACCGTTCTAAATCTGGCTGTTGCACAATTGGACGCCAGAGCGCTATCTCTTTCCAAGTTTAGCCAAAGGCCTCAGTCCTGCAAGGTGCTAATGCCATTTGTTTGAAATGGCTTTGGCAAGAGTTACGGATAGTTAGCACTTTACCGGGTAACACTTTCTTAACAATACAAGGCTGAATCTCTACCAATAGACTGGGTGGGTGAGGTGTTGAGGTATCACTGAGGGATGGCAAATTTATTTTAATATTTCATTTTCTTCCCATCATGGTGGGCAGGGCACCATTTTGTGGGGGTTTTTTGGGGGGGGAGGTTTGCCTCAAGCACCAGAATGCCTTGTATCATCTGTGGAGAAACATCTCTATTTACTAAAGACTGTCAATAGAAACTATTATGCAGCACAATACACAAGCATCCAGGCAACTTGAAAGAACAACTTTGAATGGTCAGCAATTCAGAAGAACTAGTGTGCTCTTTTCACATAATGGTTATGCTGCACAAAGCTACAACAGGGTCATGAAAATGCCTTGTGGACTTATAGCGCAACTAGTTGATTAGCTGTAGGAGACTTGGGTAGCTGTCACACAATCTATAACTAGTGCAGTTGTTGAAAACTTAGGATCTTATAATTTCAATGCCAAGATGTTAACATCACGCTGATTTTCAAACCAGAAATTCACATGCAATCCTGAGGTTCTATCCATACACTGTTAGATGTCTGTCAACAAGTGCATATCTTTTTATTTAGAAAATGCATTGACAAATCCCAGATCTCATAGTATTAAAAGCTCCCTGGAGGGCTATAAATCAGTGTTATATTCATCGTTCCCTTAAGGGGTGGGGAAGGACACCCCCTGCCCACAGGAAGTCACTTTTTCACTTCTGATTTTTGAGCATTTAGCATACACTGCCATCATGCTTTCAGCCTTTTCTCTGCAACCACTATGACTCCAAATTTACATATATATATATATATATATATATATATATATATATATATATCCCCTTAGCTTTGCAACAGTGACTGCATCATTCATCAAGCAGCAAGAAAAATGGAAAATACTGAACAACCCATTATTGAAATTACTGGAGATTACAATTACCCGTAAGAACCACAAGTGCCTCTCAAATAGTTTCCCCTTGTTACAAGATGATTCACCACCTGACTGGCATTGTGGTTTGTGTGCAGGTAGGTGTTGGGAAGGAGAGGCAAAGCAAATGCAAGGTAAGCTTCAAAAAGCAGTATCACACAACCAGCTCTCAGCATCATGTTTGGGGTACAATAGCCCTACTTTTACCTTAACTAAATGGTTCAACCCGAATGAATTAGAATTGTGGCCCTCAATAGAAATGCAACCACAGAACTGGGACTTCACTTTCAAACTAGATTTTCCTGACCTGCACCTCCCTGATAGTGACACTTGGGACAGGGGAGGGATTCAATTCAGTTTGCACTTCACCTAATTTGCACATTCAGAAATAATATGTGAACCAAAGCACAGCCCTCTTTCGAAACCTTGCATTTCTCCAAAGTTTTCAGTGCCTTCCTCCAGCTAAGCAATGCGTAGGAAAATAAAAATACTAGGCAACATGTGCATATAATTGTGAAATAACATATAAAAATGTGTTGGATGGGGGGGGGATGCTTCACAAAAATGTGCATATTCAGAGAAATTTGCAGTAAAACTTTGATAGCATTTCCATGAGGACTCTTTAAAAAACACAAAATCCCAAGCACAAACTGATGTGGAAACGTGGCGACTTGAACTTAAGATTGGAAAAATAAGAAAACTGAGAGAAACAAAGACAGACAGATCCACCCACCCCTATAGGATCCTACGAGCCAAGATTGGGTATGTAAATCTTCATATATCAGCCTTTATCTCTAGTAAAATGTCCAATTGTAGACAAAGATTCCCATTCCCATTTTCTAGGTCACACAGCACAGAAATTCAAATGAGGAGATGTTTTGACTTCCAAGAGATTCCACCAGGAAGGGCTGCCATAAGGTTATTCTTCTTGTCCCTGATGGTTATTTTATTCTAGGCAGCCAAATATTAAGTATGTTGCATCAAAACCAATCTATTATGTTCTTCCCTTCCCTTCCCTTGGTACCCTCATCACTCACAGTATCAAGGGCAACCCAAATAGCAAACAGCTTTGCAGAGACCTTTTGGAAGACTGTTCCATCACCAATATGGGCAATCTTAGGTTGCTCCAGCCAAGAAGAAGTTTGGTTTATTTCAAAGCCTCTCCTTACCTTGGGGACACAGGGAGGAAGCCAAGGGCACTGGACCAGGACTGGCAGAACACTCAGGCACCCCAAGCAAATGGCAAAGTTTATCATTTATATTGCCATATGACAAAGCCCACACTGGTAAGTAGACCCTGCCAAATTGGGAAACTGCATGTTTCCGCAATCTGTCCTTGTCTGACAAATACAGCAAGTAAATTAATTGAATTAATAAAGGGCAACAGGAGTGGGAGGGAAGGAGGGGAAAGGTAAATAGGAAGGAAACAGATGCCATTACGCAAGATCCCAAGGACCCAACATTCTGAACTTTGCAAAATAGTTATCTTCCCATCAGGGCTTAAATTATATCCCTGGCTGTGAATAACAGCATAAGCAGACCGTGTGTCAGCCATGTTCACAGAACCACTAAAGCAGTCTGCAGTCTGAGATTGAGATGCTGATGCTGATGCTGATGCTGATGCTAATAATAATAATAATAATAATAATAATAATAATAATAATTTTTATGCCTCCCATCTGACTGGGTTGCCCCAGCCACTCTGGGTGGCTTCAAACAGGATATAGAAACACAGCAAAACATCAAACATTAAAAACTTCCCTATACATGTGGCCTTCCAGAGTCCTTTGCAGGGCTGTCTATGTTTTAAGAACTGGGTCCAATAGGATTTGTGACCCTGCGTACTACCTCTTTGATCACATGGTATAGGTTCTTAGGGGAAGCAAGATGTCTTGAACCAAGCTGTAAAAGGTAAAGGTAAAGGACCCCTGACAGTTAAGTCCAGTCACAGACAACTCTGGGGTTGTGGCTCTCATCTCGCTTTACTGGCCGAGGAAGCCGACATTTGTCCACAGACAGTTTTTCCGGGTCATGTGGCCGGCATGACAAAGCTGCTTCTGACGAAACCAGAGCAGCGCACAGAAATGCCATTTACCCTCCCACCGGGGTGGTACCTATTTATCTACTTGCACTTTGACGTGCTTTCGAACAGTTAGGTTGGCAGCAGTTGGGACCGAGCAACTGGAGCTCACCCCGTCGCGGGGATTCAAACCGCCAACCTTCTGATCAGCAAGCCCTAGGCTCAGTGGTTTAGACCACAGCGCCACCCCTTAGAATCATAGGCTCTCTTAGGATCATAGGATCACAGAATTGGAAAGAACCCTGAGAATCATCTAGAGTGACAAAAGGAACAAGGCGCAAATATACCTTTGTGGGAGAATGGTAGAGCTTAATTTTGTTTACAAATTACAAAAAGACCACTTCCAAAGGTTTATATGCCCACCCTATGGAATGCCCTCCCATCAAGGGAGGAGATAAGTAACTATACAGCCTTTAGAAGACATCTGAAGGCAACCCTGCAGAGTTTTTAATGTCTGATGTTTAATTATGTTTGTATGTATGCTGGAAGCTGCCCAAAGTGGCTGGGGAAACCTAGTCAGATAGGAGGGGTACTACTATTACTACTGCTAATAGTTCAACCCCCTGCAAAGCAGGACTATGCAGCTGCCCCTTATGGAGAGCAAACCTGCAATTTTGGTACTATCAGCACCATGCTCTAACCAACTGAACGGAAAGTCTCAGTTTCCAATCTTAAATTCAGTTCTCCCACGTATCCATATCAGTTTGTGGTTTGTTTGTTTTTAAGCCTGCAGGAAATTTTGTATGTGTTTGCATGTGCATTTTACCTAAAATTGTATTAATTTTATTTACGACTTTATAATCTGCACTTCCATTAAAATATAGCAGGACAGAGTACAACATATAAGGATGAAACAGCAACAAAAAAAAATCCATGCAAACATAATTAAAAGCATTAATGTATCTATAAATACTGACTGGTTAAAAGAGAGGAAATCATTTTGTAATCGGCCGCCTAATTTAAAAAAGTTTTCAAAAGGTGACTGGAGGGAGGGGTTTCCGCTGATGCTCTATTGGTAGGGAGTTCCACAGGGCAGATCCTGCCACGCTAAAGTGGGGTCCCATAGTGGGGACCAACCAAATTTCAGAGTGTGGGGAACCACCAGACATGCTCCATCAGAGGACCTCGTGGCTAAAGAAGATGCACAAACAATCAGGCAGTCCCTAATGTACTTTGGTCCCAAGCTGCTTAGCGCTTTGTGGATTAACACACGTACCTTGAACCTGAACTGGTAGCAAATTGGCAACTTTCCCAGCAGAGGAGTAACATGTACAGGACCCAGTCATCTGCTCTTGTGAGCTGACTGGCTGCTGCCTTCTACACTGGCTGAAGCTTTTCAACCAGATACCAGAGCAGCCCCACATAAAACACTTTACAAACAATCAAACCTTGAAGTTGCCAATGCACTGTGCTGTCACGCCCCAGGAGCTGCCACAGCTGGTATACCATCCTGGACCTGATTTTAAAAAACAACACTTTGCTACAGAGGTCATGTGGGCCTCTAGGGACATAAATGGATCAAGGAGTACCCAAGACTGCACTCCTGCTCCTTCAGATAGTTGACCTCTCTCCTGGATACAAGAACTACCCACCCATAAGGCCTCCATCTTTCAAGGATTCAAGTTCAGTGTATTGACCATCACCCAGTCCAGCGCTGTACCCAAGCACTGGTCCAGAGCTTGCACAGCCTCTCTGGACTCAGTTGTAATGGAGAAACAGAGTTGGGTATCATCAGCATACTGAGGACACCTTGCTCCAAGCCTCCTAATGACCATTTTCAATGGCTTCATGTAGATGTTGAAAAGTATGTGGGACAAAACAGTGCCTTGTGCCACCCCATATCATAGGGGGCTGAAGAACATTCACCAAATGCTACTCTCTGAACACAGCCTTACAGGTAGGGATGGAGCCACAGTACCACCACTCTCCATCCTGCAGAAACAGTCCAGGAGAATCCCATGGTCAATGGTAGCAAAAGCTGCTGAGAGATAGAGCAGAAGGAGCATGGTTGCACTGCCTTCTCTCTGCCTCTGTAAAGGCCATCCATCAAGTGGTCTGAACTCCGAGCCTTTATATCCCAACTCAGTCACTGAGATCACCTGGAGGAAGGCTGTTTGTTGTGCCCCATGTTTCAGAAGCCCAACTGGCTTCAACTGGAAGTTGGGCATTTAGTATCACTTGTCCCATACTGTGAGAAACCCTCCCAGCAGAGAGATTTGGCAGGCATCCTTGCGATGAACTGTTAGGGATCTCTTGGACACTTATTCATGCCAACAAGCCTATTGAGTTGTTTAAACTTTTTTCAGGGTGACCCTGCTGTTTCAATGGTTTTGCAGTGCCTTATTGGTATTTGATGCTAAGGAGGATGGTGGCATTTCAGTTTGTGCATTAGTTGATGGGAAGAAGTTAGGTTCATCCTAAAATGCGAACAAAACTCGTTTCTCTCCTTCTCCACCCCTGCCCATGACCTTCTAGTTTTTTAAACATTTTTTTGTTCTTTTCTTTTAGCGAAAGAGAAAACAGTCTGAGAAAATGCTTCCCCTACCTATTCTGCTTAGAGTGTTACCCCACCACCCCTTAAAGCTAGTTTTTGTGCAGCTGCTAATGAGAATCGGTGGGAATATCAATCAGATGTCCTCTAAAACATGGTCTTCTTTCTTCTGAACAGCTGGTAGCACTGGAAGACTTTGGACTGTTCTGATCCAAGCTGGATGAAATTATTTATTTGACATGAACCTAAAATATTGCTGTTGCACTAAGTCACTTTTTTTTAAAACAAGTACACTAATGAGGAGAGGGAGGAAAAACCATAAACAGGCACTTTTCCAACTCCCAGCAGCAATCATTAATTAAAAGGGAAAGGAGTCAAATACTTCCAAAAGGAAGGGGCAATGCCAGCTGGTTTCATGAGGTTTATTTAAATCTTTCAGCAAGTCCTGATCGATACTCCGAGGAAAAAAGAACAGTTCTCTTGCTCACTACAGGGCAAGAAAACCCACACATTAAAACTCATTTTTCTTCTCATCGGTGACGTGCCACAAACAACTTTTGCTTTGCTACAGATAAGGGGTCACTGCACATCTCCTTCTAACCCAGCGTGGTCTTGCGGTTCCCTTCTTCGCTTTGCTCTCTTGTTCATTACTGAGAAACAAGCACATAGTGGATTTTTTTTGGCTTTCCAGCCCATGATTAGTGCCTGCCTCTCTTTGAACCGGTGCCCGCAGGTGCCCAGTGGGAGACTTTTTAAATAACATGCATTTCCCAAGGACAAAAATGTAACCTGTTTTGGTTTGTTGACTTGTTTCTAAATGTGCTTTCTGGTTACAAAAAGCATCTATCCTGAAATGAGCAAATAAGGTGCAGGAGAGGAGGAGAACCAACTGAAGGTGGTGCGGTATATTAAGCAAGTTTGAAAACAGATTTAGAGGGTGTCATTGTGAACATGTTCTGGCCTGACCCTAATCAATTAAGCTTGCTATGGGACCACAGCTTTATTTGGGTGTATGTTCCATTGAAATCAGTCTGGTGAACTTTTAGTTCTTAGGGACTGGGCTGCCAAGTCTGAAGACTGGCATTATTATGGACCACATTCTTGTCTTCACTGCATCACTGTCTTAGCTGCAGTTCCCCCCATCTATTTCCTTGTTTTCTGGAGGTTTCAGGTGGCTGTGCAGTAATCTGGTCCAACCCTCTGCAGTGCAGGAAACTTTTTGCCCAATGTGGGGCTTGAACCCACAACCCTGAGATTCAAAGTATCATGCTCTACCAACTGAGCTATTTCATCATTCCTTGATTCATCCAGCTTCACAAGAACTCATGAAGAAGGTTATTATTATACCCACTTAACAGACAGGCTAAAGCAAACTGACTGACCCCCCCAAGCACATGCAATTTAATCCACAGCTGTACTGGGATATGTACCATGATCTCCAAGATCCAAACCTTAAGATTCCAGATCTGCACAAGACCATGAGATTTGGGATTTAACCATTCCTGCTGCTGAAATTACCATGAGAAGAAATAAAGCATATGTGATACAGAAATGCCCGGCATATTTCTGAGATACTGTCTGAAGTCATGAAATAAATAAAAAAAGAGGATTTGGGAGAAAGAACATTACTCATAAATATATCCCTAAAAAGAGAGCAGCCTGGTTATTTACTGTCAACTCTAACTGCTCAGCATAGGAGTGAGACGGAATTCAAAGGAACAAAATAAGGATTACAACATGCGAATAGAGAAGAAGAGCTGGGATCAATGAAAGAGGTAGGTAGCAGAGATAAGTCCTTCAACAAATGCATATTAAACTTTGAGAATTCAATGCCGCAAGTATTGTGGTAGTCTTAGCCAACTACAACAAAATATCCTCCTTTTTTGGTGGGGGGAATGCAAGGCATTTCTTTCAGTTGCTACCAATTATCAGTGGGGCAATTAGGTCTTCCAGTGTCCTTCAAAAGGTGGTTAAACCACCCCAGACTCATTCTGATGTCTGGCGCCTTGAATGTTAGAACTAAAGTCATCACAATAACTAGAAACACAACCCATCCCCATATTCATATGTGATGGATTCTGGGGACCAGCAAGGACTGGTGAATATCATTGTTTTGTCTCATTTATTAACTTTCTGGACACCCAGTTATTGAGCTTAGAGAGACCACTGGGCTGACCCAACATGGCCTTCCTTAACTTCCCAACTTGTTTGTTTTGTCCCAAAGGATAGTGGGGTCCCACCCCCCCACCCCCCCACCCCCCCGCAAGTGGTTCTAAGGTTCTTTCGTTCAGATGCTCAGGTAACTACATATTTGAACTTCACATCTAATGTGAAGAAAACGTCTAGAGCAGATACATTCACAAAGTCTGAGAGCGATCAAAAGACATTCCTTCTAATCAAGAATTCCGTTTATGGGGGAAGCGCTCCCTCCCCCAAACTACAGTTAAGCACATACAAAGACTGCAAAAGGGTTTTTACTTTGGCACTAGCAACTTCATTACATCTTCACTAAGCCCGGGTCTGTCCAAATTGGCTGGGGCAGGGGGTGGGGAAAACACACCACCCAGTCTCTCAAGGTTCATGAGGCCTTTACTCTCAATGTATGTAGACATGACTAAGTCCAGTAGGGCTTGCTGACAGAAATATGTTTCAGGGTAGCTGCTTCTCAAATGCTGCTCAGTCCCAGTGGCTCTGCACACGCACGCACGCACACACACACACACCTGACCAGTTGCACCTGACCTGCCTACATGACAAACATACCCCATATTCCAAAGTTGCTTAACTCTTATGGCTTCCACCAATGCACAACACAATATGGCTTAGATGCTGCTGCTGCTGCTGCTGTGCTATCAATATACCTGCCTGCCTGCTGGTTGGCTTCCTACCAATGAACCCCGAGAACTGTACTACGGTGGGATTAAGGATCTCTAATAAAATTATATAATCAGCTTTCCAGGTTCTTTCGGAGAAATCCTGATAATTAAAGCTGTTTCAAACTGATTTCAGTTCGTAGTTTGGATGAGTCTCGTTTTCCTTTTGGGGCAAAATTCCTGGCAGCTGGCTATTCAGCATTCCCTGTAGGATTCCTGCCCCTCCAGGTCATTCATCTGTATAGACTGGCCTTGTGTAATCCATAAGTGTACAAACAGAAGTCAGTGAGGAAGGGGATAGAGGGGGGGAAATCCCACAGGCCATTCCCATGGAAGGATCCTCACTACTTTTATCCAATAACAGAACGGACCAGCTACGGTATTGTCAAGCTTCCTGATTTCTGAATCAGATTCAGGACTTTGCTCCCGCTGCTGGTTCAGTGTTGCATTTGAACCGGCAAGCAAGGTGCAGTGAGGCGGTTGCCACCATGGGCCACCATCCACTGAAAAGTCTCCCTTGGAATGAATGGGAACTAGGCAATATTACCCCTCTTCATGTCAGTGCCACACGCAGCAGAACTGCCCCTTGGACTGTGCCTAAACCACTTAAGTTTACATCTCGGTCAGATTCTGGGGGTGGGGGTAGCAACCCATCGTATGCAGCTTTCCCCTTCCTTCCCATTTGTGGTTAGTTCCCCACAACCCCTTCTTGTGTACATCAGATCCAATGCTAAATTTCAGGCTGCATTCCCTGTTTAAAAGCCTGCCATAAATTCTGGCATGCGTGCTTTAAACTGTAACTAAATCATATAATAAATAGGATGGGTGTGAAAGGAGCTTCTGCTAGGGCAGCTTTGTGTATGTGTTTGCCAGAAAGACTCTCTCTCTGTGTCATGCAAATGCTATAATTATATTTTAAAAGGGGGGGGGGAGAGAACCCCACATTCTCTTGTCACTGCAGTAGATGGAGCAGTCGCTGGCTTCCTTGAACTCCCTTTACAGTCTAATTCGTTCTCACACAGAGACTTTTTAAAAAGAAACATTCTTCATATCTCCCCGCTAAAATTGCCTAGTTGTTGAAGGCGAGGGAAATTATTAAAAGCTTTATTTATTTATATCTCCTCTGCATCCATCCACAGTTCAAGAGAGAAGGTGGGAGGGTGCGGGTTGGGGAGTGGGGGGGGGGGGGGAAGCGTCTGGGAAATGCTAACTTTTGCTTTAAAATGTGAGGCCAGAAGCTCAGGACACATTGTTATGTCTGGGTCTGAGGTGAGGGTGGGAGGTAGATTGCGTGTATAAATAAATAGATGGATTACATTCATACATGCCCAGTGACTTCCCTAAGGTTTGTTTCTCGTGGATGGGGGCACTTGTGTGTGTGTTGTCCTTTGAAATCATAGTTCTTTGGATCGGAAATACACAGGAAGAACAGAAAGGGGGGCAGGTTCCTGAAGATTAGGTCCCCCACCCTTCAAACTTCTCTTGCAACTGTACCCTCCGAGTTGATCATGCTATCGTAGCAACTGTCCGCCCAGCTTTCCTCCTGGGGAGAAGATAGACCTTTTTTAGGTGTTTTTGTAGCAGAGCAATCCAGGATTATCCATGTTAAGTTTTATTCCGGCTCTCATCTCCTCAGCTAAAAGATGAGAAGGAAAGCTTGCGGGGGGGGGGGCGGAGAGAGAGAGAGAGAGAGAGAGAGAGGGAGAGGGAGAGAGAGAGAGAGAGAGAAAAGGCAAGAGGGAATCAGAGCAAATCCGTCTCGGAGGGAGAGCGCGCGAGAGACCTGCTCTTGTTTCCTTCCCATAGTTCTTCTCTCCATTGAGAGTTACATATTGTTTCCATTTTCTAGTACTTTTCTGGAATTCCATGTTATGACTTCAGCCCCAGAGAAATCCCTGCCTAGTAGGGCAGGAAACATTGAGAAACCCCTTCAACAGATTCTGGAAAAACTTCCAAGTCATGAATTGGAGACAGACGTAGCAGAGAGACACAGAGACGGGGAGATCTCCACCAACACACACGCACATAAGAAAACACCACACACTACTTCTTTCCTGCCCTGTAGAAAAAGCTTCAAAAGTTTGGAAATCATCATAATATTTTTTCCCCCTATTTTTTTAAAAAAGGTAAGGCGCCTTGCATGCGACAGGCTGCCTCCTCTGGGAATAAACAGCTTTCTCCTCCCTCAATTATTTGCGTTGCATTTTGTCTACCCTCCCCCCCCCCAAAAAAAGCTTTTTGCAACAAATGGACTAGCTTGCAGACTGGTGGTCCAGAGGTCTTTATGGCGGCGGCAGCAACCCCCCACTCCCACCCGGGAAGACGCAACTTCTTGGGCTGCTGGGACGAGCGAGGAGAGGAAACTTCGCTTACCTTCAAGCTGCAGAGGGGAGGGCGGCTGCCCCGGCTTACCTTGGCCGCGCCGGCGGCGGCCACCTGCCCCTGTCACCTTGGGGGGTGGGGTGGGGGTGGAAAAAGGATATGGGTTGCACACGATCCTGAGGCACCAGCTCCTGGGTCGGCTGTGCTGGCTCAAATAGAAGAAGACGATCGGCGCGAGGGCCGGGTAAGGGAGCGCTTCGCCGTCCGAGTCCCCGCTGCCCGGGTCCTTCTCCTTGTCCCCGGGGACCGAGCGACCTCCATCTCCCGAGAGATCGTTAAGGCGGACGAAGGTCTTGGAGGCGCTGTCCTCCTCCGGGTCCTGCTCCTCGGCTGCTCGCGGTCCATCCTCGTCCATTCTCCGGCCACCAGACCCGGGTCGGACGAGCTGACCGAAGGAAAGAAGATGCGCCCCGGGAGAAGAGAGGCAGGGAGCGGGATGGGAGAGGGCAGGAGCTCCTTAGGCGTTAGGATGATGAGCCAGCCATGGGGCTGGTGGGGAAGAATCGCTGGCCATGGGGAGGATCGCGGTGTGGGGTGGCAGCGGGGTTGGCTCGGGAAAGGAAGGGGCTTCAGAAGCGGCGAGGGAGCCTCCTCCCCTCCCGCTGGGGCGGCTGCGTAAACCCCGCTCTCTCCATCGGGATCCAGACCGCAGCCGGCACGGGAGCTTCTCGTCACTTTTGGCGCCTTCTTTCTCCCCCAAGATCCTGAGGCAGCCGGGGAAGGAGGGCTGGGGGAAGGAGGGAGTCCCCGGTTAGCGGCGAGGAGGGTGGGAGCCGGTGCTCCGATGATCCACCCAGCTCCTCCGCGCTCCAACTCCGGGGCGCATTGCCGGGCGAGCGGGAAAGAGGAGAAGACGACGGAGATTGCTGCGGGGGGCGCCTCTTTCAGGTCCGGCTGAATGGGGAGACTCCGCTCCTACTCCTCCAGCCTCAGCATCCTCGTCGTGCCGGGGACTGCGCGGGGTATCCTAAGGGTTTGGAAGGGATCCAGAGAGGGTGGGGGGTGTCCAGGAGCCTCTCCTGTAGGTTGGGCTCCTCCCGCCCTCCGGGGGCTACTGGAGAGGGTGGGGAGGGGTGACACGAGGTTTGGGGCGAGGTGTGGGGTGGGGAAGAGCAGATGCAACGCGCGCGGAGCCGGAGCCGCAGGAAGGACGGTGAGGAGGGATGCTCCTCTTCGCCGCTGCCTCTGCCGGACGGGAGAAGCGAGCGAAAAAGCTGGGCGCTCCGAGCACCTCACAGCTGGATCCCTCACTCCAACTTCAAGCCGGAGCTCCGCCCCGGAGCCGCGGCGCCAGCCAATCCCGAGCCCCCTTCAGACCCTCCTCATTGGCCGCGGGAGGCAGCCATAAGAAAAAAGATACAGCCCGGGCGAGAACCACAGCTGGAAGCAGCCACAGTTAGCGGAGCGCCGCTAGGTACCCTCCCCTCCCGACTGCCTCAAGCGCCTTCATGGGGCGTGGAGAGCCAATGGGGTGCGCGGGTGGGGCAGAGCCCCTCTCGGATTGGCCCCTGAGCTGCCCAAGCACGGAGCCCGCTTCCACCACCGCCAGATCTCTTCCAGGAGGGCTGGGGCTTCCCTTTGAATGGTGCAGATCGGGGTCATTTCCCTTGCCCCAGATTGTGGGGTGGCGGCGGCGGCGGCGGCGGCAGAGGAGAGCCCCAGCTCGGCGCATAAACGAGGGCAGCCGAGCTTTCGGAGGCTTGCTGGAGGATTTGAGGGAGCGCAAAGAAAAGAGGGGAATGAGCGAGAGGCGATGGAACAAATGCGGACGAAGAGAGCAGGAGCAACTCGGCAGGAGAGAAAGCGAGAAGGACGGCCAAGAGCAGCCGATCGGGAGAGAGCTGTGAGCGCTGCTGCACCAGCGCAGTCCCTCGTGCCTCCCTCCTGCTCCAGGGGGTGGCGGGGACTGGACATGGCCGGAGGAGGAGGAGGAGGGCATCAGTCTGAACAAGGTGCCGCTGATCAAGGAGGCAAAGGGACGCATCCTGGCGGGGAACTAAGGAGGGGCACCAGGGTAGGATCCGCTCCAGGGCAAATCTGTGGGAGTTTCGCCCTCCCTTCTCTAGGCGCAAGGGGTCAGGTCAAAGCCATTTTCTAGACGGAAACTGCAGTGGCTCACTCCCTACCTGGAGACCAAACGCACAAATCTTGTTGTTTCTCTATGGTGAGAACGGTGTTCTCTGTACATGCCCAGAGGCATTGTACTGCTGTATTATAGCTGCACAGATAGCGGGAGACAAATAACCACAGCTGGTCTTGGAAGCGGTTCCTGCATTTGTGCCTGGAGACAACTTCGTGCATCTCTGTAGCAGAGGAGGAGGAGGATGGTCTGGTGGTCAAGGTTTCTGGCGAACATGCTACAAGTCAAGTCCACGGTATGAGTTAGGCAGTATAGCAGGACATATGTAGCCCCCACCTTCCCATCCTCAAACACCTTGGCATGGTTTTGCCTCTAGCCTGCCAGGCCAGGAAACACAGAAACACCTGAAAGCAGACAGGAAAATAGACCTGACTCTACTTCAGGTCCAAACAAGCCACAAAGTCCCATGCTGATAGCCTCTGCTAGTCCAAGAGGAACAGACTGGGGATTCACAGGATCAGCTGGAGGTGGTACAACCCAGAAGAGTGAATGTTGTGTGAAATCCCCAGACTAATTGGTACCTCAGTAATTCTCTCCCCCACCTGTCTCTCTCTCAGAGGCATTCCCGAGCGTGCCACACGTACACACTTCCAGTTCAAAACACATGCCAGTCACACACATTGCCAGAGCAGGGCAATGCCTTGAACCTTAGACTAGGACCAGGAAGATCAGAGTTCAAATCTCCACTTGGAGCTAACTGGGTGGCTTTGGGCCAGTCACACACTCTCTGAGCCTAACCTGCTTCACAAGTTCATTGTGAGGATTAAAGGTGGAGAAGAACCATTTCATCTGTTTATATATCGCTAAAGGTAAAGGGACCCCTGACCATTAGGTCCAGTCGTGGCCGACTCTGGGGTTGCAGCGCTCATCTTGCTTTACTGGCTGAGGGAGCCGGCGTACAGCATGACTAAGCCGCTTCTGGCAAACCAGAGCAGCGCACGGAAATGCCGTTTACCTTCCCACCGGAGTGGTACCTATTTATCTACTTGCACTTTGACGTGCTTTCTAACTGCTAGGTGGGCAGGAGCAGGGACTGAGCAACGGGAGCTCACCCTGTTGCGGGGATTCGAACCACTGACCTTCTGATCGGCAAGTCCTAGGCTCTGTGGTTTAACCCACAGCGCCACTCGCGTCCCACTAGTATTTATTAGTGGCGCACATAAAAATAAACCAAACGGACGGAATAAACCAAAAAATAAACCAAACAGACGGAAAACAGTAACAATTGATCATAAACCCGAGCTACCTCAGAATGCCTGCTGGAATAAGAAAGTCTTTGCTGTGTTTGCCTGGAGTTCAGTCTCTCTAATCTCAGTTGGGAGGGAGTTCCACAGGCTTGGGCTCGCAACACTGAATGCTCAGCTTCTGGTCCTTATGACTGTCTGTCTGAGCCATGGGAAAGTGTGCTCTCACCCTCAAATCTCAGTGATTGGGCAAGGTAATAATGGATCAGGTGGTCCGCGTG
Organism: Podarcis pityusensis; assembly: GCF_964106645.2. Taxonomy (NCBI): domain Eukaryota; kingdom Metazoa; phylum Chordata; class Lepidosauria; order Squamata; family Lacertidae; genus Podarcis; species Podarcis pityusensis. The sequence goes on from NC_138029.1 coordinate 33,350,476, forward strand.
TGCCCCCTGAGCTTCCTAGGATGAAGTGTTGGGGGGGGGTGTTTACAAATGTAATAAATTGCCAAGATGCCTGTTCCGTCATTAGTAATACAGAGGTTATGGATTGGAGGAAAGGGCAAGTGTATGGGGAGATGGAGCACCCTGGTGTGCATTGCTCAGAAATGCCTTCCGCCCCCCTCCCCAAACACGCCATAGCTTTCAGCGCTCTGAGCTCCCTCCTCTGGCTCAGCCTCCGAAGATGACAGGATAAGGGCAGGATAAGGAAACAGCTGAACTAAGCAAAGATGTGAGCCCAAGGAGGGAATGCCACTTGAGAGGAACAAACGAAAAAAGATAGGCACATGGCTCAAGGAAAGAGACTCGATAAGGGAGGAAACAGCCTGGGGATATAAGAATCAAGCAGCAAGCAATAAGCAGGTCATCTGGCTGGTGGGTTTCTGATGTCTGGGTAGACAGGCGAGAGGCAGAGCAAAAGAAGTGTGGAATTAGCACTATCAGCAGAACAGAGAAGGGATTTAACAACAGGCGTTCAGGGAGAGCTGGTGAGGAAATGAAGTTTAAGGGATGCTGCTGGGGAGCCAAGAAGAGGAGATGTCAAGATCAAGAGCCTGCAGAGGAGCAGTCTTGAGAAGTTGCTACTATACAGGGAACTGGTGCAAGACATTAACCAGGGCGTATGTTTCTCAGGCTGTACAGAGTAAAATTGTCAACAAAAGACAAGGCTTGTTGATATATCACTTTAATTCAGCCCTGACCGCATCCAGACCATCCTAAAGTGGCCTGCAGGCTCTGGCCTTGTGTAACGTCAATACTTTAACTTAATCAGATGTGCTGTGTGTCAGATGGAGACGAGGGGTTATTCCAGATCTTGATGTATACACACGTCAAGAAAGTGTCAGACCAAAGTGTGGGCAATTTTAGTTGTGCAAATGTATCCTGGGACATCACAAAATTCTAGGCTTCACAAGACCGACATGGTCAGATTTCTGTGATTCCCCATAGCGTTAACCCCTCTCTAAATAGCTGCAGGGTAGTCCCGTCAGAGAATATGAATTGGTTTGCTGGGGTCTATCATGTAGTCACAGTGAATTTCTGAAGTACTTACAAGACATCATAAACTGGGCCACAGAAATTCAAAGGAAGTTTGCCAACTCAAGCTAATTTGATGAGAAGGAGTGTACTCCGCCAAGTCAAGTACAGAAGATGTCTCAAACTGCATCCTAGATTTACACTGTGGGTGACAAAGATGTGGCTCATGGGGCTACCAGTTGGCCATGCCCAATCTAAACACCCCTTTATCCACTGAAGGCTCTCAACAACCCTCCAAAATAGTTTGTTGGGCAAGTGCGTTGGAAATAGCTCCATCACAGGGATGGGGAGCCCATGGCTCACCTTCCAGTGTGGACCCCACATCTCCAGATGTGGCTTAACTCACATCATCCCTAGCCATTGGCTATGCTGGCTGGGGCTGACAGGAACCGGGGTCCAAGAATATCTGGAGGACCACTAGTTCTACATTGCTGATTTCAAGGCTTCCAGATAGTAAGGTAAAAGTAAAGGGACCCCTGACCATTAGGTCCAGTCATAACCGACTCTGGGGTTGCAGCGCTCATCTCACTTTACTGGCCGAGGGAGCCGGCGTACAGCTTCCGGGTCATGTGGCCAGCATGATTAAGCTGCTTCTGGCGAACCAAAGCAGTGCACGGAAACGCTGTTTACCTTCCCGCTGGAGCGGTACCTATTTATCTACTTGCACTTTGACGTGCTTTCAAACTGCTAGGTGGGCAGGAGCAGGGACCAAGCAACGGGAGCTCACCCCGTCGCAGGGATTCGAACCCCCGATCTTCTGATCGGCAAGTCCTAGGCTCTGTGGTTTAACCCACAGTGCCACCCGCATCCCAGATAGTACATGGATATAAATAGTATAAACTTTCTGTGCTGTTGCCTCTCCCTTGTTTCTAATGTGTTTATGCCACAGGGTGTGTGTGTGAGAGCTGCATCTTTACCTCTTGAATGCATCACTGGCCCTTCTCGACGAAGCTGAAGCTTAGGAGCAGACTGTGTGTTCCACCTCATGATTCAACTTTCACTTTGGCCACTTCCATTTTTGTCAGAAATTCGGAATCCATCTTCGTTTGCCATGGAGCTGGGCCAATGAATGTAACATTCTGTTTCCAACTTGTCCACAGCAGCGCAGGCTTTGGATCCAAGATCCCCTTGGCTTCCAGAACAGGGACACAGTGGAAGGAAATGTGAGGATGGACAGAAGGTTCTTCTTGCAGCTCTGCTTTGCCTCTCTTCAGCTGGGATTTCTGGAAGTAAGAAAGCTGTCTTGGTGGTTTCAGTCCAAATGTCAAATGAAGGGTGGGGGAGGGGGATCAGAGAGGCTTTGACAGCTGTAAATATATTAAAAGTCAATTAAGTATGCCACTCACTGCAGTTTAGTAGGCCCGGAAATCCAAAGTTTAAAAATTCAAGCGTCGAGTTAGCTAGCTAACTGGAATTATCAAGTCTTCTCATTGAACTACCAGATTATCGAAAACAGTGTGAGTGTGTTTAAAAGGCCCAAGTGCAGTTTTGTTAGCTTTTAATTCTAATTCTTGGGAACTGGGCAGGAGTGGATTTGTAATTCAGGCTAAAGGGGAGAGGTTGACAAATTCAATTTTAATTTCAATCCTACCCTAAAAGCCAGAAATTCAGGCTGGTTAGATGAAAACATGGCCAAGATTTGGATGCCTCCATTTCCATAAATACCGTATTTTCCGCACACCAGACCATAAGATGCACCTAATTTTTGGAGGAGGAAAACAAGAAAAAAAAATATTCTGAATCCCAGAAGCCAGAACAGCAAGAGGGATTGCTGTTCTGGCTTCTGCGATAGTCGCACGAAGCCTCTTCAGGGCAGTGGGATGAAGGCTCCCCCTGCCCTGAAGAGGCTTTGTGCGACTAAGCCAGAAGCTAGAACAGCGAGAGGGAGCGCTGCACAGTGATCTCTCTCGCTGTTCTGGCTTCTGGGATAGCTGCGCAGCCTGCATTCGCTCCATAAGACACACACACATTCCCCCTTACTTTTTAGGAGGGAAAAAGTGTGTCTTATAGAGCAAAAAATACGGTAAATGTATATTGGTTTGAGTGTTTCATGCCTGTGTTTTCATCACTTGGTGACTCCAGGGTCTAAGTGGTGGCTTTCATGAGTGAATGAGCCATCCTAGATCAAACACCACAGACAGAAGTGTCACATTATCAGAAACTTCAGGGCATGAATTGGAACTGGTGGGAAGTGGCCTACCTTAGTGAGCTACTGTGAACCATGTATTCACAGAGCTCTATTAACATCACTGTTTTTATTCTGTTTTAATTTTCTGTATTATTATTTATATTTAACTTTATATAAGCACATTCACACAGCTGTTTTTATTTTGCTTTCATTTAAGTTGCTTTTATTTATTTGTCAAGATTCTGGTTTTTATTTGTTTCATTTTTAAATTGCTCTGCTTGTTTAGTTTTTAAACAGAGAACGCTCCAACTCCGTGGTTTGTATATGGTGGAGAATTCAAGCATTTTTCTTCACTTCAGAATCTCACCATGACTGTGACAACCCCAGTCTAGATTTTTAAAGTAAGGTCTATAAGTACAGTTTAGATTTTTTTAAAGCATCCTTTTGTTTGGAGTCAACAATGCTCTGATGCAGACTGAATGGTTAAACGGGGTTTTTTTTTTTTTTTTGCAAGCCTTTTGTGGTATTTATAGGATATCAGATTAGGAGGGTTTTTCTCGTGTGTTTATTTTTGTCGTATGCTGCTTGACAAAATTTACGGAGTGACTTGCCAACTTTCCCTTATTTAAATTGTTCGTCACATGACACAACTAGGGCTACTTTCTTAAGAACGCTACACCAGGGCAATCCTATCAGTGCTTTCTCAATAGGGCTTATTCCCAGGAAGTTGCACATAGGGTTGCAGTCTTAAAGTGTTTGCATTCTCTCAGCCAGGAGCATCCGGTGGGGCGGGGTGGCAGCACTCACCTAGCCTCCCAGAAAGGGCATAGCTGTGGCTTATAGGGAAGGGGAGGCAGCAGGGTGGTTGGCACATTGCGAACACACCAACAGATCCAATATCATGCTCCCTCTACAACTCTTGCACCGCAGTGTCCTCTCTACCACCTCTCCCTCCCCACAACCTATAGCGACACACATGCTCGGAAGCCAGCTAAGTGCCATCGTCCCTCTGTGGTGGATGTTCCTGCTTCCAGGTCTATTCCTCACCAGGCAAAGGGACAGCCCTGTAAATAGGGTGGCTATTTGTGCATCATGGAAAAGGAGGAAATACATTAGCAAAACAGATATTTGCATTAAAAGGTGCTCATTAAGTGTATAGAGCATGGGTAAGCAAACTAAGGGCCAGGGGCCAATAGCCTTCTAAATCCAGCCTGCGGATGGTCCAAGAATCAACGTGTTTTTTACATGAGTAGAATGTGTCTTTTTATTTAAAATGCATCTCTGAGTTATTTGTGGGGCATAGGAATTCGTCCTTTTCTTCTTCTTCAAAATATAGTCCGGCCCCCCACAAGGTCTGAGGGATAGTGGACCGGTCCCCTTCTGAAAAGGTTTGCTGACCCCTGGTATACACTATAAACAGAAATGCAATATATCCCACCACATTGAAGAAGATTGTGGATCATACTGAAGAAGACCAAGAATAGGTGAGTTGTGTGTCCACTTAGTCTGCTGTCCAAATGCAGTTAAGTGTTGATGGGCAACATCCTTTCCCCATCGAAGTTATTTATTTTCAATCCAGACTTGAGCCAGTAGAAGAGAGAGCTTTCCTTTGGCAGCTCTTCAGATATAAGACTGTCCTCTGCAAAGCAGGACAACTGGCCACCCTAACTTTAAGAGGAGGCTGGATTGGAATGCTTGAGGAACAACATGTTTGCTAACCTTGGACATGCTCTACCAATGGGTATCGTTTCAAGAGGATGGGGATGAGATTAAGAGATTTCAGGTGTGTGCACAGACTCTGGCAAGCTGGAGAGATCCACAGCAAGGGTTTAAAAGAAGAACAGCCTCATTGGGCTGTGTTAGGGGGAAATGGCAAAAAAGTGCAATGCATTCCAGGAGCATTTGTTGTGATTTCATTTTCTGTCTCATACTAACTCAAGCAGTGCTATCTACACAGGTTAAACAGCCACAGCCACATCCTTTATTTGTGAAGGAAAGGGATTTGCAATTTTGGCACAAATAGTTATACAGGGCTCATTTAATTGCTTTATAAAAATAGTCACTTGGTGTGAAGAACCCAGTGAGCTGGTCTGAGAAATAAATCTTCCTGAACAAGAATCACATGTGGTCTAAAAAATATATAGGTGGTTAGACCACCCCAGAATGGTGTCCCTGTATCCAGACAAAAGTAGGTACTTTTGTTGAATGCATTGGGGGGGAGGGAAGATTGATTTCAAAGGACAAGGTATATATGAAGGAGATGGAGAGATGAATAGCAAGGCTAGAAATGAATCCCAGAGATTCTAGAGGGTTGCAATGCTGACTCTTCCTTCATACAAACACATACCTGCATTTCTTATGTATACGGTTAATGCTCACGGAAATGTTCAACTCAATCTTCACTATTTCTGCAGGATTTTCTCCTTTTAATCCTGCCAGTTCTAGTTTGGGTGTCTTTATTAATAATGAAATTCTGTAGTAAGGTTTGGAAAAAAAATCCATTTGCATAAGCTGAGTGCCATCTTAGATCAAGCATTTCTCATTGTGCACAAAGCAGATGGACGCAGCGGACAACTTGTGATCTGGCTTGCTTTGCAAAGTGATAATATAGAGGGGAACCTTTGTGTGTCATTTTGTTTGCTTCAAATCCATTTAAATAAAACATTTTTTTTAAAAAAACCCACACAGATGAAGCTCTGAGCCTCTAAAGTGGGTTACCAGATTATGTGCTATCGCCATTTTAATTACATTTTGTTCCTTTTAATTCGTACATTTCTGTCAAATTGCATTTCTTTCTGGGAACAGGAGAATTTTCCAGCAGAATAATGTGGGCAAGGGTGATATAATTTGCCATCAGGCATTGTTGAGAGTGCTTGAAAGTCTAGTGCATGCTGCTCATCAATATAGACTGGTCCTGTTAGAAGTCTCATCTTACCAGCTTGGCTGTCACTCTCAGGTGTCATTTTTAGAGATGGCCCTTAAACCAGTTTTTGCGTTTCTCATGTCTGTAAACTGAATGGAAAACTTAGGTTGACTAGCATGTACATTCAATTTTAAACACACACACACACACACACACACACACACACACCATTTCTAGAGTTCATTAAACCACCTCTGTAGATTGATGCATTCCAGATGAGAAGAGCTGGTCTATATGCCCACGTGATAATTTGCAAGAAGTTGCACATGTGGTACAGTCTACATAGGGTTGTATTACTTCAAAATGCACATAGGTTTGAATGCCTGACCACATTAAAAACAGCAGTGCCCTCCCTGCTTACACTGAAAGCTTTCTTCCATCATGCAAGCAGATTTTGCTGTAAAGAAGCACTTGATCATGTGTTTTTTTTAAATAAAAACACGCACATGTAGATCATCTCTAAAACGCTGGCATGGAAACACCCTAACACAAACATAGTGAAATTACATTGCCCAATCAAACACCAAATTACTCAGTTTGTACCAGTCTGAACACCATGAGAGGCATGCCCAGTGTTGGAGCACATCCCAGATTCAATTTTCAGCATCTCCATTCAAAATGTTCTCTGTCGTAAGTGATGTAAAATGAAGACTTTTGCCTGAGATCCCAGAATTCAATTGCTTAGAATTCAGAGAGCAGGGCAAGGTGGCCTCAGCTAATACTCTGGGCACAGGTCTTGTGCAACCGCAAAAGCTACTTCTCTACCAAAAGGAGGAGGAGGACAGGAGAAAGCAAATGTCTTACAGGATCAAGGAGAAGTGTTAACTTAGGATGACATGAGCATTTCACTCCACATCATTTCTTGCTTCTTTGAGCATAATAGTTGAGACCCTTATCCTAGATATACGATAAGTAAGAAGATTAGAGGATAGAAGCATCTCTTTTCATGACAGCTGCCTTCCCAGGAGAACACTGACACGGGCAGCAATCGGGGTTGAACAAACACAGAACCTCACAATGGGGACATATTTGTGTGTGTGTGTGTGGCTACATGCAGGACAAAGCAGAGAACTCATCTTCCCTAAAGCTTCTCCATGTTGCCGATGCAAATTAGATAAAAGATGCTAAGCTACCTTTCCTCCAGGGAGGAGAATCAAGCACTATCCTTGATTATGTTGGTGTGTGAAGAATAGCTGAAGACTGGAGATGGTCCATGATTTCAGACATAAACAAAACTGATGACCAGACAATGCCCATCCTAACCATCTATATGGGTCAGCAGTGATTTGAGGAACATATCTAAAGCAAATTGGGTGCGCAATACCTGTGTGCCACAATAAGCGACAATAATCACCACAATAAGAGACAGTTTCTGTGCACTTGAGGTATGCACACCTTCTACAAGGGCCTCATCTAATCAGGAGTTTGTGAGTGGAACAAGAGGAAAATGCCAATGATGATTACTGTGATATGGAAAATCTTTTGTTATTTTATTTGCACTGTGGCCAAGGCTTGTGCTTCATTCCTGAGCTTATCTAAGTGTGAATTCCCTGCTGCTTTCCCCCACATTGCAATTAGCTGGGAATCTGTGCAGGCATCTCGCTGCACTAAAACGCTGCAAACAATTTTGAGGAGGTCAACGTTTTCCCAAGTGAATATACTGCACTTCAAAAGTGTTTATCTGAATCGAAAACATGAGAACAGGATATATATCACCTCTTAGTTGAAACCACTCTCAACTCCTTTTTCTGCTTCAGCCCCTGCCTCATTTCAAGAAGGTGAAACTTGCCGCTTCTTAATTCTTTCTGACTGTAGTTGTGGGGATATGCACAAACCTGCGTTTTCCTGAAATGAGCCCCAATGGATTCTATGATGGGAAGACAAAAGAAAGAAGGTTTTTAAAATGCTCATTCTTTAAATTTATTTTGCAACTATTCATTACAGTCACATTCAAAAGTACAAAAGAAACAAATAAAAGGAAAAACACAAAAGGACTGACTTACAAGAAATTCCACTTGCGAGGCAGCAAATATTATGCATGTACAGTATATACCCAACAGACTATAGCACATTTTGTCCCCTTCCAAACAGATTCCGGTGGACACAAAAAATGACAAAATCTTATTCCATAATTTTTAGTATTGGGCAAGAACCATGGTCTTTGATTGGGTGAATTGTCATACTGAATAAAGTCATGCCAAACAGCAAGACTCTGGACTGATCTGACATTTCAGTACCCAGAAATGGTGAGTTAATTACTCCATGACCTCAATACCCAAAATTTTATGTGCCACTTCCCAAATTGAGTTTGGAGTAGTGGGGAGCACTAAAACCCAAGGCATAAGGTTTTGCAGTTGTCACCAGACTTCTTTTTTATTTTATTTTAAGGAAAGGTCCCTGGATGAAGGCAGAAACCAGAGCATACCACAGTCACCTGGAGACTGTCCTATGGCCTTGTAGCTTGGAATGTTGGATACAGGATACATTTCTAATGCAGAAGCTCTTCAAGAGCTAGATATAAATCAAACATGAACCAACTGCGAAAGTTCTAAGACCCACAAAAATAGGAAAATTTGTAATCTTCTACCCCTCAGAGATATTCCAGGTCCCTGTTTTGAATGTTCAGATTTCTTCTTTTAAAAAGAAGCTCATTCAAGCTCATTCAAATATGGAGAAATCAGGAAAAACGTACAGGCAGCCATTATCCAGTTGCTCAGTTGGAAGTACAGTGGTACCTTGGTTCCCAAACTCAATCTGTTCTGGAAGTCCGTTCGACTTCCAAAACGTTCACAAACCAAGACACAGCTTCTGATTGGCCCCAGAAACAATGCCGACAGCCGAAACAAATGTTTGGCTTCCAAAAAATGTTTGCAAACCGGAACAGGTTTGCAACGTTCAGGAGCCGATTTGTTCAGGAGCCAAGTGATTTGGGAACCAAGGTACCACTGTAAATCTCTTTCCATTTTTCTGTCAAATAAGTGCAAATGCACAGAGATGTTAATGTATTTCGCAAATTAAATATCTTAAAATTAAACAAATTCGGCCACGTATGTTAAGGTTTTGCTGTTTCGGTCCAATTTATGAAGCCCCCTTGGGAATTCAGAGACTCTACAGTTCTCCCTATCAGCCAATGTCTGGGGTGTGGTTGCCGGCAACCTTAATTATAATTTAAGATTTGTAAGTGCCTTATCCTTACAGGTATCAGTTCTCATTTATCCCCACCCTAAACTCAAAATCCAGCCTTACTCTTGAATCAGATTCGAATTCCCAGATGTTGTAATCGCCATGTAGAGGAATGAGTCCACAGAGAGCCATCCTGATGTTAATATGACCGTATAATTTGTATGCTGTGGTGTCTGTGATCAGCACAGGGGGACCTTGCAACATTCAGGGACATTTTCATTATCAGTTGGCAAACAGAAGTTGGTGCTAATTTGACATGGGGCCCTATGTAAAAGAATGCATATTTCTCATTTTTTTAAAAAACAAAACAAAACATCTAGCTGATTAAAAAATGAAATTTTTGAGCTATGCATGTATCTGGGATTATTTTGCAGGGTTTTTTTTTTTTTTTTTTAAAACGATGCATGAAACTCTGGAGTTCTGCTGTGCTCCCTGCCAGATCTGAGTGAAAGGGGAATGAGAATCGAACCCTGACAACGGCAGCAAAGGACGAAGCGGCCACAAGGATTAAATGCAAAGGAATTGGGGGATTTGAGATGTAAATGAGTGCATAATATTTTGATACCGCCGAAGAATCTAATGAGGTCACATTTGTCAGTCACACACACTATTCTGGCCCCCTAATTATATTGTAAGGATAGTGTGGAAATGGAAATGATACCGAGCAGAGGATGACCCAGATGGTACAAGGACAAGGAGGCCTGAAGACAGAGAAACTTCATGCTCCGTAATGAGGAAATTGAGATCACTGTTGCCACTGGAATATCGGAAGCGGGTAGATCATCTCCCTTGCAGTCCTTTGGGTTCCACTGCACATGAGCAACAGCGGAGGAGAGCCACATGGGAAAATGGGATGTGTGGTATCACTTTTGTGGGAGCTGGCTGATGGAGATGACCCTGTGGGCCACAGATGGCTAGAGGACCCCAGTTTCCGGGCAGTTGTACAAATCCTCCAGAAGAAGGGAGGCAACAGAAATGGAGTCCCTTAGCCCGTGTAAATGCTCAGTAGCTCTCCTCTGCTCTCCTTATGTTAGCTTTGCATTAAAGTCTCTGGACAGGAATATGGAGGAGAACAATAGCGCTGGTAACTATGAAGAGATCCCCAACAGGAACAGGGCAATATAGAACAGAAACAGCCCTGTAGCTGGCGGAAAAGTTAAAAACACAAGAAGAGCCCTGATGGAACAGACCAAAAACCCATCAGAGTCCAGCATTCCCTTCTCACAGGGGCCATCCAGATACTTCTGGGAGACCCAGGAGCAGGATATGAATGCAACAGCGCTCTTCCACTCATGATCCCTCCTATTCAGAGGCATGTTGCTTCTGGTCCTGGAGTTCACATATAGCCATCAAGACAAGTAGTAGCTATCGATTGCCTTGAATTTGTCTAATCCCATTTTAAAGCCATCCAAGTTGAGAGCCACCACCACATCACCACCAGAAGTTCAGCTCTGCTAGACCTTGTTGGACATCTGAGAGCAAACATAGGCTAGGAGAAAACACTGTGATTTGAGGGAGTGCCTTCTGCAAGATTAGCTACGTGCATGTGAAGAAATAGACGTAGCTTTTGTGATTGTTCTGGTACAAGTCATTGCATTGCAGTGGAATTGGTGAGGACGGGCAGATAACTGGCCTCTGAAGTGGAAAACCGGCTGCTACTATGCTTCTGCTTCCCCAAGAACAGAAGCAGGAGATTGTTGACCTGGGAAGTGAGCACTTTTACCCTGTAGCAAAGGAGACAAGCGATGGAAGACTTATCAATGAATTATCATAGTTTTGAGAGCCATGGTTAATCAACATATTATAATCTGTGAAGCAGTGAATCATAACAAAATAAGTAGGGCTGTGGCGCTTAGTCAATTAATTGGTTGGGTGAATCAATTAAAGCCTTCTAATTGGTTAAAAAGGTGTTGCTGATTTACTGCTTGGGATGCTTGAGGATTTGTTCAGTCCGCATTTGATGAGGACCAAATCAGCTCATGAAACCCAGACTGCTGCGCTGAATGTAGCACAGCAACCAGCAAAGTAATGTAGTTCTCTAAATTTTGTGCCGTGTTTATCAGTTAAAAAATGCACAAATGCTGTGAAATATGTTTTCACAAATACTTAAAAATTGTAAATATATATATATATGGTCAAATATGCCCAAAATTTGCATATATATATATTTGTATTGTATCTTTGTAAATGTTCAGTGAACTATACAAAAGCCTTGCTTATTTGTAATGGCAAAAGTGAACCTCTGCAAACTACTCATTTTCAAACCACAGCTTGGAAAAAGATGCATTCTGGTGTTTGTTTTTGCTTTCCCGTTGACACATGACTGGAAAAGCTGCAGAGTGATTTTAATAAGGCAGGATAATATTTTCGATCAGTTCTAAGAAGCACAGACTAAATCCCGTGTAAGCAGCTGCTTCAGCTGCTAGCCTACAAATTATATTCAGATAAGATGCTTGCTCATTCCCGGGCTTAAAAACTGAAGTGGAGATTCAATTTCATCTACAGTGTCACACTCGGAAGGTAGGACCAGGATTCATATATAACTGCTTATTCAAATTCAACTACATTATTAAGACGCTGCTTGATGACAGGTAAGCAACCGGCTACATTCTTAACAGCATCTCCAACGGACCTGACAGCAAATTCCACAGGAAGAGTAATTGCTCTGGCTTTTACAAATTTAGGTTAGCCATTATGGTGTGCTCGAGAGTACTGGAAAGTGCTACATTGGACTTTGCTAACCCACCCAGTCATGCAAGTCCTTACCTTGTGCTGATAATTGCATTAGGGATTGTAGTACTAATTTGTTCGTACTAAGCAGGTAGGGATGGGGGGGAAATTGTTCATTGTACATTGCTCATTGCAAACCAACCTAATTCCCACATCTCAGGCAAATATGCAAACTTAAAATGCAGCTTTCACTTGAAATTCATTAAATACTAATAATTAGAGATCTCTAACAGAACTCTCAGCACCATCAAATGAATTACAACCCCCCAAGATTTGTTGGGAGAAGACATGGCCATCACCGGGCCTAAAACCTATACAGTGGTACCTCAGGTTAAGAACTTAATTCGTTCTGGAGGTCCGTTCTTAACCTGAAACTGTTCTTAACCTGAAGCACCACTTTAGCTAATCGGGCCTCCCGCTGCCACCGCGCCGCCACCACCCAATTTCTGTTCTCATCCTGAAGCAAAGTTCTTAACCCAAGGTACTATTTCTGGGTTAGCTGAGTCTGTAACCTGAAGCGTCTGTAACCCGAGGTACCACCGTATATTTTTAATGCAAAATAATGCTGATATCATGGCTACGTAGCCACACAATTTCTCATGGAAGTTTGCAGTGCAATAGGCTTCTTGCATAATGCTGAATGGCTTGTGGATGTGCACAACACCTCATTCCCTTGTTTGCCTTCCGGTACGCTTCAGGCTGCCAATTTCTGACCGGCAACTATTCTGTGAGAAGGAACAATCAAACAGCACCAGATTCTCATACCACGAGATTCATCAGATAAAACCCTGCAAAACAAAAGAGTGCTTTTGAAGCTGTGGTATCCATTCAGCAGAGCTGCATCTTCCCTGTTCCAGAATACAACTGCTGAAATTCCATGGGCAGGGATGCTCTGAAATAAAAGATGTTCTCTTGATAAAAAGGATTTTTGGCAGGCGTACTGTCCAGACGCTCACTTCTTTCCTCTTGCAGTAGACATCCAGCACCCCACACCCTACAGCAGGCTGTTGGAATATTGCAGCGGCAGCAGCACAGCTGGAGAAGATGACCTGCCAAATAAGAAGCAGAGAGGGTTTTTGGTTTTTTAAAAAAGAAAAGAATAGGAAGCCCTTTGGTGGAAATTTGGCAGCTAAAGACAAGTTAAAATGACATTGCCTGATGAATTGATCATTCCTGCCTCCTTGTTGCTTGGACCCCAAAAACACCCGAACCTATAGCAGTCTTTCTTACAAACTGCCATAATATTAGCTCAGATTAGATTTCCCATTCGGGGTGAGCATTCATCCTCCTTCTCCTCCCATCACTAGTAACCCATATGGCAGGCTTCCTCAACCTTGGCCCTCCAGATGGTTTGAGACTACAATTCCCATCACCCCTGACCACTGGTCCTGCTAGCTAGGGATCATGGGAGTTGTAGGCCAAAAACATCTGGAGGGCCGAGGTTGAGAAAGACTGCCATACGGCTTCTCTGTTGTTTAGCTTTGATTGAAAACATGGCTGTTTAGGAAGGCCTGCATGGCTCTGTTGGTTAGAGCGTGGTGCTGATAACGCCAGGGTTGTAGGTTCAATCCCCGTATGGGACAGCTGCATATTCCTGCATTGCATGGGGTTAGATTGGATGACCCCCAGGGTCCCTTTCAACTCTACAATCCTATGATTCTAAGTTGGTGATTTGGTCTGAAGCTACACGGTGGAGCGGCAGCACTAAGACACTAAGGCAATGGGTCTTGCTTCTAGGAGCCCTCTGTTTGCCCATTGATTTGAATGCTGAGAACCTCCCGCCCCCCCAAGTGTCAGTCATGGAGCTTCTGTGTAGGGATGTATGGTAAGGTTACCAGACGTCCCCGTTTCCCGGGGACAGTCCCCAGATTTACAAATCAGTCCCCACACAAAATCCATTGAAGTTGAAATGTGTCCCCGGATTCATTGAAAAAAATCTGGTAACCTTAATGTACGGACATTTCAAAGATCATGCCAACATCCATTTGCACATTAATCTGATGTTTTCTGTTCTGCTGAAAGTGGTTTCTTTTGCACAAGTCTTCCTTTTCATCCTCTACTTGTATGGCAATGCTTGTTTTAAGGAAATGTATCTTGTGGCGCACAAAATATCATCAACATATATTTAAAAATCATTTACTTTCCCTTGTTGTTCCTTGCATGCAGCAAAAGCAACAAAGAGTCTTGAAGCACCTTAATGGTCCATTACAAAGCTCCGCATGCTTGCAATTCTAGCCATGTCTACTCAGAAGTAAGCCCCATGGAATTCAATGAGGTGAGCGGAGTCAGAATCGCAGCCTAACTGGTTAGCTTGATTTCACAGTCCATCACCTGTCATCTTGTCTGCTTTCCCTCACCCAGGCATCAGGGAGGGATGGTTTAGCACCCTCTTGACATTTTGCTCTTTATGTATGAATTAATCCTTCAGTCAGTAATAATGCTCTTTAACCATAATGTAAGTCCTTTCTTTATTGCAACATTTTATGCATGCAAATGTTACTCAGAAAATGGTGATGTGTGGGTGTTTCTGCTGAAACATAAACTCTCTGGGTAAGGTAAAGGGACCCCTGACCATTAGGTCCAGTTGTAACTGACTCTGGGGTTGCGGCGCTCATCTTGCTTTATTGGCCGAGGGAGCCAGCGTACAGCTTCCGGGTCATGTGGCCAGCATGACTAAGCCGCTTCTGGCAAACCAAAGCAGCACACGGAAATGCCGTTTACCTTCCCGCCGGAGTGGTACCTATTTATCTACTTGCACTTTGACGTGCTTTTGAACTGCTAGGTTGGCAGGAGCAGGGACCGAGCAACGGGAGCTCACCCCGTCACGGGGATACGAACCGCCGACCTTCTGATCGGAAGTCCTAGGCTCTGTGGTTTAACCCACAGTGCCACCCGCATCCCAAAACTCTCTAGGTAATTTGTTTCAAATGTTGGGACTTGGCTAGTAGGGCAATACTTCAAAATGAAGATTTAGGGGACGGGTGCCAATCCATATGTGCCTCTTCACTTTGACTGCTAAAGTCCACAGGTAACAAAAGAGATCACTTCTTTCCATGGGAAAAGACAGAGCCGGCCCACCCATGATGTGGGGTGAAGGACCTGCCTCAGGCGGCAGAAGTGTAAGAGGCAATGCTCCACCCATCCCACCAATTTTGCCACAGAAAGGAAGGTGTTCTAGCTCACCCCATTGCCACTTGTCTTCCCCACCCCTGGGCAGAGAAGCAGAGAGAGCAGCAATAGTTTGAGGAATGCCCTGGCTCCCACTAAGTTTGGTAAGAGCCAGGGCACCCGTAGCGGCAGTGCAAGTGGGACACAGCATGGTGGGCCAGGAAGTGGCAATTCCTGTTTCACTTCAGGTGGTGAGAAGGGATGGGCTGCCCCTTGGAAAAGGAAAACAATCAACACTGCATTCCACTTGATTTTATAGTTCACAGTAAAAAGTGGATTAAAGCTACAACCCTAACCCTCCCCTGCCCAAGATTAAATCCCATTGAATTCAGTGCCGCTGACTTCTGAGTAACCATGGTTAGGGTTGACAGTCCTGGTGCATTGAGGCTGCCTCAGGCGTCTGTCAGGGCAGCAGCAATTCTACATCAATGGATATCTAAATGCAAAGCAATTTACATATCTGTTTAGATATAAAGTGTGCAATGCATCTTTAAAAACAACAACTTTTGTTGTGGAGGACTAAAGCAAAAAAGCACAAGTCTGTGCTGTGTTGGGGATTGAATGGGCAGATGGGAGGAAATCCATTTGATAGTCTGTTTTCAGTGCGTTTCTCTGACATCTGATTCTGGGAAGCGTTCTAGGGGATATAGATTCATCCCACGGGGAGCGCCTGCAAAGTCTGGTGGGACCTGCTTTTGGTCCACATGATCTCAGCATGTAGTGTGGAAGCACATCCAGCACTCCTTGATGGCTGGGGCATTGTAGTGGGTGGCGGCTGCTACTGTGGTGGCCAAAATGTATTTCAGAGAAGCTTGTTTGCCACCAACTATCTTCCCATGGAGGGGCCCAGGATATACACTTCAGAGGAACCCCAGGCTTCTCCAGAATGCAATTACTCTGACACAAAGGGGTTCTAGAATGTCCTGAAGTTTTACACTATTAAATCCAATTAAATATGCTGGCGCAATGGAAGCTTAGCAGTATTGGGCTGCGGGGCATTTACATTTGCCAAAGCCAAGTATTTAAGCAGCACATGACTAATAACTTATTAGCACATTCTCCCAGAACAGCATGCTAATTATCCCTCTTGGAAAATCAATGGAAGAATGAGGCACATTGTATTTAAAACTAGAATGGGACAGTCCTCTCCACTTGCAACGTGAAACGGAGCATTTGTGCTCTATGTTTGCTTACTTAAAAGCAAACTTCTGTAACGGCACAATTTTGCTGAACATCCATTACTTTACCACATGGAAATCTGTTCTTGGTACAATGGTTCTACATGCGTTCATTGCTTTGGGTAATAAACCTAGGCAAGCCAAGAACCAGGAAACACGATTGTCTTCTGTCACATCTGTTTGAACAATAAACACCCTCATGTACTGAGGTATTATCAGGGATATAGGCCTTTGACGACTGGTGCCGAAGTGTTTCCTAAATGCCTGGTTCCAGGGCCATACAGAGGAAAAAAGCTAGGAAGTGTGTACGTAGTGATGAAACACAAAGGTGAAGCCACCATCTGGGCAACTAATCAACAAGTTTCAGAACTTTTATATTGGGGTGTGCAGGAATATTGAATTCCGAGCTGAAATGGGGTGCCTTGGAGAAATCTGGGGCTTGTCAGAGGAAAAGTGGGAGCCTTATGAGCCAACACAAGTTGAAGTGGAGGACCCTCAAGCACTTGGGGTTCAACCCTCGTGGTCCCTTCCAACTCTACAAATCTGTGTATAGGATTGCACTGTCAAATGAGTTCTGGACTTTGAAGGGAAAACAAGTTAGCCTCTTGGGATAGGAAAATGCCAGAAAACGTGATGTGTATGTACTCTTAATAATAATAAACTAATAAACATTTTTTTATATCCCGCCCTCCCTGGCTGTGGATCCAGTTGGAATCATTAGATTTATTCCAACAGAAAAATCTTTCACTCCGGTCAATATCTATTTGACACCGTAAAGCCTTTGGGTGCTACTCACTGCCTAAAAACTACTTGGGACGCGGGTAGCGCTGTGGGTTAAACCACAGAGTCTAGGACTTGCCAATCAGAAGGTCGGCAGTTCGCTCTGGTTCGCCAGAAGCGGCTTAGTCATGCCGGCCACATGACCCGGAAGCTGTACGCCGGCTCCCTTGGCCAATAAAGCGAGATGAGCGCCGCAACCCCAGAGTTGGTCACGACTGGACCTAATGGTCAGGGGTCCCTTTACCTTTACCTTTACACTGCCTACAAAAGTCAAGTTGCATTTACCGGAAACCAAAATTTAAAACAAGCCATTGAAAGGAGAGATTCTTTTTGCAGACGACCAAGAATTGCAGCTCTCCTTTCAGTTTTGCAAACTACGGGTTCCCCCTGTGCTTCCTGACAAAACAATAAGCCATTAGCCTCTAGTGCGTTTGACACTTAACTAAGGCACAGCACCTTAAGAAATCTTTTGAATCTGTGAAAGGGAGAGATGCATGTTTCCAAATGCAAGATTGGGCTGAGCAGAAGAACACTGCTGTTGGAAGCAGCTTCTTGGAGTGCAGCCACTGCAAATTTGGAGAAGTCTGGTAGTCTGTGATTGGCTCAGTAGGCCAGAAGTAGTGAAGGCTGCTCAGAAGCATCTGTTTGTGCTTCACCTGGAAGGCATAATATCTCTAAGTGCCATTCATTATAAGCAGCATCTTGCATTTTTGGCAGAGCTGGTCTTGTATATATTCTAAGTAGACATGGAGGTTTAGAGCTCAGCTCACTCATCCCACACCAGTGCAGGGGCACAAACAGAGTCCCCAGGAAAGAAGGGGCCAAAGGCGCATTCAGCTATAATACTGCACGTTATTTTTCTTTCCAAATTGCAGGTTCTGCATCTTAATGCCTTTTAAGACAACATCACCTGCTGTTTTTGCTTCCTGACTTTCGTGTTTTGCTTTGCCGCTGTAGTTTTTAATTCCCATGGTCTTTCCCCATACACCTATCATCTTAGTTTAAAAATGCAATCTGGTTCGCATGCGACACAAATTCTTACAGCAAGCCTGTAAAGTCTGTGGGGAAGCAAAGCACCATCTACGCCAGGCCGGCCAGTTCCCTCCGTAATTGAATCTTCAAGCCCTGCCTGACAAAGGAAAAAGACAAGAGAAAAATGAGACACTGGTTCAGGTGCACACACAGCAGCTTAGTTAAAAATGAATCCTCTCTGGGGAACGGTTGGTGGCTGAGCTTTTCCCCAGCCCTGATATCTGCTGTATTTCATGGCCCTGCTAGAAAACGGAGCCACAGAAAACTCCTTCCCTTCAACCATGAACTTTGCTGAGCTTAGTTTGAATATGATCTCCTGCCCTGATCAGGGCCGGATTTAGATGAAGAGAGGCCCTAGGCTATTCCACTTGTGAGGCCCACCCCCCTATCCTCACGACTAGAAGAAAATGGAAGAGTGTTATGAACAAAATTGAGTGAAGCCAAGGATGATGACGGGTATTTAAAATTCTGCAATTCACAAATTCTCCTCTAAAGGACATAAGATGGTTAAATACCATGGTGATTTTAAAAAAATGCATAAAACTTTTGCAGTAGCTGAACTTTGTAAACATTTTGTGGAATGAGCATTATTTTTTGGAAAATGAAGTTCTAATGTTATTCTTAAAATAAGGTCTGGGTAGGCCGGTCTTCCTGTTATATACTTGCTGGGATTGACAAAGCATATGACCCTCACCTGAATCTCATAGCTCTCCTGACAGGTGATTTGGTCTGCAGCCACAGTGTGGAAATAAAGGAGGATATTGCCCACCAGATACCAGGCACTCTATTATTCAAATTAGGCCCCAGTGTTTTTCTTAAATCCCCTTCTCAATGAATTAATCAATTTTAATCTAACATGTAAATTCTCAAAACTTATTTATTTGCTAATTCAAGCAACTACTGCTCTCACTTCATTACAAGCAGTATTTCTACCTGCAACACACTTCAGCAAACCTGCTGCTCTTCCTTTCACAGATATTTTGTTTCCATTTGCAACTGTAGCTGCCTCTGATGAGTTATCATTTAACTCTTTGGGGGGAATTAGCATCAGACATCATATGCATGTCTGGCATTCAAATCAGGAGGAAGATGGGGGAGAGTGGCCCAGAGGAAGGCAAAAGGACAGGGCCTGAGGGCCTTGGATACATGGTTGGTGGCTGACTGGCAAGGAAAGAGCCTAGCAAATGCATTGCTGGGCTAGACAAGCTTGCTGTGAATGACAGCATTCCCTCCTAGCAGAAGACTCACAGATTGGAAGGAAACCATAGTGGTTAGGAGGAAGACGCTAATCTTAGGAAGGAGCAAGTGGGGCAGGAGTGAGATAATGATCTGAGACTGCAGAACTCTGTACTATAACAATGGGCTGTAAATAATGGGTGGTAGGTCCGTATAGTAAAAGCTATGGTTTTCCCAGTAGTGATGTATGGAAGTGAGAGCTGGACCATAAAGAAGGCTGATCACCGAATAATTGATGCTTTTGAATTATGGTGCTGGAGGAGACTCTTGAGAGTCCCATGGCCTGCAAGAAGATCAAACCTCTCCATTCTGAAGGAAATCAGCCCTGAGTGCTCACTGGAAGGACAGATCCTGAAGCTGAGGCTCCAATACTTTGGCCACCTCATGAGAAGAGAAGACTCCCTGGAAAAGACCCTGATTTGGGGAAAGATTGAGGGCACAAGGAGAAGGGGAGACAGAGGACGAGATGATTGGACAGTGTTCTTGAAGCTACCAGCATGAGTTTGACCAAACTGCGGGTGGCAGTGGAAGATAGGAGTGCCTGGCATGCTGTGGTCCATGGGGTCACAAAGAGTTGGACATGACTAAACGACTAAACAACAACAAGAACCCAACACAGCACTACATGAGCATTCCATCAGTGCGACGATTTCTGCTTGTGCAATGGAATGTTCTTCCCCTTCTCCTCCCCAAATCCACTGAGAAATATTGCGCTCGAAATTCTGTATGGTGATGTAAAAGCTCCGCCTGCTGTGTTTGAACTGTGATGACTCATTCTCACCTGTAAGTTGCCACTTCCTACTGCCATTGTCAAGCAATAAACATGCATATTTGAACCAGGCCTTTAGAATACCCACCCAGAACCCTAATGGGCATTCAGTGGAGTGTCCAAGCTCTGTGCAGAATACTGTCATTTGAATAAGACCTGCTCACTCCAGGCCTTAAAATAAATGGAGCAGGAGGCCTCTTTCAATACCGAAAGGGGAGCTGCTTCATATGCACATTGAACCAATACACCCAAACCAAACTGCTGGGTAAGGGCAATTCACTCTTAAACGTATAGATCCTAGTGGGGAGGGGAATGCTGTAGCTAAAATAATATGCTAAATTGTAACCATGTGCCTGTCTAGCCATAGTCAATAAAGCACTTTACCATGTTTAACACATCAACTTATGTTTAACATCACTTCAACATCAGACAAGGGAGTAATCCCATACATTTCAATGGGGCTAGTCATATGTTTCTAATTACGTGATTAAGATCTTGCTGAGAGGGGCTGCAATAAGTGCCTTGCCGCATGAAGATCTGAACAGCAAGTACCTATTTAAAAATCGGTGTGCAAAACTCCCTTAATGAAATGCTAAGAGGGAAAAACCACTTTTGTAGGTATCCTTTTGTGGATCTATTGTTAAATTCATCGCATTTTCTTTAGATAAAAAAAGCTGCAAATCCATATGACTACTTCATAGAACTTTGTTAACCTCTTTATTTTAATAGACAGAACTACAGCGTTTGATTTATATATTATTTTTTGCAAGGAGAAATGTTTTCTATATGTTTAGAAAATGCCATATTTTTATTTGAAGGCACGGAGTACATAAGAGGAAAACTTTCTTTGAACCATCTGTCGGAAATGGTGTGCAAATAACTCTGCAAAGCTTTGAAATCTTGCAGACTCGCATTCGGCGACCAGGGCCTTGCATTCTTTTTGACCAATATGGAAGCAACACCCTTTTACTTATTTTCACAGGGATATATCCTAATCCAGATGTTAACAAAAGAGAAGCCCGCAGTAACTCACAAGTCTCTTATACTTAGCTCTTTTCAATATTTTCATCTCCTTCTTGTTGATTCATGGCCAACTCCCACAACCAAATGAGGAAACTAATCTTCCCTCACCCTCAAATCCAGGCTAAGCTTTTCCCATTGATATAGGTCCCTTTCAGACAACCTGTTTTGTGGACATTCATTCTGGTTTGTTTGTATTGTGAGGTTATATGACATCAGCTGCTAATTGAGCATTCATTCAAATTTGTTTCTGGGAGGTGTTACAACATCACACTAAGCAACTGTGACTGTACAGTTCCCGGTGCATTTTTCCATCAAAAGCCCTCCTTTTCTGAGTTTTCAGTTTTCGAAAATTTACAGATACACACCTTACAACCACATACTTCCAACACAAATACATATTAGACTTCCCTCCTCCCGTGTTTTGTGGTTTCTTATCTTATTTAAATTTTTAACACTGCATTTTCCACTTTACTCCATTTTTTAATTATTCTACAATTAATCTTAATAATACTTTTAACTGCTTGATTTAAGTTGGCCCTACTAATGCACTTACTTGCATCCCATGATTTTTCAAATATTCAACAAATGTCCCCCACTCTTTAATAAATTTTGTGGTTTCTTACCACACCCGTTAATTTTGCCATTTTGGCGTAATCCATAAATTTTAATCAGCCATTCTTCCTTGGCTGGAACAGCATCCTCTTTCCACCTCTGGGCAAATACCATTCTGGCTGCGGTTGTAGCATACTGTACATAATTTTTTTTTAAGGTCCTTCGGAATTTCAGAATTAACTATCCCTAAAGAGAAGTTCTGTTCTGGGGGTTTTTTACGCAAGAGCTCAGATCCACTTTAAAGGAACAACTTGAATGTGCCACTATGCAAAAGAATCCCACCTGCAAAATAGTGACAGGCTGGGTGTTGTCATCGACCCCAGCCAGCATGGCTAAATGTCAGGGATTATGAGTCCAACATCACCTAGCGGGTGGGGAGGCACAATTTCTCTATCTCCCAAAGAATCCCAGGTGAGAATTTGGAGTTTGGAGAGAAACCTCCATTAGGGATCACTAGCCTCCTTACAGAACTATAGTTCCCTGCATTGACCGGGGAACGAGACACACACACACACACACACCATTAAACCAGTTGAAGTATGCAGTGTATATTTTGTACAGTGGTACCTCTGGTTATGAACTTAATTCATTCCGGAGGGCCGTTCTTAACCTGAAACTGTTCTTAACCTGAGGTACCACTTTAGCTAATGGGGCCTCCCGCTGCTGCCATGATGCCAGCACACAATTTCTGTTCTCATCCTGAGGTAAAGTTCTTAACCCGAGGTACTACTTCCGGGTTAGCCGAGTCTGTAAGCCGAAGTGTTTGTAACCTGAGGTGTTTATAACCCGAGGTACCACTGTATATGGAAGACTTCAGTTTGCTATGCAAGAGAATTCCCTTTGTAATTTTAATGTGCATTAGCAGCAGGAGGACGAGTATAAAGCACACCTGGATAAGCAGGAGTGTTCTTTATACAGCACCTGGGGCTCATGATTTATTTCTTTATTTATTGCATGAGTCTTGACTGCTTCCAATTGGTACTCACCACCACATCCTATTGAGTGCTCTGCTTATGTAGGCAGGAATCTACTCAGACCCCCTAACAGCCACCTGTTCCTATATTTTTACCCCAGCCTGT
This sequence comes from Podarcis pityusensis, assembly GCF_964106645.2. Taxonomy (NCBI): domain Eukaryota; kingdom Metazoa; phylum Chordata; class Lepidosauria; order Squamata; family Lacertidae; genus Podarcis; species Podarcis pityusensis. The sequence goes on from NC_138029.1 coordinate 33,373,406, forward strand.
TATGCTGCAGGATGTCTATGTTGCTAAATTATAGCGAGTCCACTCATGGCGGCAGCGGCGGCGGAGTCAGCCACCCGCACACTTTGAGAAAACCTTCTACAGAGTTAACATAATGTTCAGTCAAGTGGATTAAGATGCATGAGAAATTCTGAAAAGTAAGGTTTTTAATTGTTGGGTTTTAATGAGGCTGTGCTATTATTAATTAGTAATATAAGACAGCTTCCTATGCCCGTATGCTCATCTAGTCAAACCATTGGGTCCATCTAGCTCAGTATTGTCAACACTGACTGGCAGCAACTCTCCAGGGGTTCAGACAGGGCTCTCCTCCAGCTCTATCTGGAGATGCTGGGGGCTGAACCTGGGACCATTTGTGTGCATAGCAGATGCTCTGCCAACTAAGGTATAAAAAAAGTTTTGAAAAATACATTGAATTTTGCGTAGCTCGCCATCGCCATCTAGTGTCACATTTGTATATTGCACCTTACAACACATTTAGAATGTTTTATTTGCAGCTGTGTAGCTGAGTCACAACTTATCCCTGCTACTACTAACTACTGCCATTTTAACAGCAACAACAATACCTTTAATGTACATGTTGCTAACCCTGCTCTGGACGTCAAAGCTTTGCTGAATCAGAGCTTGGACCTTTCCACAAAACGAATCTCAACCCTGTGTTTTAGGACAGTGGTTCCCAATTAGCCTAGTACTCTGGACCCCCTATATTCCAAAAGTCAAACCTTGGACCCACTACTTTTGAAAATTTGGATATGTCGGTGGTAGTTTTTGTTATGTGAATGCTGCCACAGACCCCCTGCGATCCATGGACCACCAATTGGGAACCACATACAAAAGTGCTTCTTAACTTTTCCCAACTCTGCAATGTGCTTTCCATGTTTACCCAGGCATCATCATCTCCAGCAATCAGACTTCATTTTCCACACTGGCCAAGTGAATTCTTGATGCAGAATGAGTTTCTGTTAATGCATCTTCTGGGAAATCTTGATAATTAATGGTCTTTTGAAACAAAATATCATTAAAAATAATACCGAGCATGTTAACATCAGTTCACAGGTTGCAGCTAAGATAACCAAATTAGAAGAATGATGGGGAACCGACTCCCGGTTCTGGCAGCTGAAAAGAACATCCAGCTATTCAAGGATGGGGGAACTGTGCCCCCTCCAGATGTTTTTAGCCAATGGTCAGGAATGATAGGAGCCAACAACGTCGGGAGGGCCACAGATTCACTATTCCCTGAGCAAAATAGACTTTATTCTTTCTGTAACTGTGTTTTCATGCTGTCCTGTCCTACTGCTACTACCCAGGAAGCAGGGGCAGACTTGGGTAAACTTTTGTAATGTGGCGCTCTGTGCAAAGCCAACATTTAGCAACCCCAAATGGATCTTCTCAATTTTGCGTCCCCTCCCCGAGCTTGGCACCCTGTGCGAGGGAACCACCTTAAATTCCACACTGCATGAAGCCCCTTGCATGGGCTTCTGCTAGTTTGACTCATTCATTGAATAGTGCCCTTTGTGTCCTGGAAGGTGGGATGGAGATCTTGATCTATCATCTATCTATCTATCATCTATCTATCTATCATCTATCTATCTATCTATCTATCTATCTATCTATCTATCATCATCATCTATCTATCATCTATCTATCTATCTATCTATCTATCTATCTATCTATCTATCTATCTATGTGTGGCTGTTCCCTAAATGGCTGGACAGAGGAGATCATGCAGGAAAGCTGCAGCAGAATGGAGAACTGAACCCAGGTGTTATCTGAGCTCCATATCTTAGCAACAAGGCACCTGTTTGTGCCAAGATGTTTGAGGGCAGCCAGCAAAGCAGACCCTTTGGGGACTAACCCTGGCAATTGGCCCCATGGGCCCAAGTGCAAAGCTGCTAACATCAGCTTGGCGTATTGGCAAAGGTCACTCCAAAGCAAAGTTTTGCCATATTACACCCTTTTATGTCAAGGTGCTTATTGTTTTGAGCTTCTTCTGGCATGGAAAAGCACTTTCCATTTGCCCGGCAAGACTGGCCGGCTCCAGGTTTGATTCTGTCTGTGTCCACCGCATATGAAAGCTGCTGTCCTTTTTTTTTTCTTTTTAACCTAGGCAGCATGTGAGTCTTGCTTCCGAGGCAGGTGGAAGTAGCATGATGCCCCTTCCACTCTCTCACAATGGCTGCCGGCTTTCCTTGGATTTTGGTTATGGGACCAAGGCTTCACTTCTTCCCAGTAGCCAAAGATCAGCCACACCTCCATCTCAGGTGTGTATGGAAGCAGCAGTAACTCCTGGGTCGGAAGAAGAGAAGAAGAAGAGTTTGGATTTGATATCCCGCTTTATCACTACCCGAAGGAGTCTCAAAGCGGCTAACATTCTCCTTTCCCTTCCTCCCCCACAACAAACACTCTGTGAGGTGAGTGGGGCTGAGAGGCTTCAGAGAAGTGTGACTGGCCCAAGGTCACCCAGCAGCTGCATGTGGAGGAGTGGAGACACGAACCCGGTTCCCCAGATTACAAATCTACCACTCTTAACCACTACACCACGCTGGCTCGGAAGAAAGGTTTGTCCCCCCATGGGGATTTGATTCAGTCCATGGGGATGTAGGAGTTTCTGCTTAACAGCTCTTTGTATCACCTTCAGAAGAGGCAGGGAAGAATGGTTCAGATGCAGCAGAGGAAAAAGAAATTGTGTTTGTGTGTGTATGTTTTTAAGAAAAGAGCTCTACTGAAATTCTTAGTTGATAGCAGCCATGTTGTTGTTGTTGTTGTTTAGTCGTTTAGTTGTGTCCGACTCTTCGTGACCCCATGGACCACAGCACGCCAGGCACTCCTGTCTTCCACTGCCTCCCGCAGTTTGGTCAAACTCATGCTGGTAGCTTCGAGAACACTGTCCAACCATCTCGTCCTCCGTCGTCCCCTTCTCCTTGTGCCCTCAATCTTTCCAAACATCAGGGTCTTTTCCAGGGAGTCTTCTCTTCTCATGAGGTGGCCAAAGTATTGGAGCCTCAGCTTTAGGATCTGTCCTTCCAGTGAGCACTCAGGGCTGATTTCCTTAAGAATGGAGAGGTTTGATCTTCTTGCAGGCCATGGGACTCTCAAGAGTCTCCTCCAGCACCATAATTCAAAAGCATCAATTATTCGGTGATCAGCCTTCTTTATGGTCCAGCTCTCATTTCCATACATCACTACTGGGAAAACCATGGCTTTAACTATATGGACCTTTGTTGGCAAGGTGATGTCTCTGCTTTTTAAGATAGCAGCCACAGGCACAGGAAATCCCTCTCCCTCTCGGTTGGCATACTGGAAAGAACTGCTTTCCTTTTTGTGGCATCTACTGAGCTTCCAGCAAGCAGGTTTGCTCGCCTAGGTTTGCATTGCAGCTCATTCTGCAGACTGGACTTCATTTCGTTCCCTTGGTCTCTCTCTCTCTCTCTCTCTCTCTCTCTCTCTCTCTCTCTCTCTCTCCCCCCCCCTCTCACCCCCACATTTGCCCCGAGGCTCAGATTTAAATCTCGTTATGTCAGCTGTGTTTCAGGCATTGGCCCTCTTCCGGCATGACTCTCTCTGGCCTAATTTAGATTTAAGACCATTTCTGTACCAGAGAAAGTGATGGTCTAAGTTTTGGGGGGTAGGGTGGTGGGGTAGGGGGAGAATCCAGACTCTTTCAAGCTTTGTTTATATTCATCTCCCTGTGGCCAGCCAGACACCTGCACAAGCCATAGCACAAAGCTTTACACAGGGAAACAGTTGTCCAAGTTCCAAGAGCACTCTCAAATGTCCACAGCAACCATTAAGTGTGGTCTCTTGATTTTCATTCCCTGCATTTAATTTATTTCTCCAGATCAGGCAAGTCACATAGAGAGCCAAACTGGGAGGTGCCCAATTACACTAGAAATTGGAGTATGCATGGACATGGACACACACACACACACACACACAGTACCAGTTGGTTGTTTGACTGACGTAAAGCCACTGCCAGGTGGCCATTAACTCAACGTCTCAATAATAACCAGATGGCTGAGAATTTGTACACCTCTTCTTCAAATATCTAGTTCTCTGGTCATTACTGTGTCTGAAAGCTACAACTAGAGATCCAATTGCGACATGAACCACCAGCAACATTTCCCAAGAGCAGTCACGGACATGGCACATGCAGCCACAGTCATCTCTGCCTTGTCCTAGGCCACACTGCACACTGCAGGGCAGAAAATCCAGGTTTGCCACCAAGGTTTGCATAATGAGCAAAAATGGCAGCCTGTCAACAATATGATACACAGGTAAGCAGGTGTGGAGTCAGGGTTGTTGTTGTTTTTTGTCATCACAGTCATATTTTACATTTATAGGTCTATGCTGAAAGATGGGGTGTTGTGTGTAGCAGCTTGTGGTGTAATACAACCTCAACCAAGATGCACAGCCAGTCATGATTCCCTAGCTACATTTCTCACGTGTTTGCAAACGTTCACACTTCACGCTTGTATTCATAAATACGAATTCAAGTAACGTATGAACTGAAGTGGTCTTCCAAGTGTACAGTAGAGCTGACAGTCTGTAGTGTCAAAGACAGAGGTGTGTGTGTGTGAGTGAGTGAGTGAGTGAGTGAGAGAGAGAGAAGATGCATAAGGCATCATATGGCAGCAAACTGGGAGTGCCACTGAATATATACGTAACAAGAGGCCACATCTACTTTTGATTCCCTTAATATAACAGCATGCTTCTGAGCATGCATTTATCTCAAACATACTTTGCATTTGTAGGTGCATATTTCAAAAACCTTAGTTATATATCTAAAACATCATGTGTGCAACTCTGACTGGTTGCACTAGGGAAACAGGAGAACCACAGAAGGTGAGACCATGGCCATCCAAGGATTTGCCTGGTTAGGTTCAGATAGTAAGTTCTGGGTACCAGTAGTTGTGGTGGTACAGCATTCCCTTGGGCCATGGATCATTGGGAAGGGTGGGCTTCTGCAGGGCTAGGCACTGAGGCAGGATGGAGATTACAAAGCGCAAGTAAAGATTTCCATCCTTTTTGTGAGATGAGTAAAAAACCCAGAAAGCATTGTTTTATGCTTTTAAGAAATGCAGTCAAGGAGAACCCGATTACTGAACCTTGATCTGAATTGTCACTCCCAAGTTACCCTTTTACAGAAATAGAGCACCGCAGAAATATGCAAATGAGGAATGGTTCATTTAAATTTAATGCTAATGAGAAGATTTCCTTCTCTTTCCAGCAGAGAGCAGCTGTTCTCATTTCAAGCTGGCAAAGTGTCTCTAAATCACCTCCACAGCACTGAGGTGGACAGTGATGTCACTGTTTATAGGTTATTAGTTATTATTTTATGGACATATCTGGCACCTGCCTTTTAAAGAGATGTTCAGATGGCTCCTGGCCTTCTGCCACTGAACCTGTCCCAGTAATCCTGTCTCTCACTAGCATCCTTCCAAGTGTCAAAACACCACTCCCTCCATACAGCAGATAACTTTTAAGAAGACTTTAGGTTCTTTGTTTCCCTGCAGCTTGCTGCTGCTTTATGATCTATGGAAACAAGGACATCGCTTCTCTGTTCAGCCCTGCTGGTCAAACATAATGGAATCTGGAGGCGGGGGGACGACCCAGTGTGGACATGTTCTTGCGTGGGGGTGGGGAGCAAGAAAGGTGAGGAGGAGGAGGAGGAGGAGAGCGGGAGAAGCGTGAAGCATATAGGGAAAGGAGAGCAGAAGGTGGATGATGCAAGGATAACAACAAAGGGAAGACTGCTTTGTAAGTTAACAGCCAGTGCTAGCCCAGAACATTTTGCTTCCTGAAGCAGAGTCCAAATGGTGCCTCTGTGCAACAAGGAGAGAGATACGGGAACAACATTTTAAAAAGTTTTGCTGCGCTGTTCAGACACCAAGCCCTGCCCTCAGCTATCCTCCCGCGGCAGCCCCTTCCCCGTGAAGCAGGTTGTTTCACCCTGTGGTATGACAGCTGGTTCCAGGTGTTGCAGGTGGATGACTAAGTGATGGAAACTTGAGATGGGATGGGTTCCTGGAAGAGGGGGCAGAGGAAACGAAAGCCACCTGCAGTTGCTCCCCCCAGGGATGACTGGACAAAACAAAGCCACTTCCGCCCTACGGAGGTGGAGTTGCGGGCGTCATGGCCCCGACATGCACGCAGCAGCTGGAACCAGCCGCTGCACTATTGGGGGGATTCCCGGCTGCGTCATCCCCTGGCCAGCCAATCAGCTGACTCAGGGGGCGTGGCCTGCCCTATTTAAGGCAGGACGCGGCCGGGGATCTCCCTCTTTGCCGGCTGCCAGCTGTTCCTGCTTTTCCCACCCTCCCGCCCTATCAGGTTTTTGTTCTTTGACCTTGCTATGGACCTTGGTTGGTCACTGTTGAGGGGCCTAGTAGGGATTTTTCCACTTGGCAAATTGGCACCAGTCACTTGGTTTTCGCCTACCTCGTAGCTAATCGTCACAACTTTCTGGGTATTGGTGGTTAGGCATTGGTATTGTTCTGTAGATGGAAGAGGGGAGATAGCACCATCACCTGCCCCACATATTGAAGGGTAGTCCGATAAAGGATTCCGGGGGACGTGGCCCTTTCCGATGCCTGGGGAGGTGAGGGCCTAAGGCACGCCCCCGAGCGGTGACCCCAGGGGAGTTCCTAGTTGATGTGCATCAGCAGGACTCCCCCAACTGGTGGTTAACCCTTCCCGGACTTCAAGCGGACGGGCTGAAGTCGGATATGGTCTGTTAGGACCAATGCCTAAGCCAATACAGCTCATCACCTGTAACCAATAAAGTTGTGGCCTTATTTAGCCCATTAACCTTAATAATTGTGTCATGTGTCATTATTTCCATTGGTGGGGGCGGGAGCTCACCACACAAACTGCTGTTGTAGACAAGGTGCAGGCCTTCCTCCAGAACCTGGCCACTGGCTGCATTGTCTGGCTTGAGGGAAGAACTTTCTGGTAGAAGGGGAAGTCAATCTAAGCTGAGCTGGTAGGTGAGAGTTGGGGGAGCATCAGGGTTGGGGTTGCGGCATGTTGGGGGAAGGGGTGTATAAGTCTTTCTTCCCCCACTGTGTTCCCAACAACCCCTCCTCACAACCCCCCTACTATTAACCCTCAGAAGATTTGTAGTTTAACTCCCTGTGTCTTTTGCACAAGAGAATTGTGTCCATATATGTCAGCATTACCTTGTGGCTGCACATTAGCCATTAGCCATAAGGTGTTCATAGTCCCTGTCCCAGAAAGCCTCCAAAAGGATTTGCTTTTTCCTTATGCTTTGGCAATATTTGCGCAGTCAAAAGCCAAAGCCACGTCAAACTGAAAAGAGAAAGGGGCTGTGACTCCATCACAGGGAGGGAGAAATGTGCCACAAATTAAAAAGCAAACTCACTCAGTCTCGCATTCTGTCAGGGTTGTAGATGAGGAACGGCATTGTATTTCATTTGTGATCAGTTCATGCCTTTCTCTGTTAGATGATTAACATGCCTAAAGTTCATTTTTTTTCCAGGAGCTGAAGCAGTGAGATACCTGCTTGCCAGCGCAGATTTTGCACTAATTCAGCATCACTTAGGTGAATTGCAGAAGTACCCTGTGCCTTCCAAAATATGAATCATCATTACATGAATGAATTCCCTGGGAAATAGAACAACTTCTGCTTCAGTTTTGCTAATAAGCAGCACACGCCTTCTGTTGCAGAGCCACGGCTTCTTAAGGCTTGGTGCAACTGAGATTAAAGAAGGTGGTGCATAATAACTGCTGAACACACTCATAAAAACCCAGGAAAGGGCAGATGACCATAGCACTCAATTATTGTGGTAACCTTCAGTGCTTGCAATGGAGTAGCACTCCAAAACAGGAAGCCCAAGAAATGGAAGCATTTCCCCGCTCCCCATCAGTTCTGTAGGCTTTGCAAAATGTGCATAACTCATTCATATAAACCAAATCAGCCCAGACTAGCCAGAAGGATAATGAATTAGGGAGTGAGTACAATTTGACTGAGCTTTGGCTCTGTGGGTTAAACCACAGAGCCTAGGACTTGCCGATCAGAAGGTCAGCGGTTCGAATCCCCGTGACGGGGTGAGCTCCCATTGCTCGGTCCCTGCTCCTGCCAACCTAGCAGTTCAAAAGCACATCAAAGTGCAAGTAGATAAATAGGTACTGCTCCGGCGGGAAGGTAAACGGCGTTTCCGTGCGCTGCTCTGCTTCGCTAGAAGCGGCTTAGTCATGCTGGCCACATGACCCAGAAGCTGTACACCGGCTCCCTCAGCCAGTAAAGCGAGATGAGCGCCGCAACCCCAGAGTCGGTCACGACTGGACCTAAGGGTCAGGGGTCCCTTTACCTTTACAATTTGCTAGCTCTACAAACATATAAAATGGCAACCTATCTTTTTCCTCTTCACCAGTAACCATCCTGTTTGCCACATGTCTGGTTGATTGCACATGCCACGAATTTGGTTTTAAAACGATGTCACACTTGGATCAAAGTCAGTGTGACATTGGTATGATATTCCAGCCAGTAATCCTAAGAACCTCCCTTTCCAGTGCCTGAAAATGTCTTCTCATTGGCTTACTACAGGGAGCTAAGGAGAGAAAAGGGGATTGTCCTCAAGAAACAGTTTGGGATTCTGGCACAGTTTTAGAGCTTCTCTCTCCTATAAGGATGAAGCAGGATCCAACCACAAGTTCACCATGGGTTGCAATGAGGGGTTTGACATGCCAGCATGAGCTACGGCCCAGACAGAATCCTTTGCCTGGTTCACAGGATGCCAAACTGAACTCTACACCAACAGTCTGTACACCAAGCAGTTTCTGCTGCTTTCTCACTGCAGATCATCATCCTCATAATGAATGCAGCTTTGCCCTGTTTCTCATCTGCAACTGAAAGGACATATTCCACATCAGTGAGTATGTGGCACAGGCACATAACTTCTTCATTCTCACCATTTGCCCCATTACAAGCAGTGCAACGTCCTTGGAAGTTTGGATTGTATCCCACACAGTCTACTGCAGGTATTAAGAAGATTTTGGGGGGTAAAGGGACACCTGGCTGCTTTTTTGCGCTTTTTTTGGTGGCACGTAGGAACAAGGGATCTACCAAGGTCAGATTTATTTGACAGCTTCCCTTCTGTTTGGAAGGAGCACCTGTCAGCTCTGTCCTTTTCATCCAGAGCTTTTTCTTGCGTTCTGAGCTAGAAGCTCCCCTGGCATTTTCCAGCCTCTGAATGCTTGAAAACTGCTTCCTGCTGCAAAGGGTGTGGAGCTGCTCTCTGATCAGCCCTAGGTGGACAACAGAGCTCTCTTTTCGAGTCTGCCTGGCAGGAGCTGACCAGGCAAAAGGAGTGGGAGTGGGGGGGGAAAACATTCCTGTCCTTCGACTCTGGGGAAGCCAGAGCTCAGTGGTCCAAAAGAGATGAAGTCCCTTCTCCACCACCACATAGAGATTGGGGGGGGGGGGGGCTGGATTGATGCAATTCACATTTAAAGGCAAACCTACCTAACTTGCACAGTCTGAAACAACACGGCCACCTTTCTCGAATCTGCAGCTTTCCAAATTTTGCGATGCAGTTTTCTCCAGCCAAACAATGTATACACAAACGCAAAACGTGGATAAAATTGCATATATTGGTGTCAAACAACATACAGAAGTGCACTATATTATAGGAAGTTACTTTGCAAAAAAAAAATGTGAATATGAGGAAGAATTGCAGACAAAAATATGAATATTAGGAGGAATTTGCACCAAAATGCTGGTGAATTCTCGTAAGGATTAAAAAAAAAAAGGTGGCATCTCCCCCCCCCCAAAAAAATCATGCTGCACACCAAGGAGCTCTTTCAGTCTTAGCTTTTTTAGTAAAACACTGGCAAATGTCATAAGAGATAACATACAGTGGCTCTGAAACCAGGCAGATATTAGTTCAGCCCATGAGGAAATGAAGAGCACCAGATCGAGGCAAACTGTGTTAGGGACCTTCTGTGAAGCGCTGGAGGGGGTGAGAAGAGAGAGAGAGCTCTTTTTTTCCTGGAAAAGGGTAAGGAGGAGACAAAGCATGGCAGGATTCCTCAACAGAGCACAATGTCCTTCTCCTCCCTGTCCAAATATATATACAGTGGTACTTCAGGTTACAGACGCTTCAGGTTACAGATGCTTCAGGTTACAGACGTTTCAGGTTACAGACTCCACTAACCCAGAAGTAGTACCTTGGGTTAAGAACTTTGCCCCAGGATGAGAACAGAAATTGCGCAGCAGCAGCAGGAGGCCCTATTAGCTAAAGTGTTACCTTAGGTTAAGAACAGTTTCAGGTTAAGAACGGACCTCCAGAACGAATTAAGTTCTTAACCCAAGGTACCACTGTATATAAAAGAGAAAGGGAGGCTTTGAAGAAATACCTCTTCTGCAATCCACTAGATTCAGAAATGAAGAAGCAGAGAGCAGGGAGCAGAGCAAATAATAGAGCAGGAAGATTGTGACCCCCACCCCTCAAGACACAGACATTTCTCTAGCATTAGTGAGACCGAAGGCTCCACACTTGAATGTGCATAAACCCAAGCCCTAAATCCCAAACAGGGACACCAACAGGATTTCCTGGGTCCCGTACACTGTATGTGGATTGGGCCCCTTGCACCTGTCTCTCCCGGCAATCTATTGATAAGAATGGCTGCTTACATATTTTCATTTAGCCTACATCACAGGGCTGGTTGCAAAAAAAAAAAAGTGTAAAAAGCTGGAGGTGAAGAAAACGTGCAAAACCTTCCAGCTCCTGGGTGGGAAAGCAAGGTACAAGTATATGTCGCAAAGTGCATAAACCATGCCATACACTCCCATGGGACGCAGTGATGGCCACCAACTTGAATGGCTTTGAAAGAGGATTACACCAGGCTTCCTCAGCCTCGGCCCTCCAGATGTTTTTGGCCTACAATTCCCATGATCCCTAGCTAGAAGGACCAGTGGTCAGGGATGCTGGGGATTGTAGTCTCAAAACATCTGAAGGGCCAAGGTTGAGGAAGCCTGGATTAGACAAATTCATAGAGGTTAAGGCTATCAATGGCTACTAGGCTTGATGGCTATGCCTTCACAGCCAGAGGTGCTAATGCTTCTGAAGGCCAGTTAGTTGCTGGAAATCACAGAGGGGAGAGGGCAGATACTCCCTTAACCTTACCTGGGGATTGAATCTGGGACCTTTTGTAGGTGTACAGGGCCAGCCCAAGACACACTGCTGCCTAAGATGGAGTAGTCAAGATGCATAGTACCAAAGGCTGGACTGTCTCCGAGGACAAAAAATATATATCTCACAGGGCCTCTCCCCCATCTTTCATGGTAAAAATATAAGGCAGATAAATTGAATAGCAACCCATTTCTTTCCCTTTCATGATACCCCAAATCAGCTTCCTCACTCTGCCCAATGTTAGGGCCGGCCCTGCTGGATGTGTATGCATTCTACCACTGGACTGCCACCATTCCCCTGCCCCCAAAAGAAGGGATGTTTCATTTAATTACCTGTCACCCTCATATTCTCTGTATCTTTCCAGTTTTAGGATTTGTGTCACCAACGCAAACATATAGTATGGGTTGTATCCAACCCACTGATAGCAATGAGCTTGAGTCAGTCATGTTCATTACTTTCAATGGGTACTGTGAGTAGGACTAGCATTGGCTACAACCCAGTATGTACCACCAGTGCAAGCCTTGTCAGTGTGTGTGAATCTGTGTGATCAATAGTTACAGGTAAGTACAACTTTGTTTTTCCTCATCTATCGTTCCAGGTCCAGGTGGATTTTCTATGGCTGGCTGGCAATATTTTCACTTGGGAACAGACCAAGGAACAAAGTCACATTTTCCATCTGACTACCAGAGACCCAGGCTCTCACAAAAGTAGCAGCACAGAGGTATCTGTTCCAGCTGATATTACCTTTCCCCCTCTTTGGTTGATCTGCCATTCACAATCAAACACTTGAGCCAACTACACCTTTAAAAAATCTGCCAGATGCAGGAAATATAAGCCCCTTTAAGAGCAGTTTTTGTTCATATAAAGCAGAATATATGGGTGGAATTCAACATCATGCTATGGTGAATGTCTGGTCAATGCAAGAGTTGAGGCTTGCCAGATGGAACAATCCTCCCTCTCCTCCCCCTATGTGCCATTCTAGAGTTCCCCCCCACCCTGCCAAGCCAATTTGGGAGAGTGCTGGGGGGGGGCATGGAGGGAAGGAGAGGAGGGGAAAGCCCCATTGCGCAAGTGGAAGCCCTTGTGCAAGTTCTGCATTGATTAGGTGAATCCCACCAGAGTGTGTGTGTGTGTGTGTGTGTGTGACACCTTTTCCAGCAGTTGCAGACTAAGCCAGGAATTTAGAAATCCAATCTGTTGCCCAAGGTTTCCAGTAGAAAAGCAGTATTCACACCCCTCCTCCAAGCAGTTTGTTTTGTCTGCTTCGGTCTTGGAGGAAATGGAGATGAAGGCATTGGCTGGCTCAGACAAAATCTATTATTTCCCGGACTTGAGTCCCCACAGACTCACCGTACTGCAAGCAGGGAGAAATGGAAACACCTGGAGTAGGATTTTGACCTCACCAAGCCATATGAGATCAGCTGGAATCTTATTATAGGAAAGTTTAAAAATGCCTGCAATCAAATCCATGACTCCCAGAAAAGCTCCAAACAATAAATGTGTCCCAATGGTTTAGTGTCCAGTCAGGACAATTCAGTTAAGCTTCTCAAGCTGAAACACAGCTTTACTGGGAGACACCTTTTGCTCCCAACCCATCAGGCTTGGGGATTTCATGCACATTTCCCATTTGACCAGGAAAGAGAGAATGGAATTGGAAAAGCAGAGTAAACATACAACAACTTAGGGAAGGAATAGGGTTCTTTCATGCAAAGATGACACTGTCCTGGCTCTCACCCTCAGACACAGTATTTGGACTCAAGTCTCAGCATTAGTTCAAGGTTTCTGAGCACAATTCAAAGTGCTGGTGTTGACCTTTAAAGCCCTAAATGGCCTCAGTTCAGTATATCTGAAGGAGCACCTCCACCCCCATCGTTCTACCCGGACACTGAGGTCCAGCACCGAGGGCCTTCTGGCAGTTCCCTCACTGCGAGAAGCCAAGTTACAGGGAACCAGGCAGAGGGCCTTCTCGGTAGTGGCACCCGCCCTGTGGAACGCCCTCCCATCAGATGTCAAAGAGAACAACTACTACCAGACTTTTAGACGACATCTGAAGGCAGCCCTGTTTAGGGAAGCTTTTAAAGTTTGATGCATTATTGTATTTTAATATTTTGTTGGAAGCCGCCCAGAGTGGCTGGGGAAGCCCAGCCAGATGGGCGGGGTAGAAATAATAATAATAATAATAATAATAATAATAATAATAATAATAATAATAATTACTACAAGATACACGGTTCGTAAGTCTACAAGCACAGCTCTAAGATTCATGGCTAGGCAGTAGCTAAGGTGTTGCCCCTACACTTGGCATGCCTCTGCTGCTCTACTTTTAAAGAGTAGTGAAGGAAGAGTCATTTGTGTGCTTCCCATCCAAAGCGAGAAGACGGTACTTGCAAGTCTGTGCTCCTGCAGGCGCTCCCTTGTGATGGGACCTGAGTCAGTCCTTCTGAACCTCTGGTTCAGCCAGCCCTGCTGATTGGACATCCCTCTGCCTCCTCTGCTACCATGGGGACTTCACTCCCAAGTAGCAGGGGACAGGCTGACTTGTGATGCCCGACAACAAAGGGGCGGAAACCTCTCCCAGCTCATTACCTGAGCTCTCTCCAGTGCCAACCCTTGAATCCTCCTCTGACAGATCTTGCCAGCTCTGCCCCATCCCAGCTGATGGTGATACCAAAGCCACTATTTTAGCCTTAGACATAAGGCGTAACTGGCATCTGCCCACGTTCATCCCTGAAGTCCATGGCAGGGTAGGATTTCAAAACCAGATCTCCCACCATCCATTGCAGCTCTTGCACTGGCTGCACTGCTTCCTTAATGCATCCATCCCACCTCAAGACACAAACTCTCAAGGTGGCCTCAGGCAAACCATTATCCCTCCTCCAAAATATGGGATAATAATGATTGCTAGGCTTAGCAGTGCTATCTATGCACGATGCTTTGAACAATGAAGTTCATATTATAAGGGTAAGGAACCTGTGGCCCTCCCTGATGTTGCCAGACTACAATTCCCATCATACCTGATCATTGCTCATTCTGGCTGGGGCTGATGGGAGTTGGAGCACAACAACATCTGAGAGGCTACAGGTTCCCTAATCTGCACTATAAAATTTCCTCCTCCTTCTCCTCATTTTGATGATGATGATGATGATGAAAAGGCATAGATATAGGAAAACAACGATAACAGGAGATATATTTTGTTGTGTTCTCGGTGCATTTAGGAGTGCAGCAGCTTGTTTAACTCTCAAAGTGGGGTGCCTACTATGAGAACAAATGTACAGGTGAGAACTTCCTTTAGTTGAAAGTGAACCTGCCTTTGCCCACTTTTGTAATGCTGTTAGGAAGCGCTTTTATTTGAACTTCTTGATGTTCCAGCAGATGTAGTTAACCACCTGCCACCTGTCCTTTGGACTCCAGCCCCAAAACAACTCATAAAAAGAACTTGCTATCTCTGGCAGATCAATCATTATGCAAACACACAAGCTTCTCTTTGACACCCGGTTCAACACTTTTGAGGCAGTGCGTATTAATACTGTAACTGGGGCGGTGGTGGGTGATGACAGTTTGCCTGCTAACTGGCATCCTGCTGCTTGCCTTATCTGTTCTTGTGAAAAGAAAGGCTGTCAATTTGCAATTTGCCATTTTTAAAAAATTTTAACCCAAAATAGCCTATCAACTCACTGGACCCAATTCCCCACAGTGTCACTAGCAAGATCTGCTGGAGCTGTTTTGACTTTGTTTGGCCAGTAGGGGGTTCTGTCTGCAATGGAACCTGTTGCATCTATGAGCTTCTCTCCGGGCTAGGCCACTAAGAGAGCAGCAAAAGGAGCCCATTCTTCCCAGAAGCATCTGCTCAGCAATTGTTCAATTACTTCACAAGTGGGATGGCATGACGGTATTGCACAACCATGTGGAATCCTATTGGGGCCTAGTCCTATCGCTGCGGGCCAACGCCACCATCTGCTGACATCAAGAAGCAGGCGAGGTGATATGGTGGGGCAGGCCTAGCCTGGCCTGTGTAGTACATATGTGTCTTCCTGGAGATCGATGGTGGCAGAGAGCAGCACATTCCCTTTCAATGGCAGACACAGGCTGTCCAAGAGAGTCGACAACTTTTGCTTTCAACAATACAGTGGTACCTTGGTTCTCAAAAGCCTTGGTACTCAAACAACTTGGAAACAAACACTGCAAACCCGTAAGAAAGTGTTCCAGTTTGCAAACATTTTTTGGAAGCCAAACATGCTCAGTTTTGAGTGTTACACTGAGGTCTGTCTGTTTTTGCTATTTATTCTGCATTTTTTGTTTTTGCTGCTTTTTTTGTTTTGTTTTTGTGACTGTGTGGAACCCAGTTCAGCTACTGATTGATTGATTGATTAATTGTGTGACTGCAGTACATTGTTTATTGCTTTCATTTTATGGATCAACGGTCTCATTAGATAATAAAATTCATGTTAAATTGCTGTTTTAGGGGTTGTTCTTAAAAGTCTAGAACAGATTAATCCATTTTGCATTACTTTCTATGGGAAAGTGCACTTTGGTTTTGGAGGTAAGGTTCTGTCGGGCTAGGCGGTCAATAAGTCTAATGTTTACTGGTTCACTGGACACTTTTCAGACCCTTATAAAGTCTAGTGCCATAAACAATTTTTTTTCCTGTTTGGACCAGTTGACAATCCCAGAACTGCACATGGTATGCTGGGGCAGTCTGCACTGCCAGAGCTGGCCAAATCCTTTTGCTACCTGAGGTATAGGATAAGATGGTGCTGTCCCGTGTGCAGAAGCTGACCAGACTGACAGTAGAACCTTATCTCAATGTTGGCAAAGGGGCAGTGCCCTCTTCCGTACTTGAGGGCAGCAGTCGGTGAGCTCTGGGGGCACACAACTAGCTGTATGACATCTCTCTCCTCCAACATTTTGACACTGCTTTCCGCCCCTAGCACCCACCACCTAATGTCTGCATAAAGGTAGGGCTGGGCCCTGTGCACAACATAGCCCGGGGAGGGGGGGGGCTCTCCTGCTTTCCCCACTTTCTGCCAGGCTGGTGACAGGTGGAGAGTTCAGTCACCTCAGCTCCACACAATTAAAGCACTCTTATACAACTCAAACAGGGATGCAGGTGGCACTGTGGGTTAAACCACAGAGCCTAGGACTTGCCGATCAGAAGGTCGTGGTTCGAATCCTTGTGATGGGGTGAGCTCCCGTTGTTCAGTCCCAGCTCCTGCCAACCTAGCAGTTCAAAAGCACATCAAAGTGCAAGTAGATAAATAGGTACCTCTCCGGCGGGAAAGTAAACAGCGTTTCCGTGCGCTGCTCTGGTTCGCCAGAAGCGGCTTAGTCATGCTGGCCACATGACCCGGAAGCTGTACGCTGGCTCCCTCGGCCAATAAAGCGAGATGAGCACCACAACCCCAGAGTCAGCCATGACTGGACCTAACGGTCAGGGGTCCCTTTACCTTTTTATACTACTCAAACAGCCATGGCTTTCACCCAAAGAGTCCCAGGAACTGTCATTTCTTAATTACAGTTAGCAAACCAAGAACTCTGAGCATCCTTAGCAAACTTCAGTTCCCAGGATTCTTTGCATGAAGGTGTGGCTGCTAAAGTGCTATTGGAATGCTTTAGATGTATGTTGCAGGTGTGACCCGCACACCCTTTCCTTGCCGGCCTTGTTTATTTCTTTATTCGCTGCTTTGTGCCCTGCCAGCTCAGCTACAAAGAGCCCTCAACTCGGCTCCCTTGCTCTGTTTCTCCCTTGCATTGCTCACAGCCGCCAGATGTTCTTTTGAACTATTGTTGTGTTGCGTTTATACAAAGATGCATATTTCTCCACCAGCTTTTGGAATAAAATCTGCAACTATTTGTCTCTGTGGAAAAACAGCCACCACCACCACCAGACCAAGGGCTCTTTCCCACATGGATCAGTTGTTTGAGGACTGACAGTCTATTGACTATGCACTGTCCATATGCCTGACTTGGTGGTTGTGGTTGTGTTGCAGGGACTCTGCATTTTCTGAGCTTTCAAACCACAATATTTTTAAAACCCTGGGAAAATGTGATACTTCCCCTCCCTCCTCCCCTGGGCAGCACATCCATTAGAATGTGGTTGCACATGCAGACTGCTTCCAGTAACTATTACTTACCATAAAAGCAGTCCACACACGCACACACATACACACACACACACACGTATTAGTGTAAGATGATTCCCATGGACAGCAAAAAAACAGGTGGAGGTCAGTCCAATCCTATGCATGGGTATTCAGACATGTGTATAGGGATCTAACTGGGGAATCATCCTGAATCTCTGTTAACGCCACTCATGTGGCCCACCTCCCCTGTTGCAGCTCTGCAGGAGGACATTCTCAATTAGCTAAGCCCCCAAGGAGTTGTGTTTTTCAGGCATTCAGCAGCTGAATACCTGCCTGTTCATAAACTGCATGTGTTTCTCCCCTGCTCCCCTACCAACTAAGAAGAGTTAATAGCATTAACCATTTTAAGAGATCTGGCTTCCTGCCTGTCATTAACATTGTATTGCATAACAGGGGATGAATTTAATACCCAGGGAGCTGTGGTGCAGAATATTCATATGCCAGGAACCAAAATGAAGTAAATGCAAATCTTCATTACCAGTGGAGGATGTTAAATATTGATATTTTCTTCTTGATGCATAAGTCTGGGACACATGAAACTCAATTACAAGACAACTAAAAATGCCTTAAATTATACATAAACAGCAACAAAACGAAGGGAGACAAGCTCAACTTTGCAAAGCACAAACATCAAGACTAAACACGGAACAATGAAATGAGATCTGTCACACAATACAGTGAGAGCTGTCTTCCAGAGTGAAAAGGCAATTAGAAATGACGATGCATTAGGCTGAGTTCCTGCACAGCAGCAGCAGCAGCAGCAGTTGGGGTGCTTAAGTCTTGCTGAAATCAGCAAACAACCCAACTATGACCAGGATGACATTGAAACACGTGCTGGTTGCGTTTCTGTGTGGTTGCTGGATTCCCTACCAAGCTTAGGTCAAGATAATAGTAAATGCATTCCCAGCTCCAAACGTTCCTTGGATTTAAAACTCAGTTTTAAATTACCATATTTTTCGCTCCATAAGACGCACCTGACCTTAATACGCACCTAGTTTTTAGAGGGGGAATGCAAGAAAAAAAATATTCTTTGAAGGGAGCGCTGAGCAGAGCCTGTATGCATCCCAGGCTCTTTAAAGGGAGCGCGGCTCTTGGGGGCTTTTGCGGGAGGTGGGGGAAGGGACAGAGCGCAGCTAAGCCAGAAGCTAGAACACTGAGAGGGAGCGCAGTGATCCCTCTCGCTGTTCTGGCTTCTGGGATAGCTGCGCAGCCTCTTCAGGGCAGTGGGATGAAGGCTCCCCGCTGCCCTGAAGAGGCTGCGCCTGGCTAAGCCAGAAGCTAGAAGAACGAGAGGGAGCGCTGCACAGCGATCCCTCTTGCTGTTCTGGCTTCTGGGATAGCTGCGCAGCCTGCATTCGCTCCATAAGACGCACACACATTTCCCCTTACTTTTTAGGAGGGAAAAAATGTGTCTTATAGAGCGAAAAATACGGCATGTCCTTTTTTTTTTTTTTAAAGGGTGCTTTCTCATTGGTTTGCCAGCCATTTAAGCACACAAATGTGCTCGCTATTTTCCTTGCCACAGAGAGAGTTGCCGCTTCTTCCACTGACCTTTCTCCTCCTGTGGCTTTAACAGCAGCTAGGTATGCAAGACATTAAGCAGGCGAAGCTTTTCCTGGAATGGAGATGGAAATGGCATATTTCTATGTGCCGAGCTTCTGTGAGAAGCTCACTTAAAG
Organism: Podarcis pityusensis; assembly: GCF_964106645.2. NCBI lineage: Eukaryota > Metazoa > Chordata > Lepidosauria > Squamata > Lacertidae > Podarcis > Podarcis pityusensis. The sequence goes on from NC_138029.1 coordinate 33,392,393, forward strand.
GTGGCAACCCTTGCAACAGCAAATGTTAGAAGACTAATGGGTGGCTTTGTGGCTACAGCCAGAGTTGGGGTATCAGATATGGAGGACCAGAGAGGTTGTCTCTTGCGGACGGTAAAAAAGATGGGTTTCCTTTTCACAGGCTGGCACTGTGACACCAGCTCTAGATGGGAGCAAACCAAGACATTAAGATGATGATTGTTTCTATAAATAGGCAAGTCTGAAAGCATATCCTGGGCAATTCAGGCCTATGAGCATCTCAGAAACCCCTTTCTGGGCCCAGCGAAACATTTTCCACATTTAGGTAATCAGGCTGCAACTTATTAGCTTTTAGAAATAAAAACCTTCATGAAAATCCCTTGGGATAGTTAAGGATGCAATGCTGCCTGCAGTGAAGACAACAATACAGCACAGAACGAGGAAGAAGGCAAATGGCTCTAGATTATGAAAACAATATTTGACCATGAGATATATGGAGGGACCATGCCAGGGACAGGGAGCCTCTGTAGCTCCAGATGTTGAGCTCCAGCTCTCATCAGACCCAGCCAGCATGGCTCACGGTCAAGGATGATATATCGGGGGGGGGGACGACGACATTTCCCAGCCCTAGATTATATAATGACTTATGGAAATCAGGTGCAGTTAATAACGAGAGTGAAAGCAAGAGTGAAGGAGAACATGGTGGCGCAGGGAGCAATAGATGTTCAGGCATGTGTACGTTACAAACATAAATCAGATGAATGGCTAGGGTTTCTGCTAGAGTGGCCAGCTGCCCTACTGTACAGAGGACAGCCCACTGTTTGAAAGGCTGACAGATCTAAGCCTGGCTTAAAGATAAAGAACTACGAGAAAGGATAGCAGGGGCTATGAAGTTGCCCAACCAAGGCAACTTCTGGAGAGAGGAGTGTACAGCCACACAGGTTACCTGGTTAGATACATTGAGTGCAATCATAGGTGTCAACTTTCAGATTTGAAAATAAGGGATCAGCAGCCTCACCTGTCCTGGGGACAGTCTACGGGATATCTAACAATCCGGGATAGCAGTGGGAAGCAGCGGGAAACGGTGCTGGAATAAGGGAATTTTCCACAAAAAAAGGGAAGGTTGACAGCTATGAGTTGAATCCAGCATCATGCTAATGCAATTGCTTTGTCTGTGCAAGAATTTCTGCCAGCTAGATGGAACCATCTCCTCTCCCACCACTCTGTTCTGTTGTTCTCCCACCCTACTGACTTGATTTGGGGTGTAGGGGCACAGGGAGGGGAGGGGTAAAGCCCTATTGTGCTAGCCTATCTAGTGTTGCCTTCCACTAGTGCAGCTTTTTAATTGAATCCAGCCCGCTGAACCTCTATTCTTTTTACATTACAGTAATTATTTCTAACTGTACACCCATACATATAAAATTAGCTCATGCAAATTTCATGTAAATCTGTGTCCTTTGGTTTGGTGATGCATCTCCTCTTCTTTGGCAATGCATAAATGGTTACCTCAAGAAACCCTGGGAATGGCCGCTCTGTGAGATAGCTGCAAGTTTCTAGCAAAGTTTCCAGCATCTCCACGAAAGGTCCTGTTCTCAAGGTCCCTTGGAAGAAAGTCTGGCTATTGAAAGCTGGTTTAAATTGCAGCTTAGATGAGACTGCAGCCAGCTGATTGGGAGAGAGGGAGTTCAGCTGAATTAGATGGATTCTTCCAAGAGACTCAACCTTAGAAGATCAAAGCAGCCCTGCTAGATCAGGTCCAAGATCTCTCTAGTTCAGCATCCGGCTCTCCCAGAGGCCATCCTGATGCCTGTTGGAAACCTATAAGCAGAACCTTAGCACAACAAGACGGTTTGTCATTCCCAGCAAATAGCTATCAGAGCCATACTGCCTCTGACTGCGGTTAATAGCCACTGATGGCCAGTTTCCTCACAACACCTGGAGGGCACTAGGTTAGAGAAGGCTGCCTTATTCACTTCATGACATTGGGAATGAAACTGGGTAAATACCATTGGCTTTATGGCTTTGCCACTGTTTCTATGGTGTTTTACAGCAGGACTGGGGAACCTGTGGCTCTCCAGATGTTGTTAGACTACAACTCCCATAATCCATGAGCATTAAACAGGCTGGCTGCGGTTGCTGAGACTCGTAGACCTGGAGGCCACAGATTCTCCCATCCCTGCTTTAGACTTGAAAGCATTCAAAGTGCTTTGGAGAACAATGGTGCTTGATAACCCAGCTAACACACTGCTGGACAGCTCCCGTCTTGGTCATTGTTCAGCTGCTCAGTATTTACACTCACTAGTTCAGCTAGACTACTATCCTGCCCAGAAGACTGGGAATGGCACACCTACAAATTGTCCCTTACCACTTTGCAGCTGAGGAGTGTTAACCAGGACCCCTTAAATGTGTGTTAGCCACCCAACGTGCGTTACAGTTAAATGAAAGAGGAATAGTCCACGACAACAGTAAGCAATTCATACTGGGATTGATCGTCTATAATTGACCTCAAAAGGACATAAAATAATGTAACACACAAAGCCCAGCTTCTACCACTTCATATTCCATGTGTTCTCCTACAACAAAGAAGTCTATTATTCCATGGAATTCCATTGCTTCTCTTTCGTATGGAGTGTGCAAGATTGCATGCACAGAGGTGTGTGCATCTGTGTGTTTTAATTTGTTGAAACAGCATTGAGGTCTAGTGGACCCCAGTCAAAGTGAACAGGGTGGAACAAAACATCATCTATCCAGGGCACTGAAGCTTGTAAATGATCCTCACAGGTGAAAACTCTGCATGAAGTTGTCCAGTATTATCTATACTGACTGGTAGCATTTCAGAGTCTTGGATGTGGATCCTTCCCAGCTCACCTTCCTGATGCTAACTGGGGATGCTAGGGACTAAACCCATGGGTGGGCAAACTAAGGCCCAGGGACTGGATCCGGCCTAATCACCTTCTAAATACAGCCTGCGGATGGTCCAGGAATCAGCGTGTTTTTACATGAGTAGAATGTGCCCTTTTATTTAAAATGCATCTCTGGGTTATTTATGGGGTCTGCCTGGTGTTTTTACATGAGTAGAATGTGTGCTTTTATTTAAAATGCATCACTGGGTTATTTGTGGGGCATAGGAATTCATTCATTCCCCCCCCCAAATCTAGTCCGGCCCCCGACAAGGTCTGAGGGACAGTGGACAGGCCCCCTGCTGAAAAAGTTTGCTGACCCCTGGACTAAACCTGTGACTATCTCGGTGCAAAGCACGCGCTGCACCACTGAGGCCATCCAATAGCACAATAGCCACTTTACATTGCTGAACACGTTGAGATATAGAGGTGTTAAGATTTTTTTTTTTTTTAAATCATACCTCTAGGAGGCTTTGAAGGAAGAAGCGCATGCCTAAGGTATCATTGCGAACTCTAAATACCATTCTCATAGAGTTGGACTCCTGTACCATGAACAAAAATCCTCAATAAAATATCATTAAATTGGGTTTACTTGTCGATCTCATTTTGGTGAATCGTTTTTGTGCTGTGTTGTAACTCAGCTGTTCTGAGCTCTCATGAGCTCTCAACAGAAGTGCAGAATATAAATATGCCTAATAATAATTTTAAAAAAATAAATCTCCCCCCCCCCTAAATTCATGTCCCACCACTTCCCACTGTAATAACAAGGAGTAGGTGAGTTTTGAACAGAAGAAAAGCCCAGCTGGATCAGTGTGGCCTATCTAGCCCAGGATCCTGTTCTCACAGTGGTCCTCCAGATGTCCATGGGAAGCCTAGCAGCTGGTAACCAGAGACAGGCTGCCTCTGACTCTGGAGGGAAAGTGACCCCAAGGTTTGGCACAAATGAACCTTCCTGTCATAATAAATGGCACCACATTAATCAAATAGGGAGGGGCAGGCCTGAGCCATGGTATCTCTTGTTTCAGAAAACAAAGCACAGATGGGTGTGTGTGTGTGTGTGTGTGTGTGTGTGTGTGGTTATAGCAGATCACAGGCCGAACATGAATCAGCAATAATGTGCTCCCCCTACCCCCACCCCTCCCATCCGTCCACAATACCAAAATGCCATTTTGAGCTGCATTAGCCAAAAAAATTAAAAAAGGGGAGGGGGAGGGGGGAGAAGCATTCTATCCAGAACAGAGGAAGGAATAGCATTGCTCCACTTGGCACCACTTAAGGCTAAGCCGAAGAAGTATTATGTTCGGCTCCCTTTGCCAGATTTTTAAGGAGGATGTGGACAAATTGGAGAGGATTCAAAGGGGAGCAACAAAGATGTTGAAGTGTTTTGAATGCAAGAAAAATGAGCGTGGACCAGAAAGAAACTGGGTACATTAAGCCTGGAGGAAAAAAGGATTAACAGTTTTCACAAGTTTAAAAGGCTGCTATAAAGAAGATAGAGGATACCTCAGGGAAGGACAGAAATCAACGGGTTTAAGCTGCAACTTTGTAAGAACAGTTGGCCAAGGAAACAAGCGGCCTTGGGGAGTTATTTTATATATATTTCCCTGGATATTTTTTTTTTCCGGAGAAACTGAATAATTTCTTTTCTGGTATGGTTTGGATCAGGGCCAGATTAAAGGATACGGGTCCCTCTGCTCAGCTACATCCCAGGGTCTTATGCCTCTGCTTTATAGTTTATCAGCATCTACATACAGTGAAGGGTGTGGAAAAATGTAGTCCCCCCCCCCACCCTTTATTGCATTTTTATCCCCTGAAAGCAGCTAACAACCAGAAAATACATATATAATTAATAAAGCATTTGTGAAATCATTTGCTCCGTTCTGCCCACTGGAATGGTTTATATCCTGGTTCTTGCCCTTCACCACAACAGCTGCGGGGTCCATACCTATTAGCTACTACCAATGCTGTAGAGGAGGGAAGGGCAGCAGTGGATGGAATTGGTTTGCACAGAAAATGCACAGCTGTCCAGGATGGCTTACTTACACAAGCCATCCTTTCCCAGCACCCCATCAGCTCCAGCCACTATGAACAATGGTAAGAGATTATAGTTCAGCAACATCTGGAGGGCACTGATGGCATGGTCACTGGTGAACACAGACTACTAGTGCTGTTTGCATAAATAATAGGCAGCTGCAATGATGTTCCAACAGAACTGGGCTTCCCACCTTTCTTCACTTGCCTTGAGTGAATGGCAGATAGCAATGATGACCCTCCCCACTCCCAGCCACCAATCAAGAGTGGCAGCAGAGAACAGCAGAATGCATTCCTGGAAGGGGGGGGCGGGCATTGCTGTTGGAATCATAGGACTGCAACGGACCTGAAGACCATGATCCAATCTTACTCACCGCACATTCCCGGAACTACTCCGTCATCCGCTCATGACAAGTCGAGAGATGGAACAGTTAATAAGGTGCCCCACGCTAAATTTGGCCATGCACTTCAAGAACAATTTAATGAAATGATCCCGGTGTGCCACATATCACACACGGCCAAATAATTCCACCTTAACGAACAAAACCCATCAGCCTCGCTAGCTAAGCTGGGATTTCTGCTCAGGGACAGAAAATGTGAAGCAACCACTATGCTACATTGGCTCCCAGTACGCTTCCGAGCACAATTCAAAGTGTTGGTGCTGACCTTTAAAGCCCTAAACGGCCTCGGTCCAGTATACCTGAAGGAGCGTCTCCACCCCCATCGTTCTACTTGGACACTGAGGTCCAGCTCCGAGGGCCTTCTGGTGGTTCCCTCACTGCGAGAAGCCAAGTTACAGGGAACCAGGCAGAGGGCCTTCTCGGTAGTGGCGCCCGCCCTGTGGAACGCCCTCCCACCAGATGTCAAAGAGAACAACTACCAGACTTTTAGAAGACATCTGAAGGAAGCCCTGTTTAGGGAAGTGTTTAATGTTTGATGCATTACTTTTCTTGGAAGCCGCCCAGAGTGGCTGGGGAAGCCCAGCCAGATGGGCGGGGTATATATTATTATTATGTCCTACCCAGTACCCTGTTTCATCCTGCCTATCTCATCTTCCTCTACCCAAAGAACCTTCTCTGATACATGGAACATTTGCTTCTCCATGTTGGCCAAACTATGAATATTCTAAGTTTTCCTTCTGCCCAAGGACCTCAGGCTATATGAGGCCTTACTCCATGTAGTTCCTAGCATAGTAGTTAATTCAGAGCTGGTGTAATGGCCAGTGTGCAGGCAATGTGAAAGCATGATTCTTCAAGCAGTATATTTCCATGTTTCAGTCCCAGTTGCAAGCAGTGAATTGTTTCCAGGGGGGAGAAGTGGGATAAGGTCCTCGGTGAACCCAGGATGATATCTTGGCTTGTGTTTATTTTTAATATAAATGTGCCTAGCAATAAAAACTCCAGGGGAGAGAACAACTGATAAGCAGGGTGTAATACAGTAATTGCATTGACTCTACTGTCTGGACTGCTATACTCTGGTCTGTTTTTCCATTTGCTGTTGGGCCTATCTGCATGCTGTATGTAAATGCATGGAACAGTCCTCCAGCGACCTAGTGTTTAAGGAAAATCCACTTTGTGAGGGGCAATTTGGAGCAGAGAAGTAGCAGGCGAAGTGGGCTTCTCCACTTCATATCACTCCCCTAAGCTCCTCCCCACCCCCACAAGGTTCCAAGCATGTGTGGCGATCACACAGGGTCCCCAGATGTTTCACCGTCTATTGATCCCTGTGCCACCACTTTATTTCTCGCTGCCACCACCCAGGCCCTAGCTGGTACAATACTGAGTCCAGTCAGGGTTAAATTGGAATGTAAACTTCTGTTTATTTATTGCGGTTTAACAAGCGTGTGTGTCAGGGGACTGCCATCAGTGCCGGAGGGAGAGAGCAAAAGCCAGAGGGATTCCAGAGAGCGTCCAGGGATCAGGAGAAGCAGCTCCTCTTCTGGGGAAGAGAATCAGTGTAGCACCAGTGGAGAAGGGGGGCAGGTGGTGGAAGTGGCGAGGTGGTCCCATGACTCCTCGCCTGGGACCAGCGGGGAGAGTAGGGGTCCTCCGTTGTCCACGCCCTCTCAGCGCAGAAGGCTTTCACGCAGAGAGGGTACGCGGAGACTAGGCGTCAAAGAGCTTCTTTGCTGGAAGAAGTTTAAGAAACGCCCACTCACGGATTCTGCCAGCGACTGAGTCAGCCACGGGTGAGTGGCGGTCCGGACAGATAAGGTTTACTTTGGCAGCCCAGCCAGGTGTTTGCACCCAGCCAGGGAGATAGTTGCCTGCTTACGCACAAGCAACCCCCTTAGAAACCATTACAGTGTGGTTTCATAAACGGTATCGGTCAATTACAATCATGGGGTGCCTATCCAGACCTATAACTTCCGCTACCTGCTCTCACTCACTAAACCACCTCTCAGATATTTACTTGTCTTCCTAGCTCCTAACTGTTCCTGACTCAGCTTATTTTGCTACACTAACTCAACCTACCCACATACTCTATCCCAATTCACTCCCACTCCAACCAACCAACCACCCAACTCCCAACGAACTCCCTTCTTTGCCCCTCCCAGAGCTGGTTTTATAGTCCCTCTGACTCCACCCCCTGGGTTCTGATTGGGCAACCTGTTTAACTATTTCACCTCCAGCACTCTCATATGTTAACGTCACAGCATGTGCATTTGGAATCGCACATGGAGAAAAGCCGTTCCGGGAGATCGGAGGCAGGGGAGGAAAAGTTAAAGGCCCCTCGCATACTTTTCAACTGCAAACTACCGTTTCTCAAAGCTCTGCTATCCAGAAAAACAAGCCATTCTTTACGCATGTTTTTGCATAAAATGTCGTTTAGTCCTGTATTATGTTCATGATGTTGGTGGGTGGGAAGCAATTGGCCACTTCCACCCATATGCAGTCAGCTGATGGTTGCATATGGGTGGGTTCTGGTCCCTGATTACTGAAGGACAACCACTTTCACTGTTATAGCTTCAGCGTAGGAGACTATAATGAGCAGTTCAAAGGCCTTCTAACTTATATGGTGCACTCACTCTGTACAAGTTGCAATTTAATGTGTGCTTGAGCTTGAAGAAGCAATTCAGGATTAACTAGGCCAGAAACTGCAAAGGGACCCTGGAGACAAAGAAAATGGGAGGAAAGCATTTGCATACTCCAGGTTTATGTGGTTCTTGGGATAGCTAGTTGAGAACATGGCCAGCGTTGCTAGTTGTTTCCTATTTGCTCTTCTTCAACTCATCATATACAACACAAATTCCCAAAATGGGGGATGGGGAACCTGTGGTCCTCCAGTGGTTTCACACAATATGAAATAGTGCTGAATAATACAACTTAGAACTGTGCGACCTTTTGGAACTAAAGCAAAACTCCATAGGAAGGGTCAGAGTAAAATGATGGGCAATATTCAATGTTAGTTGTACTCAGAGTAGACCCGTTGAAATTAATGACTTAAGTTACTCCTTTCCATGTATTTCAAAGATTAACACTGGATATCACCTGATGCGCCTAGCGTTAGGGCAAGGTGCTGAAATATCACTAGTTTTGCTGACAAGGTCAGGAGAAGAATTTAGAAGATTAGGGAGATGGATGTTGGAAGAAGATGGGATGTGTGTCTCTTTTTGTGAGTCTCCCCAGTGCGGTGGACAAATGTTAGACTTGAAAGTGAAGCTGATGGGCCAGAGTAATGTGGAGTTTCATAGCAAGGTTCAGCACTGGAAGACAATGTCACAACCCAAAGACATGTTCTGGGTATAATATTTGTGATCACATTCACTGTAGCATGGCTTGTGAAAGTTTGTTCTCTGCATCAAATGCTACAGCAGCAGTATGAAAACATTTAGCTATGGATTTGCCCCAAGCAGCATAACATTGAAAGCCCAGCACCACATTTCCATGGACAAGCATCAGGTCCTTCTCATTCAGTGTCATTTTCCCCAACCTCTGTCAAGCAACAATGATATGGGAAAGACCAGGGGATTGGATCTGCCCATTTAGTTCTACATCCACATTGCCACAGAAACATGAGAGGAGTCTGCGGTTAAGTGTCTCTCTTCCCTATTACATGGAGGGCGACACTCAGCGTAGGGTTGCCTTATTTCATAAAGTGAAAATCCAGACAAAGTGAGCTTTTTCCAGAGGGTCCCACAAGCCTCCTAAAAATTTTTTTGGGGTGACAGGGGACTACAGGGGGAGGAAAGAAAGAATAATCCCTGCTGCATGAACAGATACCTGGTCATGCTACATGTAAAGTCACTTACCACCTCAAAATGCTTTGCACATAATCTGAAAACAGTTTCAAACCATTATCTAATCATTTTAGCTATAAGCATAACATCACACACACGCTTGATCATTAAGGTACTTGTTTGGCCCAAAGCAAGTTTCTGAGTCAGGTTGTGATACTGTAACTAATTTTAAAACAAAAAAACATGCTTTTCGTTGCTAAAATTCCACAGAGTTACTGGCTTGTGGCAATGTCGTCCCATGTAAATAGCACGGCCATGGATTTGAACTTTTGATAATGCAAATAGTTTAGATGCGTGCTATATTGCGCAAGGAAATAGACTATTAAAAGGTCTTTGCGAAATATTTCTTAAGAGTTGGAAGGAAATCAACTCTAAAGAACTCCCAGGTTTGCCTGAGCTTACTGTCAGTCAAAGGCAGCTTCCTTCTCATTATCCAGGTTCCTTTTCTAAGTCAGGAGAACATGAGAACTTCCATGACATGATGTGATGGGACGATGAGCTGCTTGTGTGTAAAATCCTAGTCCCTCAGAGTTTGGTCAAGTTTGCAAACCTCTGTCTGTAACGGAGCCCCTTAAACATGGCTCCGTCAGTCGCTGGCAGATTCCGACAGTGGTTGCTTTCGGAATCGCTTCCAACATAAAAGCTCCTTAACGGAAACACGTCTTCTGGACTCTCTGCGTGACAGTTTCCGGCGAGGAGTGGGTGTCCCTACAGGAGGTCCTGAAACCTCCCCACTGTTTTCGCTGGAAGTGTCTCTGAGCCATCCCTCCAGCTCCCTTTCCCTCAGCTCAGCTCCTCTCCCCCTACTGGTTCCCTCTTCAGCTGCTGAGTCTCTCCCAACCTGTGTGAGCCCTTTCACTTCCCTTCCTTCCGATGGCAGTTCCCTGACACATGAAAACCCAGCTTTGCTGTGGATTTTAAATCACAGATAGGCAAGAAGACACCTATCTAACAAAGCAGAATATATTTGCAACAATAACTATTACTCTACTGGAAAATCAAAAGGCTGTTATGAGCTCCGTAGTACCATAAAGTCATGATTTTAAAGCTGATTTCTCAGTCAATTTTCAGGTGGGGTGTTGTTTTTTCGTTTGTTTTTGGCACTATCTACCAGCCAAATTTCTTTTGACATTTAGCATCTCTCCAGAACAGTTTGAGTCTTTTGCAGGTCTATTCTGCAACATGCTGTTGACACCATAATAGTGCATTCATGGTGGATTTGTAGTGGGCTGTCCACACACCATTTCTTTCAATAAGTGGTTTTGCATTGCTTCCTCAATGCTATCGTGTTATTGCAATTTGGAGGAGCAACTCTTGCACTACAAGACAATAAAAGTGGAACAACAACAACAACCACCCCTCCCTGAAAAAAATGCAACATAAAACCTTCTGGGGATTTCAAAGAGGATGTTACAGGACATGCACTGACTGGACATGCACTTGAATAAGTATAAAGGTATGCCTCCCCCCAAAATAACTATTGTCGGTGCAAGCAGTGTAGGACGTGAGATTGTGTATAACCAACCTGATACCATCATGAGCACAAATGATCACGAATGTAATGTATGATAACAACAACATCTGGAGTTAGTAATTTATAACTAATAGGAATCACAAGTGGTGATGTCTTCCATCTTTTCCATCCTGGCACTGTGGAAGCCAAATGCATTTCCATTTGATTTTCACGGAGAAGCAGAGAGAAAAGTAAAAGCCACAGCTGCTCCCATTTCAGATGCACAAGCAACCTCATGATGTTATATTACTTTATTAATTTATTGCATGCATACCCCCTCCTTTCTCCCAAGAAGTCCAAGGTAATGCACATGGCTCTCCTGCTCCGTGTTATATGCATAACAGTCCTATGGGGTTAGTTAGGCTAAAAGAAATGGACCCAAGGTCACCCAGTGAGCACAATGGTTGGGTGGGGATTTGAACCTGGTGTCCTCCGGTCCTAGTCTGGAACTCCTTTTTTATAGTTTTTATTAATTTTTCAATTTCACATCTCAAAATAAACATCTTACATAGTACCATACATTCAATGACTTCCCTCTTTCCCCTTCTATGGTTCATTATCCACCATCCCTGTATATTTTACTGTAGCCATTTTATTCAGTTCTCCTATCTTACATCACTCAAGTGTTTATTATACGGTTGAATTTACTTTAATGCTGCCAAAGTTTTCAACTGTGTGCAATTATTTTCCGTATAATACTCAGCAAAAAAATAAAAAATCCACTTCGCTTTAAATACATGTTCTTCTTGCTTTCTTATTCTATATGTTAGGCCGGCTAGTTCTGCATATTCTATAATCTTAACCTGCCAATCCTCCTTACCTGGGACCTCCCTCACTTCCCATTTTTGGGCTAACAAAACTCTGCTCGCCATTGTTGCATGCATAAATAAGTTTTTCTGGCACCTTGAAACCTCTGTCTGAATGATTCCTAGCAAAAATGCCTCCGGTCTTTTAGGCAAAGTTGTTTTAAACATTTTTTTCATCTCGTTATAAATCATTTCCCAATACTCTTTAACCTTTTTACATGCCCACCACATATGAAAAAAAGTTCCTATTCTGGAACAGCACACTAACTCTCTCACCATCTCCATAATGACGCTGAATTTGAATGCTGATCCAATGAATGTTTTTGGTGTGTGTGTGTGTGTGTGTGTGTGTGTGTGTGTATATATATATATATATATATATATATATATATATATATACAGTCTGACACACACCAACTGCGAATACATCAGGATGGCATTTCAGACTACACATGGAACTTGTAGTTTCAGCTGACCTGAAACTCATTTTCAGTCCTGCAGCAAAGTTCATAGTGTTTTGGTGCAGAAACTGAAGAGGGGTCAGTTCTCTCGCATTCCCCCACCACTGCCCTGCCCGGAATGTATGCTTGGGTTTATCAGAGGACAATGCCTTAGAAGGGCTGAAGGCTTTATTAAAAAGCATTTGAGCCAGACCTGTGTAAACACTTTCCTCAGTGAACCAAAGCCAAGCCATACTTTGAGCAAAGGTCAGGGCAGGGAACAGGGTAATTCTTCTGCCTCCGATACAGCCAAGAGCCACACGTCTGGCAGAGCCATGCGTCCGCAAGCCAGGCATTTCCTTCCAGTCCAGGAAAGAGATTAAAGCAGATTACAAGCAGCATGTTGTAACTGAACTGTGTGTGTGTGTGTGTGTGTGTACACACAGAGAGAAAGAGAGAGGGCGTAGCATAGACAGTTCAAGCTCTTGCATAGCTCAGCTACCCAAATGGCATTAATTATGATGAGAATAACAGAAAACGAAGTGAAGAAAGAAAGATGAACTTCAGCTTTGTCCAGAGTGGGGTTGTTAGATGTTTTTCTGGAAGCGTTCCTTGCCAAGGAACAAGACCAAGAGCTCAGACAAGCTTTACCTCCCATTTGCTTCCCGTTGAAACAGGAAAAGTGGACAAGTGGCTGTAGATATAAACTACATATGCAGGCACAGTGCAAACCTACAGCAGAAAGCACTTCCTCACCACCTGTCATCATCAGAACTCCCAGCAGAAATTTACTAAAAAGTTTTGGCAATTTTATAGTAGGAAGATATCCTCAGGTTGTTGTTGCTGCTGCTGCCAGAGTTCAATATCTTGGGTTCGCAAAATACCACAACAGGGCTGAAGATTGAAAGTACAGCCAGAAATATTCCCATATATTATTATCTAAAGAGCTGAACAAAACTGCAAATTCCTCTTCCACAAACCTATCCAAGTTCGCACTATATTCTAAATCTAGTTTTCTCCAACAACCATCACCCACCCTGGCAATTCTCAACCAGTCTTTGCGTCAAGATAGCAGTAGGGTCAGGAATGTGGGGCTACTCCACTATGAATAATCAGGATATGGCCAATACTCACATTGCATGCCAGCATCAGTTTCCATAGCAGGGGAAGGTACCTCAGGCCTGGTGGGGAAGCAATGTGTCCCTCTAAGCCCTTCTGCCTCAGGACACTTCCCACACCTCTTGCCAACCCTACTTGGCACCCTCCATGAGTGATTTTGCCTGGCTGGTATATGTCCTTGAACTCTGATGATGCCTTTTGCTTGCCTGCATGGAGGATAGAGAGGGGTGTTTGAGTGCAGGAACTAGCCTACCGTACAAAAGTAAAAATTACATTTCTTGATCCACCCACTATTGCCTCATTATCAGAGTTCAAGGACGCATTCCACCTTGGGGGGGGGGTGGAATCCAAGGATGGTGCAAGCTAGGGCTGGTGAAGGTTATGGCCTGGGGAGAGTGCCAAGGGCCAGACAGAGAAACCTAGAGGGCCATATTTGGCTACTGGCTCTGAGATTCCTCTCTCACACACTACACTGAATAGGAGCTTCACCAATCACATCAGAGGGAAACAGCCACATTGCCACCCTCAGCTGAATTTCCAACATTTTGTTCCAAGCAACGCACAACAAAGGGAAGGGGGAGCTTTTCCAAGTTCTTCACACTTTTGTCAAGGTATCAAAAGTGTTCTAACAATGCCTAATGATAATGATCCAAAATGTAAATGCATGCATTCATGGAAATGTAAGAAGAACAAAAAATGCTGCTTGATTTTGAGTGTGAATTGAAAGAAAGAAAATGTCCATAATAGAGCTGGTTATATATATATATATATATATATATATATATATATATATCCAGACATCCATTATAATTTGGCTCAATTTCTTACAACTGCCTTTATGTGCTCAAATTTCCTTCCTGTCTGATTTGATCAAACCATAGTTTGCTGTAACATCTGAATCATGTGTACTGTAATTTTCCTCTGGAACTGAAAACCCACTTCAAACCAGAATTGCTTCCCTTTTCTGGCTTGGAAGCAAATTTTATGGTTTGCACACAAACACCATGGTTTGCACAAACCATCATTTGCCTGGTTTGGACATCATGGCAATCTATAGTTTGCCTGAACCAGAGAGCAACTTTGATCTTGCCCTTTTGGAAATTTTGAAATGTAAGCACTAATCAGACCTAGGAACCACTGCAGCTAATTCATATGTTTCACGTACAACTAATATACATTAAAGCCAAAATAATGGAAGATTGGGACTGTATACAACCAGGCTAGTTATGGAAGAGAGATGTGTGGGTGGGTGTGAGAGAGAGAGCGCACAAAACAATGGGAAAGGCACAAACCTAGAACTAGAGCATCTTTCATTGTGGATAAGTATGAGGTGTAATTCTTTTAGTGCCCATTCTATTGAAAATGTTGGATATCTTTGGTATTTTTTCCTATGTTGTTGTTTCGCTGCACTGATTTTATCCTGTGAAACATCTTGCTATTCAATACGGAAAGGTTTGAATAAATTAATACAGGGGAAGTTCCTTGCCTTCAGGGAGCTGGCACACTCCAAGGTAATCTACTGCCTCAAGCCGAATAGCGGCGTGAACATGAGAGGCTTATGGTTTCATTTAATTCTGCTGTGGGTATGTTCCTTGCCTTTTCCTTATCCTGTTCTATGTCATTAAACATCTCCTTCAACTATTGTCCCTGGAATATCAGGTGATACTGAGGTGGAAATGAGATGTGGTTTTCTTTTATAGGAACAGCTTTCCCGTACCCTCTTTTTCCCCCTGCAATTCCTCTCGGAATTCCCTTAAGAGCTCTGCAATTGTGGCAAGTATTGCTAGGGGTTCCCCCAGGACAAGAGCCTGCTAAAGGTCAGGAAAACGAGCTTACCTGAATCTCAGAGCAGATGGAGTCATGGTGGAAGCTTATTTGTTCGGATTCAGGGAGCACACAGATCTGGATGATGATTCATGAAATGTATACAATTATGCTTTTCCATCCTGATCTTCCTTTGGAAAATTCAGAGCAGCTTCCGGGGGTGGGGGGTGGGAGTGTCTCCTAATCAGTGCTATTTCTCTGGAAAAAGAGGTGCTGGAACTCACCATGAACACATCTCTGGTTTTCTTATACTGTGGTACCTTGGGTTAAGAACTTAATTCGTTCTGGAAGTCCGTTCTTAACCTCAAACTGTTCTTCACCTGAAGCACCACTTTAGCTAATGGGGCCTCCTGCTGCTGCCGTGCCACCGGAGCACGATTTCTGTTCTCATCCTGAGGTAAAGTTCTTAACCCGAGGTACTATTTCTGGGTTAGCGGAGTCTGTAAGCTGAAGCGTATGTAACCTGAGGTACCACTGTAATGGCAATAGCGCCCACCTGAGAGGTGCCGGAACAGAGTTCCAGTGAGTTCCACCTGGAAAAAAAGCCGTTCCTAATAAGTCACTAACCAGCCATGCTGGGATTTGTTTAGCCTTAACAATATAACATCATGGTGCGTCTTCGCAGACCCACCCCAATCTCCTAATGTATGCCTTCAGAGCATACGCATGGGAAAGTAGGTTTCCCCCCTTAAAACTGGAACAGCAGAATTCATAAAACATCCATGAATCCCTAAGGTGTGTGTTTCAGGGGAAAACTGACAGGGTTGTGTGAGGGCTGGAGACGTATATATGAAATTAGGTCCAAAGTGATCTCAAAGCCCCAAGCTTTGGATTGTTTTTATTGCTGTTGTTGTTGTTGTTTTAACAATCACCACACGGCACCTCAGGCTTACCTTGGCATGCGGCTGGATGATGGCGGTGGATAGTTTGGAAGGTTCCGGAGAGGAAAGCTCTCTCAGGGATGTGACTAGTGATGAGGAAGGGAGTTCACGTGCCGCTGAGGTCTTACATAACAGCTCTCTCCTGCCTCTTCTTCCCCCATCGCACAGAGGCAGACGCTGACAGATTGGCTAAAGCTATTAAGGGACCAAAAGGATTGGGTTTTAATTCTATAATTATTTGCTCTGGGAGAGATACTTGTAATCACCGAGAACGAGTCCGGCAGTATTGGTGGGGGGTGGGGTTGAAGATGGGAGGAAAATGAGGCCTTAAGTAACTTCTATTTGTGGGGGTGAGGGTGGGGGGAGATGATGTATTATCCTAGCGTGTGTGTGTGTGTGTGTGTGTGTGTGTGTAAAACTTCCTGCCCCCCCCAAATAGTGGACAGCCAGAATGGAGGCCTTTTCCTGATCTCTCTCTCTGTCACACACACACACACACACACACACACACACTGTTTTCCACCTGTTTCAACTCCTTCTCCTCTGGCAGGTAAGGCTGAGCCAGGGTTTCCTCCCTTTGAAACCGGGATTCCCCTTCAGCAGAGCAACACACTCAGATGCATCTCAATGAGGACAGGGAGGTTTTCCTCCCCTGTACAGTACATTTCAGGCTTGCACTATTGGCTCACATATACATACACTGCAATGAATGTCACCATGGAAACAGGATTCTGCGAACAAACAGTCTGCAGCGATGCCTTTTCTTTTCTTTCGTTTTTGCATGCTTACCAAGGGAGTGTCTCAAACGCCCCTTCCTTTCTCCATAGAACCCTAGAAGAAGAAACACACAATTATTTTTTTTTAAAAAAGCATAACTAGCAACCACTGTGTCTATCCAAGGTCCAGGGTGTTGTTTTTTTTAGCAGCTGATCAACTCAAATGGTAGTCAAAACAGCAATACAGAAGATTAATAGGACGTATGGGAGATAATACACAGATTTCCTTCCAGGGACGGATGGGAACACTCATACTTAATATGGTGTCTTTTGCCTCTTGGGTAAAAAAATAAATAAATAAAAATCACAGTGAGATGGATAGAATATCATTGGAGGGGCGTTTGTGTGCATGTGTCAGATTATACCAGATTTATCACTACATCCACCTATCACACAAAAGTCAGAAATTAGCACAATAACTAGTTCAGTTAGGGTACCACTAAAAATAATGATTGGAGTTGTGTGAGCACATATGCTCACGCATATGTTTTTCCTAATAGGGCAAGTAACAGTTTCAGAGAGGGTTTTCATCAGCAAGAGTGGGAAAGGTTGCCACCTTGTTTCCCCATGCTGCTACTCCTACACGCACTCCACAGCTGCTATTTGCATCTCTATCGTCGCATCTAGTTTGTCCCCCAGATAATCAGTAAGTCATTTTTTTTTTAATTACTCAGCTTGTAGGAGATAGTTATAGGCAGACAGACACCACCACCACATCTTAAAATGTATCAAGGCAGTGTATGCTATAAAAATATTAAACATAATTTAAAATAGCAAAAGCAGATAATAAATTCAAGGTAAATATCTAATCAAAAATCAAACAGCTGAAAATGCCCATCAGCACAAAAAAGTACCACCTCTCTATGAGCTTGGTCCTCAGGAGAGCATGTGATTCCCACCCTGGTATTTGGCCCTGAGCCTTCCTCCAATTTCAGAGTTTGGAGGTGGGCCAAACATCATGCCCATCACAGCACTGGGAGTGTAGTAATGAAAAATTAAAATGCCTAGGGGTTGGGGGCTTACCATTTTGAAAAGAGGCAGCAGAGGGTTCCACTTATATTTAACTTCCCTCCTCCCAAAGAAAGCTCCACCATCACAGAGCTGTAAGCAGCAGCCCAGCATCATAGCAATCTCCAGCTATAAAATGCCCAAATGGGAATGGCACTAAATCAGATGTTTTCATTCATTCCATGCGAATATTGGCTCTTGGGGCTATTTTACTGGGGATCTTTGCTGATTATTTTTGTATAAGAATATGGGGGGAAAGGTTATTTTTTTATTCTTTAATTGTTACTAGTAGACTACCACTTTGAACACGTTACTAATTATTTTATATTTTATGGATTGTATATCTGTATTAATGTTATTGTTCTAAGTTGCTTTGAGACTGGTAGAAAGCATCAAATAAATCAGCAGTCTTAATCAACCAACCAATCAATCATTATAAAAATTATGATGCATTTATTCTCCCTGGGCATTACATGTTTGTTTTTCAAAATGGCTGCCATCCTGTTGTTTCCAGCTCCACTGTCACTTGAAGTGGCAGAAGAGTGCTTTTTTAGTTTGAGTCTGCTGTTACCGCTTCTCAAAATGGCAAGCTCCCATTTTCGTTTTTGTTACCGTCCACCTGGAAGTGGTCAAAAAATGCCCCCCCCCCACTGTCATGGGGGTTAAATGATCCTGCAAAAGTGTGTGTGTAGGGGATATCTGGCCCATTTCTAGGCTCCTCCAACATTCATAGAGCATTTATCCTGATTTGTTTGTTCAGAGCTTACACAGTTGTTAGATTATGTCCAGTATTGAGTATTCATTCTATGTTATTTGAAGGGAGGTTATATGACAATGAACATTCTTCCTGAATTGCTCGCATGGTGGTTACATGCCTTTCCAATGATTATTTGTTCATTCCACACCATTCAGTGCATTTCCCAGTCACTTTCTTAACTGCAAAACAGTCCGTTCTTTTTAAATACTTGGATTTGTTGCACTGTGGTGACAGAGCACTTGAATCCCTACTTTAACTGGACAAACCTAATCTTCCAGTGTGAGCTCAAATCCCTCCCATAAAATAGTGACAGCCTGGAGTAACAGTCACGTCTTGTCTGAGCTGAAGTTTCTTTACCCTCATTCTGCCCATCACTGATTTGAGACACTCACTCACACCTGAATCTGATAAAAAGGAAAGTGTAGAGTTGGGTGACATCTCATCCAATACCATCCGACAACCTCTCCCAACAATTTCATGGAGGTGTTAAAGAGCAGGGGAGACAAAAATTAAATGTTGTGGAACCCTGGAGAATAATTCCTATGGGAAGGAGCAGTGGCTCTCCAGCACTACATTCTGAAACCTGCTGTCCAAAATGGAGAAAACTGATTGCAAAATGGTGCCTCAATCTTGCAATCCTAAAAGGTGGTCCAGGAAGAATACCATCGCTGGTTATATCAGTAGAAATCATCCATCAGGGCAACCAAGGCAATCAGGGTTAAAAGCAGACAGAAAATAATCTAGACTAGTTTCATTCAGGAATACCTGGAGGATGCCACAACTTTGCCCACAAATGGAAAATCTGAGACTTGCCTATA
This sequence comes from Podarcis pityusensis, assembly GCF_964106645.2. NCBI lineage: Eukaryota > Metazoa > Chordata > Lepidosauria > Squamata > Lacertidae > Podarcis > Podarcis pityusensis. The sequence continues at coordinate 33,411,482 of NC_138029.1, forward strand.
ATAATTGAAGTCTAAATATAAATATATATTCTGGATCCCAAACTGAACTGGGTCAATTTGGGTCAACTCAGGATTCAGTTGATCAGGTTGAGTCAGTTCTAGATCACCTCAGTTCAGTTCAGGTCTACCTGGAGTGATCTGGGACTGCCACATGGTGGTGGTGGTGTGTCTGGTGGCAAGAAGATGAGGGAGAGAAGATGCTTAGGCAGTCTACATGCATCTCCTTCTCCCCCATTCCTGGCTGCACAACTGTACAAGACACCCAAAATGGTTTGTGGCCCAGGTATGGGTCAGCTCAGCCCCAGATTGTCCCAGATCAGTTTGGGGCTGCTCCAAAGAATTGGATTGGGTCCAGAAACAGATCAGGAGTCCATACATGGCCCTAATGCATACCAGGGGTTGAGCCACAGCCCCTTTCGATGCGGCAAGCTCAAGATCTCCTGAACAAAAGGCATTGATGATTCTGCTGACCAGTCCTGCCAACCTTAGGCAAGGGTCAAGTGGACATGTTATGACTCAAACCTCTTCAAGTGCCTGGTCTGCACCCTTATTTGCACTCAACTGCAGCTCATCCAAGCAATTGCAAGAAGCCCAAATCAAAATCTCTTGCAACACAGATTCTGATATCAAAATAGCTTCCCATGTCAGAGATTATGTGAGCAGCATTATCCACAAAGTGTCCCACAAACAAGTGGGGATTTTGATGGCACTGTGGGTTGACCACAAGGGGCTGCAAGAGTTCTCTAAGAACTAGCTCTGCTGGAAAACATTTTGTAGATAATATGCCAGTGAAAAAGTAAGTTTTCTTCACTGCCAGCAATGTCCTTGAGTAAGGCTTCCAATGGGCTCTAACCTGCTATTTTTCATCCCGGGGGTTTTCCCCACCACCACCTGTGTTCTAGTCATCCCAACCTCCAGCTCCAACAGGTCCTGTTTACTGAATCCTTTCAAAATATGGTCTGGGCTTATAACTGTCAAAACATCCAGTTTGTAAATGAATCCTCCACAATATAACTGTGAGTTGCATGAAGAAACACTGCCCCATATCCTGGATCTACTATCTTCACGGTCCCTTCCAATTCTACAATTCTATGATTCCAGTGGATAAGCCCATTTGAGAAAAGAGAGCGAGGGAGAGCGCAAAATTTATTTCCTCCATGCCATTCATAGAGTCACACCACTTGGTCACTGCAAATGTCACTGAGCCCAAGGGAAAACCTAATCCACTCTTACATACAGGCCTTCTCCATAAAAATATCCAATTCAATAATAAATGAGGCATTCTCCTTTCAGGGGACAACCTTAAGAACTTCCAGCAAGTCCTATTTCTTCCTTTGCAAGCTGGCTCAAATAGCAATTAATCAATACGTGGACCCCACCTTAGAACCACCCAGTGCTTTTTTTTCTGGGGGTACGCAGGGGTACGCATACCCTTAAACCTTTTTTGAATCTAAGTTTGGCTTCATTGAGGAGCAGTATTTCAATATGAATAGGAAAGTGAGAGTACCCCTGAATATTAAAAAAAGAAAAAGGAAAAACACTGGAACCACCCCTATTTTCCATATCTTTAGCAGAGCTGCTCTTATAGCGGGGCTGACAAAATGACCATACTTCTCCAACTATGCATTTTATTTATTTATTTTTGCACAGGCACACTCGCACACATTACCTTTGAACGCCTGCCTGCCGTCGCTGTGCCCAAATCTGCTTCCAATTTGCATTCCGCTTGTGAGATTTTGATCTGAATGCTTTGATGAAATGAAGCCAATGCGTTGGAGTGCTTCAGTCAGCTTCTCGTTGCATTGTTTTCATACCCGGCTCCAGTCACGCAAGTGCGCTCTCTCTCTCTCTCTCCAGGGGCTAACAGTGGCCTCGTGAATTATCCCAGCCACAGGGGAGCAGGCAGAGCAGGCAAATGTAGTGAACCTTTCCAAGATCTCAGCCAAACATTAGATTTGTTCAACTCACATGCACACACATGCACACACCCCTCTCCCCAAACCTACACAAGCTCCCAGCCTTATGTGCTGTACTTTGAACAGAGGTTCTTCCACCAGCCTTATAAAACTCTCTCCTTCTTTTTCGCCTACCCGCAACAAGTTCTCTCACACATCTATTTCCCCTCTATCTTGTATACAAACTGCCGTTCAACATTCAATAGCATGTGCCCAGTATGAGACGCCAATGTTTTGAAATAAAAAGACAGCAATCTCAGTCCCCCTCTCCCTCCCCACCCCCACCTCCCCAAAACCCCTGTTTCTACCATCTCTTTGCATTTGGTACAAATACCTAGTCTAATAGTTGCCTCTCCATCAAACTCCCCACAGTGCCCTCTGCTGGCTAAACAGAAATCCTTGCCTCTGGCTGGCACAGAAACAGGCAGGAAACCCATCTCGGCATATTCCATTTTCTAGGTCTATAGTCCCATCACACAAGGATCTCTGCCTGGGCTCAGTCAGAGGCTCTGCCATCAGAGAGGCCTGCATTGTTCTGTTACAAAACCACTCTTCCCCTCCTCCCCCTCCCCTGGTTGTTGCTATAATTGTGAGTGAATAAGAGGGGAATTTTGGCTCTCGGTTGCAAGCAAGAGCAGTTACCCAGCCAGCTATGCATATCTGGCCAAGGCAAAGCATTCAGTGGGAGACCAGTGTTTTGCAGAGTTATCGTTCCACAGGCGGGACTGGAAGGTGGCAGAGAAAGAAACGATCTGAATCATCTCTAGCACTCTGCGTGAGAGGCCACGCTCTCGCGGTCACTCCAGGTTTTGGTGGCTGTGAGAAAGGTGTGGAGTGAGGCAGCTTGGCTTGACTTTATGTTGCTCTCAAGGCATACCCAATACAGTTGCACTCAGCTGGGACGCTGGCATGTCACTGCTAGACCATATTTAGCTTGTTTTCTTGTCCTAGCTTACTTCATTGTTTGGTAGGGGTGGGGGACGCCACCACCAGCTCCTTCGGCAACACCCTGTTGTGTTAGAAGCAGTTCTGCTGCTCCTTCCCGGCTGTGTTCCTTTCCTTGCACCACCCCCTGCTGGATGGAAAAGAGGCTGAAGATCTGTGCAGAGAAACCAAGCAGCTAGGCTGGGTGGGCAGGGGGGCTGAAACCACATAGAATTGGAAGGGACCCTGAGGTCCAAGCCCCTGCAATGCAGGAATATGCAGCTGCCCCATATGGGGATTGAACCTGCAACCTTGGCATTATCAGCACTGTGCTCTAACCAACTGAGCTATCCAGGCTACATATGCTGGCTACACACATGTATCAGTTCCAAACCTCCTACTGGCCTGGAGAAGAGAAGAACTTAGTGGGGAAGGAGAACACCATTCAAATAACTAAAGGGCTGTCACATAGAAGAGGCCTGTCAGCTTCCTCCTCCATACCGACTTGCCTTAGCAGAACAACTCAAGGAAGAGGGTGTGAACAAGATCATAACTGGCTCTAGCATTTATCGGTTCAGGCTCTGGCTGTCATTGGCCTCTGTGCTTTCCACTCTGCCAGCGGACTACCAAACATATTGCTTTGGCAGACATATCATGCATTTCTCCCTGTTCCCTCTCAGCAGTGCTTTCTACTGCTGGCAACAGGGTGACGTGGGGGGATATATATTATTGTGAGTTTGGGGTGTTCAGATGTGTGCCAGGCTCCTCTAATCTCTGGATCCAGCAAGTGTTTAAATTTAATCGAGGCTTCTAATTCTTGGAATAGCCAGGTTAGCCTTCTGGTGCAGTGAGGGTTAAGAGGCGAGATGGCAAATGTGTGGGAGCCCCTCCGTCAAAGGATAAAGAGAAGAGAGTTATGAGAGCAATGATGTGACTTAGAGAAAAAGCAGCAACCTGGAGAGAGTGAGTCAGAGAAATGTTGGGCAGCAATGTTTGGTTTGTTTGAATCCAAGGCTGCAGCTATGGGAGAAGAAATATGCTTTTGGGGTGTTGATGCTGTGAACCCCTCCATCATCGGCTCAGGTTGTATATATGTATAAATGAACCAGACACCATAGTCTTTGCTGTGCCTCATTCACAAAAGGAAACACGAACCCTGAGAAAGCACCTGGAACCGCTGGAATATCACACCACTCGGAGTTTGGGGTAGCGTGCAACAATATACAAGTTTCTTCTATTTGTTCTGCTCTTTCCTCCCAGTCTCCTTCTTGGTGACTTGGCTACTGAGAGCAACAAGAGGAGGAGACCTAACCTCCTCGCCGTTTTAGTATTCCACCTCCCCGAGCTCTGCCTTCTCCCTAGTGGCCAATAATCAGCCCTTTAATTACTTGTGGAGAGCTTTGGTGCGGGGCGTAGCAGGCCCACCTTGTAGTAAGGAGATTAAAAGTGATCTCTGAGCCTCATTTATCCAAGAAGAAGCTGGATCGGAGAAGTGCAAGCGTTTGTTCCGAATGCCTGGGAAGTGCGCCGCCAGCCCCAAGGCCCATTTGGGGGCTGTCTATTGTATTCAATCACGAGAAGTCCATCTCAAATGGCCTGCTAATGAAAGCCCATAATATGGCCTTGCATTAGTGGCAGTAACTGAGAGGTTCATTAAAGTCTAAAAACGGGAGCTTCAAATGACATGACAGAGACAAGAAGGAAAGGGAATCCAGAGGGAGGTGGAGAGGGATGGGGAGGAGGAGATAGAAAATTACAGCTACATTTTTCTCAGCGCAGCCCGGAATCTTCAGCACTTGCAGAAAGGAGCCTTTGGTTGTCATCCTTGGAGAATTTCACCTTCAGCCTCCCTCCGGTGTTCCCGGGCCTGCCGGCTGCCTGCCTTCAGCAGAAGTGGAAGATTCAGCTGACAGCAAGGGGAAGAAGGAGAGGAGGGAGGGTTTAGGACAGAAGCCAGCTCCATTGCAGGGTCGCCAGCTCCTCGGGGCATGCAGGGCCTCAGCAACAGCAGCAACAACACCTTCAGACCTCACCCGTTCTGACAAGGTGTCCCTTCCTCTGAGGCTGGAGAATCGGAGGCCTCCCAGACTGGGAGACGGGCCAGGTTCCCTGACAGCTTGGTAAGCAGGAACGCAGGTTCGCTGTGTTCTCTGCGTGGCGATCATGAGGCATAGAGGGTTTGCTACAAATCAGGCTGTGCTTGTTGTTTAATCGCAGGTAGCAATGGGGGGGGTAGTACCTGGAGTCAGTGCAGAGGGATCTGTCAGAGCAGGTCACAGTGACCAGGAAACAGTGTCCTTTGAGAATGAGCATTAGTCACGTATTCGATTCTTCCTTAAGTAAATGACCGGCATAAGCACGGATTGCGCATTCTTGTTTGTTATGGCCAATCTGGTCATCATGCGAGCAGCAGGAGCCGTTACCATCTTCCCTGCAACCCTACTGCTATACAGCAATTGTTCCCAAAGTGTGTGCCGCCCAGGGGTGCCAACTTGAATAAAATATTGGGGGGAAATGGACAGGTAAACCTCACCCCACACAATCAATCACAAGATGTAGCATGCACACACCATTTGAATGGCATTATCCATCCACTTTGGGGGAGGGGGGCAACCCACTCAAATATTTTATTGGGGGGGGTGGTTAAGGGACCTCAGCCCCTAGGAGTTGGCTCCTATGTTGCCACCCATGGGCAATAAATCAATGCAATTATTAAAAGTCCCACTGAGCCCAAAGTGCTTACTGAAGAGGCTTCCTGCTGCATCTCTGTATCTCCCTGCTGCATCTCCCTTCTCTGCCCCAAGATCATGGAGAGCTGCAGCCACAGTAGTCAGCGTTAGGTCTGATGGATACATACTCTGATCTGGTATAATATAGTTTCCCAACTTCCTGTTCAATCTCACACAGTGACCTCTGCCACGAGCTATGGAATCTCGCACCTACAGCCAATGTAAGAGCAACTGCCATACCTGCAATTCCTACAAACTGCTATTCCTGTAGTGACTGTCTTATGTTAAACCTCTCTATCTCTCTCATACCAAAAGCAAGCATACTCAGCGTTCCTCATTACATGCAAACACTTACCTGCAAACAATGTACTCTTCTTGCCTTTAGCTTTTTGTTTTGTTTACTAGGTGCTGTGGAACACTGTATATATGGACAACAGAGTACCATGGGTCCCCGCAGCAGTTACAAGCAGACTGTCAAAAATAGAGGAGACTGGCTCTCCCCAGTGCTGGCCCAAGACATTTTGTTGCCTGAAGCACAAACCCCAATGATGCTGTGCACTGATTAGGGACCACATTTGGAGCTTGGGGGAGGCATGCTGCACCTTTCATACACCAATTTCAGCCTTAATTTATCTCCCCCACCTTCATGGTGCTGCCTGAAGCAGGTTGCTTCACTCTGCTGTGCGGCCAGGCTGGCCCTAGTTATCACATTTACAGGAAACATATGGAATGGAATTGAACACTAGGACTATGCAGAGTAGACCCACTGAAATGAGGTTTATTAATTTCAATCTGTCTGCTCCAAGTAAAAGTTAGTTGAATAGCACCCATTGTATACAGTTGCGTGCCCACCATTTCTAGATCTGATGTTCTTTCAACCACACCTTAAAATCAGCACTGTGTCTCGCTCCTCCTTCTACCTGTTCAGGTATCAGATCATTTGCCTTTTCTCTAGCTGATGAAGAAATGATTATCTAGCCTGCTGGGTTTGTTATTCAGTGCGGTTTTTCTTTTCCTGGGGTTCGGTGTCCATCACAACTCGGACCATCCTCCCTCAGATACTTGGCACATCAATGAGCCACCAGCAACGAAGGCAGTGACAAGGTCACAGCGCCACTTCAGAGTGTGTCAGTATATTTGTTTTACTCACCAGTGAGCTAACAGCTCTTGTCAGGAGCTGTTTGTAAAGGCGTGATGATAGCTATCATATCTTGTTAGGGGTGCTAATCTCCACTTTCCCCCCTGCTCTTTCCCTGACCTGTCCTGCATTATTCATTTATCCTTTCTCCCATGTGAATTGGCTCACACTCCCCACCATTATCTGCCCCTCAGTATTCCACACTGCTAGGAGAAAGGACTGCTGACGCCGAGCTAGATATCGTCTAGTCCAGGGGTTGTCAACATTGTGCCCGTGGAGGTGGTAGAGCTCACACTGCTTTGCCTGCAGAAGGTCTGAGGTTCAATCCCTGACATCTCCACATAGGGCTGGGAAACACTAGAAAGCCCCTGTCAATCAGGAGTTGAAAATATTAAACTAGAGCAGCGGTTCTCAACCTGTGGGTCCCCAGATGTTGTTGGACTCCAACTCCCTTCATCCCTGAGCTCTGGCCTTGCTAGCTAGGGGTGATGGGAGTTGTAGTTTAACAACATCTGGGGACCCACAGGTTGAGAAAGGCTAAGCTAGAGGATCCAATATAAGGCAGCTTTCTTGAGGTAAGATGGTCTCAAACTGTGGTCTGTAAACCAGTAATAGTCTGTGTCCATGGAAAGAATTCAGTATAGTTGAGAAGATCTGTCTCCTTCTTCTTTGGCGATCATTCATAGCTGAGTAAGATTGTCTTTCATGAACACAGTCTTAACAGTGAGTCCGTAAGTGACTGTGGAGACCAATTCTGGATCCACACATCCTTCCAACATGGAGACGTAGGTTTCTGGGTGGGAGCTGATCATGGTGAGGGTTTGCCAAGTGTGCCTTCCTCTTAGCACATTTCTCCCTTTCGTCCTGAGTTTGAGCATCCTCAAAGCCCATGACACCTTTGGTAAAGGCTGTTCTCCAATTGGAGCACATGCAGGCCAGTGTTTCCCAGTTGTTGGTGTTTATACTACATTTTTTTAGATTTGCCTTGAGAGATTCTGTACATGGCCCTCCACTTGATTTCCCCCCTCTTTTTTGATGTCAAAGATCAATGTGCTGGTTTCAATGAAGATGCCAGCACTGAAGAAGGCATTGTTGTTGTTTCATAATTCTTCATCCATTTTCTTAGAAAGACAAGACTAAAATCATTAAAATAAGAATGACTAGCAGACTAATTTCCAGGTTGCTTGAAAATTCTAAGAAACCAAAAAATAAATTAGTGCGGCAGCTGATATCAGAGCAGCTTTGGTCTGCTCCCTTGATCCAAAATGACGTCTGGTTATATCCTAACGCAAGTGAAAACACTGCTCTTGCATAATACAACAGTATCTTCAGATGTGTCCAAATCCATGTTGAACAAACAAACTTCCCAAAAAGTATAGTAGATTTGATATATGTGTTTGAATTGGTGGAGCAACAAAAATGTTTGTTAAGCAGTCCTCCAAGAAAACCCAGCAATTTTTTTAAAAAGTCCATGGGGCAGGAGGGGAGTTTGAGGGGCATTGTATTATACCATCACATCTGGTACTGCTCAACTACTTTCACTGTGAGCACCTCCCCCCAGGTTGTAAGGTATTACCGCTAGCGTATAAAGCCTTAAATTTCTTGGCAGCAATCTACCCAAGTACCACCCTTCTTTACACATTCCTGCTTGTTCTTTGAGATCTGCTGCAGAAGCATTGCTAACTGTCCCTTATGACATCCATTCAGCTGCCACATGGAAAGGGGCATTTAGCGCACTGTAGATTGTGAGGTTCAATTCTCTTGCAGATTAGGCAGGCATCTTCCATGTTCCATTTTAGATTCCGGCTGAAAATGTTTTTAGCTTACCTTCCATATGACCTAGTTTTCCTGTTCTTCTGATCTTCACCTTTCTACCCTTGATTTGATTATTGGTTTTATGACGTACGTCACTTTGAGAAGTTTCCATGCCCCCTTCTCCTTGATTTAGTGGGATAGAAACGTTATGTATAATAAATGTATAAATAAGGAGTGCAGCAAATGCTGCACTGTCCAGCCTAAAACTGAAGCCCAGGTAGAACTATAAAGAGGAACAAAGCTTGAATGAAGGCTGCAAACTTCCATGGAGCATCCATATGAATTCCCCCAGCTTTGAAAATATTAATTCAGTTCTCTGTAATGAAAGAGCTTGCATTATTCCTGGGCGCCTGTGCATGGGGCAGTCCAAAGAATATAAATTAAAGTCATTCTATGAGCAGATGCGTCCAGAAGTATGACTGAACAGAGAGAAGGGGGGTGGGGAGCAGAGTTGGCCACAGGAGGGAGAATAACATGAAGGGAGGAGGTAGGTGGGGAAGAGACTTCAGGATTCTGATTCATCCTGAAAAAGGCAGGCAATCTGTAGAGCCGCCTTTATGGTTCTCAGGGAGCAGCCTCTCTCTGTCCAAGACGGAACACAATGCACTGCCTTGCATCTGGGGACACAGAAATCCTTTCTGTGCTTGAGCAAAAACGACTTGTTTAAAGGATCAACCAAGAAAGAGATTCAAAATGAAAACAGTGATTATCAAGTTACAAGTCTCAGCCCTCACCTAGGTTTAAAACAAGCCCCAGTCCTTCTTGGAATTAACTCTGACAAGGGATCTCACTCTGTACATATGATTATGAATATAGGTCATGTAAACTGGAGGTGGGCTGGCTTCTGCCTTGCATGCTGTGCTTTTTTAATAATAAGAACCCAGCAATCTGCTGGTGTATTTTAACAAAGCAAGAGGGAACGCAGAGGGCCACTCTGTGACTGGGATGCAATTAAGTTTTCCTCTTGAATATGTGCTCTTGCTTGTGCGACTATAAGCCATGGTTGCGGAACTTGTGGCCCTCCAGATAGCATGGGAAATGATCCGTAATGATGGGAACTGGAATCCAACCACATAAATAAGGTCTTAAGTTAGCCATCTCTGCACTAAGTGGTGACTTGCTGGATCAACACAAGGGCCATAGAGTCTTGTGTTCTTGCAGCAGCCCATATGTGGTCCCCCTGAAATTGGCCAGCTGACCTCCAGTGGATAGAATCATAGAGTTGAAAAGATCTTGGTCTACCTTCTTCTGCCTTCCCTTGTGTAATCAACACCACACTGTAATCATTGCTGGTACATTCAGGACAGACCAGAGTAGGAAGGTGGTGCCACTTCTGAATCTGAGCAACAGAGAGATGATGCGCTCCCATTCCTGCTGATCTTATTAACTAAGGTGTAAGGCAGTGACATCTATGATACTGGGTGCTCAGCAAGCAGCTTTGCGGCTCCATCCTACTCACAAAGGCCAAAGTGGTCTTTAGAAATATGTGTACAGAAAAACCTAGACTCTGCAATACATCTAACAACCTCAGGTCCCCTGATTATTATGGAACCAAACCGTCTCTTGTGCCAACAATGCTGCCCCAGTAACTCAGCTTTGCTGGGAGTGCTTCAAAGTGGCCGATGCCTTTTTTCGAGAACCCTGATTGGAGTGTGTGTCTGCAGTGCTCCAAGAGGATTTCATTTTTTCATCTTTAAATATTTATGCTTTATGTAAGAGGCTTCCAGGAGAGTCCAACTCGGCAAGAGAAACAAGAAAGTGCATATTTGCCTGGTCTCCAGAGAACTACTGTCCTGGCAATTGTGAAAACGAGTCACATGAATGCTCCAAGCCAGATAGGATGGCATGCAGAGACATCCAAAGCAAAAATGGACTCACTGGCTGAACCTAAACCATAAGCAATTTCACTGCTAGATAATCAAGCTGATTGACTAAATGAGTAAATTTATTGCTATTGTTAAAGTTAGGGTAAAAACAGGGATAACCACAAGTGGATAATAATGGTAATATAGGTGATGGTTTGGTGGAACTTTAAAACATGGTCAGAGTTTAAAGCTGCAATGTTCAGTACAGCTACTAAGGAGTAACTCCCATTGAACGTATTTGGGTTTCTGTATAATATCCTTAGGATCCCAGTGAACAGCTGCTACCGATACACACAAACACACACACACACACACACACACACACACACACACAGGAAGCTGCCTTACACCAGATCAGATAATGTGAGATAGGTTTTAATGGATAGGAGAGGATATATTAATTGCAAGTTATCCCCCCAGGTGCCCACCTGTGTGGGTTAAACACAGTTTCAAAATCCCATTCTAATAGCGATGAGATCGCACTGTCCTATTTATTCTGAATGTTTGTATGTGATGCCAGTAAAGGTTTGATGATGATGATGATGATGAAAATCTCATCCTTGGCAGCAAAATTAAAAACATAGCAATTAGGCAACAACTAGTAAAATAAGATTTATAATCTTGCATTGATTCACAACAAGAGTAGCAGTAAAAACCACGCAGGCAAAATGCTTGTATTTACTAGCATTTTATAACTAGCTTCAGGCATGTACCTAAAGCAGAGGCATGTCTACATCCAATGCTAGTTAAAGACGGAACAGGAAATACTATATGCTACTTCCTTTCCAGGAGAGGAGGGAAAATGTCACCGCACAGAGCCCTTTCTGTCAGTTGTATTTCTATGGTCTGAGTGTCTGCCTAGCAGCAATACAACTCTGTAGACTTAGCCCCTTCTTATGCTAACTAGCAAGAATATGAATTCATTAGTTTGTCTACTAATCTCCCAAAGATCACTGGTTCATCTAGCTCAGTACTGTCTATACAGACTGACTGTGGCTCTCCAGGTGATGTTGTGTTACACTCCAGCAGGTGTCCTCTGGAATGGGGTCCCAGTTCATGGAGATATAAACTCCCTATCCAAAGCACTAAAGAAGGAAAACAGGGTTGATTGTGATAACCACAAAGATCACCAAGGGCCAAGCACAGGGAAACAGTATAGGTCCAAAATGTAATCCAAAGATAAGGTCGGGAACCAGTCCAAAGTCAATACCAAAGGGAATCTAGTCATGGTACAGCACAGCAAGGTGGGGCAACTAGGTTTAGGATCAAGGAACCAGAGACCTCCCAGGCCACAGTCCAACTACAGCTGGTGGTGAAGGTGTCTGGGAGACGTCTGACTTCCAGGGTGACTTCTACTTCCAAGTTGCATGATGACTCTAATAGTGTGTGTAAGTGTTGTAGCTCCTAGGCCTGAGTCTGGTCTTTTCACACTGGCATTGTTGAGGCTAGGGTTCTCCCCAGCCCCCTGACAACACTGGGAGTTCTCGGCCCAGTATACCTCAAGGAGCGTCTCCACCCCCATTGTTCTGCCTGGACACTGAGGTCCAGCACCGAGGGCCTTCTGGCAGTTCTCTCTCTCTTTTTTTTAAATGATATTTATTAAAGTTTCAAAAAATACAGGAAAATACAAAATACAGAAAAAAAAGTATAAAGTTTTAAGATATAACAAAAAAGTAAAAAATATAAAGAAACATACAAAATAAGTTAAAAACACGTTAATTTTCCATAACCTATCTTCCTTGCACTTATTTCCCCGGACCTCCTCTTACCTCCCTTTTTTTGTATTCCAGTTCAATTTGTTAGTTCAGCAAATCCTTACCATTAAACTTTTGCCCATTTGTAAGCCTTTTTTCGTATCTCTTAAAGCATTACAGCTGGAAACCACTTAGTTTCTATCCAACATCCTTCTAAAATTCCTTAATTTTACAATATTTCTGTAAATAATCTTTAAATTTCTTCCAGTCTTCTTTCACCGACTCTTCTCCCTGGTCTCGGATTCTGCCAGTCATTTCCGCCAATTCCATGTAGTCAATCACCTTCAACTGCCATTCTTCCAGAGTGGGTAGATCTTGTGTCTTCCAATACTTTGCAATGAGTATTCTTGCTGCTGTTGTGGCATACATAAAAAAAGTTCTATCCTTCTTTGGCACCAATTGGCCGACAATGCCCAGAAGAAAGGCCTCTGGTTTCTTCAGAAAGGTATATTTAAATACCTTTTTTATTTCATTATAAATCATCTCCCAGAAAGCCTTAATCTTTGGGCACGTCCACCAAAGGTGAAAGAATGTGCCTTCAGTTTCTTTACATTTCCAACATTTATTATCGGGCAAATGATAGATTTTACCGATGGCGCCACCCCGGAAGCCCCCTTCTGGCAGTTCTCTCACTGCGAGAAGTGAAGTTAAAGGGAACCAGGCAGAGGGCCTTCTCGGTAGCGGTGCCCACCCTATGTAATGCCCTCCCATTAGATGTCAAAAAAATAAACAACTATCTGACTTTTAGATCTGACACTTGAAGGCAGCCCTGTTTAGGGAAGTTTTTAATGTCTGATGTTTTATTGTGTTTTAATATTTTGTTGGAAGCTACCCAGAGTGGTATAAATAATTTATTATTATTATTATTATTATTATTATTATTATTATTATTATTTGTGAGTCTTCCACCACCCAAGGGTCCCTCAAGGGGATCCTTAGTGCTGATCCTAGAGCAGCAGTTCTCAACCTGTGGGTCCCCAGATGTTGTTGGACTACAACTCCCATCATCCCCGAGCTCTGGCCTTGCTAGCTAGAGGTGATGGGAGTTGTAGTTCAGCAACATCTGGGGATCACAGATTGAGAAAGGCTGTCCTAGAGGAACCTGCCTGCTACCCTTGATCAGTGGGGGTGTCTGCTTCATACTCTGAGGCCCTTGGGCGGTGGAAGACTCACAAGTAATAATCATCATCATCATCATCATCATCATCATCTCTACTTGGTCAGGGCTTGGTTCTCATTCCTACCCGGAGATGACAGGGGTCAAACCCAAGATTTTCTGCATTCAAAGCAGGTGCTCTACCACACAGATGATACAGATAGATGTGTATCATCTAAATATTGTTTGGTGACAAGTCCTAAAATAAATAATCATTTTAGACCTTATGTAAATGGAACCATTCACAACACACATTATCTGTCAAGGATAAGGAGGGAGAAGCTGAGCTGTAACAAGGGAAGGAGACTGACTTGACATGTGATTTCACACTCACATGTTTGCTTCTCCAGGGCCATCAACTCATAGAAAAAGAGTTTGAGATTTGTTCTCAGTTTGAATAGTACAGCTAGGAAGTGGGGGTGGGGGTGGGGAATTACCTGACTTACTTTAAAAAAGAGAGAGAGAAGGATGGAGAACATTAACTTTGTGACAGTCATCAAATTAAGCACAGATTATGTTTTAGAGCACAATTCGAAGTTTTTTATACATTACATTTTGAAGAAATGGGGATAATTGAAACGGGGAATGCCGTTTCAGTCTCTGGCACATCTGATTTAAATGCAATGCAATGATGGCAATTATGGCGCGAGGCTGCCTGTCGTCTTGAAGTATTTATGATTCTCTCTCACTCATCCATCTACCCAACCTGTGATGAAGTCGCTCATGTCCAAACAAGGTCTCCATCTCTTGTCAGATTTGTTGACAGATCAGGTCACAGCTTTGATAAAGACACTTACAGGTAGCTACAGGCTGTGAAAACTGCTGTCACCGCAGATTAGCATACAGTAGTTCTCCTCTTGCCTGACGTTTCTCATTATTAGGGAGTGGGGGGGGAGGGAGAGGGAGAGCAGGCAGGCAAGGAAGGGAGAGGGGTTTTTTTGACATTGAAGATAATTGGAACTATGGAAATCATAGTGAAAGGGGAAACCCTACAGTCTGTGGACTTAGGAACAGCAAGTAACATGCTAGAAAATGCAAATGGGCGAATAAGTAGAAGGGAGAAAAGAACAAGCTGTTTCCTATAATGGGGCAATGGAGTCAAGTCTCAAAAGGAAGCAGGTGGGAAGGTGTGCAAACAGAAAGGCGAGCAAGCTCCTTAAATTGCTCTCTGCGGAAAGGATTCTTGAACACATGCAGATCCCAGGCTTCCTCGTTTTCTCCTTCCGTTTTTGCTTCCTGCCTGCATGGAAGCATTTTGTATGGGGAGAAAGAAAGAAAGAAAGAAAGAAAGAAAGAAAGAAAGAAAGAAAGAAAGAAAGAAAGAAAGACTGAATGTTTCCACTGTGTCTAACTAAAATCAATATTTTAGTTAGGAACCCATATACTCCATTCTTAGAGCTGGTAGTTCTGCAAGGGCCTGTTAGGACTTCCACACTGGGCATCTGTCACTAGAGGTTAATTACTTAGATACAACAAATTATCACAAGGCTAAACAATAAGCCCTCTGACCTGAACATGCTACTCATCCGTCTATCATGAAATGAACCGGTCTCATCACATTCATGTCAATGGAAAACAAACAGAGGGGCTATCCAGACTTGACATTTGTGCTCTGGGTAGGCAAACAGCAGCAGCAGAAGAAGTCTACTTGAAAATAAGATGCACAGGCAGACAGCAAGCTAGCCACTGACAAGAAAATAATTAAAGCTTTTCCTCTCCATGCTCCATCTTGGCTCATTCCTTTTCACTCATGTGCAAATACACACAGAGATCTCGCAAGATGATTAGAAACAGCAACGTTCGCTATTAAGCCCAGAATTCTGCAAGGTAAGAAGCTTAAGTGTACAAAGACTACAAGATCCTGAAAATCTCAGTTCTGATTCATACCATCACATCTATGGTAGCTCTTCATAGGAAGCGTGAATGACATCCCAAGGCCATCAAGAGTCAGGAACGGAAACAGTTGTGTTTGGGAGACATCTGGATGCCTAATGTCCAAATATTTTATTCATAATTCAGACTGAATCCCACCCATGTTTTCACTTTTCAGATAAGAACAGCTCATGATAGGATGGAATTTGGTGTGGATCTGAGCAAGGGCTGCAGCTCAGTGGGAGAAAGTGCATGCTTTCAAGACAGAAGGTGCCAAGTTTGGTCCCTGGCATCTCCAGTTTAAAAATGATCAAGTAGCGAGTGATGGCGAAGAACCTTGTCTGCCTGAGACCCTGGAGAACTGCTGCCAGTCAGAACAGACACTACTGGGCTAGATGGACTAACATCCTGACTTGGTACAAGACATCTTCCTATAATAGTAAAGGTAAAGGGACCCCTGACCATTAAGTCCAATCGTGGACAACTCTGGGGTTGCGGCGCTCATCTCGCTTTATTGGCCGAGGGAGCCGGCGTACAGCTTCCGGGTCATGTGGCCAGCATGACTAAGCTGCTTCTGTTGAACCAAAGCAGCGCACGGAAACGCCGTTTACCTTCCAGCCGGAGGGGTACCTATTTATCTACTTGCACTTTGACTTGCTTTTGAACTGCTAGGTTGGCAGGAGCAGGGAGAGAGCAACAGGAGCTCACCCCATCACGGGGATTCAAACCGCCGACCTTCTGATCGGCAAGTCCTAGGCCCTGTGGTTTAACCCACAGTGCCACCCTCATCCCACATCTTCCTATAATACTTAGGTCTAAAAATGGATTCTCTCTTTAAGAAGTGGGGTGAATGGGCAGTGCAGTGTGGCAGTATGTGCCCACAGAGTGTCCTCACCCACATGAAATACAGAACTTCCATACTGGCTGTCAGAGTTGCTTCCAGATCCTAGCTCACAGAGGATCACGCTAGCCAGCGATCATTAAATAAAAGTCTTTATTGAGTTACAGTTTCCATTCTCAAGCTGCTGCGTGCAACCCTACGTCTAATGGTTAGATCGGCGAAGCTCCATCTGAGTCTCCGCCCCTTGTACACCCACTTAATATCCTAGCCTTGCTCCACCTTTTCCGCCTGACTGTTCTTCTCTGGGTCCCTCTGCCCCCCGGGGTCTCTTCCTTCCGGGATTCCTCTGACGCTGACGCTGACCCCCCTGACTCTTCTCCCTCCTTTCGGCGGGCTTTAGGACCTGGCTCCCTTTCCGGGCTGCCTACTGCGCCACCTTCCTGTGCATTTGAACTTGTCGCGCGCGCCCAACCTTCCACCTTCCGTCTGACCGTTTCTTCGCTCCCCGATGGAGGTGTGGCCACTCCTGACTCGTGCCCTCCCCCCTGTTGTGAGCTGCCAGCGCTTGATCCCTGGCGCCCTTCCTCTTCCCTGCTCTCTGGCGGTGACGCTGGTCCCGATTTCCAACTGCTCCCCTCTGAGTCCCCTCTGGCTCTATCTTCCTGGGGTGTCCCCCTAGGCTCCCCCCTTGCCCTGGCCACTGGTGCTCCTTTCTGTGAATCTTCTGATTCACTGGAAAGACTCGGAGATCTCGGGTCGTCGTCATCACTCATCTTTTCTTCTGCCTCCTCCCCCTCGCTCTCTGTTTCCTCCCTTGCCCTTGCCTCTGCTCCTGAACCCCTGACATCCATCCCCCCCTCGAAGCCCCCTCTTCCCCCCTCCCCTCCTTCCGGTGCGGGATCTGGGTGCTGCTGTGTCAGGGGGACGAATGTCGGATACAGTTCGCTTCCCGTGGCGGGCCGCCATCCGAAGTCTTCCGGTTCTTCCTCCCTGCTCTCGTTGACGACGGTCACCTCCGCTTCCATCTCTGTGCCGCCGTGCTCGAAACCCGGGTCGTCCCCGAAAACGTCCATGTCCGTCTCTCCCTCGTTGCCTTCTGGAGACGTTGCTCGTCCTGGACCCTCCAGCCACCTTCTGCGGAACTGCTCCTCTGGTCGATCATCCCACCAATACGAGGGTTCTGAAGCAGATCCCGAGGGTGACCCCTCCGGGGAACGGGCGTCTCGTGTCGGTTCCTCGTCCGAGTCGAACCCCCGGAACGTGCTGGCTGAAAGCGTGGGCGTGAAAAGCCAGTCGTCGAAAAAGTCTGCTGGCATTGGCCTGTGTGGGAAGAGGGCATGAAACTCTTCTTTGAGCAGAGGTTCGTCTAAAGCGTAGCCCGGCACCCAGCTGTTGGCACTGGCCGGGGTGCCCTCCTTGGCGAGAAGGTATTCTACCCCCTCTTCCCCCCATCTGGAGTCCAAAATCTCCGTGACTTCGTTGATGCGCTCCTCCTGTGCCACTCCCCCTTGCCCGGTTCTCTCTCGGAGCGGACCCGGTGCCGTTCCTGGTTCCTGAAACCTGTGAGGTGCCTTGTAGGGAGTGAGCACCGATCTGTGGAACACCGGATGCATTCTGGAACCCTCCGGAAGAGCCAGCCTGAAAGCCACCGGGTTGACCTGTTCTTCGACTTGGTAGGGCCCCAGTTGTTTATGCCCTAGTTTCTTCTTCGCCAACGACCTGGCCGGCACTGCGTGGGCTGCTAACCAGACCCAGTCTCCCACATGGATCTCTTCGCCAACCCTTCTGTGTTTGTCCGCTTGTACCTTGTATGCGTGTTTAGCCAGCTCCAGGTGCCGCCGCAGCTGATCGTGGACCTCCTGCAACTCCGACGCGAACGCATCTGCTGTTTGCGGCTCCCCCTCCCCCATTCTTTCCAGTCCCGGGAAGGTTCTGGGGTGCCTCCCGTTGTTGGCGAAGAACGGCGTGACCCCCGTGGACACGTGCTTCGTGTTGTTGTAGGCGAACTCGGCGAGAGGCAAGTAATCCACCCACGTCGCAGGCTGTTGATTCGCATAACATCTCAGGTACTGCTGCATGATGGCATTGACCCGCTCCGCTTGCCCGTTGGTCTGCGGGTGTCTAGCCGACGCCAGGTTGATCTTGACGTTCAGGAAGCCCATCAGCCTCTGCCAGAAGTTCGAGATGAACTGTCGCCCTCGGTCGGACAGAATAGACCGCGGCAGACCGTGAACCTTGAACACGTGGTCTATGAACAGTTTGGCGGTTTGTTCCGCCGTGGCCACCTTCGCACACGGAATGAAATGTGCCATCTTGGAGAACAAGTCCACCACCACCAGCACAGCCGTCTTGCCCCTCGAGCTGGGCAGATCCGTGACAAAGTCCAGGGCCACTCTCTCCCATGGTTCGAACGGAGTTTGCAGCGGTTCCAGCAGTCCGGCCGGCGGTCTGTGCACTGGTTTGGCCCTCTGGCAGGTGTCACACCTCGCCACGTAGTCCGCGACTTCCCCTCTCATTCCGGGCCACCAGAAGTCTCTGGCTACTAATTCCACCGTCTTCTCCTTGCCAAAGTGCCCTGCAGTGGGCGCGTCGTGCAGCTGCTGCAGTACCTTGGCGCGAAGTTCGTCTCCCGGCACGTAGATGGCCCCTTTACGGATGAGCAAACCATCTCGCAGCTGGAACTCGTCGGTCGCTGCCGTGCCCCTGTGCACCTCTGCCATCTTTGCTTGCGCGAAGGAGTCATCCTGCAACGCTCGTCGCACCGCATCCAGGTCAACTGTTGCCGCCGCGCACGCCCACACTGTCGGTGCGAAGATGTGCATGGCGGCCGCTGGCGTTGCCTCCTCCAGATACTGTGGCTTACGGGAGAGAGCATCCGCCATGATGTTGGTGTCCCCCGGGACATATTCTATTCGGAAGTCGAAATTCGCAAAGAACTCAGCCCAACGTATCTGCCTCTGGTTCAGGAACTGTGCCGTGCGCCAGTGCTCTAGATTCTTGTGGTCCGTGCAGACCTGCACCGTGTGCTTGGCGCCGATCAGGAAGTGCCTCCACGCTTTGAACGCTGCATGAATGGCCAGCAACTCCCTGTCCCAGATGGTGTAGTTCTGTTCGGACTTGCTGAGCTTCCTTGAGTAAAACGCTCCCGGCCTCCAAACCCCCTGCGGGTCTTTCTGCAGCAGGACTGCTCCCACGGCTCTGTCCGAAGCGTCTGTCTCCACCCTCATCGGCCTGCTGGGGTTGACATGAAGCAGCTGCTCTTCCGACGCGAAGAGACGCTTGAGTGCCTGAAAGGACTGCTCCGCCTGCTCTGTCCAGATGAACTTCTTTTTCTTGGAGCTGAGCGTGTCCGTGATGGCCGCTGTCTGCATCGCAAAGCCTTTGATAAACTTGCGATAGAAGTTCGCGAAGCCGACAAACCGTTGGACCTCCTTCCGGTTGCGTGGGCTTTTCCAATCCAACACTGCTCGGACCTTGGCGCTGTCCATGGCGAGCCCTTTATCAGACAACTTGTAGCCCAGGAAATCCACCTCGGTCACGTCGAATTGGCACTTCTCCAGCTTGGCGTAAAGCCTATGTTGCTGTAGCCTGCTCAGCACTTCCTTGACGTGTCTGTCATGCTCCTGCTGCGATTCCGAAAAGATCAGGATGTCATCCAAGAAACAGACGCACGTCTTGTAGAGGAGCCCCGCCAACACGTGATGCATGAAAGCTTGAAAAACGTGGGAGCCATTTTGCAATCCAAAAGGCATAACTCTATATTCGTAGGTGCCCAGGGGCGTGAACATGGCTGTCTTCCACTCATCTCCTTCCCGCATGCGAATGAGGTTGTATGCCCCTCGCAGGTCCAACTTGGTGAACACTCTGCCCTTCCGTACCTTTGCGAGGAGGTCGTCGATTCGGGGCATGGGGAAGTCCGATGGCTTGGTCACACTGTTCAAGATGCGAAAGTCCACTACAAGTCTTTTTTGGGGCGTGTCCCTCTTCTTTACAAAGAATACCGGACTGCCCCCCGCTGCCTTGGACTCTCGGATGAAACCGCGCTCCAAATTATGATCTATGAACTCTTTGAGTTCCTGCAGTTCGTCCTCAGACATGGAATACAGCTTCCCTTTGGGCAGCGCCGCCCCCGGCAGCAGGTCAATTTTGCAGTCATATGGTCTGTGGGGGGGTAGCCTGTCTGCCTCCTTCTCGCAGAAAACCTCCAAAAATTCTGCGTACTTGTGGGGAACCGCTTGCAGCGTGCCTAGCTGCAGCTGTGACTCCTCTTCCTCTCCTTCCTGCCTGGGCACGATGCAGTGTTCAGCGCAAAAGGAAGAGCCGAAGGTCAGCTGCCTCTGGTACCAAGCCAGCGTCGGGCTGTGCTTGTCCAGCCAACTCATGCCCAATACAATGGGCGTGTCCGATAGTTGAGTGACATTGAAGCTGATGATTTCCCTGTGATTCCCAAGTCGCATCACCATTGGTGGCGTCTGCTTCACCACTTGCCCCCCTAGCAGCTCCCTGCCATCCACCGTGACAACCTGCAGGGGCAGCGTGGCAGGCAGCAACTGTATAGCGTGCCGGTCGACAAAGTCCTGCCCTATAAAGTCCGCATTGCTTCCGGAGTCAATGGTGATTGGCACGTCCATGGTGATTCCATTGGGCAGCTGGAGCGACGCGGTGAGCCTCACTACCGGTTTGGGCGGGAGGGGGTCCATGGGCTGTAAAATCTCTGGGGACTGCTTCACTGACACGTCTGGCTGGGCCCCAGTGCCTCTTCCAACCAGACTCCGTCGTTTCCCTGCTGTGGTTGTCCTTGCTGCGTTGCTGCAGTTACCATTGCTGAGGCTGCAGTGTGCTTGTGGAGCCTCTGGGGACACTCTTTCGCCATATGCTGTGGATCATCGCAGATGTAACACTTCCTGTTCCCTCTAGGAGGCTTCGCTTTCACTGCTGCCGGTGCTAGGGCTCTGGCTGCTGACTGAGCCCTTGCACCTCCAACCTCCATAGGTTCCGCTCCTCCTCCTGGCGGAGGCGTGGATTGCGCACGCGCTGCTTCTCTGGGAAGGAAGGAGGAGCCCCTGGCTGGTTCGCGCCCTCCACGCCCTTCGTCCCTGCTCCACGGACGTCCTTCCAGCCGCACCCCCACCGCCAGCGCCCTCTGAACGATCTCCTGCGTGGTCCGGGGTCTCTCCCCCCTCGCAATTTCATCTTTAACCGAGCCGTGCAATCCCTCCCAAAACAGGTCTCTTACAGGAGCCGAATCTCTGTCCCATTCCAGGGCACTGACCAAAGCGAAAAAGCGGGCATGGTACTGCCTTACGCTGGCCCTCCCTTGCTTCAGTCCATGTATCTGCTGCCGAGCAAGATCCACGTCAATGCTTGATAAAAAGCACCCATCCATCGCTTTAATAAAGGCATCCGCATTTTGGAGCGCCGGATCCTTATCTCTCCACAAATTGCGCAGCCATTCTTTAGCATCTCCATGCAAATGGGACATGATGAATCCCACCTTCTCTTGCTCATCTCTAAAGTCTTTGTTCAGCAGTTGCAGTGCACACATTACATCTGCTCTAAAGTTGGGGTACTGTTGCAAATTCCCATCGAAGTGAGAGACCAGACCGCCTGTTCGTCTCCCCAACCCAATCCCCTCCGGTTTGGGTGTCAGTTGCCCTTGCTTCGTAAGCACTTCCAACCTGACCTGGAGATCCCTGTAGGCGGCAGCTGCGTCCTCCTCTCTCTTCCTGGATGCAAGAGCCTCGGCATTCAGGCGCGACACTGCTTCTCTGAGTTCCACTATCTGCTGTTCGGCCGTCATGTTGTCTGCCGTTCGTGAGCTCGCTAGTAGGCACCCGCTTTCTCTCCTCTCCGCGAGGCTGTAGATGCCCACAATTTATGAGATGGAGCTTACTGTCAGAGTTGCTTCCAGATCCTAGCTCACAGAGGATCACGCTAGCCAGCGATCATTAAATAAAAGTCTTTATTGAGTTACAGTTTCCATTCTCAAGCTGCTGCGTGCAACCCTACGTCTAATGGTTAGATCGGCGAAGCTCCATCTGAGTCTCCGCCCCTTGTACACCCACTTAATATCCTAGCCTTGCTCCACCTTTTCCGCCTGACTGTTCTTCTCTGGGTCCCTCTGCCCCCCGGGGTCTCTTCCTTCCGGGATTCCTCTGACGCTGACGCTGACCCCCCTGACTCTTCTCCCTCCTTTCGGCGGGCTTTAGGACCTGGCTCCCTTTCCGGGCTGCCTACTGCGCCACCTTCCTGTGCATTTGAACTTGTCGCGCGCGCCCAACCTTCCACCTTCCGTCTGACCGTTTCTTCGCTCCCCGATGGAGGTGTGGCCACTCCTGACTCGTGCCCTCCCCCCTGTTGTGAGCTGCCAGCGCTTGATCCCTGGCGCCCTTCCTCTTCCCTGCTCTCTGGCGGTGACGCTGGTCCCGATTTCCAACTGCTCCCCTCTGAGTCCCCTCTGGCTCTATCTTCCTGGGGTGTCCCCCTAGGCTCCCCCCTTGCCCTGGCCACTGGTGCTCCTTTCTGTGAATCTTCTGATTCACTGGAAAGACTCGGAGATCTCGGGTCGTCGTCATCACTCATCTTTTCTTCTGCCTCCTCCCCCTCGCTCTCTGTTTCCTCCCTTGCCCTTGCCTCTGCTCCTGAACCCCTGACACTGGCGTATGCAGATATATGGGAACTTGGGGTGGGGGAGAAATTGTATTTTGTTTGTATTTAAAGTCTAGCTAATGCATACTTTCTGAAACAACATGCAGACCAAAAAAGACAGCCATCCTTTGAAATCCACATGATTTTTGCAACGCGGTTCTGCAGCCAAGTATTGTGTACAAAAACACATATACTAGGGTGAAGTGTGCATTAAAAAGTTTGCATTTGTGAACCTAATGTACAAAAATGCATTCTATTAGAGATCATAGCTTTGTAAAAATGTGTAGATTAGGCAAAACTGCATACACAAAATGTATCCAGTAGGAGAAATTTGCACTAAAATGCTGAATAATATTCATCAGGACATTTCTCTCTTTTGTTCTTTAAATTGCAAACTGTTGTGGAAATGTGGGAAAGTGAACCTAAGATCTGAAAAATAAGAAACTGAGGCAAACTGAGATGGACAGGTTCAGCCATCCCTACCCTGGAATGAGAGGCTTACAAACAGATACTCTGGCAACTCTGGAAGACACACTAGAGAACACACAACAAGCTGCCCTGTGTTTGTTTTTTTCTGTCAAACAAACAAGGAGAATCAGTCTGCTAACAACTAAAGAACGAGAGATGTCTTGTAGGAGCATCTCCAAATACAGCATTATAAGCATTTTTAGCTCAACTTCATCTGGCTTCAGTGTGAACAAAGGAGATGCCATGCTTTTTTACATATTCCCCCCACTATTACAACGCACAAGCTCTTTGCAACAAAGAGATTGCTGTTAGTTCTTGTCTGCTTATCTCTAGAAACCTTGAACGACACAATGCGTATACGCATTTCACATTTGAGTATCAGGTTACACACTGCTATATTTTAATGGGCTTTCTGCTAAGGTAAAAAGGCAAAGGACCCCTGGACGGTTAAGTCCAGAGAAAGGTGACTATGGGGTTGCGACACATCTCGCTTTCAGGCCGAGGGAGCCGACGTTTGTCCACAGACAGCTTTCCAGGTCATGTGGCCAGCATGACCAAACCACTTCTGGCGCAACAAAACACTGTGATGGAAGCCAGAGTGTACATAAATGCCGTTTACCTTCTCGCCACATTGGTACCTATTTATATACTTGCAGTGGCTTACTTTCGAACTGCTAGGTAGGCAGGAGCTGGGACAGAGCAACAGGAGCTCACTCCATCACAGGGTTTTGAACCGCAAACCTTCTGATCAGCAAGCCCAAGAGGCTCAGTGGTTTAGACCACAGCGCCACCCTATGCAGGTGACAAGGAAGCCGTGCCTGCTCTCTCCAGCATGCTCCTTTGTCCTGTAATTCATCCCCTCCCTCATTTGCCTGTCACCTAGAGGCTTACCTGCCATCTCAAGTGAAAGACAGAAATGGAAGACACATATAGGGAATAAAGAGGAGCACCAGGAGATATAAAAGATCACTGACCTGTGTAAGGGATTGCAGCCACAATTGCTGACCAGACGAGGGTAGCTTGGGCTGTGCAACTTTACAGAGGACAGTTCTCTATTGGAAGGGCTGTCAGGGGGCAGCCCTTTCTTGCCTAGGGACCCTATGTTGGAAAAGCTGCCTGGTCCAAGTCTGCTTTAAAGAACCCAGAGAAGGAAGAGCCGGAGGCGCCTTGAAGTTGTCCACAACCATCTACTGCCTAGTTTCCCCTACTATAATGAGATGTACTGCATTTTTTATTAATTTTGAAATTTGCATCTGCAGCAGAAACAGCCAATGTGGTTCCCTCCAGATGCTACTGGATCAAAGCTCCCATCATGTCTGACTCTTGGCTGTGCTGGCTGGGGCTGCTGAGAGCCAGAGTCCAACATCTGGAAGGCAACATATTGGCTACACATCTAAATTAGCACATGCAGATTTGATTCGATTTGTCTCCTTTTTGTCCTCTATTTTGGGTGGTGCATTTCCTCCGGGGGGGGGGGTGCTGCATCCATAAGTGGACACCCTAGATCTGGCTCCAGGAGAGGCACCAGGGAAATATATTTGCCCTGAATCCCTTTGCAGCCCCCACGTGCACAGACACGGGTTTCTGTCTAGCGCTCATTTTCTCAATTAAGTTTCGTTTCTCACTCTCAGCTGCCTCCATCACCCTCTTAGAAGCTCAAAAACTGCCTTCCCTCCTCCTTGTAAACAATTTGGCCATGTTTTGCCCAGCACATACAAAAAATGTGTGTGTGTGTGTGTGTGTGTGTGTGTGTGTTTTAAATGGCTATATACGTTTAGTCCTGGCTTCGTCATAAAGTGTGGAGAAAGGAACATGCCCAAGCAAGTCTCCTGGGTTATTAAAAGCAACATCAGTTGAAATAGCAGCCTAGGGAAACCAGCCTTTGTCAACTCGCTGGTGCTCCTCATGCCAGCAGGACAGATTACTGTCTTCGCAGAGGAACAATAAAATACCGCACAGACATGCAGCAAACACAGAACCTGTTAGCCTCATTTATTTCTCAACAACAGCGCTGCGGGGTTAAAGTACAATAGAATAGATGGAAGGCTGGAGTGAATGTTCAAAGGGCACAGGGGAAAGCTTGAGTCCAGTGCAACTTCAGATGGATTAGATTCAATGGAATGGCTGGACTGGGAGAACAATGTTCAGAACCGAATCAGTTTCCATTCGTGTTCCAAGTTTGATTTAGCAGAGCTGCAAGATTTCAGGCCAGAAATGGTCAGAAAGGTGGGGATTTGGCCTAAGGACCACTTCTAATTATTTGCACTGTTCGTTTTAGTCAATGTCCCCTTTCATTCCCATGGAGGTATCTCCACTGCTGGAAGCAGAGATGCTTCTGCATTCCAGTTGCAAAGAAGCAACACAATGTTCTCCAAAGCCATATTCACATTGTGTATTTAAAACACTATTTTACCCCTTCAACAGTTATGGCTTCCCTCAAAGACTCCTGGGAGCTGTAGTTTGTTAAGGATGCTGAGAGTTGTTTAGAGAGCCCCTATTCCCAGGGCCGGCCCATCCATGAGGCAAGATGAGGTGACCGCCTCTGGCAACAGGATCCACAGGGTTAGCACACACCTTGGAGGCTGGATCTGCTGCCGCCCTGGCAACCCCCACCCCATGCTGCCTCCACAGTGGCCTTTTGGTTAATGGAAGGCACTGCTGGTTTCCTACAACCCCTTGGGAGGAAATGGTGGAGGCTGCCCTCTAGGGTCTCAGGGGCTCTGTACCCACCTCACATGATTCAGAGTGGGCCCTTTTCCCTCTTGTTAAATTGGGTAGTGTTGATTTGATTTCCCCCTCCCTTGTTCCTGATGTAGATCTTCACTACCCGCTTGCTCCTGATGTAGATCTTAATTCTCCCCTTGTTCCTGAGGTAAATCTTTACTCACCTCTTCTTCCCTGGCAGGTGGAGGAGAGCGCCATTTTGTGGTTCGCCTCAAGTGCCAAAATGTCTTGGGTTGGACCTGCCTACTCCCCTCACAGAGCTACAATTTTCAGAGTGGTTTAAAAACAAACCCATCCCTCTTCCCAAAGAAAGCTGAGGGTTGTAGCTCTAACAACTCTCATCGCTGTTAACCAGCTGCAGTTCCCAGGATTCTTTGGAGGAAGCCATGACTGTTAAAAGTGGTATAACAGTGCTTCCATGTATGGTGTGGCCTAAGTCTCTGATGTTAGCCTGCGGCTGGTCTTTGCCAGATTCCACAAGAAAGGAGCCGAGAGCCCAGCTGTACCCACTGATGAGTCATAAAGAAATGGCAGGACCCCAGGGCCGGGGGGGGGGGGATTAAAGGCCTTGCTAGGACATGAGTGGGATGTCCAGTAAAGGCAGCTCTTAAAAGGCTATCCTTTTGGTCTTAGCCTTGTTTTACCACAAACCCAGGAGATCCCGAAAGTAGCAGCAGAGTTGGGAGAATAACTCAAGTACCATTGCAGCGAGCATTCTCAATCCATCATGGTCTCCGTGACTAATTCTGTATTGTGGTGCCCATTATTTCAATATTCCTCTATAAATATTCATAAACTGTCAGCTATGAAAAAGGATCCTGGCTCTGGTTGCATTCCTTTGCTGGAAATGGAGGAAAGAGGGACAAAGATAAGGACAAAAGGAATTAGAAGAGCTCTCTAATCAGTGAAGTTCCATTCATTTACATGAGTGGAGAGAGTCTTTTCCAGGAAGGCCACAGTGGCCTGAATTGCACAAGTGTAGTATATGATTCACTACCAAACCAAAGCTCTGCATTGCTGTTATATCCACACCCCTGGGATATGAAACGTCCTGCACCGTAACTAGACAATATCAGCCCATTACTTTGCATGAGCTGGCAGACTGCGGTGGAAGGATTCTCCAACAGCCTGTTCCAACCCTGATCTTGCTTGACAGAAACTGCCATCGTTCCTGACCACTGGGCATGCTGGCTGGGGTTGATGGGAGTTGGAATCCAACAGCACTTGGTGGGCAACAGATTTTTTTTTGGGGGGGGGAGTTGCTGTCATTTTGAATGCTGCGTGCGTGCGCACACACAAAACATACCCTGCATGTAGGAAACAAATACAGTGGTACCTCGGGTTACAGACACTTCAGGTTACAGACGCTTCAGGTTACAGACTCTGCTAACCCAGAAGTAGTACCTTGGGTTAAGAACTTTACCTCAGGATGAGAACAGAAATCGGACGGTGGCGACGCGGCGGCAACAGGAGGCCCCATTAGCTAAAGTGGTACCTCAGGTTAAGAACAGTTTCAGATTAAGAACGGACCTCCAGAATGAATTAAGTTCTCACCCCAAGGTACCACTGTACATTAGGGCTACATTAAAGTACATATCCAGACCCTCCAAGTGTCCATATTTCCTAGAAGCAGGATTTAGAGAAGCCGCCCCGGTTTCTGATTTGATCCTGGAATGTCCCACTTTTCCTTAGGATGTCCCTATTTTCATCAGAGAAATGTTGGAGGGTATGCATATCATAGGAAAAAGTTTGTCCTCATGTAGGGATGTTTTATATATATATATAATGGCACAGCTTTAAAAGATGTGTTCAGCCTTCACTATCAGAAGCATTATGCCTCTGAATATCAGTTGCTAGGAATCTCTGGTGGGCAGATGGGCTGTTGTGCTCATGTCCAGCTTGGAAGCCTCCCACAGGCATCTGGTCAGCAACTGTGAGAACAGGATGCTGGACTAGATGGGTCATTGGCCTCATCCAGCAGGCCTATTTTTCTGTTCTTATGATTCCCCCACCCACAATCTGAAGTGATGCCGGTGAAAATTCCACCTTCTCCTCCTCTGCAATGCCTCTAGATCAGCACTAGCATCGCCTAACTAGGGAACTTCTGTTTTGAAATATTGCATTCATATATAAATAATAATTCTACCCTGCCTTGCTATAAAATAATCAAGGCGGCTTACAATCCATAAAATAACAATAAAACTGAAGCACCAAACGACTTGCAATAAGCTTATTGTAAAGACATACACATAGCAGCAGCAAAACAATATCCCAGAAACGCACGATTATATTTACCATAATTCTTGAGGCGTTTTAGATCGTAAGCAATTTCTGTGCTTCCATTTTTCAATTCTATTTGACAGTGTAAGCATTTTAAGAAACCCGAGTGTGTGCCTTTCTTGGTTTGCTCAGGGCATTATCCCGTATAGCATTGCGCCGTCTTGCCCTGCAGTCCCAGATCCCCACATTGACCTGGCTATGTTATATATGCACAGCTACAGTGTGCAGACTACTGTTGCCAGCCAACACAATACCACTCCTCCATCTCCACCATATGCTAGAGCACACCAGTTGTACGCATTTTCACAGGATGCTCTAGCCCAGGGGTTGTCAACCTGGTCCCTACCAACCACTAGTGGGCGTTTCAGGATTCTAGGTGGGCGGTAGCAGGTTCTACAGCAGAAGCTGAATCCTCCTTCCATCGAGCACTGGTGGGCGGTAAGGAAATTTTACCATCAAGAAAGATGCATTAGTGGGCGGTAGGTATAAAAAGGTTGACCACCCCTGCTCTTGCCAGAGAGGACTGTGCATACTTCCTGTGGATAGTTGAAAACTGATGAATTTATCATAGAATCATAGAACTGTAAAGTTGGAAGGAATCATGAGGATCATCTAGTCCAGCTCCCTGCAATGCAGGATTTTTTGCCCAACATGGCAAAACCCATCACCCTGAAGTTAAAAGTCTCCATCTCCACCAACTGAGCTATGTTTATGATGTTTTTCAGGTCTAAAATAATGGAATTATATGGCTGGATCTTGAAGGTCCCCCAGTCCACCCTTCTGCTCAGTGCCAGGTCAGCAATGCAGGAGGGAATGTTAAAAAGTAAAGATAACGGACCCCTAGATGGTTAAGTCCAGTCAAAGGTGACTATGGGATGCAGTGCTCATCTCACTTTCAGGCCAAGGGAGCCGGCATTTGTCTGCAGACAGCTTTCTGGGTCATGTGGCCAGCATGACTAAACCGCTTCTGGTGCAACGGAACACCATGACGGAAGCCAGAGTGCACAGAAATGCCATTTACCTTCCCGCCACAGCGGTACCTATTTATCAACTTACACTGGCATGCTTTTGAACTGCTAGGTTGGCAAGAGCTGGGACAGAGCAACGGGAGCTCACCACCATCGGGGGGATTCGAACCGCCAACCTTCTGATCAGCAAGCCCAAGAGGAGCTGTTGTTTAAACCACAGCTCCACCCACGTGATAGCATCCCTGACACATGACTGTTGAGCCTCTGTTATACTCAAGCAAAGGGGAGCCCTACCATGTCACAAAGTCTGTTCCACTGGAGCCGAGATTGGCTTTTACTGAAAGCGATGCATAATGAGCACATGAAGTGAAAATGCACATCCACATTCCGCCCTGCATTAACAACCTTTGTACACACGAAGAATAGCACGAGCGGGTTCTGGTGTACTAATGACCTCACCTACTTCAGGACCAAGCTTAATCACTGGGGTGGCACGTGCTGAGTGTCATCGTACAGCCCGTGCCAATTTCCTATGAAGTTGTGAGGGGGAAACATTTCTAGTGAAGCATGAGCAGGTGCAAGGAGGATTCTGGTGCTTTCCCTGCCAGATCTCTCTTCCCCCACCCCCAGTCAGCCTGCTCATCCCTCCCTCTTCTGTGTTGACGTTGCTGGTCTGGCTACATATGGACCTGTGCTAGGATGAGTTCATTGTTTCTGTGCAGCTTAGACCTATCTTCCAAGAAAACGAGGAATCCTGAGACTCCAAGTTCTTTTTCTGAAGTAAAAGCAGGGCTTTTTTCCCAGCCAGAACTCACCAGAACTCAGTTCCGGCACCTCTCAGGTGGGCGCCATTGCCATGATCGGAGAAGTGTTCACGGTGAGTTCTGGCACCTCTTTTTCTAGAAAAATAGCACTGAGTAAAAGTAAATGTTATCTATTGCCACATCCAAACTGTCACTATCGGGGGGGGGGGTGTTAAATCACGTACCAGGAAATTCAGGTTGTCTGTGTATAGTTGATTGGGAGTTTTTGAACAGAATCCCCCGCCCCCTACTCAGATATGGGCTTTTTGCAACAAGGGAAGTGACAAAGGTAAAAGGTAAAGGTAAAGGACCCTTGGACGGTCCAGTCAAAGGCGACTATGGGGTTGCAGCACTCATCCCGCTTTCAGGCCGAGTGAGCCGGCGTTTGTCCACAGACAGCTTTCCCGGTGATGTGGCCAGCATGACTAGACCACTTCTGGCACAACGCAGCACCATGACGGAAGCCAGAACGCACGGAAACGCCATTTACCTTCCCGCCGCAACGGTACCTATTTATCTGCTTGCACTTCGTGCTTTCGAACTGCTAGGTTGGCAGGAGCTGGCACAGAACAATGGGAGTTCACCCCGTCGCAGGGATTCAAACCGCCAACCTTCTAATTGGCAAGCCCAAGAGGCTCAGTGGTTTAGACCACAGCGCCACCTCACTGCAAAGTGAGGGACAACACTTGCTCGACGTAATGTTTTCTAACTTCCTTGAAAAGAGAGCCAGAGTGGTACGAGTGTTTTGACTAGGACCTGGGAAGCCAGGGTTTAAATCCCGTCTCAGCCATAAAGCTCACTGGGTGACCTTAGGTCAGTCACCCACTGATCTAAAGTATCATAAAAGGGATGTTGTGGAGTTTAAATGAGGAAGGAGAGAACCCACAGAGGTCACCTTGAGCTCTTTGGCAAAAAATGAAGGATATAAGTGCAATTAATCAATCAGCAAATTTAAATGTTGTTGGCATCTGTCTTTCTCAAGAATGACTGGATATATTTGAATGAATGCTCGATAAATAGATGGTGCCATCTAACCTCCCTGCAAACAAATCAGGATGAATTCCCAGTAAACAGGTAATCAGGAAGTGACCTATCATAGCTGCAGCAGTTCCTGACATGTACTTTAATATCAATTACCGTATTTTTCGCTCTATAAGACGCACCAGACCACAAGACACACCTAGTTTTTGGAGGAGGAAAAGAAAAAAAAATTCTGAATCTCAGAAGCCAGAACAGCAAGAGGGGATCGCTGCGAAGTGAAAGCAGCAATCCCTCTTGCTGTTCTGGCTTCTGGGATAGCTGCTCAGCCTGCATTCGCTCCGTAAGACGCACACACATTTCCCCTTACTTTTTAGGAGGGAAAAGGTGAGTCTTATAGAGCAAAAAATATGGTACATTGCTGCCCCCCGCTACTACGATATGTTTGCACTCAGGAAAGATGGAGTGCTGCAGATAAAGTAGGAACAGCGGTGTGACAAAATAACATCTTGGTGTTATCCACATCTTCCAAGTGAAATCTTTCTGAGGTTTTCAAAATTTCAAGGAATCTGCAGAAATCACTGTTCTCTTAAGGTACACGCAACAGAGCCTGCATAACACAACTTCAGTTGCCAACATTATCATCCCATTGCAGACCTGATGTTCTTTTTTTCCCAGTTATAAGGGATCACAAACATTATAGGAATAATTTTCAAAGGATGAAAAATAAACATCTTGCTCATTCATTTCAAAACAGGAGTGTGGGCAGCTCCTCTTGGCAGTGAAGGCTTCCCCAAAGCTTATGCAACCATTTTAAGCAAAAGGAGGGGGGAGAATGAGTTTCTGCTCTGCTTCACTCATCTTCTCCCATTTATGTTAAAGTCTCTCCTTTGTCACCCTAGTAACGAATGGCCAGGGTAGGACATTGGAGGCGGGACGGGGGGGGCAGGGGGGAGTGGATACATGGCTCCATGTCAGTCTGCCATAAGGTTTGTGGAATCAGATGTTCATTGCTGCAGAGAGGGCAGGAGTGGGCTTGTGATTCCCAGCTTGGCCATCAGGTTTAGTAAGAAACCTGTGATGACAGTCACAATAAGTTATGCTTCCCTCTCAGATTTTCTGACACTGCATCAAGCAGCTATTCATGGCCAGAAATCATCCACCCTAACCTTTCGTTGGGAAGAGAACGATTCGTTTATATCCCGCAATGGATCGTCCTCAGTAACACAATTACTGAATCACGCACATATTAGCTTTCAGAATATTTAGAACTAGCCAAATTGACAGATATAATAAGGCAAAAACCAAAAAGTGAAGTGAAAAAGGAATGGGAGTGTCTAAATGAATACCTTAAAAGCCAAGGTTTGAGGACAGAAATCTGGCTGAGTCTGGAATAACCTTGTGAAGTGAAAGGATAAGGAAGAGGGATTTATATCTGGATGCTAGGATAGAGATGATAAGGAAAACAGGAAGACACAATGAGAGGTAAAGGATTGGTGGAAGTCAATGTTTGTTTTTCTTTTTAGTGTTTATATTATTAACTTGTAAGATATGGATTTGGTTTTTTGAATGTTGGTTTTTGTGTTTTGTGTATTGTTATTTTTTGATATTTTTTGTGTTGTGTGGAAAAGACTAATAAAATTATTAATTATTATTATTATGAAGAATAAGAATAAGAATCATGCGCATATCGGCATCTCAAAACTGCTAATACAGTTGCTGAAGGGAGATCAGAGCGGGATTTGTGAGGCCTGGGGAGATTAGAATGCTGCATCTCCAGCTTGTTGCCATTGGCTACAGGCTATTTGTGACATCACAAAAGCCCATGGCAGCTGAGTGTATATAAAAGTGAGCCTTTCCCTCTTGCCCTGCAGAACACAGTGGGCAACGGCTGTGCTATTCAGCATTGCCCAGTCATCTTCTAGCTAGAGGTAGCGAACCGGCAGAGGGATGGAAGTGATCACATGACAGTGGCACACTGTGAACTACTAACCAACTCACTGAAGGCAGCCGATATCCATGGCCAGAAGTGATGGACCTAGTGGAAACTGGCAGAAGGTGGGTGGAAGCCAGCAGAACTCGTGTTTGAAAACCAGTTGGTGCCATAAGGCTGGTGTTTGTGGATGTAAGCTGGTTGATCTTCACCTTTGGAAGCCCATCAGATAACAGGGTTTTGTGGTGTGCCCCTCCCTAGTGTCTGTACACTGGAAAGGTGGGCTATAAATATATATATATATTTAATAATAAATGAATCACTGCTGAGGTGCCCCCACAACTGCGAGGCAAGGGGGAGCTGTGTTGATGCATCCCCAGCGGTTGCCATTGGCTGCGAGCTGCCTGTGATGTCACAAAAGGACATGGAGTTGAGAGGAAAGAGGCCATTATTAGTAGTAGGAGGGAGGGAGGGAGGGAGGGAGGGAGGGAGGGGCCTCAGGAGAAGGAGGCTCAGAGGAAGTTGAGGTCAGCAGGGAGGAGGATGGGGACAAGCTACAATTAATTGACTCTAGTTCTCATTGGCTTTCACTCAACCTACTGTTGCTCCCCCTGCCTTCTGCTGACCAGTCTCAGCAGGCACCAGCCACCGCTGAAGCTAAGGGTTGGGTTAGGTCTGTTAAATGTATTGCATTAGTTGTGAGAATTCCAGGAAAATACTAACAGTCCTTATGTTAAAAATGCATTACATGGGATGACCTGCCACCAAACCTGAATCTGTGGCGGCTTCAAGGCAGCAAAGTACACCTGAGGTGGAACCAACCTAGGGTAAGCAGATGCAAAGGAGAGTTGGGCTCTTAGTTCTTTACATGATATACCGTATTTTTCATCCCATAGGACGCACCGGCCCATAGGACACACCTAGTTTTTTGGGGGGGAAATAAAGGGAAATTTTTTTTCCTTTATTTCCCCCCCAAAACCAGGTCGGGGAATCCAAACCAGGTCGGGGAACAGCGGGATGGCGGCACTCCGCCTCCCCGCTGTCCCCGAGCTTGTGGGGCTGGCACTGGGGAGAAGCGCACTCCCCAGCGCCAGCCTCCAAACCAGGTCGAGGAACAGCGGGATGGTGGCGCTGCGCCTCCCCGCTGTCCCCCGAGCTTGTGGGGCTGCCCGATGTCTGCCCGAAGCGCGGGGCGCTCTGCTTCAGCGCTCCCCGCACTCCGTGCAGCAGGCTGCTATCCTCAGCCTAGGGAGCCCTGCGGGAACTCCCGCGGGCTCCCCAGGCTTGCTGATAGCTTCCTGAAGCCTGGAGAGCGAGAGGGGTCGGTGCGCACCGACCCCTCTCGCTCTCCAAGCTTCAGCGAAAGCCTGCATTCGCCCCATAGGACGCACACAGATTTCCCCTTCATTTTTGGAGGGGAAAAAGTGCGTCCTATAGGGCGAAAAATACGGTAATTGCTGTTTAATATAATTATAATTGCATTGTTTAAAAACAAATTGCAATAAGTAAAACTAAATTATTTTTTTAATAAGCAAGTAGTTTTTTGGGGGGGGGAATCAGCAGATGTGGTCTATTTCTGCATGAGAAGCTGCATTTGCCAAAATTCCCTCTTCTGCATAGCTATTCAAGCAGGGATAACTGAATGTGGTAAGTGGGATCTGTGCTATGTTCTGGGTCCATTGAAGGTCAGGAGACGAAAGGAGGAATGGACCTCTGTGCCTTTAACATAGGGGTGGAGAACATGCAACCCCTCCAGCTGTTGGTGGGCTACACCTTCCCTCATCTCTGATTACTGACCTTGTCAAACATGCATCCTCCCCATCCCAGCACCCTGAAATGGAGCCCCTGAGCTGCAGGCTACTAGGGTGGTCTCCTTATCCCCAAGGACTCCCCCAGTCTCTGCCTTCACCTAGCGAAGCTGATAACACACCCAGCTTAAAATAACTGAGTAGCAGTTATTTAGAGCCTATCTTACTATGCTCTAGATCAGCCTTTCTCAACCTATGGGCCCCAGATGTTGTTGAACTACAACTCCCATTACCCCTAGCTAGCAAGGCCAGAGCTCAGGGGTGATGGGAGTTGTAGTCCAACATCATCTGGGGACCCACAGGTTGAGAACCGCTGCTCTAGATAGGACTGCCTCTTTAAACTCCTCCTTCCACCCCAAAGAAATGGACCCTCAGATAAGTAGCTAGGCTGAGAATATGGTGGGCTCCAGAGCAAGTTTATCAGGCTGGAGCTGTCCAGGGTCCTGCCATCCAGGCCAACCTTCCCTGCTACAAATGGATGCACCACCAGGTTTTTGCTCCCCTCCAACTTCCTATTGACTCAGGTATTCCTGATCTGGACATGACAAGCTTGAAGTGTCTAAGTCAGGCATAGGCAAACTCCAGATGTTTGGGACTACAATTCCCATCATCCCTGACCACTGGTCCTGTTAGCTAGGGAAGGTGGGAATTGTAGTCCCAAACATTTGGAGGGCTGGAGTTTTCCTATGCCTAGCCTAAGTCCTTCATTCCAGCGGCCTTAAGTCTGTCCCAATGATTCCAGATGCAACACAGCAGAGTAAGTTTCCCGGATCAGCGACACTCTTCTGCTCTTGCACAGGCCCTGCCTGCAATTTATCAGGTACCAAACATTCCTTACCCTTCTCACTTAACAATGAATGAAAAATGCTGGCTTTTGCCACACTTATTCATTACTCAATACATCTTTTAGGAGCCATTGATTTTGCTCTTATGTATTTCACTTCAACCTATTGATCTGATTAGTCTCTGTAATTCAAGCTAAATTAGCTGTCATTTAGTGGAGGTATAATTTGTCAGAAGTCAGCTGCTGGGTGGCCTGCAGTTATTTTGGTGTACATTAGTTTCTTCAGTGCAGGAGAGCAAGACTGTTTGTACGATCAAAGTTACATACTTAATGGATATAGTCTGTCTGCTAAGAGACTAGCCAATGGCTCAGCAGGCTTACTGTACAAATGGGAAAGGATTGGATGTTCCATTTAGTTTTCAACAAAGGAAACAACCATCTTCTTTTCTTACAAAGTCACAGGATTTCCATCATCTCGTGATCATGTGTACCTGAGATGCTGTGGAGAAGGTACACTTCCCAACTGGAAGCAGATGGGAACGCAACCATTTCTTGAGATCAGAGAAACCTTTTTTATGGATCTGCAGCGAAGTGACTGCTTACTTATTTACCTATGTTGACAATTTGTATACCACTTAATCATAGTCCCCTCTATAGGGTGTACAGGAGACTCGGTACAATGAAACTGAAAATGAGTTCAAACAAGAAAATCACTATGGATTCAAAACTCCTGCTGGTGTGACGAAAAAGTTGGTTTTGCTGGACAGATTGGGACAGTAAGTGTTTCTTTCTTTCTTCCCTGCCAGCAGATGGTTAATGAATGGCAACCTCTGATTGGCTGTGGTTCCAGGAGGGAGAGTTTAAAAGGAGAGGAGTTGAGGAGAGACAGTCAGGAGTTGTGGGAGCTGAGAGGGTTGGAATTGAAGTTGGAGAGGTTAGGAGATAGTAAAGGTAAAGTTAAAGGGACCCCTGACCATTAGGTCCAGTCGCAGATGACTCTGGGGTTGTGGTGCTCATCTCACTTTATTGGCCGAGGGAGCCAGCGTACGTGTTATGTACTGAGTTGAATAGGATCCAAACTGCAGCAGTCTGATTGGTCCTAGAACAATAGGATTCAGAATGCAGCGGTCTGATTGGTCCTAGAACAATGCAGCAGTATGATTGGTCGGCAGGAGCCACCCAATCCAGCTCCAGATAGAAGTGAATCCACAACCTGATTGGCTTACAGGAGAATTCCGGAATTAGCCAATCACGTGCAGCCCATTGTGTAAATAATGTATATAAAGCAGAAACTTTGAGGGGACTTCCATTCCCTCCTCACCACTATGAGCTGAATAAAGAGCATGAAATCCACTCTCGACTCTGAGTATATTTCAGTACAGCTTCCGGGTCATGTGGCCAGCATGACTAAGCCGCTTCTGGAGAACCAGAGCAGCTCATGGAAACGCCGTTTACCTTCCCGCCGGAGCGGTACCTATGTATCTACTTGCACTTTGACATGCTTTCGAACTGCTAGGTTGGCAGGAGCATGGACTGAGCAACGGGAGCTCACCCCGTCGCGGGGATTTGAACCGCCGACCTTCTGATCAGCAAGCCCTAGGCTCTGTGGTTTAACCCACAGTGCCACCTGCATGCCGTGAAAGGGGTTAACCCTCCTCTAAAACTCCAAATACAGCAAAACCAGCAGTTTTAGACTCAATATTCACATTCCCCTCCTCCCAAATTCTTCCTAGCTCTCGACGCACATGCAGGAAGGAGTCTTTCAGATTCTTAAATGAAGAAAGAGAGAGGAGCCTTTTCTGTTTTGATTAACAAGAGAGTCTTCCTGGGAGGCTTTAGTGCTTCCTTCTTTTCAGCGGCTGGCTTGTTTAATTTAGCCCTCTCATAATAGGCGCTAAGATAAAGAAAGCTCCTCCAGCAGCTCGCTTTTCCATTGCCACCCCCCTCCACATGCACCTGAGCACCAGACAATGCCAGCCACCATCGCAAAGGTGGTTTATTGAATTCTTCGGGTTGTGACACCTTGGAATATTGGGCTGTCGGAGGCATTTGTGAAAAGCCACATTCTCCACAGGCACTGTCAGAGGTAGGGGAGAGAATTGGCCTTCGGAGTAATAAGGGACACACCTGCCAGCCCCTCTGCTCCCTGCCTCCTCTTTCTGTTTTCTATCCCTGGCTCCAGGAAGAAATGGATTGTGCCGCTGCTCATTGTTATGGACAAAAAACACAAACCAGCGGTGCTCACTGCCTTGGTCTCATACGCCCACGCATGGTTTGACTGGCATCTCTCCCTCTGGGGCTGCGGGGGCAGCAGCAGGCACACAGGATAGAGGGATTGGATCCTAAGGACACGCTCGCCTGAAGTGCATCGTTTGCGTAAAGGCACTTTGAAGCACGGAACATCTAAGCATCTTAGATATGTAAGCTTAACTGCACATCCGCTCGTGCCAGTCACAGCTACTGCTGAGCACAGGACCTAAAAAGGCCTGTGT
Source organism: Podarcis pityusensis (assembly GCF_964106645.2). Taxonomy (NCBI): domain Eukaryota; kingdom Metazoa; phylum Chordata; class Lepidosauria; order Squamata; family Lacertidae; genus Podarcis; species Podarcis pityusensis. Next base: position 33,449,417 of record NC_138029.1, read on the forward strand.
GTGTGTGTGTGTGTGTGTGTGTGTGTGTGTGTGTGTTACTGCTCTATATCCTTCAACCAGGGAGGCAGAAGAAAATATGGACTACGGAGAATCCTGTGGTACAAAAAGGCACAAGGTATGGTTCAAATGAAGCTTGAGGAGGTTCTAGCAGGGGAGCGCAGCTATCGTGTACCCTTGACTGAAGAACGGTACACTCCTTCTATCCGGGATGGTCGTCCTTGGGGCGATCACACAGGGTCTCCGGACGTTTCACTGTCTATTGATCCCTGTGCCACCACTTTATTTCTCGCTGCCGCCACCCAGGCCCTACTTGGGACAATACTGAGTCCCGTCAGGGTTAAATTGAAACATAAACTTTTGTTTATTTATTGTAGTTTAACAAGCGTGTGGTTTCATAAACAGTATCAGTCAATTACATTCATGGGGTGCCTATCCAGTCCTATAACTTTCACTACCTGCTCTCACTCACTAAACCACCTCTCTGATATTTACTTGTCTGCCTAGCTTGTCTGTTCCTGACACAGCCTATTTCGTTACACTAACTCAACCTACTCACAAACTCTATTCCAATTCACTCCCACTCCAACCAACCAACCAACTCCCAACCAACTCCTCCTTTTGCCCCTCCCAGAGCTGGTTTTATAGTCCCACTGACTCCACCCCCCTGGGTCCTGACTGGACAACCTGTTTAACTATTTCACCTCCAGCACTCATATGTTAACATCACAGTCCTCTTCCACCGAGCCCGTAGCTTCAGGAGGGACGCACATGGAGTGAGCGTGAGGTGGAGTAGTGAGGGAGGAAGGGGACACCCGCCTAGCCAGCCAGATCAGCTGAATCAACCCTGGCGATCAATGGGGTGACAGATGTCACAGCCAGATCGCCCTCACATCCGAATGAAGCTTGAAGTAACAATGTCTCTGAAGAAATAATCATAATACCCCACCCATCTGACTGGGTTGCCCTAGTCACTCTGGGCAGCTTCCAGGATATGCAGAAACATAATAAAACATCAAACATTAAAAACTTCCCTATACAGGGCTGCCTTCATATGTCTTCTAAAAGTGGTATAATTACTCATCTCCTTGGTACCTGATGGGAGGGTGTTCCACAGGGTGGGCGCCACTACCAAGAAAGAAAACGCACCTTACAGGTTGTTGTGCGCAGGGGAGAACCATGTACACAACCTAGAGCTCCTTGGAAATGGAAGTGGAATATAAAGGGAACAAAACAAAGAAATATTGATTCTCATGGGCAAGCTTTCCCCCCCCTTGGCGTATAAAAAACTGCCTTCTACTGAGACAGACCATCGGTTCATCTAGATCAGTATTGTCACCGCTGCCAGGCAGCAGTTCTCCAGGGTTTCCAGCCAGGAGTCCATCTCATTTCTACCTGGAGATGCTGGGAATTGACTCTGGGACATTTTGGGTGCAAAGCATGTGCTCTATCACTATGCTACGGCCCTTTCCTTTCTTCACAATGGAAATGCTGGGGACTTAGCAACCAACGACGATTGCAAGAGCGGGACTCTGTATCTCAGAATCCCTTGAGACCCACCACTTTTGGGGGCAGAGAAGAACCACACAACAGCTAAAGCAGGAGCATCCCATGCCATCCAACCTACGGCAGACTCTTCCCTTGAAGAAAGCCATTGAGCTGGATTCAACTAATGAGATCCACTTGTGGAAGCCCACAATGGGGCTCTCCCGCTTAAGTCTCCTAGAGAGAAGCCTCTCTTGAGTTTTGGACTGGGGTTTGGGGAGAATGCAGCAAAAGGAGATAACCAGTGGGGTGTAGTGGTTAAGAGCAGTAGACTCGTAATCTGGTGAACTGGGTTTGCTTCCCCGCTCCTCCACATGCAGCTGCTGGGTGACCTTGGACTAGTCACACTTCTCTGAAGTCTCTCAGCCTCACTCACCTCACAGAGTGTTTGTTGTGGGGGAGAAAGGGAAAGGAGAATGTTAGCCGCTTTGAGACTCCTTCGGGTAGTGATAAAGTGGGATATCAAATCCAAACTCCTCTTCTTCTTCCCCTGTGGTCCCAGAAGATTTGCTCTGGGGTGGAGGGTCAGGAGAACCCACAACAAAGCACAAGGGGAGAAGGGGAGGGTCATTCCACCAAGCAAGCTGAAATGCTTGCACCAATGGAAGGATTGCCATAGCACCTTTTGGCTTCGGCTGGAAGACAACAAATGACCCCTTCAAAAACTGCAGGTTCCTCAAAACGCAAACCACCAGCAGCAGCTCAAAATCACCCGACAACGCAAGCAAGTTGGCAGCCTGAATCCCCACTCTGTGAAAAAAGAACTTGGTATGAATTATAAATGCTCATAAGGAGATTTTAACATCATTTCTGTTTCCCTGAATTATATATCCTTGGTAGCCAGGGAATCTCACTGCTTGCCAACAGGAGCAGCTACCTGTAGAATACGGAGCGGTGCTTAATATCTTGCCACATTTTACTTGTAACAACAAGAACTGAACTGTTGCTTGCTGACAAGTCCTTAGATACACACAGCTCCTGCTTGTTGTCTTCAGGAAACCCTAGCGATCTGAATTGAGGAACCCGACATTGAGGAATTCAGAATTACTGACTCTCCAATGGCTTTATCTAAGTTTGCCTTAGTTGAACAGATTTTATTGCCTCTGAGCAGTTGTGCGGCTTCAAATACCGGCTTGTGCAATTCAAAAGATATGTGAAATGCCTGGGATCATCCATCTCTGGAGACTGAAAGAATGACACTGTCAATAAAGAGACTGAATTTTTTTCTACTGCATCTCACTTTGAGGGGCTTGCACACACAGTGACATAGAAAAGTGTCATACTGCAAGTTGCTCCCATTAAAAACATTGGCTGTTTTCTGTGTGAGAAGCAAGCTCTCTCGCAAGGCGACACTTCCTCCAAAAACGCTATCTCCTTTTGCTGCATTCTCCCCAAACCCCAGTCCAAAACTCAAGAGAGGCTTCGCTCTAGGAGGCTTAAGCAACACAATTCAGAGTGAAGCTAAGCTATTTGTAATTATCACAGTTAAGCCATTCTGCTCCTTTGTTCTAAGAACATAAAGAAAGCTCTGCTGGATCAGGTTCAATGCCCATCTAGTCCAGTGATTCCCAACAACTGACATTCAGAGGCCTGCTGCCTCCAACAGTTCAGGCAGAATATAGCCATCATGACTAGTAGTGATTTACAGCCTTAGCCTTCATGATTTTGTCTAAACCTCCTGTGAAGCCGTTCAAGTGATAGCCATTGCTACCTCTTGTGGGAGCTAATTCTACAATTTGACTCTTGAGTGCTTTCCATTCTCTTGTCCTGAATCTTCACTCATTCAGCTTCTTTGGAAGTCCCCTGCAAACAGTCTGTGAGCACCTGGAAAGGAATGCTGTGATCACCAATAGTCAGCATGGATTTCTGAAAAATAAGTCATGTCAGACTAACCTGATCTCGTTTTTTGACAGAATAACAAGCCTGGTAGATGAAGGGAACGCAGTGGATGTAGCCTACCTTGATTTCAGCAAGGCATTTGACAAGGTGCCTCATGATATTCTTGTAAAGAAGCTGGTAAAATGCGGTCTTGACTATGCTACCACTCAGTGGATTTGTAACTGGCTGACTGACCGAACCCAAAGGGTGCTCATCAATGGTTCCTCTTCATCCTGGAGAAGAGTGACTAGTGGGGTGCCACAGGGTTCTGTCTTGGGCCCGGTCTTATTCAACATCTTTATCAACGACTTGGATGATGGACTCAAGGGCATCCTGATCAAATTTGCAGATGACACCAAATTGGGAGGGGTGGCTAACACCGCAGAGGACAGGATCACACTTCAAAACGACCTTGACAGATTAGAGAACTGGGCCAAAACAAACAAGATGAATTTTAACAGGGAGAAATGTAAAGTATTGCACTTGGGCAAAAAAAATGAGAGGCACAAATACAAGATGGGTGACACCTGGCTTGAGAGCAGTACATGTGAAAAGGATCTAGGAGTCTTGGTTGACCACAAACTGGACATGAGCCAACAGTGTGACGCGGCAGCTAAAAAAGCCAATGCAATTCTGGGCTGCATCAATAGGAGTATAGCATCTAGATCAAGGGAAGTAATAGTGCCACTGTATTCTGCTCTGGTCAGACCTCACCTGGAGTACTGTGTCCAGTTCTGGGCACCACAGTTCAAGAAGGACACTGACAAACTGGAACGTGTCCAGAGGAGGGCAACCAAAATGGTCAAAGGCCTGGAAACGATGCCTTATGAGGAACGGCTAAGGGAGCTGGGCATGTTTAGCCTGGAGAAGAGGAGGTTAAGGGGTGATATGATAGCCATGTTCAAATATATAAAAGGATGTCACATAGAGGAGGGAGAAAGGTTGTTTTCTGCTGCTCCAGAGAAGCGGACACAGAGCAATGGATCCAAACTACAAGAAAGAAGATTCCACCTAAACATTAGGAAGAACTTCCTGACAGTAAGAGCTGTTCGACAGTGGAATTTGCTGCCAGGGAGTGTGGTGGAGTCTCCTTCTTTGGAGGTCTTTAAGCAGAGGCTTGACAACCATATGTCAGGAGTGCTCTGATGGTGTTTCCTGCTTGGCAGGGGGTTGGACTCGATGGCCCTTGTGGTCTCTTCCAACTCTATGATTCTAGGAGAGAAAAACCTATCCCTAAGGGGGACACAGGACGCAGAAGTTATCTGCAACTTGAACACATAACAGCCTTATATTTTGACTCTGACTGCCAAGGCCTGATGAGGAAAGCACAAAGGCACAGTATTTTAAACACTCATCCCTCCATAAAAAGATATCATGGGGGGGGGGGCAGTTAATAGTGTTTATAGCTGAATGGTCGCAGGGCAGGAATAAATATAATATTACAACAATAATTAACTATATCTCTAGAGGCTAAAACATGTTAACCGTTAAACCATGCACAAAACGTCAGTAGCAACCAACGTGTCACTGAAGAAACAAATACAAACAAATTTTACTAAGCTTTTGGGGGAACCTCTGGAACAGGCATGGGGGTACATTAGGATGCACAGGGGGAGGAGAAGAGGGAAAGTTCCATTGCATGAACGGACCTTGTTCCCTGCATACACACCCCACTTAGCACCAAGCTGAATTCCTCCCATCATTTCCAACATTAAACACCATCTCTCACAACAACCTGGGCAAAGAGCACTTAACCTTTCTCTTGGGGCTCCTCTAGACAACCAATTTATTGACGATTCATCCCAGTTTCATTGCACAAAGCTTATGCAGTGGTTAAACTATGCCCTGTTTTTATTGAGCATTCCTTCTGATTTCTCTGTGGGGAGGTTATATAACAATGAGCACCCATCCTGTTTTGCTTGTGGGGTGTCTGTATGTCTTTGCATTAATCATTTGTTCATACCACACTTTCCAGAGTGTTTCCCATCCACTTCCCTAACTGCAAGAAGCTCTTTTAAAAAGTGGATTTGATGCACTACAGCAACAGAAGGCTTTAACCCACTTTGTGCAAACTGAAATTACCAGTATCTGCTTGAATGCCTGGAGGCAACCCCTAGATACTGTCCCCTTTCTCCCTTCCTCTGCATAGTTCTTGTCCTTTGAGCATCTTCTAGTGAATTCATACCCAAAGCCTTGAAGGACTGAGCTCTATGCTCTGACTCCAGCTTGGCCTCGACCTGACCTGAGCCCTCTTCATTCCTCCTCCTGCAAGCAGAGCTCACCAGCTCTTGTTATTAAACCTACATACAATTCCAATTTTCATAGAATTAATAGTACAAATACCTCTAGTTTAGCAAATACCACAGGCAGACTCTCAAACAGGGGAACCTCAGGACTGGTGGCCAAAAGTGTTTTTACCTGGCTACAATTGGTACCTGATATCACCTCTTGCTTGCCTGGAAGAAGGATGGACAGAAATGTGCAGAAACTTGCCTACTGGGCAAAGGTAACCTTTGCATTTGTTGCTGTACACACTGTTGACTCTGGCCCTGCCTAGCACCGGCATGTGGCCCCTGGCAGGGAATGTGGCCCTCGGTATGAAAAAGGATCCTCACCCCTGCTTTAGAATGAAAAATAGGTCTTTAATGGCTGGATGTCTTTGCCTAATTCCTTATGCATTTGTGTCCTTCTGTGCCAGGGTAGCTCTGACACTTCCTGCCTTTCCTCCCACCCTCTTTCTGCTCATCTGAAGCAGGGCCTCTTTTCCTTCCTTCTGTCATATGACACTGTTGTTGCATTAGCAGCCTCTCAGATTGCCTCGAGCAATCATTTTTGTTTCTCTTGAGTTGTGGCTGAGGCCAGCGGTCCCATCATAAATTAATGAGAGAGCTGTGGAACTCCCCAGTCGGAAGGTGCAGGTTTTGAAATTATTAAAAGCATCAACTTTCATTTGAACAGCAACACACATACACACACACACCAGCACACCCCAACAGTGAAGTAGCAATCTCAAGCAAGCTGGAACACACATGGACTGACAAACCCTACGTCTGCAAGGATCTCATCTTTCCTTCTGCCACCAGCATCAAGTTCATAATGGAGTCCTGACTTCAGCAGGGAATTCCCCGTCAACTAAATATTGGAAAGAAAAACTCACCTTCTTGTAACAGCACATTCCTTGCCACTCCAAACAAATCCTTCTGTTATTTTTGCAGCAGGAAGAATAACCAATTGGTCAAAGAAACTACCTCTCCATGGTCCCCTAGGCTGTTTGTTTTACTAAAAAAACTTGCTTCCCAAAAGGAAACTGATCCACTCTACCCTTATTAATCTTTAACCAAGAACAGTCAATGTACACAATCAAGCCGGGCTAAGGTGCACAGTTTAAGGAAGATGTGGGTAGACAGTGATTGTGATGAGAGAACAAACCTGCATTTAAGCGGATGGCATGAAGGTAAAACGTACTTACCTGCTGCTGTGCTGAAATGCAGAGCCTTTCTTCTTGGTTTGTCATGGCCTTCCTGTAAATAACAACAATGACTAATCAACAACAGCATGAAAATAGATGGTTTGATGATGTGTCACAGAGCAAATTCTCTTTCCATTTTCACTTGGGTGTGCAGGAAAATAATGGGAATGAAAACTGGAGTGGGCACTGGAGGAATTTGCTGAGGGATGAAAAGATGCGACACAAGTGTGTGCCAGGCAAGAAGGGAATCTTAGCCAAACAGCAGCATGAGACAATCAAGTCAAATGGAAATGTGGACAGCTGAGACGGCTGAATTCACAGAAACATTACGATAGGGAAGCACCTGAGCAAGGATTTGTTCAATTATCAGCCTCTCATCTGGACAGCTGAGGTTTGTACCTTGCAAGCGTGTGAGTGAGTGGCATTTCAGGCTTTCTAAAATGGGGGCTGACTCACAAGATTTTAGCTTTGTCTGATTTGGGCACCTAGCTATTCAATACAGTGACTGGTTCCAAGCAGGTACCTCTTTACCGTTCCCCTCTCTCCCCTGCTATATATTACCTTTAAAAACCAATCACTCGAAGCCTTACAATGCACCCACTGAAGTCTGTTGTTGGATCTTGAGTTCCAGCTATGAGGAAGTCGGATGGTATGCACCTGGCAAGTCCAGGTTTTGCTGCACCCCAACTCCCATCAGCCCCAGCCAGCATGGTTGATGGTCAGGCATGATGTGAGTCCAGCAACATTCGGAGGGCCTCATGTCCTCAATTTATCCTTTTCCCCAGCCGTGCTATCTGTGATTTCCTTATGGGGAAATGCACAGAACTAAATCTGTGAACTATCACTGAATGACAGCCACTCCTTGAAAGGAAATTTGTGGTCCACATTTTAAAAAAATAGAAAATACTGTATTTTTCTGTCTATAAGATGTGCCCATGTATAACACACACACACCCTATTTTTGCGGCAACGACCAATCGCCAGTCCACCCTTGCCACTATCCGTGTATAAGACGCCCCCTAATTTTTGACATTATATTTTAGGGGAAAAACCTAGTCTTATACACGGGAAAATAGCCAGAGAGAGCCCTTAGGCAAAACATGCACGATAGGGCTTCTTCCCTCAGTGAGCCCACCTCCTCAAGGCAACCTGTTCAGTGGAGTCTTGTCAGTGGGCACTCAGAAGATGTCTGACTATGCTGGTGTCAGCTCTGAAAACAATACATAGCAATAATAGTTTATTGAAAAGCAGAATAAAGTTGCAAAAGTGTACATCCTGGTGCTGTTAGGACAAGTTGTTGAATACTGCCCATGGATACTCAGGGCTGGTTCTACCATTAGGCAGAGTGAGGTATTGGCCTTGAGCAGCCAGTGCAAGAGGGGAGGGACAGCAAGATATTGGAGGGCAGAACTCTGTGTCCTTTTTAAAATAATAATAATAATAATAATAATAATAATAATAATAATAATATTTATTAATTTTCCAACGTTTAAACACAACAAAACAGAAAAGAAAAAAAAACCATAAGACTAACAAGACACGGACCATTTAAAACACAAAACAATTTCGATATCTTAACTTTCATTCCCTTATTTCCACGACCTCCTCACACCTCCCTTTTTGTATTCCACTTCTGTTAATTGTTTCAGCAATTCCTTTCCATCTTCCTCTATTTTCTATCCTATAATTATCTTAACATATTCTAACCTTATTTTCCCTTTAATACTCTATTAATCTATTTATACTTGATTCCTTATAGCATTTCTGCTAAAGCCATATAACTTCATTCCAACATTTTTCTAACATTCATTATTTTTACAGTATTTCTATAAATAGTCTTAAACTTTTTCCAGTCTTCTTCCACCGACTCTTCTCCCTGGTCTCGGATTTCTGCCAGTCGTTTCCGCCAATTCCATATAGTCCATCAACTTCATCTGCCATTCTTCCCGAATAGATAAATCTTGTGTCTTCCAGTACTTCACAATGAGTATTCTTGCTGCTATTGTTGCATACGTGAAAAAAGTTCTATCCTTCTTTAACACCAATTGGCCGACCATGCCCAGGAGAAAGGCCTCTGGTTTCTTCAAAAGAGTATATTTAAATACCTTTTTCATTTCGTTATGAATCATCTCCCAAAGTGTCTTAATCCTTGGGCATGTCCACCAAAGGTGAACTCTAATCCTCAAATTCGTCTGTTTTTCTTTAAGTTCAGTCATAGCAAGCGTCAACTTATGTTCCTCAAGTTGCCTCTGTAGGGCTGGGGCTCTCTTTCTCTTTCTCTCCAGTTGTGTTACTTTACATTCAGCAACAACAGCTTTTTCCCTGGCTTCCTCCGCAGTTTGCCGTATCAAAGTAGGTTCCTGTATCAATTTCTGGGTGGTTTCTGTATTGGTATTATTTATACTTTCTGTATTTAAGTTAATTTTAGTAATTGAAACATCCACTTTCGCATTTATCGTGTCCATTTTCCTGTGAAGCTGATCCAATGAGTCATTTATCTTATATAATGCAGCCACTAAAGCCTCTTCTGTCGACATTCCTCTTGGTTTTAAATATACTGGTACAAAGGCTGCAACAGAAGGAGCAGGGGGGCCTGATGATGGATCTCTCCTGGATCATTGCCAAGTCCTCCCAGACCTTAATGTTTTGTCAGCAATTGACTGGTCTGTTTTTCCTTCCATTTACCATAACACTTAAAAGATTCAAGGTCAGTCCCAGAGTCTCACGGTTTTTAACTTGCAGCTGAAAATTTCCCTAGCCCAGCTCTTGTAAAGCAACCGGTTTCAAAGGCTTCCACTAGGGGAAAACAGTTTCTATTTGTAATAGTCAATAGTATCCTCTTTTAAACAATCCAAAATTAGTTTCAAATTAGTTTCAATTTTCAGTTACTTTTACTCCTTTTTAAAGCAGCCGGAGACAGTAGAAACAATGTATTTCTCTTGTTTAACTAGCTGTCAATGAACGTTCTAAACGCTGTCAATGAACATTCCAAAAGACATCAGTCCTGCTAGCAGCCCGTTTCCAGGGTCAGAGCGGCGGTGTTTTAAGTCTCTTCGCTCTCTCCCACAGGCATACTCAATCCGCAACTTCCCCCTCTCTTCTCCTGCCTCCAAGAGGGGGTTTAATGTTCTTTACCGATGGACATTTAAACTTTTACAAAAGGCTTTCCAGGACTCCAGCTTGCAACTTCATTGCCTCAGTCTATTTACAAAAGGGGAAGGCAGACTTCCTGTTTTGAACCTCCCCATTACAATACCAAATTAAACATTTAGAAATCCAATTCTTCCGCTTCAGCTCTACTCACGGGTAATTACTTTAAAGTCAAATTGTCCACAGGAAAAGGTCAGCGCTCTCCGGCAACAGCTATGCAGCTTCGCTCCGTGGAAGAAGCAGACGATTCGATGCACCACGCCGCTCACCCCACGTCGCTCCGGAGCCCCAAAAAACGGGGTTCCCCGCGAGTGGGGGAGGCGCAAAAGGTGCCCGCCGAATCCCACGCTCACAGGCTTCTCCCGCCTGTGATTTTAACGGGTCTCCGCCTTCGCCGTGGCGGCCAGACCCAGATTCCCACGGAGCAGATTCCTCCCGGTCAGAGGAATTCCGCCATTACCAGAGGCGCCTCCCCGGAAGTCCCGAACTCTGTGTCCTAAGGTAGTGTGCTGCCCTCAGGTGCAGCAAAAGATGCTAGCCCATCCTTGGTCCAGTCTACTTGGCTTCTGCACATGGAATGGGCAGGGCAGGATACCAATTTGTCCTTTGCCACAGGCATCACAAAGTCTTGGGCTGACCCCACGTTTGAAATCCCAACACCTGAGCCCAGTTTCTTGACACCACCCAATCATAACAGTTGAAACAACAGCTGTGCAGCAGCAACTAGGCTTTCTTCAAAGTAGGAGGCGCATATAAAGACAGCCCTAGATTGACTTACTTCTCTCACACCATGCCAACTCATAAAAACACTAACAAGGCAATGTGCAATAAAACCACCATAAAATTATTATCAATTAGTGTAATTTTCTTTATTTGCTAGCAGTGCTTTTGCCAAATTAGTCGAAGTTTTTTTTAAAGTATGGTATAATGCAAATAATATGCAATTGTGTACTAAACATCAAAGAAATAAAGATATTTGATAATACAGATTGCAGTATATATCGTTATATACTAAACATCATATAAATAGTGAGGAGATCTGATAAAATACTGTTAGAAAAGACACGAGAATAAAAATATTGCACATGCATTATTTGTCTCCCCTCAGCTTTTCCCTATTTTTATCATCCCCCCCCCCCTTTAGAAATACCAACAGCATTACAACCATCATAAAATTAGAAGAGCATAAAATACAGGACAAATAGGTAAAGAATATAAACTCATCAGCACAGAGCCCAAACTGTGTAATGCTTTGAAACTCCCTGCAGTGATTTAACACACACCATTGTCCATCTCCTCACTCACCAGGCATGCCGCTATCATGGACAAGCCATGCTGCTGAGCTTTGCCTCTCAACGCCTCCGTCAATATATCAATAGAGGGCACAAATCTGCAGTGACACCACAGTTATGTCCCCGTCAAACAGCATCACAGCTCACATTGCAGTTTACCCTGAAAGCTACTCTGATGTTCCCAAAGTAGCCTTTTGTGAGGAGGCGACACTCCTCTTGGTCCGTAACCACCTCACCAACTGATGGGGTTATTGATAAACAGCGGCCATTCTTAGTCGTGTTGGCCTTCCCTGGGGGAATCAATGCACTTAAGTTGTGATGGAGGAACATGTTCTTGAGTGGATGGTGTCAGGGAAATGTGTGCACGCAGAGAGGCAGAGAGAGAGAGAAGGTAAATGTTTTGGGAAAGCAGAGTGTGGTAGTCAGAGCACTTGCTGAACATTAAGACACCTAGATCCAGGAGTGGGCAGAAATTAGGCAGGGATCTGGGTGATTTGCAGTAAATTTGCAATGACTCCCAACTGTTTAACAACAGCCACAACAAAACAATTTGTTCTCCACAAAGTGAGCGGCTAGAATGAATAAAGCTAAGCAGGAGTGGACTTTTGTATGAAAGGACTGTGAGTTCAGATCAGACCTAGCCTTTGAAAAAAATTCCCTAGGCTCTGAATATGCTCAAAGGTGTGTTGCTGTTCTTTAATTCTCTTAAGTGTATGTTTTATACACCTGTCTCTAGCTGGTAGGTTCTGGGGGTCTAGTAAAACAAAGCAAAACACACCGCAGTAGATGCAGCAAGTGTGTAGTCTACCCATCCCTGACTTAGATGATATAATGCCAGTTCGACCACTGATCTCTTGCATAATGTCAACTCTAAAAAAACCAAAAATACTACTGAGGATCTGGCAAGTCTGCCCATTGGAGAGAAAACAAAATATGTGTCTCCAGCCCATCCAGACCAGACTGGCGTTTGAACTAATTTAGTAGGCCTTGTCTTACCTTTACAACCTTGCAGGGACCACAGGTGTTTTGGTTTTATTTATATACTATTTACCGTAAGTACAACTGTGTCTAATTGGTGTACAGAAAATACAATGTGGAAAAGGTAAATTATCAGTTAAAGCTATCGACTCAAGCTTCAATTAAAATGCCTGCTTGAATAAAAATAAGTATTTGGTAGGTGCTGGAATTTCAACAGGGAGGGGGCTGGTCTGACCTCAACTTGAAGGGAGTTTCATAAAATGGGGCTCACAGTCCTGAATGCATAGCTCCCAGTGGATACAGCAGTGCCTCCAAGCCAATGACTCCCTTTAAAAACTCAGTGATGAGGAAGAGATAAAAGGGATTAGGCAGCCCTTGAGGTATCCTAGAACCAAGTTGTTAAAGACCTTGTAAGTTAATACAAGAACCTTGAACCTGACCTAGTAGCATTTAGCATTCTTTCCCAAACTTGAAGCGCCAGCAGTTGTTGGACTACAACTCCCATCACCCCTAGCTAGCAGGACCAGTGGTCAGCAAAGATGGGAATTGTAGTCCAAAAACAGCTGGAGACCCAAGTTTTGGAAACCCTGGGTTAGAGCACAGATGGGGAACCTTCCAGATGTTGCCGGACTCCAAGTCCAATCAGCCCCAGACAACGTAGCCAAAGGTCAGGGATGATGGTTACTGTAATTCTGCAATGTGTGGAGAGCCAAAGTTTCCTCATCACTGTAGCAGAGGCTGCGTCGTTTATGGTTGGCAAGCAGAGAGCGTTTTTAAGGAGAGAGGCTTCACCATTTGCCGGCTCCAGATTTGCATTTCCCAGCCTTGCCTGTGCTTTATCTCTGCCTGGCTGATAATTATCGCTGCTCCTTCACGTGACACATTAGAGAGAGCAAACCCCTGCGCCTGCCACTTTCTGCACAGCTGGGCAATCTGATGCAAAGTAGGGGAGAAGGGAAGAGCATGTTTGCTTGTCTGCTAATGGTTCCCTTGCTCCCCCAGACCAGAGAGAGTTTCCTCCAAATGTGTTAGAGAAAGCATGCTGCTGCTGCTGCTTTTGCAAACTGTTCCTTCTAATGCATTTGAGTACCTGTATAAATGTTGCTGCTCACTCCAGTCAATGCTGGACCAGGCCTCTTCCTTCTAATAACATTAAATAGTCTGAAACATGTTTCTGATGATAATTAAGTGTATATTCCTCAGGGGCACAACAAAGAGGCTCCCCCCCGCGCCCACTGCCAGAATATGAAAATAGTCGCAGAAAACAGCTTCTTTAGACTCTCAGCTTTAAAAAGATGGGGGGAGAGTATTTTTTATCCTGTGATCCACCCCGAGATCTTGTGATGAAAGGCAGTAAATAACAACAACAACAACAACAATAGCATAAAAGAATGTGTTTACATTCACATGACTTAGGCAGGTCATCCAATGTCCCTTTGCGGCGCAGAATGTGGTGGCTCGGGTGCAGAATTTTAATTTTCTTTCTGCAAAGTACACATGGCCCTTTGCGGAGGTGTTTCAAGCGTTCCAGAGGCTATGAGGCTCCTATCTGACTCTGACGCCTCTGCAGGTGCCTCCCTGTGTTACCTTGCTATCACATGACTAGTTTTGTTCCACTGCAGTCTCCTGAACAGGCCAGGGTGAGCATGACCTCATCACCATTCCGGCATCCTGCAAACAAGCGCACTGTCCTTCTTAGCTATAATACTTGTTCCAGGGAATGCACTTCCGCACATTTAAATGTATGATTCAAAGTGCTGGAAAACCCAGCAGCTTAAAGGCTCTAATTACACTCTAGGGATGGCACTGGGTATAATATCCACAATGAACAGAATTACTGACAGGACTTGACCTCATCTTATGACTGAGTGTGAGTTATTTAACCTTGCCATGCAGGCTTCTGAAAGAAACCGAGGGGAGTCCATTTAAATGGTGTGCGTAGAATAAACGTTGCATCTTGGAATTGTTTTGACTTTCCCACACCAATGTATCCTACCATCTCCTTCTTTCTCCCTACCCCAGCCACACAGCCACCCTCCCCGATTGTGCCCTGAGAAACTAGCCTGGTGCAACTAGAATGTAACTCAGCAACATGAATCCATTCCTCCATCCGCAAAATCAGCTCACCAGGTCCGCCGCCCCCCCCCCCCACCGCCAGGCAGGTAGCCAGCTATCCTCCATCATCTCTAAATTGCCAAAGGCACTGCTGCTTCTCTTTTCACAGTTTCCATTCTCTTCTATGGTGCTGCGGTTGGAAGTGTCAGAGTGAAACTTGGCTTGCACTGGTAGCTGATATACCTGCATGAAAAGGGTACATAGAGTGGAACCTCCAAGCATCCTAGACTGCACTCTTTGTGCTGACCTATTGATCTACCTTCAGTGTCAGACTGGTACTTTTAGGGTTGATAACTTGACCTCACTTCTTCTCCATGCCGCTCTCATGCTAAGATGAAAGAGCTAGTAGGACTCTTGTTGGTGTAAAGCAAAATATAGAAATGTAAAATTCCTGGATGCCAAGATCCAAGTTTGGGACAATTGCTCTTTGGTGAGAGAACCCCAGCAGATATTTAAAATCATAAAATGTGCAGCAAAGTAAAGCATGGAAATATAAGCTGTAAAACCTTTAAAACGTGCCCTTCTAAGTGAGTTCCAAAATGTGCCCTTAAAAGGTATCTTTCCAAAGTTTCCCTCTTCCCCCAGCATAGGAAAAAGACCATGTTTTGTAAGTTAAAAATGGGTTACTTACAAACTCTTCAACGGCCAGGTTCATGTGCTTCAGGAAAGTTGCACAGGCCGTAAAACTTAATTATGAAGTGGTTAAAGTTCCTAAAGTATTGGTAGAGGAACTCAAGAGATGCTTGTTAAAGCTATGTGGCTGGAATAAGCAGCTCAGAGCTCTTCACACAATGAAGGTCACATGTAAACTGGGGGAGAACAAACGCTTGCTAACTAGCTCCTCCCTAGGTGGGGGGAAGTGGACTTAGCTAAGCCTGGCAGGACAGCTTACTCTCTGGAATTAACCCCTTCATGCATTAATTAGACTTAAGTATGTTGGTTATAGGACTCGGGTAGCGCTGTGGTCTAAACCACTGAGCCTCTTGGGCTTGCCGATCAGAAGGTTGGCGGTTTGAATCCCCGCGACGGGGTGAGCTCCCATTGCTTGGTCCCTGCTCCTGCCAACCTAGCAGTTCGAAAGCATGTCAAAGTGCAAGTAGATAATAGGCACTGCTCCAGTGGGAAGGTAAACGGCGTTTCCGTGCGCTGCTCTGGTTCGCCAGAAGCGGCTTAGTCATGCTGGCCACATGACCCGGAAGCTGTATGCCGGCTCCCTCAGCCAGTAAAGCGAGATGAGCGCCACAACCCCAGAGTCGGCCACAACTGGACGTAACAGTCAGGGGTCCCTTTACGTTTACCTTTATGTTGGTTATATGAGACTGGCTATCTCACATCTTTACAGCTCCACCTCAGTCAGCTAGAATGAGGGATCTTCCCTAAACAACACTGATTTCCTGCAATAAACACAGCTTTCTTATTTTCCAAACTGTGTTGTTGGTGTTTAGTCGTGTCCGACTCTTCGTGACCCCATGGACCAGAGCACACCAGGCACTCCTATCTTCCACTGCCACCCGCAGTTTGGTCAAACTCATGCTGGTAGCTTCGAGAACACCGTCCAACCATCCCGTCCTCTGTCTCCCCTTCTCCTTGTGCCCTCAATCTTTCCCAACATCAGGGTCTTTTCCAGGGAGTCTTCTCTTCTCATGAGGTGGCCAAAGTAGTAGAGCCTCAGCTTCAGGATCTGTCCTTCCAGTGAGCACTCAGGACTGATTTCCTTCAGAATGGATAGGTTTGATCTTCCTGCAGTCCATGGGACTCTCCAGAGTCTCCGCCAGCACCATAATTCAAAAGCATCCATTCTTTGGTGATCAGCCAAGGTCAAGTGTGCTCCTCCAACAGGGATTCCGCTCGCACTGAAAATATACACCTCAGGTCTGGGGGCCAAATGCACCCCTCCGTGCCTCTGTATCCAGTTCTTGGGACTCTGCCCAGCCCACATCCCATCCACAGGCCTTACTCCTCTCTCGAGTGCTGGATAGCATGTTTGTACCCTGATTGTGCTTCTTGCTTGCTTGAACAGAGAGATCGGGGGTGGGGTGTTAGTTGAAACCTTTGATTTCTGTGTGGCTGAAATGTAGTCCACTGTACAAAGGTTGGAGTCACATCCATTGCTCTATCTATTTTTCCCTTGCCTACCACCAGTGATGGGACGCGGGTGGCACTGTGGGTTAAACCACAGAGCCTAGGGCTTGCCGATCAGAAGGTCAGTGGTTCGAATCCCCGCAATGGGGTGAGCTCCCGTTGCTCAGTCCCTGCTCCTGCCAACCTAGCAGTTCAAAAGCACGTCAAAGTGAAAGTAGATAAATAGGTACCGCTCCGGCAGGAAGGTAAATGACGTTTCCGTGCGCTGCTCTGGTTCGCCAGAAGCGAACCAGAAGCTGTGTTGTGTAGCTGCAATCAGACACTGAAAACACATGGTTTTGTTTTGTTTGGCTTAGTCATGCTGGCCACATGACCTGGACGCTGTACGCCGGCTCCCTCGGCCAATAAAGCGAGATGAGCACCACAACCCCAGAGTCGGTCACGACTGGACCAAATGGTCAGGGGCCCCTTTACCTTTACTTTACCACTAGTGACATGCTTGGGTTGATAAAAATTCCCCACGCCTGCCCTAGAGTGGGGATCCTACCTGGCCATGTATTGGGCAGCTGGCATAGCTGGGAGAGCCGGGCAGAGGGATGCCTCTGCCTAATGCAGTGCACCCATCCCAGTCCGGTAGACTGAGAAAGAGTGTCGGGTTGTTCTGTTCATCACTCCACTCTTGTGATTTACTCTTGCCTGTCAATGGTGCATTCTGAGCAGTGCTGTCATGGATCAAATGGAAGCAGCAAAGATAAAAGTGAAGAAATGGAATTTTTCATCAATTATTTGACACGATCATCTTAGTGTTTTGTTTCCTCTTGGCTGCGCACGTCAGATTTATGTGCCAAAATTATTCACTGCCGTTTCCCCCTAGAGCTTGCCTAGAAATGCGCCTGCTCTTCCGCTTTTGAGCCGTGTTGTGTAGCTGCAATCAGACACTGAAAACACATGGTTTTGTTTTGTTTTTCCCCCTTCCCTTGTTGTGGGCTCTGGGACAAATTCCCACGGAAAGCGAGTCGCAGCCGGCACCTGCTTTCAGGGAGCGTTTAATCACTGCCATGTAATCAGATGGCGATTCCTTGAGAAGGGCAGGAACGCCGCCAAAGCAATTTCATTTCCCAGTCCAAAAGAGATAGTTGGGGGTATTAGTTCCGCTGCGTGTGCCCAATTTCAATCATAAACCCAGAAGAGATAAGGAAGAACTCAGGTGTGCAGTGGGTTGCAAACAGACATTTTGAACAACTTCTCAACATTGCCAAGTTGTGCAGGAAGTGAACCTTGCCTTGTTCACAGGCAAGCTGCTAGATCATCTTGCTCAGGATCTACACTGGCTGGTAGGAGTTCTCCAGGGATTCCCCACCTGACCTGGAGATATAAGAGATTGACCCTGGGATCTTCTGCACGCAAAGCAGAAGCTCTGCCCTGGAGCTACAACCTTTCCTCTGTGACGTTAACATATGAGAGTGCTGGAGGTGAAATAGTTAAACAAGTTACCCAATCAGAACCCAGGGGGTGGAGTCAGAGGGACTATAAAACCAGCTCTGGGAGGGGCGAAAGGGGAGTTCGCTGGGAGTTGGGTGGTTGGTTGGAGTGGGAGTGAATTGGGATAGAGTCTGTGGGTAGGTTGAGTTCGTGTAGCGAAATAAGCTGAGTCAGGAACAGTTAGGAGCTAGGAAGACAAGTAAATATCTGAGAGGTGGTTTAGTGAGTGAGAGCAGGTAGCGGAAGTTATAGGTCTGGATAGGCACCCCATGATTGTAATTGACCGATACCGTTTATGAAACCACACGCTTGTTAAACTACAATAAATAAACAGAAGTTTATGTTCCAATTTAAACCTGACTGGACTCAGTATCGTACCAGGTAGGGCCTGGGTGGTGGCAGCGAGAAATCAAGAGGTGGCACAGGGATCAATAGATGGTGAAACGTCCGGGGACCCTGTGTGATCGCCGCATCAGCTACTCTGTGGCAGAACCTCTTCAGGGTCTCAGGCAGAAAAGGAGCCTTTCCTGTCACCTGCAACCTGCCATTGTTTTAACTGGAGATGCCGGGGATTGAATTTGTGACCTTTTGCAGCAAAACCAGGTGCTCTCGCTCAAGATCACTAAGGCTGCGGGATACACACTAGGGCAGGCAGCTAGGAGCCATGCTCCCTCCCCAAATAGGAATACAGTATAGGAAGTTAGTGGATCAGATCCATGGCTCATCCAGCTTCGTATTATCAACACACAGTAGCTACAGCTCTCCAGGGTTTGTATAAACTAGGAGGAATCAGGCCAAGTCTCACGAACTAAGGTGCTGATCTCCCCGCCTCAGACTCAGATTCTGGTTGCAATAGGTTACCAGAATGGGGAGACACACAGAGAGAAAGAGAGAGAGAGAGAGAATAAGAAGAGGTTATGCAACCCTCGTAGACTTTGAGAAGCTTCCTATTAAAACAAGAAGCTGAGCTGGAAAGCCTTAGAAATTTACACTGCTGCCAACCAAACTATACAAAATATTGATGAGAATGAAGACCTAGAGATGTTTCGGAGTTTGCTTTATCAAACAGAACATCAGTCTCGTTTGGATATTGTCCGTGCAAACTCAGAGTCTCCCCTCCAGAGGACTGCTTCATCCAAATCTTGTCCTGGAATAGTTCAGCAGATTTCCAGAAATCCTTTGAAAGAGGAGGAGGAAGATGAAGAGTATGACAATGAGGATGAATATGAAGATTACCATTAAAACCACCAAGGAAGAGAGCACCTGTGAGACTAGAAAGTGTTTTCCCTGCAAATTGTTATTTTTCATTGTGTTGATGCTCAATGATGGACACAATTAAGACTATTCATTTAAACTACAGTAAAGAAAGAACTGATCACTGGGGAATGAAAAGAAAACAAGAAGCTGAGCTAAAACACAATAATTACTCAGGAATGACGGAGGTTAAGGTTGGCTCTTTGGCAGTACAGTTCCTCGAGCCAGTCACAGAATATTAAATAAGAGCTTGGTAATAATGCATGACCATTTGTGTTTGAAGAATTAGAAGACAAAGTAAGCAACTATTTTCAAATAAGCAAAACTGACTTTTGGTGGGCGGGTGGTGTATCTATTTTAATAAAAATGTGTCACAGACATATGTGTTTGGGATAACATTCCTTTATTTAAAATGCAGTGCATAGTTAAACTGTGGAACTCCCTGCCACAAGAGGCAGTGATGGCCACCAATTTGGATGGCTTTGAAAGAGGAGTAGACAAATTAACAGAGCATGAGATGGATACTGTCCTGCTCACGAGTTTGCCACAGGTGTCTGGTTGGCCACTGTGAGAAAATGATGCTGGTATAGATGGACCATTTTCAGGAATTTTTCCAGAACTGCACACCTGTGTTCCAAATGCAGTTGCACCATAGATTTCTATAAGAGCATTACGATATTAGTAGTTTCGTTCTCAATTCCTTTCCTAATGATCCCTGGCACAGAATTTGCCATCTTCACGGGTGGCACACATGGGGTCAACATCTTCACTGAACTCTCCATTAAGACCCCAGGGTCTTGTACCTTGTCAGTCACTGCCAGTTTAGACCCCCATGAGCGCGTATGTGAAATTAAGTTTATTATATTTTTTTTTAAATGTAGTGGGGAAACCCTGAAAGAAGTCGAAGGGACCCTGTACGCATCTCTTAACCTTGGATTGATTAACTTAGCATGTAGATTTGGAGCGGAGGAGTAAGAAAGGATTTGCCTTCTACATATATAAAAAAGTGTTGCATCCTCGACGCTGCAGTTCATTCCCATGTTTGCCTTTAGAAGTTTGTCCCATACAGTTTCTGGTCTAAGGAGTTGGGCGGAAAAGGGAAGAGAAAAGCAAAGAGGACAAAGTGGACAGAGAAGGGCAAAGCTGATGATCATGATGATGATGATTTCTAGCTCAGTCAGTAGAGCATGAGACTTAATCATAGAATTGTAGAGTTGAAAGGGACCACAAGGGACATCTAGTCCAACCCCCTGCAATCTTCTGCCCAATGTGATGCTCAAACCTACGACCCGGAGATTAAGAGTCTCATGCTCTACCAACTGTGCTACCTCTTTGCTGGGTTGTGGGTTTGAGTCCCATGTTGGATTCCTACATTGCAGGGGGTTGGACTAGATGACCCTTGTGGTCCCTTCCAACTCTACAATTCTGTGAGTGTATTTCAGATTCCACCTATGGTGTCCTTTTTGCCAAGAACAAGGTGCAAAACCTGTGCAAGACATTAACTTAAGTTGTGGGTGGCTAAGGATTCATATATATATATATATATATATATATATATATATATATATATTATTTTTCATGTACTCATCCACTCGCCCACTACACAAATGGCATCAGAACAGAAGTTCCGCCTTGCTTGATCAGACCAAGAGTCCATCTAGTTCAACATTCTGTTTCCGCCAGCAGCCAGCTGGATCCTTCTGGAAATATCACAAATAGAGGCACTGGCGGGGGCGGAACAGTCTTCCCTTGTTGTTTATCCCAAACGGGTGGTATTCAGAGGTAACTAGCTTCTGTGCAAGGACTTTCCAGTGAACTATCCTGCCCCATAACTTATCACAAACTCTGCCCCAGGTGTACCTATAAAGGACCATTCTAGGTCTATTTTGTAACTGTGGCATGTTACACAGTACAGAGGAAATATCCACATATTAAATGTGGGTTGCCTACCGCCATTGTAAATTACTTTATTCCCATTTGGGTCTTCCTTCCTATGACTCTTAGTTAGATACACAGTGTGAGAAACGAGGCTGAGTTCCCTTCCACTGCCAATAAAAGTGTCTCTGGTTGCTGTTTACAACAGGGCTAATCGAGTGTTTATCCTCTCTTTCGCGATTTGAGAGAAGGGCTTGTTTAGCATTACGGTTCTAAGCCACGAAAGCCCATTAAAAGCACTAATTAAAGCATCAGAAGTCAGACGATGCACCAATGAACAGCACAAACAGCAGCGCAAGGTAGTTTTGGAAGCCTTTTAGCTCTCTCTCCCACAATGCATTGTGGAAATATGCAAAATAACATTCTGGTTTAGGCGGGTCTGATGCTGTAGTGGCTGTAAAATGACTGAGAATAAACCAAATGATTTGTACAAGCACACACACACACACACACACACACACACACACACATAACGTCCTTTGTTTTCGGCAACGGCTCTGTAATAAGAGATCTGGCAGCGGAAGCACAGCGACAACTTCACAGCACAGCCTTCCCTTGCTGGGAAAAAGACTCGGCACCTCCAGAGCCATCCCTGGGAGAAGAAAAGACTGACAGTATGGCAGGAAAATGAGAGAAGCAAAAGCAGGCCTTCACGCCAGAGACCTGTGATCAGTATGTGAGCACAAAGTGCGATGGAAAAGTCAACAAAGAAATCTGCTTGGCTTTCTTTTACCTCCCGACTTCCTCCTCCCTCATCACCAGTCCTCTGGAGGCACCTTGAGTCTCTTTATTCCCCGCGCCTGGTAGTGACAGCTACTCTGGGAAGAAGGCAGAGAGAAAGGAGCTCATTAAGCCATGGGCTTCCTCCTGCAGGCAGCTTATTTTGCCTGGGTGCATTTTCTCACCTCCTTTGGAGAGCAGAAGATGCATATACCCTTGTGCGGAGCAAGCAACTTGCTGACTCTGCGTAGGGGGAATTGAGGCAGCGCAGGGTAGCCACAAACCACAGTGGTCTCCTGGACAAAGGCTTTGCAATACAGTGGTACCTCTGGTTACATACTTAATTCGTTCCAGAGGTCCGTTCTTAACCTGAAACTGTTCTTAACCTGAAGCACCACTTTAGCTAATGGGGCCTCCTGCTGCCACTGCGCCGCCGGAGCACGATTTCTGTTCTCATCCTGAAGCAAAGTTCTTAACCTGAAGCACTATTTCTGGGTTAGCGGAGTCTGTAACCTGAGGCGTATGCAACCTGAAGCGTATGTAACCCGAGGTACCACTGTACCAAACTGGAAGCTCAAGCGCCGGGAGATCTGTAGGAAACAGATCCAGGGGGGATCTCCACAAGAAGGCACACATTTCCCATGTGAGGAGCTCATCCTACACTCAAGTAGGACCCTGGCAGAGACACATGTCCGACTGGCATGTTCCCTCCCTCCTGATCGATCGTTTGGGAGCTTCAAAAGCTTTCTTCAGCCCGAACATCACAGCGACCGATGCCAACAGACACCGGCACACTTAGGGATCCACAGAATCTTCGCAGCTTACATAACAGGCCTCAGCAACTCAGCATTTTGGCTAATCTACTTTATTTACATATAAACACACACAGAGCACTGCAACATGGCTCTCTCTCTCTCTCTAGCATCAGACAGCAAAGAGAAAGAACAAAGGACAATAGTCCCACTTCACGAAACACAGTAACACAAACATCCTGTCTCCGTCACTTCCCACTCTGTGGAGTCAAAACGTACACCATCATGTAATAGACAAAAATCCCATGACTGCAATCACGGAGCAGGAATTCTAACATCTTGGGACTTAGCCCCGCTTCCTTTTGTGCTGCATTTCTAGGCACAGGTCCAGGCTTTGCAGGTCTGTGTGTGAGCGGGATGTTACCTATACGCACACAATGAAATGGGAAGTTCATGTGCAAGGGCAGTGGGGAAATACATACCCATAACTGCAGGTACGGTAATTCTGTAAAATGCACTGTAGCCATTCCAGGGGCCAGAGAGAAGAGGGCAGGAATAACAACTCAATGCGCTGGCAAATGGGATCTCTTTTCTGCGATTATTTGATGGCTAGAAATAGGAACTGTGGCATGAAGCCTACACACCTGCTCATGCCACTGGTGGCTGTCATGTAGTGTAAGGAAATAAGGTAAACCCACAGATATTTTACTGCAATGTGGTATCAGTACAGGAGCAATACTTTCGGGACTGCTCATTCACTTTGCAGTGATGAGGGCCGACATAATGAGCTAAATACAGTGTCTGAAAATTTCCATTGCTGCACGTATGTTCTCCGCGATATTTACCCTGCTTGTCTTCCTTGCTTTTTGTGTTCTGTCTCCCTCTCTCTCGCTTTGTTTAGTTCTCCCCTGTGGCTCCAACATCACAAACAGATTTCAAAGTCCCCATTGCCCATTGATGTAACATCAATACGACCAAGATAAAAAGCCAAGATTCCCAGAACCAGCTGCTGATCAGACAGTGTTGGCTTTTCCATGGAATATTAATTGGCAAATTAGACACAAAGCTTCATTTACTGCAACCAACCAGAAAGGCCAAATCAGTGCCTCAGATGACACGACTGGATAGGGAGGACTTCCATCAGATCCAGTTTTCAGGATTTGCTGACTATTGTGTGGAAGGGCTCCAGCTCAGTGGTAGAGCATGTGCTTCACAGGCAAAAGGTTCGATCCCTGGTGTCTTCAGGTAAAACCAGGGAAGACTGCTACCGGAAACCCTGGAGAGCTGCTGCTGGTCAGTGTCAACAATAATGAGCTAGATGATGAATCAATGGAATGACTTGCATAATGACATTGCAGAAATAGAGAGGGTAGAATTCTCACCTGCGTCACTTCCGATTGTAGGTGGGGAAATGAGACGAACCGAAGAAAAACCCTGCTAAATCAGGTCAGTGACTCACGGCAAGGACAACGAAACAAAAAATCCCATTGAACAGTAATGGAGGCTGGATAGCTCAGTCGGTACAGCATGAGACTTTTAATCCCAAGGTTGTGGGTTCGAGCCCCACGTTGGGTGAAAGATTCCTGCATTGCAGGGGGTTGGACTAGATCTACTCCCACTATAAATAATCTGGCAATGATGCAATGATCTACCCATTGGATTGACCAGAGTTGCTGAGCTTTTTTTAGGGGGAGAGCTTTATTTTTTGTTTTCGGTCAATCGCAGGAGATTACGCGATCAACCAGGATCGACCAGGGACAGCCTGCGATCGGCTGGTAGATCGCAATTGACTGGTTGGACAGGCCTGGACTAGATGATCCTCTTGGCCCCTTCCAACTCTACAATTCTACGATTCTGTGTAAATAACCATTAAAAGGGCTGGCTCGTCTCACAAAATTTTAAACAATTGAATAGGCTTGTTGGCATAAAAAGGTCTTCAAGAGACCTGAAAATTAGCAGTGAAGAAGCTTGCCAAATGTCTGCTGGAAGAGTATTTGCACAGTCTGGGGCTGGCAACACCAAATGCCCAACTTCTGATTGAAACCAGTCAAGGCTCTGTAACAGCGCTCCTCTGGATGATCTCAGTGATCAAGCTGGGATATAATAGCTCAGATCCCAGACCAAAGTTGGTCAGGACTTTGCATGTTAAAATTAACACAGGAGCCTTGAACCTGCCCCAGATGCGTTATGGACAGCCAGTGCAGATGTTTTAGGAGGGGTGTGACATGGCGTCAGCTGGCTGCCTCCATCAGCAGCTGAGGTACTGCATACAGCACTGGCTGGAGCTTCTGCCCCAGGCCCAAGGTCCACCCCAGATCAGACCCAGTGCAGTGATTCTGCCTCAAGGTTAACAATGCATGGACCACAGTGGCCAGGGTATCCCAATCCAGATCCACAGCTGGTGTATCAGACAAAGCTGGTCAAAAGCATTCTTTGGAAGTGTTTCTCTCACATTTTAATTCTCCTCCTTTGCTCAGATACTGTTAATAGAATGTGGTTATTGGTGTTTTTCCGGGTGTTGAGCAAAAGCTTATCTTTGTTTTAAATGATATGTGTGGTTTTGTGGTCTTTTGGCTAGACAGTAATTCCCCAGTTCAAGTCACACTGACCAGAAAAAAAGAGAAAGAGAAAGAGGTGCAGCAGCCTGGCTTAAGTTGCTTGATATCTAGCCAGGGAATACTGGGGAGAAGACCAGGGGGGTGTCTAAAGGGCCAAGTGGGGAGGTTGGGATTCTAGGGCAACATAACCTTTACATATATATCCAGTGGCAGCAGCAGAAAAATGATGCAAGTTTGTGGAGGGAGGAAAGATGGGTTTGAGGAAGAAAAGGCTCATCGCTGAGGTCCAGGAACTTGAGCCCTCAATGTCCTGCAGGTAGCCTGACAGACAGAACTGGGAACATATTAGTCCCGCCTTAGGGCCATTTCACTTTGTGGAGACCTTGTGGGCTGCTCAACAGTGTTCTTGAACACCGGGGACAGTAAGGAATTAACTCAGATTGTGAGACCAACTCTGAAACCCAAGCCAAGCCCATGTCTCCACTGGTGGGTTGCCATAGCCATATGCCATGGAGGTGAGACTACAGAGAACCCACATCATTTGAAGAAATATTGTTATTTCTGGCTCTACAAATGGTCCACAAACAATAATACTTTGGAGGTCCTGGGTCTCAAGGAGGTTAGACTGGCCTCGACCAGGGCCAGAGCCTTTTCAGCCCTGGCCCCAGTCTGGTGGAACGCTCTGTCGCAAGAGACCAGGGCCCTGAGGGATTTCACATCTTTCTGCAGGGCCTGCAAGACGGAGCTGTTCTGCCAGGCCTTTCCTCTGGGCAAAGTCTGACCCCCTTCTTTCTTTCTATGGGACCCTGTATGTAAGTGGCCTCCTTGGCTCTTTCTATCAACCCATATGGGACCAGCACAGGCGGCGGGCCTGGTGAACATTTAATTCCTTACTCCTACGGTTATGATTTGTGGGTTCCCATTTAATTTTATTTTGATTTTAAATGTGATTTCAAATTGTATTTTAAATCTAATCGTTTGATTTTGTGTGTCTTTTAATGTATTTTTATTAAAGATTTTCTTGATTTACAAAGGTATATGCAATGTCGCTCTCTCGTATTCTTCCAACCATGGAACTTTTTTTTTTTTTTTACAAATCGGTTTCATTTGTTGAGACATTAGGAAGAAAAGAGGGAAAGAGGTGGAGGGGGGAAGATGAGTGGGGGTGGGGGTGGGTGGCGATGTTTCTATTTTACTTAATATATGTGGGGTTTTGTGTCAGCATTGCTTGTGCAGGTTCTCTGCTGTTCACTTGTGTTCCTTTGGTGGTGAGAGAGGTTGGGGTTGGCCTAGGGTGTGGTTGTTCATTTGTGCTTGGCTGTGGTGGTCTTTGTTTTCATGTGTGAGTGGGGTGGGTGGGTGTTTTGGATCGGGTCAGCCATATTGATTTGTATGCTGTTGGTGGATTTTTGTCATTGTCTTGTTGGGCTGTGTGTGTGATAAAGGGGAGCCATACTGGGGTAAAGGCGTCTGCTTCTATTTGATTGTGTTTTTAATGTATTATATATTTGGTGTTAGCTGCCCTGAGCCATGTCTCGGCCGGGGAGGGCGGGATATAAATAAATATTATTATTATTATATTATTAATCCCTGGTTTTGCTGTTGGGTTCTTAAATGATCCAAACTGGTCCCAACCTGGTCACTGAGCACTCAAACCATGGGTGGTTCAACCCTTTCGTTCCAGCTTTGAAACAGACAAAGGGTCCGTGAGGTAGAATTTGCCTTTTGGGCAGATATGCCAATGTCCCGCCGTTCCAGATGCCGGGGCTGTAGGACACGGCGGTGGTCACAGTTCTCAGGAGGAGGAACCAGAGAACACAATCAGCGAGCGAGTGAGTCACCGAGCGGAAACTTTTCACCTCGCTGCATCTTGTCATGTCCGTGCACTGAGGCTGTCAAAAAAACTTTAAATTAATTGTGCAGACAAGCAAGGGGTGGAAAACAACAGTTTCAGCAAATCAACGTAATTTGCAGGGAGATGGGCGAGTTGCTGGCAGGAAATGTAACGAGAACAGAAAGCGTGGGGGGGGGGTGTTAATGGCTTATAACTTTTTTAAGGATCTTGGGCTGTGGCTCTCTAGGGCCATCATCTCAGTCCAGGCCGCAAATCCAGGAGCCGGCAGGGAAGCATGACAGCAGGATGGTTTGACACCTCCTGGCTCACCACAAGGGATGAACCTGCTAGGATGCCAGCAGAGTCAGAAGCTGCCAAACGGAGCCCAGGGAATGCCCTTGCCTCTTACACAGCTCTCAACCAAGCAGCCCTCCCTCCAGGCAAGAGCAAGAGCTTCCTAATATTTTGGGCTATGCTGCTTGCACTGCTCTGCTGATGCACCCATGCTCACAGCGGTGTCCTAGACAATTCCAGCATCTCCAGCAAGCGCCCTTCGTCGCCTTGCTCCAGAGCAGGGCCCTGGGAGGGAACTCACGCTTCCTTTAGCACCAGGAATCCCTCTCCCTGACATCTCCCTCTGGGCTTCACCCGACAGCTTGACTTTGGAAGTGGCTGTGGACCTGGCTCCAAGGTTAACACACAGAGAGGCCTTTACCTCTCTGGTTGGAGGTGGAGAAAAACAATCAAGCATGTTATACAATTGAGCTAAGGCAAGGTGTTACATCCCCAGGGGCTGTAGCAGATTGCAGATTGATTCCTTTCTTTGCAAGGGCTTTGTAGATAGGCCACTCATTTCCTATGCTGGTTATTTTGTTTTTCCTCTGGGCTCTTCTTTCCTCTTTGCAGATTTCCTGCACACTTCCTTTAAAATAGAGGCTCTGCTCCTGTATGGGGTGTGCGGGTGTGTGTGTGTGTGTGTGTGTGTGTGTGTGTGAGAGAGAGAGAGAGAGAGAGAGAGAGAGAGAGAGAGACCTTGAAACAGTCTTCTGTCTTAACATACATTCCTTTCATTTCAAATCTGCAAACCAATTAAATTTTAAGTGGGAGCCTCTGCAGTGCAGTAGGGGCTGGTGGGGAGCAAACCAAGGAAGGATCAGGCCTGTGCCTCGGAGGTTTGCTCCACATTTCACCTCCTGGGACCAGAGGTGAGAACTTTCCCCATTTCTAACCTGCAGCTACAGACTTGGCACATTGCAAATCTCCCAAGGGATGTGGCAGAGACTTATGGCATGCCTGCAGTTTTAGGTGGGATGAACCAGCTTTCTGACCCAAATGCACCAATGTTCTGTCAGCTCCCACATCAGGGTCATTACGACATAACAATCAGAGCTTAGCATAGGTAACTGATTGTCACACACAGTTGTCCTAAGCAAAGTCCTCCTCCAGCTCTGTCATTCTACAGTGGAAGTATATTGGGTCAAGTGAACTCAGGTGTGTGGCTGGATAGCCCTGCGATAGCTGTCAGAGATGGGTTTTTTGCCAATATCTGGTAACTTCATTATGTACTTCTGTGCCCAAAGCATCCCTATGTGGTGCCTGGGGTTTTGGATAGGTCTGTTGTGGTGCGGCTGAGCTAACATTTCCTCAGGAAGATTGCTTTCAAGTTTCTGAGCTTTCAGATTTCCTTCCTATGGCTTCATATTGAGCTAGTTTAAGGGAGTTTTGGGATTCCTGTTCTCAAGCTGCTGTTTTGAAAGTCCAGAAAAGGAAAACATTCTGCCCTGAATGAAGGAATGCTGGCTAACAGTGGAACTTGTCCTGTATCCATTTGGAGGCTATGAAAAAGTGGATTTTAAATCTATTTACAGTAGAAAGTGTGATAAGAGAGTGTGAATGCCAATACAGGCAATCATTCCTTGTACCGGGTGATGAACCTATTTATTTTGTTTGTTTTCAGATTATGCTGAATCAATCATGTGAACTTCTCCAGAAGCACAAGCTGTAATTTTGCTCACCTTTAGTGTCTCCCTTAATTGTGGAAGTTGTGGGTTTTTGTGCTTATGACGAGGTGTTAATGCAACTGGTGTAAACATGTCTGTTTTCGAAGCTGCTCTGAAAGCGGGCAACCCAAGCATTAATGAATTAGATCACCCAGTAGCCTCAAGTTATTTAAGAAGGCCTGCTAATTTCACTTTGTGGCAGTTGTGCACTGTTGCAATCCTGGCTGTGGCACATTCTCTTCAAAAATAATGCCCTCAGCTAGTGGTGCTTCTGCCTGACAGCCAAAAACAAGAGCAAATGGGGTGTTGGAATCTACATCTTCCCTGGTTTCTAAACGTCCTGGGGCCATGTGGGAAGCCTCAGAAGTCAGGAACCCAGTAGCAGCTGCAAGGATGCTGGTCCCAGAACATGATGTTGAGATTTCTCAAATAGAGATAGTTTCTCCCAGCATGCTGAGCTGTTGGATTCTCTCCTTTCTGTGTCCTGTTGTACTCTGTGCCTTCTCTTCCATCCCCTGTAAACAAGCTGTCAGTTTTAATTGGACTGAGCTGCGGTGGGGAGGAAAAGAGAGACTTTGATAATGAAAGAAAGGGGTTGGTGGCACCTCACGTCCTCTTAAGACTCTGCTGCACACCTAATCCTCCCTGCTCATTCTCAGGACTTTGTAGGGCAGAAGGATTTTTCAGTCCATTTGCTCACGGAGGCCATACTCCTTTTTTATATACATTTTGTTCTCCCGTAGGAGTAAATCAATCCTGCCTTTAAAAGTCCCCTTGTCAACATACAAGAAACATTTTGTGTTTCCGAGTAAAAATTCAGAAGAAAGAGGCCTCAGTCTTCAGTCAGATATCATTTTAAACAATTATGTTCCATACAGTGGTGAACCAAACGTAGTCGATCCAAGCACTAATTTTTCGAAAAGATTTTTAGATCCATATCTGATTCATCTTAATAGGTCAATTGTGCACAAATTTTGTGGTTTGAAGTAAGCAAAAAGTGAGGGGGCGGAGATGAACCATGGTCCCCTTTTGTTTGGAATCTCAGGTGAGTTACCCGTGCAGTAGAAGTTGCTCCCAGGACCAGTCACCACAGCGAAGCAGAGAAAGGTGTTCCAGAAAGCACTGGAGGTTTCCTAGTGTTGTCACCTTGAACCTAAACCACTGTCATTTTGGTGCCCTCCGGCTAGCCTTCCTCAATGCCTCCTGCTAGCCACTGATTCCTCTCTATTATCTCCTGCTTACCATCCTTGCTGTCCTGCTCTGGTGCCAGAGCCTTGAGGATGAGGTGTATCAGGAGTTACAGGACCCTGGAGAGCTCAAAGCAAGCCACTTTCTTGACAAAGGCGGAAAGCAGACTGAGCCCTTTCAAGCCTCTGCTCCCAAACTACCTCTCCCAGGCTCTGCCCTCTTGTGAGGAACTTAGATTCTTAAAGGGCCAACCCTCTGTCAAGCTGTAGTTTGTTTTTGTCTCATATTTTGTTATGTTTCTGTGCTAGCCTTAATTGTGTGTGAGTTACCTGCTATTTTTTAACCCCTGTGGATTTTATTAATATTATTAAAGTAACAAATATGTCCAAAAACAAAAAATGATACCAACAAAACACGAAACCCCTTCTCTCATGAAGTGCCTTTTCATCATCCACCAAAGCCTTTATTTCAGTTTGGCTTCGCTGCTTTTGTCTGATGTCTAGCCAGTCGCAGCCACCCAGTTCAAACACCTGAGGTTTGAATGATAGAAATGGTTACCAAATACATTTTGGACATCCATCCCTTGAGGAGTAATAAAATATACATGATAAATAATAAGGTAGGATTCATAAGGCACTTTTTACATGTGTGGTTATCTCAACAACCATTTTAATAACCTTGCATGCTAGGCCAGTGCTAATATTATACCCATATTACAGATAGTGTAAGACGAGAGCAGGGCGGCTTGGCTAAAGGCTACCCAATGAATTTCTGCTTATCAACCAACCATATTTATATCTCACCCTATTTGGGCCCAACAGGCAGCTTATAATAAAATACATATAAAAACAACACCTTAAAAAACAGCCCTTCAACTGTTTGCTTTTAAGTCACAGCTGGTGAACTGAGTTCTAAAGGGGTTTCAGTTTCAGGGATCAGTGTCTGGCGGCACCTTCACAGGTCTTCGGTGTAAATGCAATTTGTTGTAATTAAATGGGTCTTTCACTTCGGCTATTGTCACACTTCCCCGATCTTCCCTTCAAGGATCTATAGTCTTGTCGCTAGGTACCTTTGCACTCTCTGGCGCACAAAGGGAGGCACTGGAGTCCGACTGAAGCAACCAAGTCTCACATGAAGCACTTCCTATGAGCACAAAAGAAAACTAACGAATCCAAGTGGGGAACGAGGCTGTCTGGCAACCAATAACCCCTTTCCCATTGACTGCTGCCGAAAGACAATTTTCAGAACCCGTCTGGCAATTTCCAGCACCTTACATTCAGCAAATTGTCGCTGAAGTTCAGCAGCATGGCCCCCAAAGAGGAAAGGTTTGGAAGGTGTGCTGGTATCGAAATTAAGGAGGACCAGTCCCCCACACAGCCCACACTTTCAGGCTGGATTCATAAAATACATATATTGGTCTCCCCACCCTCCCACCTCTCCTCCTCCTCTTTCTCCAGCAACCAAGAAAATATTCATAAAGATGAGGTGCAAAATTCCTCTCCAACTTCAAATACATTTCTCCTGGCTGCCTCTCCTTGATTCCTGGAATATCCCCTTGGAAAGCGGTGGATACAACCAGCTGGCAACACACATTACCAAATGCTCACTTCCCCCAGTTGAGGCAAACTTCCAGATTGCAGCAGCCACTCATTAAAGGGTGATGAGAGGGGGGTTGTGAAGGGAGGGGAGCATTTCAAGGCTCCTTCCAAAGCAGAGCTTGAGAACATTAGAGAGATACACCAAGGCATCTCAAGCCATAAACAGAAAATCTTGGAGCGGGTAAGGAAAAATATTTCCATTCTGCCGTACGTTTGCCCTGTCATTGGAGATGCTATTTCAACTTTTGCCCAGACAGAGAGGATGCCATGTGAAAGGAATCCACTTTCCTAATCTCCGTGTAGTAAAAATAACTTGCATGCCAGCACCAGAGATTTCCAACTCTCCTGCCGTTGCTCTTTTCATAGACTGTCCTGCTGGGAGGCATGATGACTTTGCTATGTAGTCTCATGATCCCAAGTTATGAGTCAGAACACTCTGCTGAAATCCTAAGATTGGTTTAGAACAGGCATAGGCACCCTTCGGCCCTCCAGATGTTTTGGACTACAGTTCCCATCATCCCTGACCACTGGTCCTGTTAGCTAGGGATCATGGGTGTTGTAGGCCAAAACATCTGGAGGGCTGAAGGTTGCTTATGCCTGGTTCAGAACATCACAAGCACTGGGGGACAGAAACGGAGGAACCTGGAAGTGTGGCTGCTTATATGTGGTATTTAAAGTCCAACACCTATTTTCCTTGGCTGTGGCTTCTTGTGATAGAGGGAAACATGATTGTCAGAGAACTACATGTCACCTCTTAGTTGCATTGACACATTATTGTTATGGGTCATGCCAGCCTGTTGTTAAAGAAAGGAGAACTGGCAAGATGTTCATCATACGCTGTTGTACATCACCTGAAAAATGACAGCACTTCAGAAATTATTGCATTACCCAAGCTATAATGTAAATAGCACCTGGGATTCTCAAGTACCATGACATTGTTGCATTATTCCCATTTTACTGCAACGTCTGGTCCATCTAAGCAATGGCATACAACCGCGTTATGTCAGCTATAGCTTTAAGAGGTGTGGTGCTTGCCATAGTGACCGACTTAAATGCATCTCAATTACACATCAAATAATATTAGCAAACACTAAGTTTAGCCAATATGTAACCATTAGCCAGGCATAAGAGAACCTGCAGCCATTACTGTACTCCAACTCCCATCACCCCCTGCCAGCATGGGCAATGGTCAGAGATGGTGGGAGTTGTAGTCCATCAACATCCGGCGAGCATGAGGTTTCCTAGTCATATCGCAGAGCAATTTCCTCCCTTCCTTTATAAGCAGGAGACACGCTGGACTGTCCTGGTAAAATGGCTGCGCTTAAACTGAAGAAGCACAAGTTATACACAGGGCTGTTTCATTTAGTAGTTTCCAATTACCTGTTTCCTTATAAAATATCCCCATTTCCTATCTGCTGTTCAGAAAGCATGCTCTTTCTTTATTAAAACGCACAGCATTGCAAAACAAACAAACAGAGCTTTGTGGTTTCCACTTCGGCACTGGTCACTGATGACCACTGAATAAAAGTGCCAAGGTAATGAAAAATGTTTATTATTGGGAAGAAAACGGAAGGAAACAGGACTCTTAAAATGAAGGGTTGGGACAAACCATGTTAATTGCTTTCATATAACTGGGCAGAACTTCTCAGGGAAAACAAGGCTATTTCTGGCCTAATGGCCCAGGCCAGCAACTGTCTTGTATGCATTTACTTGAAAGAGGCCTGTGGAGTTCTCAGGAGCAGAACCAGAAGGGCCGACCCGAAACTTCACAATTAATTTGAAGCAGAGAAGACCGAAATAGAGGACACCCATCGCGTTCTATGGAGGCTGTGAACTTTTAACAAGGAACATGCCCGACACTCTTTGTAGCTGGGATGGTTTGGAAGAAAGGAACAACCCACGGAAACAAGGACAAGGAATGTTCTGGCGCTTCCATGTGTTACCACAGTTTGTACTCGTAAGTAGTGTCAGGGGAACAGGCCAACCAACAGGCCAGCAATCAAAACCCTTCTAGACTGTCCTGTGTGTACACAGACACACACAGACACAGACAGTTCAGTGGCGGCTGGTGCCCACTAGGAATGGCAGGTCAGAAGGCAGAGAGCCCAGACACCAGGTGGAGCCACAGGCAATGAGAGACAAAACCAAATAATTCTAGTTTTGTCCCCTATGCCCTTGTCATAGCTTTGTTACTGAGCAACAACGGGAAGAACTCAGTGGAGTGAGAGGCCAGCCAACCAGAAGAGTCTCTGAAGTGTACTTGCCTGGAGGCCGGGTCAGCATCCGAAGTCAGGTCCAGTCCTAGGGGCAGGTGAACAGCAACCCACATGGTCAGGGAATCTGGTGATCATGGGGTCGGGGGTCAAGACGAGCAGGAAGCAGCAAAGTAGGGCCAGGAACTACAAGCATTGTTACCAGCTTCTAACTGCTGCTGGAAGCGCTGCTTAAGAAGGCTGAAGCCAGCTGGTTCTCATCAGCGCCTCCTCCTCCTTTGTGTCCTTGAAGGCTGATCAGTTGCAGGTGGAGTCACTCCTCCCCCTTCAGGCTGCTGTTCAGCAGGTGAAGCTGACTCCTGGCCCGTGATACACCTTCCAAGGTGATTTCTACAAGGGTCACGCTGACACTGAGGAGGAGGAAGCTGAGAGGTATTGCCACCCTATTCTGCGCACCGCAGCATGTGGCTGCTCAGAAATGTGGACTTGCAGCTGAAAATAAATTGCAGACATTCCTGCATTGCAGGGGGGGGGTTGGACTAGATGACCCTGGTGTCCCTTCCAACTCTGCAATTCTATGACTATTGGAGTCTGCTCTAAAAAGGCTGTGGGGGTAAAATAAACCCGTTAATGAGCTACCTACTTCCCTCTTGTTATCTCTGTGCTTGTGCATAAGCTCAGACACAGACACACACAGCTTGCATTCCCACTGCGAAGAATGCTGCTCCTCCAAGGGTGAGATAAAGCTTTCTTTATTCAAGTGCCATGGTCTGGTCCCACCATCAGCCCGGCTGACAGCGCAGCCTGTCCCCGCATCCCATCTTCATCGCAGGTATATACATTGACAAGAACAATCCCAGATCCTCTGGCTGGGGGTTGGGGGAGAGGCATCAATCCCCTTGTCACAAAGCAAAACTAATGAGGGAGCTAGTACAGCACAGGACGAAACTGTTTCTATCAGGTCTGGAAGTGCCATTATCTAATTTACTGCTAGGAACAGCAGCAGGGTCAGGAGACCCCATAACTAAACCCATCCATCACTGTCACAGCACAGCCAGCTCTTCTGCTCCACAGAATCCCACGTTCCTTGTTCCTGGGGACCTTTTCTGTCCCGTGCAAAAGCTTCCCTGGGTCCTGGCTGGCTGGCAGCCCGGTACCTGCCGATACTGGCAGAGTTCAAAATACCAGAGGCCTTACAGGACTGGCAGAGCTCCAGCTGGAGATCCACCAGATAGTGTTGCACCAGAAACAAATTGTGGTTGTAGATCTTGCCCCAAATTTGATGGATTTCAGGGGATAGGCCAGGTATTAATTAGCAGGCTGCTCAAGCTGGACTTAGAAAAGCCAGATTGTTCCCATGGGGTCTCCTGTGACACCAAACCGTTGTTTCTGCTACACTCCATAGCGCAAGGGTGGGCTTTATCTTGTGATACTTTTGTTGGGGGCTGCCAGCTGCTGCTGGTGGGTGGGACCAGGGCTTTTCCCCAGCACCTCTCAAGTGGGCGCCATTGCCATTATAAGAGAACAAGGGAGGTGTTCGTGGTGAGTTCCGGCACCCTTTTTTTCTAGAAAAATAGCACTTGGTGGGACCATACATTTTCTCTTCCTGCCACTCATAGCTCTTCCTACCACCCTTTTCCTGCTACTTCCCCCTCATTGCCACCTAAAGGTAAAGGTAAAGGTAACCCTGACCGTTAGGTCCAGTCACGGACAACTCTGGGGTTGCGCGCTCATCTTGCTCTATAGGCCAAGGGAGCCAGCATTTGTCCGCAGACAGCTTCTGGGTCATGTGGCCAGCATGACTAAGTGAACCAGAGCAGCGCACGGAAACACCGTTTACCTTCCCGCCGTAGCGATACCTATTTATCTACTTGTACTTGACATGCTTTCGAACTGCTAGGTTGGCAGGAGCTGGGAGCTCACCCCATTACGGGGATTCGAACCACTGACCTTCTGATCAGCAAGCCCTAGGCTCTGTGGTTTAGACGACAGCGCCACCCGCGTCCCTACATGAAATTAAATCAAGGGTTATGAGGAAGTATGACCTAGGGCTGCGAGTTGCACACCCCTGCTGTAGCTGCTGTCAACTATCTCTAAAACAAAGAATCCTGAATTAGGTGCTCAGTCCCAGAGGGGATTTAACCATTCTGCCCTTGCTTCAAGATTAATACTGTACTTGAGAGGACGTAACCACATAGAACTACCCAATTACACTAGGGCCACCAAGTCTGGACATTACTGGGATTTCAAAGGTGTAATTGTCTTGGGGAATTTCCAAAAGGTGGCACTTTGTCCTGGATCTTAGGCTCAACCATTTCAGGGGTTTCTTAAAAAAACTCAGCAATTAAAGAATGAAGTGGCAACATCAGGAAGCAGTTGGACATATGTTTGTAACAGGAGCAGGAAATCTATTTTAAAAAAAATAAATAAATTGTATTAAATTTAAATAATTTGGATTAATTTGTTAAAATTTGGAAAACTAATAAAAATTAATAATAATAAAAAAGCTCAACCATTTTCAAGGTGTCCTAGTTTTTACTTTTTGAAATATGGCAACCCTAAATTACACAAGGGGGAGGTAGAGCTGGGCCAAATATCATAATCAGATAGGGGTCCTTCCATATGGAAATTGGTCTAATTTAGCTAATGCTCTGCTGAATAGGGGGCTTATGTGTCTTGGAAAGTCCCTTCCCTCAAATGTGGGACGATGTGGAGGTAGCCCTACTACAGGGAAAAGCGAATCTTTGGCCCTTCAGATTTATTTTACTCCAACTCACATCAGCCCTAGCTAGCATCACAATGGCCGGGGATGATGGGAGCTGTATTCCAACAACATGTGGATGGCCACAAGGTCCCTACTCCTGCAAAACTGCTCTCTAACTGAGCAGCTATTGCACATTGAACAGAGACGAAAATGTTCAGACTGTCAGAAATCAACTCAGATGAACTCCACGTTTCCAACAAGGTCTTTAACATGGAGCAGTTCTGCACTGGGCTGAAAGCATCCCAAAATAGCCTGTTTCACTCCAGAAAGTGACGCTCAGTGCCCACCACCCATCACACACAGCACACCTCATTCATGTGGCACAGACAGACTGACTCCTGGTGACTCCTGCACACCCGATACAAGATTCAAGAGCGGGGAGAGCACTGTGGTTTGAAGGGCACATCCAGCCTCACAACAGAAGGAGAGCGTGTTGAATAATTCAGCCTGTGCTGCCCTGGTGCGGCCATAGGGAGCAGCCAGAGCAGAAGCAAATGCCAGTCTGCCCAAGAGCAGAGCTTCTTGGCTTCAGGTGTCAGTCTGTTCTGGCTCTATTTCTAGGATTTCTGGTTGAAATGTCTCCTCGTCACCAGTGGGGAGTTGGCAACTTGCAATGGCCTCTGCGTCACTTAAGAGAATTGCTCGTCCAAAGGCATAGCAATGCGGCTTTTCATTAGGAGTCAATTATCTTGTTACACTGAAAAACACCATCAGCAGCGCTCCCCACCTTCCCTGACAGCACAACTCGCTGGTGTTGAGAGGTGCCTTCTTGAATCATATAACGTGACCCCATGTTGAACCACTGGAGACCAGAAGCT
Source organism: Podarcis pityusensis (assembly GCF_964106645.2). NCBI lineage: Eukaryota > Metazoa > Chordata > Lepidosauria > Squamata > Lacertidae > Podarcis > Podarcis pityusensis. The sequence continues at coordinate 33,487,039 of NC_138029.1, forward strand.
TAAGCACAGGAAAGGAAGTGCAGAAAGCAGAAGGTTTAAGTTCCCAAAAGAAAGAGAGGCTTGTCAGCGATGCCATTTGCAGGCAGCCTCTTCCTTGCATGTCCCAATCACAGATGCCAATGCTCGCCAGCTCAGCGAAATGGTTCTCTTCCTGCTATACTCCACAGAGCACAGGGAGGCAAACCCACAAGTCTTTAATTTCAGAGTGTGCAAACGAAGAGAGAGGCATGGTTTATAAACTTAACAGCCCCCAATTCTGCAAAAAGCGGCAGTTAAGCTAACCAATATACATGTGTTTTCTCCCAACTGATTAGAGCTGTGAAGCGTATTTACAATGAATTTCGGAGATTTACTGGCAGCTCCTGCACTGGTGAAGTAAGTTTTGGCAAGCTGGGAAAGGAATGTCGTACATGCCAGTTCACGGGGAAGGGAGCAGCGCCCTTGTTGCCCAAGCAGTGCCCTTGTTTTCCCTTTCAAATATATGAGAGCTAGAAACTTGCTTTATTAAAAATGAAGGCCAAGCTCTGGAGTCTACCTTATGGGACTAAACCTGGGGCTATGCAGCCATGTAAAAGGCAAAGGTAAAGGGGCCCCTGACCATTGGTCCAGTCGTGGCCGACTCTGGGGTTGCAGCGCTCATCTCGCTTTACTGGCCGAGGGAGCCGGCGTACAGCTTCCGGGTTATGTGGCCAGCATGACTAAGCTGCTTCTGGAGAACCAGCGCAGTGCATGGAAACACCATTTACCTTCCCACCGGAGCGGTACCTATTTATCTACTTGCAGTTTGAGGTGCTTTCAAACTGCTAGGTTGGCAGGAGCAGGGACCGAGCAATGGGAGCTCACCCCATCGCGGGGATTCGAACTGCCAACCTTCTGATTGGCAAGTCCTAGGCTCTGTGGTTTAACCCACAGCGCCACCCGCATCCCTATGCAGCCATGTAGTCTCCTCTAATTGTACCATGTACACCATTTGGAATCTTGGACCATGTGCTTTACTTCACCCATCCACACTAGCATGTGCAAGGTCAGGCCTCCATCTTCAAAGTAGCTTAACAAAATATACAGTGAGTGTTGTTCCACAACAGTGCCTAAAACAGTCTCACTGGCAAGACGGCCCTTTGCCCATCATAACCTGAGCTGTGAGGAAAGTTAGGGCCTTGCTGAGCTTCCTCTGCAAGTCTAAAAATAACCCTGCAGGTGAGGAGAGGCTGTGGACCACTAGATGCTGCTGGATCCAGCTCCCATCATCCCTGACCCACTGGCTGGGGCTGATGGGAGTTGGAATCCAACAACCGCTGGGCGACCCACAAGGGTCCCCAGCTCTGCGAACTGGTTGCCCCTAATGGCAAACAAACTTGACCACTACTGAACATGGGAGGAAGCTGCTATTCAAATGGAAACAGGCGGGTTGAAGTGGGCCCAACCTGCCTTTATTCAACCTGGCTTTATTCAAAGGAGACTTTATTGCGAGGTCCAAGGGGGCTCTCTCTTCTCATGTCCATTGAAGCGCAAGGGCCACCAGGGGAAGCAGCTCAGGGCAGCAGCAGGCGGCGTAGCTCCTGGCTGGAGGTGACGGGCAAGGAGCAGGCAAAGTTCTCGCAAAGGTAAGCTGTGGCTTTTCCATCTTTCTTCTCCAGAGAGGAGAGGAAGCCAAGGTGACGGTACAGGAACCCCTTGGTGTCCCCATCAGCAAGAATCAGCACCTGAAATGGGAGAGACAACGAGGAAGACACACAGGCTAAAGTGAGTGTTAAAGACGATACAACCTGCTCCCTTTCCCAGGCACCGGGGCCTTGCTCAAATATCCAGCAATGTTTCAGAGACCCAGGGTTAAACTGGTGGCTCATTCCATCGGTCCTCCCATTCCTCCTGCCCCGCCTGCAGTTTTCTGACATGTGCAGCACATGTGGCTTCTGGGAGCCATCTGGGTCAACTAAGTTAAATATTACTGGATGTCTGGGTTTGTTTTCAACTTCGCAAATTTGTTTTATTCTAAGGTTTAGCAATATTGGGGGTTTTTTCATACTTGTAGTTTTTATTGCTTGTAAGTTGCTTTGCTTGGGCTTTGCCAAGAAAAGCACCATATAGATATTTTTAAAATATATGTTTAGAAATTAACTCTCCGGGGCGTTTTTCCTTTGCTCCATCGGTATCTCTGGAATGGCACACCTTGGCCTCTCCTGCTTGTGACACATTATAATCTTGATTATATGGATTTGTCTGGGTTGCTGGCAAACTAGGGCTCAAAATCAGCTGGAAGCACAATTAAGGTGGCCATTCCACAAGACCATGTAGTGCTATATTATCCAAAATGCCATCTCCATTGCTAAGCTCTGTCTATAACGTTTACTCAGAAGTTGTCCCCATTCAGCAAATGTCCCCTTCAACTTTAATTCCAAGCTCCCTGCTTGCAACATCACTGATTAACTGCCACTTGGTCAGTCTATTTTTGGGGGGACGGGGACTTAAATGACTGGTTTCCTTTCATTATTTTCCTTTCTTTTTCTGAATTGCAAAATTACGCCCTTTTACAGTTAAAAAAGTGACCGGAAAAATAAAAGCCAGTAATTAAAGCCTGCTTCCCCCCACCCCCCACCAAGGGAACAAGAAGTAATTATGGGGCGAAGGATGTGCTGAACAGAAAGCAATTGGAGGCAGAAGCCACTAGGAGGAAACTTCTACTTAAATACTGAGCAGCCCTAAAAGGTCTCAGTTGTGATTTGGCTGCAGACACCCAACAGGCTGGTGCTGCAAGTGAAAACAGTAGCCTAAAATCATATACGCAGAGAGCAGGAACACAGAAAACACTGGAATGCATATGGATTCTGCATAAAATCTAAGTGAACCAAGGATGGTAACTCCAGACTGAACAGCTTGTGTGTAAGCAACTCCGATAAGAATACAGTGGTACCTCGGGTTAAGTACTTAATTCGTTCCAGAGGTCTGTTCTTAACCTGAAACTGTTCTTAACCTGAAGCACCACTTTAGCTAATGGGGCCTCCTGCTGCCGCTGCGCCGCCGGAGCACGATTTCTGTTCTCATCCTGAAGCAAAGTTCTTAACCCGAGATACTATTTCTGGGTTAGCGGGGTCTGTAACCTGAAGCGTATACAACCTGAAGCGTATGTAACCCAACGTACCACTGTATTTGGGATGGTGGGTCCTGCCTCTCTGTGCAGGCGTTTTGATCAGATTCCTTCTAGATCCTTTCCAGTCATTCTGGAAAAATTCTGACATTGCATGAAAAGAAAACATGGAAGAATCAGCAGCTTCTCCCTCTGTCCTGTTGACAACTCAGGGGAATACGCAGCGTAAGCAATACTACAGTCTCTCTACCAAGCCTGCTGCGAAGAAATGTGGAGGAGCAGAATATCCTATTTGTAATACAGACTATCCAAGGTGTGTTACACCTGTCTCTTGCCTAAGGTACCGAGGACAGGAGCCCACCCTGAGTTTGTCACACCCAGATCCGTGGTGACAAACCGAGATTCGTGAAATGAAGCCCGGGGAGAAACTGTTACCCTGAATAGCAAACCAGAAATGACACCTTCCGTTAACAACCCAGCAGCCTGGCTGCGTAAACAAGCCCACAGCATCCCGACTGGCTCGTGTGTGTCCTGGACATGAGGAGCTGTGCAGGTGCGACTTATTTAAGCAAGTCTCTCCTTGTCCAACTCCTTGTCACTGGGGACTTGGGGCTGCGCAGTGCGCTGTGAGGCCGTTTGCGGGGAAGAGAGCCTGTGTTTTCCCCTCCCCTCCTCCTGCCACCCTCTCCCCGTTCAGCCCCATCTGTGCCACAACTAAGCTGTGATCAACAGAATCATGCTGCTGCCACCCCCGCTTGCCCAGCAGGCTTCAAACACGCCGCTCTAATTGAACTCAAACTGCATTAATCACTTTTACAGCATGCCAGCTTCCTGCACGTAGGATCTGGAGCTTGAGCCCAGGCCTAGCCCAAATTCTAGCCAGCACTGCTCCCTTGGTGCCAGATTGCAGCAAGATCATGCGAGGAGCTGAATGTCAGGCTGGCACAAGTGGCTAAATAGCAGGCCCTTCTCTCTCTCTCTCTCTCTCTCTCTCTCCACCCAAAGAATGAGTCTGACACAAATTAGTTGCATGGGGAAATGTCCAGATGAACCCTGCCGTGCATTCAATGGCATGTGACGAGGTACAAGTGTGGCCGGTGGGTCCTTCCCACACCAATGCAAGCCTGGGTCATGCTCCCCGCACAGCTGCACATTTAGCATTAGTGAAAGGGGCTGTGCGCACCAAGTAGGGTTCCCAATTGGGTAGAGGAGCTGAGCATATGTGGAGGGGGCCTTTCCTGACGCATCCTGAATGTGTAGCTCCCAGAGGGTCAGAACTCACTGATCACATAAATGGAGAACAGGGAGATCCCACGATGAAATGGAGGCTGGCACCAGCCACACGAGAGCCAAACTGAAATAGAAAGCTCCTAAGAACTTGGTCCACCTGAAGCATCCTCCGGGGGAACAGGGAGGGGATGATGAGGCCTTGAATCGGCTTTTTCTCACCCATGCTTTGAATGTTTCAGTGTATCTGAAGAAGTGTGCATGCACACGGAAGCTCATACCAATAACAAACTTAGTTGGTCTCTAAGGTGCTACTGGAAGGATTTCCCCCCCCCCAACTATGGCAGACCAACATGGCTACCTACCTGTAACTATGCCTTGAATGTGTCGGCTTTGTATCACTAGGTTTTTTCTCATTCACTCAAAATGCCTGTGTCACCTCTCATGCTGCCTTCAGCACAGAAGCCCATCACAGCAGCTCTCGCTGAGGCATTATGACTGTTGAACACTGGAAGTGATTGACAGGGACTTTTGAGCAACTCTGGGCCTGCCTCCCCCCACCCCCCACCCCCACCACTTAAAAGCACCCAGAACAGATTGAGGAGAAACGGCTGACACTTTAGAAGAGGGGACATCAACCCTTTTGGGCCAGTGGGCACACATGTCAATTTGAGGAATGTCTGCCATGGGGGTGTGGCATAACACGACATCACTGTTACAGTGGTACTTCGGGTTAAGAACTTAATTTGTTCCAGAGGTCCGTTCTTAACCTGAAACTGTTCTTAACCTGAGGTACCACTTTAGCTAATGGGGCCTCCTGCTGCCGCCGCGCGATTTCTGTTCTCATCCTGAAGCAAAATTCTTAACCCGAGGTACTATTTCTGGGTTAGTGGAGTCTGTAACCTGAAGAATCTGTAACCTGATGCATCTGTAACCCGAGGTACCACTGTATAGGGGAATGGCATAACACACAACGTCTGCCACATCAAAAAGAGCCCAAAAAATGACCACAAAATAGCTCAGGCATCCCCTCCTCAACATCAGCCGGGGGTGGGAGGGGAGGCACCAGTCAATGCCATGCTCACTCACAGAGAGAATAGAGGTTCAGAATGGAAGGAAGCACGGGTCCCCCATTCCTGGCATCCAATGAAATGTGGGCATGTTTAAGGTGTTGCCTTGCATGTAAATATAAAAAATGGATATATATATATATATGAAAAGCCGAACCTGTCCAAACAGAAACTGAGCAGGAACAGTGAACAGGGGATTGCAGGATTTTTTTTCAAGGGGTGTTTATGCAGACCTTTCATGGGTGGCACAGAAAGTACTAGTGGGCCCACTGGTGCTTGTGAGCATCACACAGGTGGCTCCAGAATAGGAAGAACCTTGCTGGAACAGACTGAGGATGCAGCAAGTGCATCCGGCCAGAAGCCTCCAGGAAACCCACAAGCAAGAATCACCTCTTCCCATCTGTATATCCCTGGCAACTTTCTCTGAACATGGAGGTTCCATTAAACTATTATAGCTGATAGATTAGGTTTTCCTTGGAATGTGTTCAAAATGGACTGCCTTGCTTCTCCCAACCTCTTAAAAATTGCTCTTGGTATTCTATTGTACAGAGATGCTCAGGATGACCAGGAGCAGAACCTTTCCTTTTGATACCCAGGGCCTTATTGCCCATAGTCAGGTGGGGAGACAGGAGAAGTGCTAGTTGCCTCCTAGTTGGGCCTGTTGTAATATAAGCCCATAGTGGTCCAAAGGGAAGATGCACCTTCTCAGTCTGCATCAGTAGCTGATTGGCCAGAGGGTGTCAAGCATGCCAGTGCAGAGTGGGAAGTGGGCAGACAAGCTGCCCCACCAGGTGTGGTAGCCCCTTCCCTCTTTTTCTTCACACAAAGAGGTCCCCCCCCCCCACGAAACAGGCACCCGGACATCTTCATTCTCTCTTCTACAGTCTCCTGTTCCCAGCATTTCAAGAAATAGTTGGGCTATTGCTAAGACTTAAAGCGCTTTGATGTGCATGAAACCTGGAGGCTCCACACTGTGTCATTCACCCAAACCACATCCTCCCCACTACTAGCCTTTGAGACATGCATGGTAGCATGGAAGGACTGGCATTATTGTGATATTATGCCACTGTACTGCTCTGTCTGTGACAGCAGCCAGGGTTGTGGCCTCAGTGTCCATTCTCAGCCTTGCCTTTAGAACTGATATTGTCACCTTCTTTGCTAAGGTTGGACTCCACCCCTTTGCTATCTGTGTGTGTGTCTCTTAAGGCCCTTTCTTAAGCATCCAATCCCTATGCACATTCCTGTCGGAATCTGCGTTCCGTCGAGCTGATAAAGCTCATCTTCCTCTGGTCGAGTCCTTCGGAATCGCCTCCGACGATAATTTGATGAAGCCTCAGGCACATTCCCATTCAGCAGAGTTTCCAGCACAGGGAAGTGATGAGATTTATGGCTACATGGCTAAAGAGTTTTATTTCTCACTACGCAGACAGAAAAGAAACATCCTTTCTCTATGAAAGCAGAGAGCAACTGAAACAAACAAAAGAACATTAACCAGTAATGTCACATCCGTCTCCCGTCTTCCGTGAGACTTCCAACAGCCTGGAATGTCTCTGGAATGTAAACAGAGCCTTGTGACTCCAAAACACTGCTCAGTGGCAAACAGAAACTAACAATTGCTAGCCTGTTCACCTCTTGCATTTTTCTCCCTTACCTTTTAAATGCCTAGTTGTTTTCCTCCCCCATCTTTTCCCTTGTCATTATATGTGCACTGTAACTTGGCTACACCTGACTGCCTATCTAAACGCCCTTTCCTTAGCGCAAGGCTCTCCTCTGCTTGCCAGTCCTCATTCTGTTTAGGGCCTCCTTTTCATTATATTCGTTTCGCTCCTGGAAAATGCCCCAGCGTCCTTCTTCCTGTTCTGATTTTTCTCTCCACAAACATTTCAAAGTGGGCTCTTGGGGTGTTTTCTAGGCCAGATCAAAGCTGCAGCAGCTCCTGTCGCATTGGGTCACCCCTGTTAGGAACGCTCTAATCATGCCTGAGAAATGAATGGCTGCAGCACTAATTAATTTTTACAATACAGAAATTATTATTAGCTCCCCTGGGTCCTGGGCGTTAATGGAAAGTGCATTGGGGATGAAGCTTGTCAAGAGCAAGGATCGTCTACCTTTGTTCAAGGTGTAAAACAGGGCAGGGTGTGCTGTAATGAAACAGGGTTGAAGATACACTAAATACTTCTGTCATTACAGGACAATCGACCCTTCTCTCTCTCTCTCTCTCTCTCTCTCTCTCTCTCTCACACACACACACACACACACACACACAGAGTGATTGATTTATAAGGGAAGAAGGAAATGAACAGGAAAGGGTGAAATCATCAGTGTGGTGAAATTATCACATTATCAGTCACATAGAAAGAGAAAAAAGGTTTCTCTGGACTGTGTGAAAGCGAGACCATGTGCACACACTCTCATACACATGGAGGGTATTAAACAGAGGGTACCCAAACCTCCTATAAACAGTATTCCCCACATCAGCACCCTGGGGGAAAGGCAAATATGTCATATCTGTGATGCACTGCTGAGCTCAAACTGGGATCTTATGGAAGAGACACCAACTTCCTGAGCCACTGGGAATGCTAGTCAGAGGTGATTATGGACTGTTTCAGCTGGAACATCCACACCAGAGCCCATAATCTTCCTAGCCTGGGAAGTTAGTTGCCATCAGAGGGGCCAATCCAGTGCACCCAGTGTCTGACATGGAGCTGTTAACTTTCCCCTGTCTGGGAAAGCCATTCAGGGAAGCCACCAAACAGGTCTCGTCCAAACATCGCCACGCTTGCATGTGCCAAGGCACCCTTAATACTAATTCATTTCCCACTTGGTTGCAGCAAGTGCCTTGAAACGTGCAACATTTGTTTACAGGTAAGACTGCAACCCTTCGCTTCCCAAGTCGGCAATTGCATATGTCGCCTCAACCCATATCTATTATCTATGTCAAAATGCCTTTCAATTTCAGCCAGCATCTAGCATGCATAAAACCTGATGCAGCTTCTGAATAAGGCAGCATTCCTGACCATAAGTGCCTGGTCAACTGCACGCCAGAAAATGTTACTTCGTACAAATAAACATTCCCCAGCATCCCAAAGATGCCCTAGATGAGCTCCAATGCCTTCAGTGGCTCCCCCTGCCACTCACCCTTTGCTTTCCCACTATCCCCCCTCCATATGTTGGCAAATTCCTGGCTCATGATGGCTGTCAGTTACATCTACTCCTTGGGAAGTGGCAGAGTCCCCTTCATCACTCCCCCAAAGGATTCTCCTACTTACAACACAGACTATCTATTTTATTGTACTTGGATCCACCTAAACCAGGAAGAGGAAACTTCATAAAGATTCCACCTGTTTCGCCCACATGACCTCCCTGGTGCATTCAGAGCATCTTCAAGAGTGATAACAGGCACACACATCCCCACCCTGCACAAACTGGCCGTGTTTGTCTTTCTTTTCTTTTTTTTATAAACTGTCACTCTCTCTCATTGGCTTTATCTTGAATTCCAGGGGTGATTAATTACCAATTCATGTCCAATCAGAAATTCATTAATTCATTTTTTTTGCAGCCTCCCTGAGGTCCTCTTGCTCAGGCAGGATAAAGGAAAGCCAGAGCATTAGCACTTGGTGGACAAAGGAGATAATGAAATCCTTCATAATTACCCATAGGCCATTAGCAGGGCAGGGAATAATAAACCAGAAAGCAAACTCCAGCCTGAAGCTGCCCACCGCCTGCCTTTTTCATTTTTGTGTCAGAATGGGATGTGGCACTGCCTTCCCTTTCCAACAGTGGGACCCCCTCAAATCCTGTCATTCGGAAGGACACATCACATCTGGAATAGAGAGGCACTGAACTCCCCCTAGTTTCAATATGCACTTTTGAAGTAGCAAAGCCACGCAGCAAAGCAAATTATTGTGTGCAGAGAGGAAAGAAATCCTCTGACAGATTATTCACGTTGTTTCAATGTTGTTCAGCACATTTTTATTCCCTTGGCGGCGGCTTCTCCTCAGCGCCATTTTCATTCTTCTTTGCCCTCACAGACCTCAGCTTCGTTTGCTGTCACGCCGACCTTTAATCTGATTGGTTGTGGTGTCGGGTGACCCGAGTGGTTTTGTTCACCAGTGTCCATGAGATCATCATGGGCTTGGGTCACCGTGACCATTAGGATGGTGGCAAGCGAGGTCATGGGGCTGTGAGGGAAAAGGAGAGGGAAGAATGGCAGCGAGGAGAGCAGCACAGCCAAGCAAGACGCATCTGTCTTACAAATGATGTCAAAAATCACCCCAAACATGAGGCACTTTTCAAGGAAAACAAAACATGCCGTTTTCTGCCAAGGCTCAGGAGTAGGCAGCTATCGGAGATGAGCCAGGCATCAAGGGCTGAGCCCAGAAATCAGAGCAGAGGGGCCCAAGCTAGGAGAAAGAGATAGGAATGGAACTGCCTAAAAATCTCGGTTAAGCTTATCTGCATGGATTTTTTTTTCCTAATTCCCATCTAACTCCTGAATCTAAATGGGAAGCAAGCACACACCACCACCAGTTCCACTAAAAATACAAACCATTCTCACATGCAATATGCATTGCGTGGCAAGTTCCTGCCCGCCCCTGGTAGAATAATGACACATGACACAATTATTAAGGTTAATGGGCTAAAAAAGGCCACACCTTTATTAGTTACAGGTGATGAGCAGTATTGGTTTAGACATTGGACCTAACTGACTATATCTGACTCCAGCCCTTCCGATTGAAGTCTGGGAAGGGTTAACCACCAGTAGGGGGAGTCCTGCTGATGAACATCAACTAGGAGCTCCCCTGGGGTCACCGATAGGGGGCGTGCCTTAGGCCCTAACCTCCCTAGGCTTCGGACAGGGCTACGCCCCCCAGAATTCTTTAACAGACTACCCTTCAATAAGTGGGGCAGGTGATGGCGCTACCTCCCCTCTTCCATCTACAGAACAATACCAATGCCTAACTGCCAATACCCAGGAAGTTGTGACGATTTGCTACGAGGTAGGCAAAAACCAAGTGGCTGGTGCCAATTTGCCAAGTGGAAAAATTCCTACCAGGCCCCTCAACGGCGACCAACCAAGGTCCATAGCAAGGTCAAGGAAAGAAAACCTTGAAGGGTGGGAGGGTGGGGAAAACCGGAGCAGCTGGAAGCAGACAAAGACGGAGATCCCCGGCTGCGTCCTGCCTTTAAGGGGCAGGCCACACCCCCAGAGCAACCCGATTGGCTGGCCAGGGGGTGACGCAGCCGGGAATCCCCCAATCATGCAGGGGCTGGCCTCCCACCCCTTGGTCATGTGGAGGGGCCGTGAAGCCCGCAACCCCACCTCCTCCTTAAGGCGGAAGTGGCTTTATTATTCAGATAATATACACGTGTACGCTACAGGTTTCCTAAAGTAACCTGCCGCATAAACAAATACATACAACAGTGCATATGACTGTGTAAAAATATGTGGATCTTAAATATGTTTAAAAATCCATACTGCAAAAATATAGTACAGCATGGGGCTTGACTCTTCTATATGTATAATACATGTTTCTTTTGACGTGTCAGGCTTCTTTTGTTTTGTCAGCAACCGGGCTACTGAGTTCTGCACCAGCTGAGGTTTCAGCCCCGTGTACTGCAGTAATCCAACCTACAGACTACCAAGGAACAGACAACAGAAATTAGGCTATCTCAGGCCAGATAGGGACATAGCTGGGCCACCAGCTCAAGCCAATGGAAGGCACTTCATGCTGCTGAGGCCACTTGAGCCTCCATTTTAATTGTTTTCATTGATTTTGCATTTTTCTCAAGCTGGAGAAGTCGTGAAGTCCCCGACACCAACATTTCTGTCCCAAATATTTTTTTGCATGACATCTAGAAACCCTGGGCTTAGACCATCCGCACCCAGCACGTCAAAAGGATAGAGAGCTGCACCCCTGGTCAGGAAGACCTCTGGCAGTCCCAAGGGAGTGGAATAACAAATTGTATTTCACTTCAAAGCCTGGGCATGCCTCCCCATCTGCCAATTGGGGGCCCGATGAGTGCAATTTTAATGAAGTATGCAGGTAGGGGCAGAAAACCACCATCTCAGGTGACAAAAAGGCTCAGTGCTCACTTTGCACCTGCCACTTCACTGGCGGACGTCATCCCTTCCTGCTCCCAATCTGCAGAGGAGATGCAACAGCTGGGCTTTGAGGACACAAGGCTGAGGTGTGCCATGCAGTTCCACCTCCCATGCTGTCCCAGCGTAGGAAAAAAAGCCCAGTCATCTTTCCAACACAGATGTCTGAAGCAAAGTTGACTTCTCCTTTCCACCTTAGAATTGACTGTTTTCTTTCCACTCCAAGCAGGATGCTGCTACATTGTTTGGTGAGGCATTAATTACTATAATGACCAAATCAATTACATTCACCCGGGCAGGCTTAGCCACCAGCACCTTGCTCCTACGGTGCAAGTAAGGATGTCAAGTAACATGCTGATATATATCTGTTAGACTTGCCTACACAAGCAAGCCCATCTCCGGGGGGAAGTGAGTCAGGGCTGCCTCATCACATGCAAGAAAAGGAAAATAAAAAGATCAATGGAGCTGCAAAAAGAAAATGAAGACATCTTCCTAAATTTGCACCGCAGCCTGTGCACAAAAGGAGGATCAGTTCTTCCTAGACTGGGCAACAACAGCTGTTGCTGTGCAACCTCTCTTTTTATGCCGTTCCCTTGCCTCAGGTTACACTTTCACCCACTTTCGTTCACAGGCTTTGCTAGAAAGTGCTCAGTCACCTATCCCAGAGAGGGTAGTGCCTAATGACACTGGAATAGCGGGACAGCTCAGCTCGTTTATTTATATATTTAAAGGCATTTCTCAACCGCTTAACCTTTAAAATCTCTAAGTTAGTGCAACCATAAATGCAGTCGTAAAAAAACAGTATTATAAGAACAGAGATTTTAAAAACACCAGAGATCTAGAAATAAGAGCATCCAATTCTATGGGTCAGGGAAAGCCCGGGCAATAACATAAGACTTTACAAGATGTCTGAAGCAACTTCTGGGGGGTGTTTCGCATAAGGCAGAGTGTCAGATAGTGGTGTGATTGCTCGAGAGCAAACAGGCAAGACTCCGACCTGTCTTTTCCAGGCTTTATTATTAGTGCAAACTATTTACAGTGAAGAGTGCCGCAAGTTCATGTCTGGCTCAGTCGCTAGCAGAATGTGGGAGTGGTCGGTCCTTGTACCTCCCCCAGCATAACAGTCGTGTGACCCCCAACCTTCTCCTCCCCTCCCTGCGCTGAAACCTACTGCGCAGAGTGGGTGCTGGCAAAGGGGTACTTCCCTCCTCTCTGACTTGCTCAGGGTCAGTGTTGAGGCTCTGGTCCCACCACCTCCTCCCCGCTAGAGATGGGGCTTTCCTCCTCGCCAGAGGAGGAACTGCTTCGCAAGACTTTCGGAGGTTCCCTGTAACACAACTGCCCTTCCACCTCTCGCCTCTCAGCTGATGGCAGTTCCCTGACACAGAGGGAAGGGCATTCCAGAGTGCAGGGGGCAATGGCAGAAAAAACCTGTTTTGGGGTCACCACCCTGTGATATTCTGTAATGCTAAGCCGGCCAAAGTTCTCAGCAGGCCTCAAATACTTTCAAACTGCCCCATTCTGTAGTTCCAGTTGCTCACTTTGATTGCTCGTGAGCCCGAGCATCACTCCCGAATGCCATCCCATTCCCAGTATTTTTGTTTACACTCTTCGTACTTGAACATTGAAATTCAGGCCAACGTGGCTACCTGGTGGCACGTGGGCAGTTAGCAACATCGTGACTTGGTACCCAACTGTTGTTGTGTCCTTTAGGCTGCTGAATTCCCACAAAATGAAATCCGCAGTGAAGAGGCCAGACACGGGGCTGAGTTTGTGATGTGCGTGAAAATCCTGGGGGATTCCATTCTGAGCCAAGCCTTTACCCAGATCAGTTAGAACTAGTTTCCTCTTCGCCTGAAGGAATCTGTGCCCTGGTTCTATCTTTTCTTGTGCTATTACTGAGGATGGTCCCAATGCTGGTATTCTTGGCCGCTACACCAAATTACTACAAAAACTGGGAAACGAAGAGTTCGTGGCATCTGTATTTTTCCCTCTGTTGGCAATGATTGAACTATGCACTTCTGAGGAATGTTGAGGGGGTTGTGGGAGGGGAGAGAAGAAGGTGGAGATGACTTGTCTACATTTTGCTCTGCTTGCAGGCTTCTTGGGCTCATCTGGTTGGCCACATCAGGAGACAGCATACTGGATTAGAGGGACCATTGGTCTGATCCAATTGTATTCTTATGATGATTCCTTTATGCTATGTTGATTGGACAATATGGTGAAAACGTTGACCATGCAAATGGAGAGCTAGATGATGCCCTCTGAGAAGTTCCCAGGTCTGAACTCAAATTCAGTAGCGGGGGTGGGTGGGAGCCTATAATGTGGAGGTACTCAAAAGGATGGAGAACACGTTATCAAGAAAAAAGCCAGGGATCGTCACAGACAAGATCCTTCCACCCATAGTCTCCCCCAAAAGTAGGACTATACCAGAGGGAATCTCAGAAACCCCACAGAGGAGGCAGATATGCCAAGAGAAGCTGTTGGAGAGAGGGTCTTATTTAAACCAGACAGTGGTGGAAGAAAGAGGGGTAACCTGCAGAGAGAAGAAGAAGAGTTTGGATTGGATATCCTGCTTTATCACTACCCGAAGGAGTCTCAAAGCGGCTAACATTCTCCTTTCCCTTCCTCCCCCACAACAAACACTCTGTGAGGTGTGTGGGGCTGAGAGACTTCAGAGAAGTATGACTAGCCCAAGGTCACCCAGCAGCTGCATGTGGAGGAGTGGAGACATGAACCCAGTTCACCAGATTACGAGTCTACCGCTCTTAACCACTACACCACACTGAGTGAGCCACTGGCTGATTCCAAGGTTAGACTTGCATGACAAAGGTAAGCCAGGTGGTGATCGCATGTAGCACCACTGGAGATCCCAAGTTGTCCATTTAGTGGCACAAAAACCTAGGAAGCGCTTCATCTCTGCACATGCAGTTGTTTAGAGTGACGTGCCTTGGCCCAAGTCTCACTGTGATCACACCCCTTGCTTAATCTTCTGATTCATTGCAGGCATGTTTCAATCCTGCACGCGATTCAGCCGCATGTTGTGGAGTCCGCTGCCAGTGCAACCCACCATCTGAAGCTTCCATGTTATGTTTCGTGGGTGGGTGGGCGGGCTGACTGCACCTTGTTTATGACTTTTGAGTAAGCAATTTGGGCTGATCTTTCTTTCACAGCAAAGTCACTGCTGCTCCTCTGGACAGCCAGCAGGTGGTGGAAGCATGTCACTGAAGCAGTCAGGGGAGGAAATGAGAGTCAATGACCACAGAGTGAAGTGGGGGTTAGTCCCCCCAAAGGTCCAGCCATCCAGGGAAAATACTCAAGGGAGGGGAGGGCAACATCCCCTTCCCTCACCCTATTCGTTATATGGAAGACAAATAGAGAAAGAGCTGCTGACAATCACAGCTTTCCCTTCCAAAGCTCTTTGCTGCAGTTAAGAGTAAATTGAATTAAACGGTGAGAATGGAATTTAATTTCCATGCTGTTTGATTTGATCATGCTCCCCTTCCGAGAGGCCTCCTCCGCTGGTTCATCATCTATCTTGGGGCCCCTCCCAGAACACGTACAGGTTGCAGGGAACAAAAAGCTGATACAGCTGTTGGGAAAGGGAGTAATTTATTAGCACTGGCAACGGCGGGCTCGGCTCCCCGCTGCCGACACGGCGCTTTCAAAGCTCCAAAGTGGGTCAGTGCTTTTAATCCTTCTCCGCCAAGGCAAAGGGAGAGGTGGAGCAGCAGCAGCAGAGGTGGGGACAGGGCAGCAGCAAACAGCTCCAGGTACAGGGCATGACAGGATTTGCTCCTCAGCCCCAGCGATGCCTGAGAGAGCCCAGCATTCAGCGCAAGAGCAGCTACTTCAGACCACATTTCCCAGTCACTTGTGCTGGACAGCTCCTGGAAGCCTATCTTAGAATAGCACTGTTCTTTCTCTTTATCTCCCTTGCGGAGGATAAGGTATTTTGATGGCTACTAGTCACAATGGCTACGTTCTCCCTCCAGTGCTGAAGACAGTATGCTTCTGGGCGCCAGTTGCAGGAATCACGAGCGGGGAGAACGCTCTTGTGTTCGAATCCCGCTCTCTCGGGCCTCCTATGGGCATCGGCTTGGCCGCTGTGAGAACAGGATGCCAGACGAGGTGGGCCTTGGGCCTGACTCAGCAGGCCTCTTCTTACGCCCTCACACACATTTGTATTGTATTCTTTTTGTATGGTACAGTGGTGCCTTGGTTCTCAAACGCCTTGGTACTCAAACAACTTGGAACCCAAACACTGCAAACCAGGAAGTAAGTGTTCCAGTTTGTGAACTTTTTTGGAAGCCAAACATGCTCTATTTTGAGTGCTACGCTTCCAATTTGAGGGCCACACTTCCATTTTGAGTGTTACACTGAGGTCTGTCTGTTTTTGCTATTTATTTTGCGTTTTTGTTTTTGCGGCTCTTTTTTTGTTGTTTTTGGAACCCAGTTCAGCTACTGATTGATTGTGTGACTGCAGAACATTGTTTATTGCTTTCTTTTATGGTATCGCTAGATAGTAAAATTCATGTTAAACTGCTATTTTAGGAGTTGTTTTTAAAAGTCTGGAACAGATTAATTCAGTTTGCATTACTTTCTATGGGAAAGTGCGCCTTGATTTTGGAACGCTTTGGTTTTGGAATGGACTTCCAGAACAGATTAAGGTTGAGAACCAAGGTACCACAGTACAGTCATACCTCGGATTACAGCCACTTCAGGTTGCGTTTTTCGGGTTGCGGACCACCGAAACCCGGAAGTACCGGAACGGGTTACTCCCGGGTTTTGGCGGTCGCGCATAGACAGAAGTGCTAAATCGCAACCCGCGCGTGCGCAGACGCGGGTTGAGAACGCTGTGGGTTGCGAACTTGCATCCCGCACAGATCACGTTCGCAACCCAAGCGTCCACCGTACTCAGAACAGCTTAGCTTACGCATGGCTTGTACCATTTTTATCCTCACACCAGCTTCATGAGGCAAATTAGGCTAAGGAAGGATGCGATTGGCTCAAGAAGCCATGATTGGTTCAAGTCCATCAGCAGGGATTGATTTGGTCTGTCTGTTTTGGAAAGGATTGGTATTGTGGCAGCGGGTGAAGCTGTGGCGTTAACTCCCGATTTTGTGGGAACTGTATTGTTATGATTGGTTCTGAGGCTTGAGTGGCAAAGGGAGAGCAACTGTGAAGGCAGATTGTAACGCAACTGCAGACACATCTCCAGATCTGTGGGCCTTAAGGCAATTTCAAATGTTTTGTTCTTCTCACACTTTGAACACCACTATAAGGAAGCACACAGAAAAGAGCCAAAAGGTCTCAGGTGTCTGTAAGGTTTTCAAAATTCTATATGTACTGCTCCATGTAGAGACTGGGGACGAAAGTTCCTGACACCAACACCTTGGTATATAGCTCCCTAGTACAATAAGCCAAATGCCCGTGAACATATAACTCAATAGAAGTAAACAGGTCTCAAGCAGGCAGGGTCACGGGTTTCTATGGCTTGCTTATGAATTTCTGGCCCTTTGACTGCTTATTGCCACTTGCGGAGGAGACCCAACATCAGGCAAACTCACACAACCACCAGCTTCCCCAATCTTTCTCCATCCCAGTTTCATTCAACGTGGCATGTTCTTCAGTAAGGAAGGTATCAGTCATAAGGAGGCGGGATGCAGCCTAGCAAACGTGACAACTGCTGGAAGAGCCAGCTGCCATCAAAACGTAAGAGTCCCGCTGGATCAGTCCAAAGGTCCATCTAATGTGATATCCTGTTCTCACGGTCGTCAACCTGATGCCTAAGGCAAGACCAAAGGCAGTACCTGAGCACAACAGCATCCTGGGAAGCCCATAAGCAGGGACCTGAGATGCCACCTTATAGGCCACACACTAAAATATAGGAGGAATCGAGATACTAAAGCTCTGCTGATACATCTCCCCACCGCCACCCTCATGGTTTACTCAGGCAAAAATAAATCAGCCTTGAAAATACAGGAAGTTGAGGGGACTTCTGGGGGTTTGTCACTCATGTTAAGGCTTCCTAGTGTTAAAAGCTGGCCAAGGAGTGTGCCTATGTGTTCACATGAAAATAATCCTTGGGCTGCATTCCTAAAAGCTCTGGGGAGGACCTCAAAGTAAGCAGCGCTGGAGGCTGCCTGTGGAGATCCTCAGAGCCACATTATAGATACAGGAAGCCCCGTCTCAGGCGCTCCCACGCTTTGAGGTCCTCCCAAGGGCTTTTGGGGAGTGTGGGCAGCCCAGGAGGCTATGGGATGGAATCAGCACAAGGGTTGTTTTTAGCAAAACACACAAACACCTCGGCACCCCATCGCGTCATGAAGCCTTAAGGCACAGGTGGGAAACTCCTGGCCCACGGGCCTAACGTAGTCCACCAGGCCTGGCCATTTGGCCTGTGCCAACTATCAGCTGGGCTTTCATAGCCTCCCCTTCCTGTCAAACATGGCCTGCAGGAAGTGGTGGAGATAAGGATCTATCCCATTGGTCGGATCCAGTTCCCAACTGTAGACTTAAATAAGTGACAAGCCTCTGCTGCGTGAAAGCTTCACTGAAGTTCCTCCCTGCAACCCCGAAAGAGGCAAAAAAATTGACTTTCTTTTTTTGGGTGCAGAGTAAAGCATTTGGCAAAAGGGGAGAGCTGGGTTGTGCCTACGAATCTGGCGCAAAGCATGGTTTTCTGAGATGTCCGGCTGCTCAGTCTGCTTGTCTCTTTTCAGGGATCCCAGTATCTCCCCTGCCCTCCATCTGTCCCCAGCAATTCCACTACCCCAAACAGCTGACACCTTTACCACCTCTTTTCCTCCCCCTGCTGCACATCACCGGCAGGCAAAATAAAATGGAATGGCGAGATGCTCCAAATAATGCAGCCAAAGCAACTGACAGCAACATGCAGGATTTATCCCAAGCTGCTGGAGCAGAGCTTTCTTCAAGCAGAATCTGGCCCACAGAAGAAACCAAGACACTGGCAAACTTGAAGCACAAAGAAACAGACTGACATATCCTGGGACACCCTAACTGGTATTAAATAAAAAAGCCTCTGCAATCAAAAGCCCAAGCCTAATGCATTTAACCACCGCTCTCGTGTATCCTCTCTCCACAGGAGGGAAATAAACTCTGCAGTCCACAGTCTGCCTGTTGTCATCCAACCCGTCCATTTTGCTAAGGAAAAGAGGACATTTTTCTGCATGGAATCTGTATCAGCTTTATGACTCCAGATGCGTGGGCAATCCAAGGATGACAGCTGGGCGAGACGCAGGCCACAGCAATGTGTGTTTAGCCCCCCAGAGAGGAAGTGCTGAGAACCCCATGCTAAAGCATATGTGGCAGCCGTCGGAACAACCTGCTTCCCAGGCAGGGGCCAAAAGACAAAGCTGCTGATGTTGCCACTGTTAGATGAAAGCAGCCCCTGCAGTATGAGACACCGCAGCCTTTACCTTGGAGAAAGAAGGGGAAGCGAGCTGGAAGGGAGTGTCTGGGAGGTAGAATTTATCCAACAAAGGCAAGAGGGCAAGGAGATCAAGGAGAAGAAGAACAGAGAGAAGCAAAGAGACATAAACAACCCAAGGCCTTCTTCATACTGCAAGGATTTCATCCCACGGTAGTCAAGGCAAGCAGCTTTGCTTGGAGCCTACAGATCAAGCAGAGTGCTACACCCCAATCCGAAGGCAGGCAAATTTTGACTTGTGTGTGTCTCTCCCTTGATTGCCTAGCAAATAGCTTCATGGAGTGCACAAATTCAGCTTCAGAAATGTTCGCTGCCTTTGCAGACCTTTCAGCGTTTGCCAGTTTTCACACAGTCCTTAAAGGATTCTGCCAAGAGGCACAGCTTGTAGAGCACAACAGGACGTGGCAAAACAGCTATGTGGTGGAGACAGACCTTCTGCAGTCCCCACTTCCAGGAGTCTCTGTGTTTTTCAGTGACCTCCAGAAACCCAATCCCGGAGGGAGAAACATCTAAAATACGTAACTAACAGTGCAACCCTTTGCCTTCATTTCTGCAACATCTACTGGTCACAGAATCTGACCCTCCTTATTAAGTTGATGGCAGCTTCAATGTTCGAAACTCCCATTGTTCTAGGCGCATTTTGCGACAGGGAATTTCATTAGCGCGAGCAGCTTCTGAGCTCTGGGTACAGTACTGCATCTAAGATTTCAGTATAAAACTGCAGAGTGTAAGGAAAGGAGGACCTTTTCCTGCCTCCCCACTTCCAGCTACTCTCTGAAGACTAGAGAAGAGAACCTCTTAAGAATATTAGTGGGGTGGGCAGGGGAAGGAGCAGACCATGTGAAAAACGAACGTAATATTTTAGCTGCAGTTCATTCATTTTCAGCTTTGTATTCTTGTTATTATAAAGCATGCCTAGACATTCGGTTGCTGTGCCCATAACCTAGGTTTAAGGTGCCATTGAGCTCCGAGCTTTCATTTCTCAGTTTCTAACACTGGGCAGTTTCACAAGGGTTCTCTGGGGGTGCAAGGAATTAAAGGCAGTTACTCTAAGCAGGCTGCTTGGGTAAGCAGACCAAATAGGTGCCTGGTTGATAGCTCTGAAGAGAGCCACTCTGGGGTGGGGCTTTACATCTCATACATGGGTCTGCAGGCTAGCACGTTGGCTAAGAAATAAATCACATTGTCTTGAGTGCTCATTCTTCTTATAGTCTTCAAACTAGGGGACTGGAGCTCTTGTGGGCAAGCCAGCGACAACATCCCCTGCCATTTCTGTCAACCAAACACAGCACTTCCTTGGGTTGTTGGCATCAGTCATACTCCCTGCCATCTTGATCCCTATGGTCAGCCAGGCTGTATCCAGCCTGCCCCCTCCCCCGATTCCCCCCCCCTTTTTACAAACATTAATTTTTTACTGGTAACAAAAGAATCCAACACAGACATACAAACACAGGTTGTAGGCTAGACAGCCATAATAGCTACGTTTGCCACACATTTGAAGAGATAATACTAGGGTACTGACTGATCTTGTACAAAGAAATGGACATCGCTGTACGGATTTCAAATATCACCCCTCAACATACTGTTCACCTTGAACAAATAACCTCTCCAAAAAGACATTTGAAAACCAGAAAGCCTGGGCCCCTCTGGGTTTGAACTGATGTATGAAATGAAAGCTCTACATCAAACGTGTCTTGTGTGACTTCCACCAAGGCTAAGTACGAGACCCTATCATGCCACCTACATACTGTACTTTTCTCGGTGCCCCTCCAATGATGTAAAATTTCCACGAGTGGCAATAAGTGGATGAGTTCTCTGCACCATAGTGTTATTCTGCCCCCCCCCCCAAATCCCGAATCTTCTAATACAGGGGTCAGCAATTTTTTTCAGCAGGGGGCTGGTCCACTGTCCCTCAGACCTTTTTTTGGGGGGGGGATGAATTCCTATGCCCCGCAAATAACCCAGAGATGCATTTTAAATAAAAGTGCACATTTTACTCATGTAAAAACACGCTGATTCCCGGACCGTCCATGGGCCGGATTTAGAAGGTGATTGGGCCAGATCCGGCCCCCGGGCCTTAGTTTGCCTACCCATCTTCTAATATATTTATTCAACTTCAGGTGCAGGAAACCTCAGGCCCTCCATAACAACAACTCCCATAATCCCTGGCCATTGGTCATGCTTGCTGGGGTTGATTGAGGCTGCGGTCCAGCAACATATGTACGGCTGCTGACCCTGCTTTGCCTCTCTCTAACCATCCATCAGTTTGCCCATTAGACCTGACCTAGTGAAGAATCTTGTGGCTCTTTGTTGCTCTAAGGACCTGCTCCTTCTGGGACCTCCCCTTAACTGGCCTTGACTTTGTGAAGGTCACTTTCATCCCGGTCACCGACATCCTGAAAGTGAAAACACCTGGGCCAGAAGACCCAGAAGAAGCACAAAAGAGGGAGGAGCCAGCTGTCCGCTGGTGGGTCTTACCCTGTTTGGAGTGTACGTGGAATAATAGCAGTGCAGCAGCTCTCTGGTGTCTTCTCCTGCTGGGTCACCACAGATAACAACCTGCCCAGAGAATAAAGCAGAATTAAGGATGTGCTCCAAATACTTATTTAAAGAGCAAAGAAAACAAAACAGGTGGGAAAACACCTCTGCAGAAAACGATGAACTATACTCTGCTCACAAACAGTGGTGAAACATGTTGCCATAGGTCTCCCAGGGCCCGTCGCAGGTGACTCTCTCAGTGTGCATGCGCTAGGGGCCTGTTCTATTTCTGGGCTGAATGCCTCGAACCTTTCAACCGGTAAGACTCAGGAGGGATCCAACCAACTCCCAGTAGGAGAAAAGCCAAAACAAAGGCCGAGGGACCCTCCCTCTCCACCCTTCTCCTCATACACGCTTTATTTTAAGGTTACGTTTATATTATTGGATCAGATTGTTCTAAGGTACGTGATCTTTGTTGTACATTTGGTAGTTTCTTCAGCTTGTAAACTGCCTTGTGTGCAGTGATATAGAAAGACGGTATACAAACTGGGCTGGCTGAATCCAGCCCAGAATATATATACAGTGGTACCTCTGGTTGCAAATGGGATCCGTTCCAGAGGCCCTTTTGCAACATGAAAAGAGTGCAACCCACAGCGGTGAATGTGCGCATGCGCGGGTTGCGATTCGCCGCTTCTGCGCATGTGCGTGATGTCATTTTTGTGCGCATGCGCGAGTGGCAAAACACAGAAGTAACCTTTTCTGGTACTTCCGGGTCGCCGCGGGACGTAACCTGAAAGAACGTAACATGAAGCAGACGTAACATGAGGTATGACTGTATTGAAGTTCTTCTCTTGAAGGGCAAAAGACTGGATAGCTCAGTTGGTTACGGCGTGGTGCTGATAATGCTAAGGTTGCAGGTTCAATCTCTGTATGAATAGCTGCATATTCCTGCATTGGACTAGTTGGGTCCAACTCTCTTGATCCTATGAACTAAAAAAATATGAGAACATCCCTGCTGGCTCAGGCCAAAGGAGGGAGAAATGGCGGGGGGTGTTAAATGGTGGGAACCGGGGGGGTAGGGAGAATGGTCTCCCCTTTCCACCCTGACTTTAGCCACTTTGGAAGGGGGAGCAAGGATGCTGGCAATCTCCTCTGGCTATCTTCCTGTGGAGTAGAGGCTGGGGAGTGCCAGAGGATCCCCCCACCCCTTAACATTAAGGAGGAGCCCAAAAAGTTACCTGCTTCAGGGTCCGGTGGAAGGCTGCAGCGGATCGGGCCATCTCCGGGAGGACCACAGGGATTTTCATCAGCCTCTCCGAGAAGGCAGCCAGGATCTGCCCCGCTTTCTTCACCCATTCCTTGTGGCCGGTGTAGCTGGCTGCCCGCAGAAGGTTAGTAACAGCAATAGAGTTGGGGCAGGGCTCTGCGCCGTCTTGATCTGAAAGTGTGGGGCAGGAGAAACAGTAGTCAAGTCACCCAGAGCGCATGAGCTTTCTGCTTGCAAATTCACAGGCCGTAAAGGAGCAGGGGTCACCAGCCTGTCCGTGGCCAAGGACATTTGAACTTGAGGCTCTCAAACCCCAGAGCTGATCTGCAACCCTGCTAAGTGGCATTTCAGAAGCCCTGGAACAATATGAAATCTGTGACCCTTTGTGCAGGTAAGGTAAAGGGACCCCTGACCATTAGGTCCAGTCATGACCGACTCTGGGGTTGCGGCGCTCATCTCGCTTTATTGGCCGAGGGAGCTAGCGTACAGCTTCCGGGTCCTGTGGCCAGCATGACTAAGCCGCTTCTGGCAAACCAGAGCAGCGCACGGAAATGCCGTTTACCTTCCCACCGGAGCGGTACCTATTTATCTACTTGCACTTTTACGTGCTTTTGAACTGCTAGGTTGGCAGGAGCAGGGACCGAGCAACGGAAGCTCACCCTGTGGCAGGGATTGGAACCGCCGATCTTCTGATCGGCAAGTCCTAGGCTCTGTGGTTTAACCCACAGCGCCACCCGCGTCCCATTTTGTGCAGGTACTTAGGAGTAAATACCTCTGAATTCTGTGCGACTTATTGCCAAGCAAACAGGCACAGGACAGGGCTATTACATCCTAGCCTAACTTTAAAGCAGTTGCTTTCTGACCTTAGTGGGCAAGTGGTCCTGTCTCCCATGTCCCTCTTAGCTGCTGGGCAATCGCCTTCCCAATCTGTGACATCAGAGAAGCTAAGCCAACAGCCAGCCTCTGAACCTCACCTACCGTGTACATATATGCTGCAAATCAGGTCGCCCCACTCAGCACTGAACACCGACAGCCTGTAGGTTGTGAGCATGCTAATGTAACATAGAGAAGCCGCAGTGTGATAAATGCACAAGGCAAGCGGGCTAAACCACCAGGCCTGTGGTGCCTTCTCAGAGTGTGTGTCTACAGCAGGCAGAGAGATGCTCGGCTGATGCACATCTCTGCAGCAACCCACGTACCAGGCTTGAAACTCCAGCGCTTGTATCTTTGAAGGCTGGAAAGTGGGGCAAGAGGTGGGGTTGTGGATTGAGGAGACATTTCCCTTAGGCAAGGCTTCACGTTAGCCTCAGGAGATGGATGTGGGCTTATACCAAGCACAGAAACTCGTTTTACGGTTTGTTTGTTTTTAAGCACAGGCACTGGAAACACCAGGAAAGGACCTGTCAGCATTTCCATATGACCCTACTCAATAGTTTTAAAGTTAGACCTAGCTGGATGGATTGGTCTTTTCCACTGTATACTGGTACCTCGGGTTAAGAACTTAATTCGTTCTGGAGGCCTGTTCTTAACCTGAAACTGTTCTTAACCTGAAGCACCACTTTAGCTAATGGGGCCTACCACTGCCGCCACGCCTCCGCCGCGCAATTTCTGTTCTCATCCTGAAGCACAGTTCTTAACCCGAGGTACTATTTTTGGGTTAGCGGTGTCTGTAACCTGAAGCGTATGTAACCCAAGGTACCACTGTATTGCTGTTGAACATATTTCCATAAGGGAGAGTGTCAGCTGTTTTATGGTATGTTTGTAAATTGTCAGAAAGCAATCCATAAATTAATAAAATATATTTTTAAAAGAAAAAAAACCGGATTTTTGATTAAGGCTCTCGCTCATCCACTCGGAGGGTTGCATGCCTGACGGTCTCGTCTCTAAGGGGAAACACGTACCATCCTTCATGCGCAGGAGCAAGGAAGGGTCGCCAGCCTCCGTGGAGAAGTAGGCAAAGCCCTCTGGATCCCAGAAGAGCTCGTCTTGCTTGTGCTGCAGCTGCACAGCCCACTCCAACCAGTTCGGGTCCAGCGAGGCCTCGTAAAGGTCAAAGAGCGCTTGGATGACGAAGACGTAGTCCTCCAGGAAGCCATGGATGGAGCTGCACAAGGCCACAAGAATGCAATGGAGCCGCATCATCTTAAAATGAGTTTGTTGTTTAACTAACATAATGAACACGGCAGGTGGAGGGCATCCACTCTCATGCTATCCCAATGTATTATCTTAGCTAAGAGCTGCCCCCAGCCAGCATGGCTAATAATACTTTAAAAATACATGGATGGTTGGTTTTTAATGCTCTTTCTTTTGTTTCGCCTGCAATGTTTGGGAAAGACAGCATAGCCAGTTAAAGAACACTGGAGGGGAATCTATTGGACTGCCCTGGCCAGTGGTGAGGGGTGACGGGAGTCGTAGTCCAACAACGTACAGAGGGTCACGAGTCCCCCATCCTTTGCGTAGAGGCTTCTGCCTTCCCAGTCATAAACAGTGGGATGGCAAAGCCCTTTCAGAGGTAGGCTCCCAGTATGTTTCAGAGCACAATTCAAAGTGTTGGTGCTGACCTTTAAAGCCCTAAACAGCCTCGGTCCAGTATACCTGAAGGAGCGTCTCCACCCCCATTGTTCTGCCCGGAGGGCCTTCTGGCGGTTCCCTCACTGCAAGAAGCCAAGTTACAGGGAACCAGGCAGAGGGCCTTCTCAGTAGTGGCACCCGCCCTGTGGAACGCCCTCCCACCAGATGTCAAAGAGAACAACAACTACCAGACTTTTAGAAGACATCTGAAGGCATCCCTGTTTAGGGAAGCTTTTAATGTTTAATAGGTTATTGTATTTTAATATTCTGTTGGAAGCCGCCCAGAGTGGCCGGGGAAACCCAGCCAGATGGGCGGGGTATAAATAAATTATTATTATTATTATTATTATTATTATTATTATTATTATTATTATTGAGTCCTCCATAAAGCTGGTGCTTCAGCTGAGATTCCTGCACTGCAGGGGGCTAGACTAGACGACCCCTGGGGTCCCTTCCAACTCTAAAGCTCTATGATTCTATGTTTCCTTTATTCAGGACATGTGAGCCCCCAATATGTTACACAGAAACCTAGGAAGGGAGCCTTCTACCAAGTTAGACCAAGTTGGGTCCACCGACGTCAGTATTGCCTGCACGGGCTGGCAGCACCTTTCTGGGCTCTCAGACTGGGAGTCTTTCCCAGCCTCTCCTGGGGGTACGAGGTATTGAACCTGGGAACCTTGCTGCTTTCAATGCAGCTGCTCTACCACTGTTCTTCTCAGCCTGACGGGCAAAGAGGAAGAACCGTATTTCAACCCCAACTGAAGAGGCTGTGCAGACAGGGGAAAGTAAATTACTCTGCTGCTGGAACGAGCCCGACACTCAAAAAGGTAGGTGCAAATGTAATTTCAGCACACAGGATCACCTTTATGCGGCCCTCCCCGTTGCCTTTCTCCCGCCACCTCAATTTGCCAACCAGTTAAGCAAAGATCAGCTTGACATGCAGCGGAAAGGCACTATTAGCATTAAGTAGCCAAGCAAATCACACACTCTCGCACATACTTTCCCCGACTGTCTTAATCTCTATTGACACGAGCTTCGTTTGTGTTTGCTCAAGAGGAGAGCAGGCTCCTGGAAAGAGTAAGTCAGGGATGAGGGTTTTGCTTGGAGGCGGGGGACCTTCCGCAGCTTCTGTTGCCAAAGGCTTGACATCCATTTGCCACCTGGCAGAAGGCGCCGGTGCCAGGAATGCCAAGGGGGGTTGCAGGAACTGCCCCCTCTAGGGATTGGCTTCGTTTCTCAGGGATGGCAGGGAAGGGGGTTCCCTTGGTGGAAGCTCAAGCTGTGACACATATGCCTGTGTTCTGGGCCGGCTAGCGTACATGCACCTGCCCAAATCTTTCCTTTTTTCCATAATTTTTAATTAGTTTTCAAACCATTTAACAAATTCAATTCAATTTAAACACGATATTCCCTTAAGACTGTCCAGCCTTACTTCCATGCTGTTTCCATTCAAATCTTTTATCTACTGCCATATACAGTGGTACCTCTGGTTGCAAACAGGAT
This sequence comes from Podarcis pityusensis, assembly GCF_964106645.2. Lineage (NCBI taxonomy): Eukaryota > Metazoa > Chordata > Lepidosauria > Squamata > Lacertidae > Podarcis > Podarcis pityusensis. The sequence goes on from NC_138029.1 coordinate 33,513,796, forward strand.
CCGTTCTGGAGGCCCGTTCACAACCTGAAAAGAACGCAACCCGCGTCTGCGCGTGCCGCAATTCGCCGCTTCTGCGCATGCACGTGACGTCATTTTGTGCTTCTGCGCATGCGCAAGCGGCGAACCCCGGAAGTAACCCTTTCTGGTACTTCCGGGTTGCCGCGGGACACAACCTGAAAACACGCAACCTGAAGCAAACGTAAAATGAGGTATGACTGTACTGTATGTATTATTTCTCTAAAGCACATATCTTGCATTACATTCCTTTGCACCTGTCCTTAATCTTCACATAAACGTGCTTCTCCTTGTGGAATTCATGTCTGTGCTTCTCCTATTGGATACAAGGGGTCTGGTGCCATGCGATGATCCAGAGCCTGGAAGTCCCCAGCTGAAACATGGGCTCAGCCGGCTGGCCTGGAGCATGCTTCCTTAGGCCTCTCTCTACCAATTTGCCAGGGAGCAACAGCAGGAGACAGCTTTTGCCCTTGCTTCGCAGAGGCCTCTGGTGGGCCACTGTGGGAAACAGGATGGTGGACTAGATCAAGGTTTCCCAAACTTTGGTTGCCAACTGTTCTCGGACTACAACTCCCATCATCCCTAGCTAGCAAAACCAGTGGCCAGGGATGATGGGAAATGTAGTCCAGAAAAACAGCTGGTGACCCAAGTTTGGGAAACACTGGACTAGATGGACCTTTGGTCTGAAGCAGCAGGGCTCCTTTTTAAGCCACTTTCAGCACCAGCCGACCGTCCGTAACATCAGGGTATTAATACTCAGCATGCTTTACAAAGTTTTTGCAAAGGGATATGGGATATGGGCTCTTTAAAGCAGAGTTTCTCAACCTTGGGTCCCCAGCTGTTCTTGGACTACAACTCCCAGTGTTCCCTGGCCACTAGGGATGATGGGAGTTGTAGTCCCAACAACAGCTGGGGACCCAAGGTTGAGAAACTCTGCTTTGAAGCACTTATGGCTCGGTTGGCACGTAACACCAAGCCAAACTATGGCTCAGAGAAATGTGGAGGCACCTTTAATCCTGTGCCTGCTGTGCTATGGTTTGGTTTAGCATATTGCCTAACCCCAGGCTCATGGTTTGCCTCTTCTAGACAAACTAGGAGCTGTAAAACAAAAGCAAACCTTGGATACAGATCATTGTTTGGGTGGAGCAAGGCAAACCACAAGCCCAGGTTCAGACGACAGCCCAAGGCCAAACCATGGCTTAGCTCATCCGCGATCCAGAAGCCCAAGCATTTGAATAAAGCCATGGATTGCCTTAGTGTTATGTGCAAACAAGGTCACTGCGTAAACACTGAGTTCTTATATTTAGCATTAGCACTAAATGCCTATTTGTTAGTAAACATATGTAGACACTTTTTAACAGGCCACCCAGTGACTCGGAAAGGAGCCAAAGCACAGGCGGCTGTGAAGACAGAAGCTCTGCTTATTGCTATGAAGATCACGTCCTCCCCTGCTCATTCCGGTTGCAATCCGGAGCCATTAATTAATAGCGGTGGGAATTTTGCCACTTTGCTCAATGGAACGAAGTGATTGCACCTGCAGCGTTAAGGTCAGAGCCAAAGGTCTGGATTCATGTGATAAAGGTCCTTCCAGAGTGAAAACTCCCAAATTCATGTTCAGCATTGCGAGAACTACGGTAACTAAATTTCTGCACCCAATACCTGCGTTGCCAACAGACTTGATTTTAAACATCGCTTATTTATTAATATGAGGAAGTAGCATAATTTTTGGGGGTAGTGAGGGAAATTATTGTTTATTTATTTTGCAGAAGCCTTCATTTATTTATTTTTTAAATTACAGTCTGCTTTTCACCAGGGAGGTCTCAAGCGGCTTACAACAACAAAATATACACAATTTAAAACATGAATGAAACCTCAAAAAAATTAAACTTCAAGAATTAAAAATCTAAAAAAGAGAGAGAGAGACCTGTAAAACATCTGAGAAGCCTTCTGGGTGCAAAGGCCTCCTGAAATTAAATGGTTTTGAGCAGGCGCCTGAAACTCAGTAGGGACAGTGACGGCCTAACTTCTTGTGGGAGGGAGTTCCACAGAACTGGGCCCATAACATGAAGGCACAACTCTGGCCCATAGGCAACCAGAAACAGTGCTCCCCCTGATTATCTTGGTGACTGACTTGGGCTGTACAGGGTATGGCAGTCCTTAAGTAATCCTGAGCCTACATTATTCAGTTTTCCCACACTAGTACAAGAACATTGAACCCACTACTTGGGCCAAGGTGGAGGAAGAAGTTGAGGAAAGAGGCAAGGGCAGCAGCGAAGGGCCAGGGGAAATAAAGCAATGAGCTGTAGGGAATGCTGAAGTCTCTCTCCATTCTGCCCTGGAAATTCTGCTGGTTGCAGAACCTGATCGCAGAATCTCACAGCTTTTCTCCCCTCAGAAGAAACAGAGGCTCAGCACTGGGGTTGAGGAGACACAGCGGTGGAACCAATCCCAGTGCCCTGCCTGTGGCGATGCTGGTTTCGGCATGGGGGCTGAGCTACGTGCCTTTGCCCCCATGCCGCCTACCCAAAGAGCCCTGGGCCCTTCCTGCCCCCTCTTTACAGGCTTGCCTGTCATCGCTTGATGCATACCTCTTCTCCACCACGCTTCCTTGGCCCCGGTAGCAGCTTCTGATCAGCTTCCCGGTGGCGGTGCTGAACATGTGGTGCCGCAGGAAGGAAGCCGCGCGTACGGCCCTGTCGGTGTATTCCCGCTTGCCTAAGATGGCCCCGCTCTGAGCAAAGCCGGAAATCATCAGCCCTGGGAGAAGAAGGGAGGCAGAGTCAGTGTGTCGCAGCAGCACCAACGTGGCCTCAGGCTCGACTGACACCCCTCAAATGTGTTTGACGAGGAGAATGTGTTTCACTGATATTCAGCAGATGCGGAAGGCTGGCGTGGTGTGACATGCTGCTAACAGGCCCAAGTCACTTTCTCACCAAAATGGCGGCTCCCAAGATTCACTGAAGGCAGGGTGGGTGAATGAAGGCAGGCAATCATTCTCCAGGGCCTGACTTACCACCGAGTGCACAGTCATGGTACCCCGTGGTGAAAAAATGCATCATCCTTCTACCCCATCCATAATAATAATAATGATGATGATGATGGATTTGGAAGGAGAGGCCAAACATTTCCCTCATATTGCCTCCGTGGAAGATGTCAGCTGGCAAAATATCTGCCCTGAGCCGCAGCTCTGAAAGCCATTTCTCCCTCCGTGTTTTATTTTGTTTTTTAAATAAATAAATAAGCACACTCTTCCGAGCGGAAAGCACAAGACAATTTCCGAAATGAGAATTCTGTGAATTCTGGAACCACTTTCTTGAGCACACACACACATTCTCTCCCAAGAGGCTGGCATGTTTCTCTACTTCTTTCCCCCCGCTGTATGTCTGTGTATCTTTTATTCCACAACAGACAGGGGCACCCCCTTTTATAGAATGTGAAAAGTCAAGGGTAATGCCGCAGCTGCACAGGTTAAAGGAAGATTATTTCAAAGCGCCTGTGAGGGGAAACAGGAGAAAGGTTCTGCTGCCCCCTGCTGGAAAATGGGGAGAAGAGTTTCAGGAAAAATAGTGGTCCTTTCCTCAGTCTAGAGTCTAGACTCTAGAGCTACCTTCTTGGGTGGAGAGTATACATCAAGGGCAGGAGAATAAGGAAGAAACAGTAGGCAGTTTTGCTCCTATCAGCAACCGTCCCTCCAGCATCAGGGCATATCTGCTCAGCAGCTTGCATCATGGAAGAACTTATTTCAGCTAATATACTGCCTGTGTGTTCCCACCCATTCACTCAACCTCTGTGCAGCCGATTGCATGTGGATGCATGGCAGTGAGCTCAGCGCAAGAGCAACCTCACCGTTCCAGGACGCCAGCATCTTGGTGTCCAGGTGGGGCCGTGGTCGCAGGCCACGAGCCTTGGAGAGCTTCTCCTTGCCTTTAGCAAGCAGCGTCTTCAGCTGCTCCAGCTGCAGTCCAAAGCGGGCCGCTGTGAGCTCCAGGGAATACTGCACAATCAGGACGTTTTTCCCTTTTAGCTCGTTATGAGGGTCCTGAAAAGAAAACCCAACAATGGAGAACAGGAAGGGACGGCATACTCTCCAAGTGAGACTTGGGTTAGCATCCCTAGCAGGCCCTGCCATTGGGATTACTGTAACTCACTGGTGAGTTGAGGCCAGTAACTGGGGCAACGTAGAATGAGTTGCGCCTCTAATGCCCATCCCATTGAATTGTTCCTTTTTCCTCCCTTGGTAACTTTGGTTTGGCAGGAGGAGCCAGAGGCAGGTAGGGGGGGAAAGGAGGAAACTAGACACAAAAGAAAGCCAAAAAGGAAGGGCATATACAGGGGAAATTAAAAGAGGATCCCATGTTGAAAGTTGGGGTTAAAAAGATGGATAAATTTAACGATATTTGGAATTCGTTTTTACAAATACCATAACAGATTAAGGTCTGGTTAACTACAATAACAATTTCCCCATTATTATTTTTTTGTAATGTACACAGTATCTTTTTTGTCATTTTACATGGGTACTATTTCTTGTTTCTTCTTCTTTTTTTGTGTCTTCTCTTTCTCGCTATAAATTAAAACAAAATAGTTGAAGAATATTGATCTAACTCAGTGACAAGGAGGCAAGATGTGTCCCACAGTGCCTTTGAATCAAGACCACCATGTCCCCTCCTCTTATGGCTTAGCAGGGAATGGGGAGCTTCCAATGGGGCCACTGGGACTTTTCCCCCTCTTCTAAGAATAATTGGGGTCTGGGGGGTGAGGATCAGGCAGAATTGCAAGGCAAAGAAGTCAAGCAAGCAAAAGACTGAAAACGCAGGTTGTAGACCTAGCCAAAGAGCCCCAACCAGGCCCTGTTGGCCAGGCTGCCAGCAGCCTCTTCCTACTTCCTTTTCTAAGGGGCAGCTGGGAGGCTGGAGCCAAAGGGAGCAGAGCAGTCCAAGTGACCTGGAGTGAGCTTGTGTTCCAGGGGGAGGAAAGTCAGGGGAGGATCGATTCCTGGCAGTCGTAAGTAGTTATTGATAACTGTAACTCACTTATCTGAAATGTAAGTAGTGTTTCGTATGCAATGCCAAGATGCATAATCAAATGTTACTAGACAGATTACCATCTTTAGGGGTTAGCATGCTAAGGGGAAGAAGGATGTGAACAGGACATGCAATATCAGATCTTCCAGGGAGTGAAATCCTCTGCCGTCCCATATCATTAATGAAGCCCCTGCTTCACACCAGCCCTTCGGGTTGGTGCCTGATGTAAGAAGAATTCGGGTCTAGAGACTGCTGGTAAGCATTTGTGAATTCCAAGATCTATAGGCTGCCTGAAGTTGGAAAGCCTCAATAGCTCCTCATCTATGAGTCAGGCAGAGTGCTCATCCTACCACCAGCAGAGGAAAAATTGGAGTTTCCCAAGCATCACAGGCACGTATTGGGCAGTGCCTGTGACATCGGGACTGATGGGAAGCACAACAATTCCCACCCAGGTTGTGCCTTCTCTCCCACTGCACCTTCATTGGATTCACATTGCCGTCCTCTTTAACTCCATAGTGATGCATGAAGACATCTGCCATGGTCTTTTCCTCTGGGATCCCTTCAATGGGGTCTGGCAGGTTCCACCGGATCTCCTCAGCTGTCCACACACAGAATGCACCCTCTTGCTTCTCTGTTGACTGGACTGTGGGGTAGGAATCTGCATCCTCTGCACTGTAGAACCCCCCAGACTGAAAAACAAAGCACCACTATTAGCAGACACACATGTGGAATACACCAGTGATGGCATCAACAACCTAGTGAAAGCCTATCTGGGAATGGTCCAATTAAGAAAGTCTAGTTACTTTCACTGTCATGATCCTGTCCCACAGCATGGAATTAAGGTGCTAGGGGACTCTGTGCTGCCTTTGCTACAGCAGATTAAAACAGCTGCTCTCCTGGAAATCCCCTTTGAGAATACTTTTTTAGCAACGAACTACACCTTATACACACGCCTGTATAGTAAAATTCCAGCAGCTGCTTTTTCTAGGCAAAGCAGCTTGGGGGAGGAGTAATTTGAACCAGAGAAGCAACAGAGGTGAGGAAGCTTAACCCTTCCCCTGTCCATCACACCCTCACTCAAAGCAGCTGTCAGAATTTGCACGTAACATGTGGTTTGGCCCTTGCAACAATTATTGTTTTAAGAGTATTTGAAGTCTTTTTGTTTGAAGTACTTTTATAACCCATCATGGACATTTTCAACATTGAAAGAAATTACCCTCTGTTTAAGCCTATCAGAGGGTACATCATTAAGCGTAGATCCCAAACAAGCCCAGCTTTGCCCCAGGAAGAATGAATGGGAACAATGAGGAAAGGCTCTGGATTGGCTTGGTGGGAGGATGTGCTAAAGCTACGATATCTACACTCAAGGACTGAACCTGCTGCTGTTGCAACAGTTCCACATGGATGTCGGTGACTCAAAGTCCAACCCACATTTAATAGCAGCAAGACAAGACCCTGGAGATGATAGCTTACCCCGTCACTCAGATCCCGGGAAACGTAGAGCAGAATGTCTGCAACTATGTCTGCAAAGAATTCATCCCCAGAGATCTGTTTTAAGACACAAGGAAGATTGCATTCCAAAGATAATGTAATTGGGGGGTGGGGAAAAGGGAAAGGGAGCTTATGATTTAAAGATCAAATGGGAGAGGAGGATGGCACAAGATGTTAACCCACAATGGGATTAGCTTGGGCCCCATCTCTGGACCACAATACACATACACACACCACTGCTAGAATCAATAGGTACAGTTTATGTTGGCATCTCAACGCTACTCAATGCAGTCTCAACAATCTTTGTGCAGCAGAAATGTTGAATACTGAGGAGGAATCACGCCCAGGTCATTCAGCCCCCAGTGCTTTGGGGCAGCTGTTGCCTAGTAAATAAATGAAAAACACTGGTTGTGAGGGACACATGCCCTCTTCTTGGCTCTGCTAAGATGTACGTTGCATGCAAACACATCCCTGCTATAAGCTCAGAAACAAACAACATCAAAATAGGTGCAGCTGATGGACCTGCAACTGATACCTGTCCGTATGGATTTTCAGTCCAATTTGTACACATCCTGGCCCCAAATGCCACACCGAACCCTTACCAAAAAAACCCAGCAACAACCCAATAATGATATGCAAGAACTTGAATTTCACAGCAGGACTAACCTGGGAACTTTACACCTGCCTGTTCCTATTTGTCTGATCTGTACGATTTATTCTTATGGGATTTCGGCTTTCCAGTTGCAGAATTTGGGACAGATGGACACAACTCCCACCTTTATGTAAATTTCTCTCAAAGCTGCTTTCTTTAAAAGGTGAATAAGTTGAAGGTTGCTATCCTGGTGCCAGAAGCGGATGATCGGATGTGAAATGGGGCTACCCAAGATTATTTCAGGATACAGGGAAGCCAATCATCAGAAAGGAGAGGCAGCAGATGGGTAGTTTTCTGGCTTCAAAGCCCTTGTGGATTCCACAGCTGCAAATCCTGTTCAAATCTGGGGAGCCCGGTAATGAGCAATTTAAATTAGTGTGGAGGGGAAAACTGGCTCAGCATGAAAGCTCTCACCTCCAGCCATGACCACATCAGTAGCAACTCTTACAGAGTGCCCAGCGTGCTCTCAGAGGTGTCTACATAGGAATTTACCCCCTGGAGGTGGCTCTGGCCAGTGTGCCTCAAGAGCCCTCCAAGTCTCTTGCAATTAAAATCAACAGTACACAGCACTGCATCTGTAGACTATAAATAGATTTAAATGACTTAGAAACTCACAAAACATGTTACGACACAGCTAAAATATATGCGCCAGAATCAATGAGACATTCCTCCTCCCTACAAAAGCCTGGAAGAATGAACAACATTGTTATAAGATGGGGGGCTGGCTTTGACTATGCCTTTGTGCCCAACCAAGCCTGTGGGAAATTGTAGAAGGGACTGACCAAACCAGTCTCTCCGTTAAAGTAACAGGCCTGGGCAAGTCTGTTAGGCATCTATTTACATGTCTAAAAAGTTGGTGGAAGTACGGATATGTTGCCATAGAGACAACTGACTGGTGATGCTCTTTCGGGAGAGGTTAATCTCTCCCACCAAAACCTGTCTGGGAGCCACAGCCTTTAGCAGGTAGGAAAACAATAGTCCAATAGTTTTTGTCTAGGCTGCTCTGGAACTGGGAGCTGAAAAGACACACAGGCTATCTGTGCTGAAAGCTAAGCTATGGCTTTGGAGTGGAGGGCAGAAATCTATTGAGGAAGCAATATCTGTTTGAAGAGTTAGTGCTGTGAGCCCTACCATCTTATGATCAGGTTGTATATGTGCATATAAAGCCATACATCCTAAAGGCACCAGTGTCTCTAGAGACCTTCATTCCAAGGCAAGCAAACTCCCTGGAGTCTCTCATTGCTCAGAGATTGGGGAGCACACAACAATATTTTTACAACTCTGTCGAGCTCCGACAGAACAAACCTGGCAAAACTCTCCCAGGAGGCTATTCTGCAGGGAAGGTGCCACCAGAGAGAAGACCCTGCCTTCAACATAAACAGAGAGGAATTAGCTGTAGGCATGATGCAGGAGGGAAAACAGGGGTGGGGAGTATCATATGCACCACAGGAGACAATGCAGGAATGAAATGGCATTGCTACTTCCACTTAAAGGAGGGATGGCCAGCCTTCAATACTGGAGTACTGTATCTTTAACAGCTATGCAGAAGAGAACATTTCAGTTGGCCCAGCTTGTAACATCACAGTCAACACTGTGTAACAACACTGCGCCTGCCAAAATTCAGCTTGGCTATTAAATGTCCAGAAACTCTAATGCTGCAAGACTAGACCTCCCCTTGAAATTGCCCCTTAAAATTTATTCACTACTATAAATCCAAAAAATGTTATAATGGAATTTTAAACCCCAAAACAGGCATAGTTGTTTATGCTTCTGCTTAAATTATAAACACAAAGAGACCAAGAGTATATAAAATGTGCCAAGTCAGACACAGTAAAACCAGAAGGCACATCATTAGGCTTATATGGTGAGACCCTTAACTTGTAATCCTCAGAAACCACACCAAGATTATTATTTTTTAAGGATCCAAGGAGTTCATTTCCTTACACACTCAGTATTCCCAAAACTAGTGGGGGAAATCCTCTGCCTCAACTAAGCCACATATTTACTGAGAGATATAAGTTTTTGTCTCAGCACAGTTTGAAACCTTAGTGACTCCCAACAGCTGACTCCCTCAGGACCATCCTAGGCAACGTATTACATGTATGGTCGTATTGATTCGTTTCTCCTCAGAAAGAAAGAAAAAAAGAAAGAAAGAAGCAGACATGGGCCCTCTCAGTCTGGATTAGGCCCAGAGAGCAAATTGATTTAATGCACCCCACTCCTGCAAACACATCATCACTCTGCTTTCCCGACAAATATCCTCCCTGCCCCCTTGCAAGGTGCTACTTGCTCCAGAAGATAAACTGCTATTTGGGCCCACAGGCATTCTGCAGCCTGAGGGGGAAGATGGCATCTCCCCACCATTTCAAGTACAGAAGCCGGCTGGACTGGCAGCTGCACCTTCTACACTGGCAACACGGCAAGGTGTTACACCCGAGGGCAGTAGGCTAGCTTAGGGTGCGCATGGCAAGTTGTGTGTGGCTTGCCCAGCTCCGTCCTCCTCCAGCACCAAGGCTCCCCTTGGATAAAACAAAATGGAACCTTCTTTCCATGGTCAGGTGCTCTCCGACCCAATTTCTTTTTTTCTTTTTTTAAAGGATATTTATTGGGGGGGGGAAGAATTTTTTTTTTAAAGTTACAAAAGAAAAACAAAGTAGAAAAAGAGAAAAACAAACCACTTCCAACCATACATATTCAAATTCAAAATAAGGAAGAAAAAAACAAAAATACACCACAAACATTTAAAAACATTTAAAAACAAATCCATTATTCTCAACTCCTCAACTGTCATTACCCTCTTTCCTTGACCTCCTCCTCCTCCCCTTCCTTGTATCCTGGTTGTTAATTGTCACAGCAAATCCTTTCCATATTTCATAATATTCTGTCGTTACATTACCTTAAACTATTTTAATCTTATCTTACTATAAAAAAAACCTTGAGACTTAAAACTTAATTCTTATTTTTACCAACTTCCCATAACCATAATATTCTTGCATAATTCTTTAAACATTTTTACTAAAGCCAAGTAATTTCATTCCAACATTTTTCTAACATTCATCAATTTTATAAAACAGTCCTAGTAGTGAAAAAAAGAAATAAAAACAAATCCAATCTTCATCCAGCGTCCCTTCCTCCTGGTCCCGGGTTTTGTCAGTCCTTATTATCCCATCAATCTGGCGCATTAACCTGGTAATCTTATATCCGAGGCCCTTAAGTCCCTTCCATGTCCCTTCCGCAGCTCTTCTTCATATTTATAGCTGTATTTTCCTTTGTCTCCTGCTCCTTTCACTCGTGGGAACTCCAACTTAGCAGTATTTTTGACCCTTCTCGACAGATCAGCCCCTTTTCCATAATCGACACTAAATTCCATGTGGTATTTAAAAACATGTTTCAGAATCCCTCCAAAATTAAGAGCCCCCACAATCCCAAACATTTCACGGCCCATTGCCAGACTTGAAAAGTCCAATTTCATAGGAGGGTCTATCCAACCCCCCATTTCCAAACCAAACCAAACTTTTTCTTTCCAAATCTGGCTTTTTCCAAGTTCATTTGTCAAATCCGAAAGTTCATATTCCTGTAGGGCCTGTTCTGTCAAGACACACTCCTGATTTAATTCCTGGGTGGGCTCCACATATTTTCCCACTGCTTGTTCAAAATTTCTAATCGAATCAGCCATCAAATTCGTCATCTCATATAACTGTTCCAGTAGGGCATTTGTTTTATAGAAAGCACACAACAGAGCTTCTGAATACATTGTCCTGAAGGTCAGATGTCTATTCCCACGATTGTAATCTGTAACAGCTGCCAGCTCCCAGGAGTTGGTTACAGTTTCACAGTCTCCCTCTAGGGGGAAAACTTCTGTTTAATCTTTCTTTTAAAGACAAGTCTAGCAACAGAGTTTCCTTTTTTCAGATATTTTGTCAATATTTGTTCCTTTAAGGTGCGAAAGGAAACAATGGAATCACTATGTTCCTCTTCTTTTAGCTATCTGTCAAAAGCGCTTATTTCTGGCCGATGAGCTTCAAACGTCAGTCCTGACACCCCGCTCCAGGATCAGGACGGTGGAAAGTTACTTTACTTTAAACTCACTTCTGCAGGTTTAAACAGTCCAGAAAAGATCCCCCTTCTTCTCCTGCTGCCGAAGGGGGGTTCAACAATTTTAAATGATGAAAGCCAATCCTTTAGAGGCGATTTTCTAAGCTCTAGTTTACGTTATCTTTGCTTTATTCTGTCTACAAAGAAACGGAAGGCTGACTTCCTGTTTAGACCTTCCCGTTTCAGTACCAAATTGAAGTAAAATTTTTAAATCCAATTCCTTTCTGCTCGCAAGTCCTTATTTAAAGTCCAATTGTTCAAAGTTTAAGTACTCATGGGTGCTTATTTTAGAAGCCAATTTGTCCCAGGAAAAAGGCAGCGCTCTCCGGCAACAGCTGTGTGGCTTCGCTCCACGGAAATAGCAGTTGACTCACAGCACCGCGCCACTTCCCCCTCTTCACTTCAGAGCCCGTTAATGGGTTCCTTTGCGGGTTGGGGGGGCGCTAAGGGTGCCCACTGAGTCCCATGGTCACAGGCTTCATCCGCCTGTGATTTTTAAAAGGGTCCCCGCTTCGCCGTAGCGGAGAAGACCCATTTCGCGCGGAGCTAGTCCGTCCAATTCAGAGGGAGTCCGCCATTGCCGGTGGCGCCACCCCAGAAGTCTCTCCGACCCAATTTCTAAGGAAGAGGAGCACAGCGGTGGCTGGACTTGCTTGTGGAACTGTTGTGTGGAAAGCAGCACTGAGAGAGGCAGGCACCCGAGATTCCCTGGGAGTGGCAGCAAATTATTTCCATCTCAGAGCACCCTTGCCACAGCACAAACATTAGCATCCTTTGCCCATGTGAACCATTTCTCGCTTCTCTCTTCCCCTTCCCCCCCCCCAACAACCCTCTGTAAAGCTCCGCCTGTTCCACAAAGCCCAAGTGCCGCTCTCAGTTTTCGTTAACACTCCTGAGGTGCCATGTAACTGCCAAGAACAGCTGCAGGAAGAAAGGAAGCGGTGAACCCTCACACACCCATACACACACACCCGCCTGCCCGCCACCCAAGTGTCATCCTCTCCCTCTGTTGCCATAGATGGCCTACAAAGGAAAACAACAAACGTCTCCTTTTTCTCTCCTCTGCATGAAGGCATGAGTCCCTGGATGCGGGAATCAGGCTCAAGAAGCCCAGTGTTTGTCCTCTTCCCACCTAACCTCCTGCTTTCCGGCGGCAAATCACATTTACCTCCATGTCATCTCAGCGATAGGCCGAAAATGTGAGGAGGTTAAGAAGCGAGGGCCGTATTCAACTACATCGCTGCGCTGGCAGAAGCGGCTTCTCCTCTGCCTTCTTGCTTCGGCCACTGCCTTCCACGCTCAGAGAGGGCAAGTGCAGAGGGCCAGCAGAGCCAGGAAACACTGGTGGTTGACTGTAAACCTCAGCAAATGCCCAACAATGCTGCCCCCTGGTGCTGGCACAGAAGTATCACGATCCCAGCATCATGCTCTGCTTCCTGCCTGCCTCTTTTGCCAAGATGAGAACCGTGTCCTCTGGCCTTAACTAATAAGGAGGGGACTGCAGGGTATTGTTGAGGCAAGAATCTGAGCTGGGGAAGTACCTGAAATGCCTTGGCGTAGGCTGCTGCCAGCTGCCCCTGATCGTACAGCATCTTTTCAAAGTGAGGCACGTGCCAGCGCTGGTCAGTGGAGTAGCGATGGAACCCCTGCGGCAGAGAGAGGGGAAGAAACGTCTCGTCACTTCTGCCCAGTTGTAACTGTGGTCAGGTATCCCATGCCTGGGAGAGGGGCAGAGAACTCTCAGTTCAACAGACTAGGGCAGCCTTTCTCAACCTGTGGGTCCCCAGATGTTGTTGAACTACAACTCCCATCACCCCTAGCTAGCAAGGCTAGAGCTCAGGGATGATGGGAGTTGTAGTCCAACAACATCTGGGGACCCACAGGTTGAGAACCGCTGGACTAGGGCATCCAGCAAAGGGGTCAATGGACACCTGGTGGTGATTTGAAACCACTGAGACCAACCAAGCCAGCAGTGGTGTGATGCTCATCCACGGGAGAACTGCCACAATGTCCATAATCCACAAAGGAGGAGGGTATCATGTGGAACCTTATGCACCACTAACTGCTAGATACAAGTGAAAGCTGGAGCAAGGCCATGCACAACAGGCCCTGCTGCAGATACACCTCTGTCCCTTGGAAAGATTTCCAGAAGATTATCCTTTCTATATCTTTCTAGAATCTGACCCATCAGGATTTAGTTTGGGTGTGTCTGTGGAATTCAGCTTTAAAATAAACTACACACACACACTGGGATCTAAAAATTGTTAGATAATGGTGTTTATAACCAAGTTGACCCTACACACATGAATGGGGTGGAATAGATAAAATGACTTTGAATTGGACTAGTTTCTTCAGTAAAATACTGCCTGCTGTTAAACCCAAGAATCTCTTGGGTACATCTCTGTAATTCAGAAAGATGCAACACTTTACATCTATTTCCAGCAGCACTTTACAGCCATTTCCGGGCATTTTTTAGTTTTACACGGCAACACTGCATCTATTATTACCTTTTCTCAGATCTTCCTTCTTCTGAAAGTGGGTATTTGAAAAAGAATATGGAGTGATGAGCAAAATCAGGCAGGTGGATGGACACAGAACTTCTATGTCAAGGAATGGAGAATGGCACACGGATGAAAGTTCCCTTGTGAAAACCACGAAACCACTCAACTCACACTGCCCCCACCCCTTCATACCTGGGCAATGTGATCATGAACCCCGCCATAGGCCATCATCTTGAGGGTGTGCAGGGCCATCTGCAGTGCCCGAGCCCCTTCAGTAGTTGACCGATGAAGAGCCCAGTAAGAGAAGAGGAAATTCAAGTTGACTAGAAAACAAATAAGCAGGAAAGTAATGACCCATGGTTGGTTGTTTATGCAGCGCTGCCTCCTCTTATGGCTACGATGGGGAATCGCTTTGCAGGTGTTCCTGGACTCCCATCATTCCTGTGACCACAGGCAATTGCTGGCTTGGGACTGATGGGAGTTGGAGTCCAACAACATCAGGAGAGCCACACATCCCTGAGCTACTCAGATAGCTTGACAGGAAGATCTTAGACTAACCTGGAGTAGGGAATTTGGGAGACTCCGAGAATCCACCATATTCTTCATCGTAAGACTCTGACAGCTGCTGGAAGCACCTGCTCATCACCTCCTTTGAAGATGGGGGTGCTTCCTCCCCGCGAGCACCAACATCAGTCCTGGCTAACAGAGCAGACAGGATTTTCTGGCTGTTTTCCATAAGGCTAGTTTTATTCCGCTTCCACTGGGAAGGAGACGGGGGCGGGGAGGTAGGCAAAAGGAAGAAGTCATCATTTTGCTAGTATTCACTCACACCTTTTGCCTCACACAACGACCTATCTCGTCCCCCCCAAAAAAGTGCCAATCATTTCCCACCCGCCATTTTAAAGGAGTTTTCAAATATCAAAAGCAGTGTGGCTTGGTATAACTCAGTACAGCGGCAGAAGGGCCGTTTCTCTTCTCTAGGAGTCCACATTTTCCCACTCGCGTGAACAAGGCCCCTGAACGGTTCTCAGGTATTACAGTTGCCACTGCCACACGACGGAAGCATCACAGAACAGGCCCCAAAATGTCTGCTTATACACTTTTAGCCGCAAAAACGTTTGCCAACGTATTGTTCATTAAAACTAGGTTCCCAGATGCTTCCATCAGGCACACACTAGACTGTAAAGGAGAAAAACATTGTTAATGCCCAATTGTAATTACCCCATAGCAAATTCTATCCATGTTGGTCAAATGTGACATTAACCAATTCCTATTAACCAAGTTCTCTCTCCCTAATACATCTTGCCCTGAATACCCGCCCCCAAGTGACAAAATCAGTTCACATCCCCTGCTCTAAAAAGCCTTTAGACGAAAAGTTCAGTCCCAGCCAGAAGTGGTGGTATGAAGAGAAGAAGAGGAGGAGTTTGGATTTGATATCCCGCTTTATCAATACCCGAAGGAGTCTCAAAGCGGCTAACATTCTTCTTTCCCTTCCTCCCCCACAACAAACACTCTGTGAGGTAAGTGAGGCTGAGAGACTTCAGAGAAGTGTGGCTTGCCCAAGGTCACCCAGCAGCTGCATGTGGAGGAGCGGGGAAGCGAACCCGGTTCACCAGATTACGAGTCTACCGCTCTTAACCACTACACTACACTAGCTCTCATGTTTGGGGCACTGCCGCTCTCCTGACACCACTGCAGCTTACCTGAGTGGGACTGGGGCAAGGCAGAGGCAAGGACGGGGTTGCACAGATGCACAGGGGGAGGGGTGTCTGATTGGGCTCTGCTGGTGTCACCCTGCACAGATGAAGCACAGCGGTGCCAGCATCAGGAGGACAGCTCTGGGGCTTTGCCCCAGCACAAAAGCCACTATGTGTTAGGGACTGGACAGAGGAGGACTGGCAGAGACCGCCTCCCCAGCCTGAACCTTCCAGAGAAGTGGAAGACAGTATAGATTTACAACAGTGGTTTTCCGGAGGTCATAGCTCAGGGGGAGATGAAGGGCAAAGTGGGAAATAATGGGAGAGGAGGAGGCAGAGCTGAAGCAGCTGGCTGATACGTTATCACTAGAAAGCATTCCAGACCCCCCCTCCAAGAACCCGGCGGGCATTGAAAGTAGGAGAGCAAATTAGCCCAGAAATAGAAGCAAGAAGAAATTCCGACGAAAGAAGAATGGCAGACAAAATTAATGGACTACACAGAATTAGACAAAATAACAGGAAAGATTCGAAACCTGCAGGACCAGAGATTTACAGAAGATTGGAAGAAATATACGAACTATTTGAAAAGCAACTGTAAGCAATAAATTACACTAGTAGGACTACAAGAAGTTTTGTAAGGAGAAATATATGAAATATTGCAAAGTAGAGAAAGAACAGAGATATTAGTTGTAAGATTTAAAGGTAATAGTGAATGTGAGAAATGTATATTAAGTGAATAGATTGGGAAATTTTCAGACATGATTGATGGAAGTCAAAAAAATATTGTATAAGATGTAAAAGGATGTTTAATTACTGTTGAAAATGATATGTTAAAAAAAACTAATAGAAATTTATATTTTAAAAAAAGAAAAAAAGTAGGAGAGCAAAGGGCTTGGAGACAAATGACCCTAAGCGGCCACCGTAAGGTGGGTTGTGCTGTTGACGATTGAGGAAGTGGAGAGAAGGGGGGTGTAGAGATTTACTCGGAGCAACACCCATTACTCCAAAAGGCAGCATTTCTAAGCCTCTCTCTGTGAATATTGAATAAAAAAACATTGGTAAGAACTTTCCCTGTCTTATCTATTCCCAGCAGCCTACCGTGGGGGGATCGGATTCCCTGACGCCTGACACTATGGGAATGAGTACAGTGTGGTCCCCGCTGTACCGCTCCAGTGAGGACCTCAACCAATCCCATGACCCTGGATGCCGGACTCCATACCTGCTCTAGGATGCGAAGCAGAACTGTCCGAAAGCCAACCTGGTAAATTCCATCCTCAGGAGGGAAATAGGTCCCGCCTACAAATGGTTTGAGATCAGGTGTTAGCCACACACTCATGGGCCAACCTCCACCACTGCTGGTTGCCTGCAGGAGAAATAAAAAGATATGGCTCTCTTCAACATCTGCCTCTAGGAGCAACAGTCATCTTCCGTTTGCTATGCTCATTCCTGCTCCCCACCTGCACAAAGGCCATGTAGACTTTATCGACATCCGGCCGCTCCTCCCGATCCACCTTGATGCACACAAAGTTGTCGTTCAGGATCTGGCCAATTTCTTCATTCTGGAAGGATTCCTGCTCCATCACGTGGCACCAATGGCAGGTCGAGTAGCCAACTGAAAACAAACGCCGGCGGTTAAAGAAAGGCTCACCGAAGGAGAAGGCCCTGCTGTACCCAGGGAGGAGTGGGTGGCAAGAAAAGTCAAAACAGAAAAGTATATAATTCAAGCAACTCAGCAGGCTAGGACAAGAAGTTGGCTTTAAGAAAGGGCTAGCCAACCTTGGTGTACTACAACTCCCATCATCCCCATGGCTGGGGCAGAAGAGAGTTGTAGTATGACCTCATCTGAAGGGCACCACACTGGTCGTGCCTGCTTTAGCAGAAAGCACACAGGTTTTGCTATCCAAACACAATGCATTCTCAATAAATTGATTGTTAGGCGAGCATCTGTCTAACGAATGGACGATTTCCATTTATTCCTAAGGGGAAATTTCTAATGCATTGTGAGCCACAGAATTTTGACCCCAAAATGAGGAGAAAACCCTCTGAGAGCTTGCAAAAGGCAATTATGGAAGGGGAAAATGCTCCCTTATTTTGTCTGATCTCTCCCCCTTCCTTCCCAACCATAGTTTCTGGCAAAACAGCTGCCATGCACCAGCAAAACCCAAAAGGTAATGCTTATTTAAGGCTGCTTAATTGCACACACCGCACGTACTACACGCACTTCCAGCTGTTTGGATATCTGAATCTGCAGTGTGTGTAGCAAAGTTTGAGCACTAATTCCTCATGTTTGGATAAGTGAATTTTCCTATAACAAGCATTTTGCTAGTGGGACCTGCATGTACAAACATGAGAACAAACGGAGAGCTGCCCTTTCATGGCTCAATGTTGGCTATAAACGATGCAAGGCTTCTAAACCCCAGCAAAGTGACCTTTTGGAAGAACGTAACTAGAACACTTCTAGCCTGGGAAATAGAAGAACAAGCAACTGAGAATGTCTAAACAGATGTTTCTATAGGAGACGTAGCCAATGTGGTGACCTCCAGATGTCGTTGGGCTATAATTCCCATTATTCCCAGCCAGCAGTGCCAGTGGCAAGGGATTATGGGAGTTATAGTCATAATACTCCATTTGAGGATCTCTCTGACTCCATTTGAGGATCTCTCCCTCGTTACAGTCGATCAGGTATATGAAGACGAGCAGCAAAGTCAGTCCTCAGGGAATGTGCAGGCGACCTTGGAACGGACAGCTCACAGAAGAACCCCGACCAAACCTAAGAGGAGGCGTGTAGTGGTGATAGGGGATTCCCTACTAAGGGGAACAGAAGCAGTGATCTGTGAGCCTGACAAGATGTCTTGGGAAGTGTGCTGTCTCCCCGGGGCTAAGATCCAAGATGTAACTGAACGACTGCAAGGAATCATAAAACCCACTGACAATACCCCCTCCTCTTGGTTCATGTGGGAACCAATGACACTGCAAGCAATAGCCTCCAGAAGATCAAAAGAGACTACGAGGCTCTGGGCAGGAAATTGAAGCAATTAAATGCACAAATTGTCATCTCATCTGTCCTCCCAGTTGAACGATGTGGCCCAGGGAGAGAGGGAAAAATAGTGGAAGTGAACAGCTGGCTTCGCAAATGGTGTAAACAGGAACGGTTTGGATTCTTAGATCACGGACTGCAGCTTCTTGAAGATGGACTTCTGGCAAGCAATGGGCTGCACCTCACAACGGTTGGGAGAAATGTTTTTGTCAAAAATCTCAGAAACCTCATCAGGAGGGCTTTAAACTGACTAATGTGGGGGAGGGAGACAGTGCTCCTGAAGGTAGGAGTCTATCAATTGATGAAGATGATCATCCAAATGTCATAGACCAAATGGAGCAAACAGCACACAGACCTAGTGGTGGGAGGAAAAAATCCTTAAATAAGAGACACGGGGGAATGATTAATGGACTTCAATGTCTGTACACAAATGCGCAAAGCATGGGAAATAAACAAGATGAGCTTGAACTCTTGGTACAGCAAACTAAATATGACATAATAGGCATCACTGAAACCTGGTGGGATAAGTCCCACGATTGGAATGTAATAATGGAGGGATACAATCTATTTCAGAGAAACAGACCAGACAAGAAAGGAGGAGGAGTGGCGTTATATGTCAGGGATGTGTATACCTGTGAAGAGATCCAAGATTTAGAACCTCAAAGCCAAAGTGAGAGCATTTGGGTCAAAATTAAGGGAGAGAAGAATAACAGTGACCTCATTGTGGGAGTTTACTATAGATCCCCAAGCCAAACGGAGGACATAGATGATGCCTTCCTGGAACAGATGGCCAAGCATGCAAAAGGAAGGGAGATAGTAGTAATGGGGGACTTCAATTACCCGGATATTTGTTGGATGTCAAACTCAGCCAAGAGCATAAGGTCAAACAGATTCCTCACTGGCCTTGCAGACAACTTCATTGTCCAGAAAGTGGGAGAAGCAACAAGAGGAACAGCCATTTTAGATCTGGTCCTAACCAATGTTGATGACCTGGTTAGTGGGGTAGAAGTGGAAGGATCATTAGGCGTGAGTGATCATGCTCTTCTGAAGTTTACTATACAGCGGAAAGGAGCAGCCAAGCATACTAGGACTCAATTTCTTGACTTTAAGAAAGCCGACTTCATAAAACTTAGGGAAGTGCTGGGTGAGATCCCATGGACCTTAATACTAAAAGGAAAGGGAGTTCATGATGGCTGGGAGTTTGTTAAGAGGGCGATAGTAAAAGCACAACGTCAGGCAATACCAATGAGACGGAAACATGGAAGGTGCCTAAAGAAGCCAGGGTGGCTATCTAAAGAACTTTTAACTGAGTTAAGATTAAAAAAGGATGTGTACAAAAAATGGAAAAGGGGGGAAACCACCAAAGAGGAATTCAAACAAATAGCCAGCACGTGTAGACACAAAGTCAGAAAAGCTAAAGCACAGAATGAACTCAGGCTTGCTAGAGAGGTTAAAAGCAACAAAAAAGGCTTCTATGGGTATGTTCGTAGCAAAAGGAAGAACAAAGAAACAGTGGGGTCACTCAGAAGAGAAGATGGTGAAATGCAAACAGGGGACACAGAAAGGGCTGAACTCCTCAATGCCTTCTTTGCCTCAGTCTTCTCCGATAAAGAAAACAATGTGCGACCTGAAGAATTTGGAGCAAATGATTCAGCAGAGGAAACACAGCCCAGAATAACTAAGGAGATAGTACAAGAATACTTGGCTAGTTTAGATGTATTCAAGTCTCCAGGGCCAGATGAACTGCATCCAAGAGTATTAAAAGAACTGGCAGATGTGATCTCAGAACCACTGGCAGTCATCTTTGAGAATTCCTGGAGAACAGGCGAAGTCCCGGCAGACTGGAGGAGGGCAAATGTTGTCCCTATTTTCAAAAAGGGGAAAAGAGAGGACCCAAATTATTACCGCCCAGTCAGTCTGACATCAATACCAGGGAAGATTCT
This sequence comes from Podarcis pityusensis, assembly GCF_964106645.2. Classification (NCBI taxonomy): domain Eukaryota; kingdom Metazoa; phylum Chordata; class Lepidosauria; order Squamata; family Lacertidae; genus Podarcis; species Podarcis pityusensis. Next base: position 33,534,248 of record NC_138029.1, read on the forward strand.
GGAGCAGATCATTAAGCAAACAGTCCGTGAGCACCTGGAAAGGAATGCTGTAATCACCAATAGTCAGCATGGATTTCTGAAAAATAAGTCATGTCAGACTAACCTGATCTCGTTTTTTGACAGAATTACAAGCCTAGTAGATGAAGGGAACACAGTGGATGTAGCCTACCTTGATTTCAGCAAGGCATTTGACAAGGTGCCCCATGATATTCTCGTAAAGAAGCTGGTAAAATGCGGTCTTGACTATGCTACCACTCAGTGGATTTGTAACTGGCTGACTGACCGAACCCAAAGGGTGCTCATCAATGGTTCCTCTTCATCCTGGAGAAGAGTGACTAGTGGGGTGCCACAGGGTTCTGTCTTGGGCCCGGTCTTATTCAACATCTTTATCAACGACTTGGATGATGGACTCAAGGGCATCCTGATCAAATTTGCAGATGACACCAAACTGAGAGGGGTGGCTAACACCCCAGAGGACAGGATCACACTTCAAAACGACCTTGACAGATTAGAGAACTGGGCCAAAACAAACAAGATGAATTTTAACAGGGAGAAATGTAAAGTATTGCACTTGGGCAAAAAAAATGAGAGGCACAAATACAAGATGGGGGACACCTGGCTTGAGAGCAGTACATGTGAAAAGGATCTAGGAGTCTTGGTTGACCACAAACTTGACATGAGCCAACAGTGTGACGCGGCAGCTAAAAAAGCCAATGCAATTCTGGGCCTCATCAATAGGAGTATAGCATCTAGATCAAGGGAAGTAATAGTGCCACTGTATTCTGCTCTGGTCAGACCTCACCTGGAGTACTGTGTCCAGTTCTGGGCACCACAGTTCAAGAAGGACACTGACAAACTGGAACGTGTCCAGAGGAGGGCAACCAAAATGGTCAAAGGCCTGGAAACGATGCCTTATGAGGAACGGCTAAGGGAGCTGGGCATGTTTAGCCTGGAGAAGAGGTGGTTAAGGGGTGATATGATAGCCATGTTCAAATATATAAAAGGATGTCACATAGAGGAGGGAGAAAGGTTGTTTTCTGCTGCTCCAGAGAAGCGGACACGGAGCAATGGATCCAAACTACAAGCAAGAAGATTCCACCTAAACATTAGGAAGAACTTCCTGACAGTAAGAGCTGTTCAACAGTGGAATTTGCTGCCAGGGAGTGTGGTGGAGTCTCCTTCTTTGGAGGTCTTTAAGCAGAAGCTTGACAACCATATGTCAGGAGTGCTCTCATGGTGTTTCCTGCTTGGCAGGGGGTTGGACTCGATGGCCCTTGTAGTCTCTTCCAACTCTATGATTCTATGATTCTACTTGGAAGGTTATCCCCATACTATAGTAAACTTCTATAAGTTAAGTTGCTTATAATGTAAATTCAAAAAGCAGGAGGAGGTCAGGGGAGGGGAAGAAATATTTTTAGATTCCACTCCTCTGCACACTTATTTTTGAGTAAACATGCATACCCCTGTGCTGTTAGAATTGCTTAAATGAAGAAATCCAAGACTCCCAGTATTACTCTAACGTGTACCCAAGCTCCAAATCCCCATCTGCTTGAAACTCAAATTGGAGCAATTCCCAGATACCGGATCTGCTCCTCCACTAGTAAATTTATGAGCTTCACAAGGTAGGTAGGCTGAGTAGCTTATCCTCACAAGTATTTCCTGTGCTCTTCTTTTGCAGATGCAAACTACAAGGCCAGGAAAAATACTGCCCCGCCTTCTCCCAGAAAGCAGCTCATTGAAAGCAAGGGAGCGCCCAGCAGATGAGCACCCAATTTGGACGATATTTATTCTTCCAAGCACAAACATTTGTTTCATATTTCAAGCAGTTTTCAAGTAAGTAAGCATTGTCACTGCGCAGCAGCCGTCCTGTCAGGCTGCAGCAGATGGAGAGGAGGGAAGCAAGGCTATTTCATGGGCCCTGCTGAGAGACCAGCTGCCTTTGACTGTTCCTCAGCTGAAACCTAGCCATAGCCATTCTGCCAGGCTACCTGGGCAGCCTCCATGCCAGCTGGTTGCTACAAGAACTGTAACTATCAGAGCTGGTGCCAGAGTCTGCTTGTTTTCCCCTTCTCCCTCCCCATCCCTTTTTCTTTTCATGTCGTGTCTTTTAAGCTTGAAAGCAGGGGTTGTTTCCTCACTGTTGCTTTTTCATTTGTATGTAAGTCACTCGGGAGCGTTTTCAGCTGAAGAATGGAATAAAATTAAAATGAGGAGGAGAAGGAGAAGGAGACATTCTTCTCTATGCTTTTAAGAACTCACAGATATGTGCATGTGCTTTTTAAAGTCGTAAATGTGCATGTAGGGGTAGCATAAAACGAAGAAGTTCATTTGTTACCAGATAGAAATATCAGCTTATCTTCTCTCTTTGCTTTATCAAAGGCTTCCTGACCCCAAGGATACCTGAGGGGAAGAGAAAGAGGAGAAATATGCCAGGATTTATGTTTATAATCACTCAAATCAATATGCCTATATTTCATGCAAGCAGTTGATATTAAGCAGTTCATTGATTAAACCCTGATCCTTCCCATTACACACAAGGTCTTTTCAGTTGCCACTATGTCTGTAGATGATGTGTTTGCTACACTGCTATTACCACACCCCAGAAGGGACGCAGGTGGCGCTGTGGTCTAAACCACTGAGCCTCTTGGGCTTGCTGATTGGAAGGTTAGCGGTTCAAATCCCTGTGACAGGGTGAGCTCCTGTTGCTCTGTCCTAGCTTCTGCCAACCTAGCAGTTTGAAAGCACACCAGTACAAGTAGATAAATAGGTACTGCTGCGGCGAAAAAGTAAACAGTGTTTCCATGCGCTCTGGTTTCCATCACGGTGCTCCGTTGCACCAGAAGCAATTTAGTCATGCTGGCCACATGACCTGGAAAACTTTCTGCGGACCAACACTGGCTCACTCGGCCTGAAAAGCGAGATGAGCGCCGCAACCCCACAGTCACCTTTGACTGGACTTAACTGTCCGGGGGTCTTTTACCTTTACCTTTTACCTATAGACACACCCAGCTGTGGAGGCCGAAACACCTGGCTGATCTCCTAGCATGTTAGGGGGGGCTGTTACTGCTGAGGATCATTTGGCAGAAGACTAGCTATACTTACTTAGGATTGTTGGTTTTAAATCCCCATGGACCGCTAGAAATTAGATGTAGCTCTCTGGGTGTTGAACAACTATAGGAAGCATCTCACTTCTATTCTGCAGGCACTTTGGGGGGAATCATGTTGTACAACAGCAGATTTAGAGGCTCTAGTTCCATAGTCAAAACTGCAGAAGTATTGCAGAACATGGGGCAGGTGTGGATGCTCACATCTCAACCAAGTTGGAACAAGCCTTCTGCCCACAAATCCCTTCTCACAAGGGCAGGAGCCATGAGGTTTCGTGAGCGGGCAAAAAGGCTTACTAAGCCATGATATAACAGTTTCAGTGCAGTCAGAGAGGGAGCTTAAGCCTTGAAACATAAAGCACAAACATGTTTCTGATCTTCAGTAGCATTGTAAGTTTGTGTACTCAGCTCAGGGTAGGAAGTCAGTGCCCAAAGCCAAACAAACGTCACATAATTCACTTATTAGTTGTGTATCCATTCGTTTCAGTTATGCCCTATAAGAAGATGTACTCAGCGTAGTGTACAGTAAGAGAGATCATCATATACAATTTTTTTTTAAGGACAATGGTAACCGGAACTCAAAATAGCAGCAGCAAGGACTGAGTCGCATAAAAGATCATTCAAACAATGGAAAAATCACACCAAGAAGAAGAAGAAGAAGAATTAAGTTTTCAAAAATCTGTTTAGGGGGTAGTTATGCAAACAAATATAGCTCTACATTCCTAAGTTTTGTTTCAGTAGAGGATGAGACTACAGAAAGTGTTAAGGAAGAAGCTTCCTGGAAACAGTATGTTTAGGGGGAGACTGAAAGAGGTCAGAGAGAACCATGTAGAAGCAAAGGTGAAATGAGGTGGAGAATAGGAGGCTTGGGAGCAGTTGAGAGTGGGAGAGGGAGGCTCTATTTCCTGCAGAAAAGCATCCATGAAATTCCGAGTTTGTTTTCCCTAAAGCCCACCCAACATGCCTCCCTCCTCTCAGCCCATGAAAAGAAAGCATCTCTTACCAGTCAACAGGGTTATGGGCATGCTGAAGGAGGTAAGGAGACTTCTCGTAGATCAGACGGTTCGTGGGACGAGCAGTGCTAGACTGGCTGCCCTTCCCTCCCGTGGCCATGGCCAAGGCTGCTCTCAGTTGTATAGATCTGCAACACCAAACACAGACAGAAGGCTATTAGCTAGGCTAATCCCCATAGCCCTAAGATCTGGATTAGCTCCAGTGCCAGGCCTGTCTGTGAGGCCGACACACCTCTCAATGAGATCAGCATCTGCACAGACTCGGTCTGCATTATATTAGTAAACAATGTAGGCTTGTCTGTCTGAAGAAGCAAGCCTAGGACTGCGAGCAATGAAACTGAAGCCTGGGGCTATCCTCAGGGGCCTGCTGCCAACCCCAAGGTATACCATGCCTGTTGACTTCAGGCACAGAACCTCTCTTGGGGTGGAGCTCCCTCCTGGAGGAGGCCTATGGCAGCAAGTGTTGTTGTGGTTGTGAGGGAGCTGCGCCACAGCTGAAAGAAAAGCATCTCTCCTTCTCCAGTGATTCAGCTGCTGCATGACAGGGATTTTCTCATGTTAGGTTCACAATACCAGCTTTGGTAAAAGGGACGCGGGTGGTGCTGTGGTCTAAATCACTGAGCCTCTTGGGCTTGCCGATCGGAAGGTCGGCGGTTCAAATCCCTGTGATGGAGTGAGCTCTCGTTGCTCTGTCCTAGCCTCTGCCAACCTAGCAGTTCGGAAGCACACCAGTGCAAGTAGATGAATAGGTACCACTGTGGCAGGAAGGTAAACGGAGTTTCCATGCACTCTGGTTTCCATCACAGTGTTCCATTGCACCAGAAGTGGTTTAGTCATGCTGGCCACATGACCTGGAAAGCTGTCTGTGGACAAACGCCGGCTCCCTCAGCCTGAAAGTGAGATGAGAGCCACAACCTCATAGTCATCTTTGACTGGACTTAACCATCCAGGGGTCCTTTACCTTTCTTTTTTTTTACCAGCTTTGGTTGATTGGAGCAAACTTTGGCTATAGCCCAAGACATGCAGAAGTCCTGGCACCTGTAGGTAGAGCTGAGAGTATCTCTTCCCTGAAGCCCTACTGAGCCACTGCCATGTGCCATGCGCAGCCTTCAGTTATACCTCACCCACCCTCCCTCCCATGCCTCAATTTACAAGACCAACCACAAACACATCTCCTCTTTATCGCTCCCAAGCTTTCCGCCAATGTATACATTTTCCCCAAATCGTTATCTCTGTCGAATGTTACTATAATGCACTCGCAATAGGCCATGCTCATAATTCCTTGGCCCAGGAATGTCTTGATTCTAAAGTATTCATTATCAATTACACTGTGTTTAAAAGCGTTGTGCAGAGATTAAAAGGTAAGCCCGTTCCTTTCCACAGTCTCACAGTCTAATAGGCACAGTACGAAAGGAAAAGGGAATGAAGAGGGATGAAGAAAGCAAAGCAAATTCAGGTACCAGTTCCTGAAGTTACAGTTGAGATCTAAAGGAGAGTTCTAAGAGCAAACAGCCCCACAGGAAATTGAAGATACACAACCAAACTGGACTACGACATCAAGCTGTCTCCTCTTTAAAGCTGCCACACATCCCTTATATTCAGATATCCGTTATTTCTAAAGCAGCACAGCTTCACTTAATGTAAATAGATCTCACATTTCAGAACAATCATAGTTCTGTTAAACACGGCTAAGTAGAAAACGCCTTGCAGACTCCCTGCTCTTGCTTCTATTTAAAATTTGACAGGGAAGCCTCTCTCGTCTCTTCCTTAAAGTCACTTGGTTACCCTTGCCATCACAAGGAAACCACACCAGAGATGCGGATTTTCAAAATAGTGTTGACTCCACCCACATTCCGGAAACGTGATTTGTGTCTAACCAATCAGAATTCACTTTTCCTGCAGAGGGTGGAGCAAGCGCAGTCTTGGAAAAGCTTCAGGTCAGCTCCTTTGAAAGGAATGAAGCAAATACGGAGACCGTTTAAAAGTATTTCGGGAGACTCAACACTACATTATATATCTCATAGGATGCATCTTAAGGCTATATGTGTCATGTTTTAGGTCTAAACTTCAGGTGTTTTACACGTATGCACCTTTTTAAAAAGGACCTTGTGCACTTAACAAACAGGTGTCTTCATCTGAATGTATGTTTAGGGATACACCTGCATCATGGACTATACTGTATTAAGTTACATATTACTTTGCAAAATGGGTCTGGAATATATTCATGCATACTGTTCATTCTTTATAGTATTACTGTATTTAATGTAATCAATAAAATTTGTGCGAATGAGAGAAGAAAGGATGAATCTTGGGAAAGGTAGCTCTGCAAGGTTGCCAAAGTCAGGAAAAGCAAGTTCCAGTGACTGATGGCTATAAACAGGACTTGCATCAGATTAAAATTGGGAGATGAAATTGCATGTTACTGCACAGCTGTGTCCATTTGCCTAGATCCTAAAGGCCCCATGGAGGGCTGAGACCATGACCTTTGAGTTACATAACCAAAAAAGGCCTTGCAATTCCGAGGTCAAGACGCTTCAAGAGGGAGGGGTGTGTGAAAGATGATACAAAGATCTTGGAATCCTGAAAAATTTCCAAGTCAGCTTTGCAGTCCCAAAAATATGTCCAATCAAAACTGTGCAACATAATGAAGAGATTGAGCTGAAGGTATTAAAAATGGTGGAAACTAGCCATCTTAGGGTGAAACCTCTGCAGTACTCCACTCTCTCTCCAAGTGATTAAGCTGGCCACTTAGGGAGAGCAACAGTCTCTAGTAACTATATTCCTTCAGAGCATCTGTAAATGTGCAATATGATGGAGTGCAGTGGGTGTATAGCACAAGATCCAAGTGTCATATTACAGGTACTCTGAGCAAGCGATAGGTAGGTGTGGCTAGAGATCTGGGAGCAGCAGGAACTGTAAACACAACACCAACAATGCAATGAAGCGCGACGGCGGAAAGAGAAACTGAAATATTCTCTGCGCTCTGTTAGACCGGCGGATAAATCTGCAGTAGAGCACGGCAGAGCAAAAGAAAACTGCAACAAGAAGCAGAACCAGACAGGAAACCAGCCATGGAGCCCCTCAGGAAAAATACTGAAGGGTCGAGTAGAAATTCAAAAGCGCCGTTTAGCTCAAACCTCCTCTATTTGCAGGACTGGCGAACCTGGTGCCTTTCGGACGCTGCCTAACTTCAACTCCCATCAGCCCCATGGCAATGGTGTGAGGAGGGGATGATGGGAGCTGTAGTCCAAACAACACATATAGAGGGCCACTGGCTTCCGCCCCTGTCCTACTTACAAGGGGGCAAAGGGGGTCTGAGTGTGAGTGAGCGAAGCTCGCCGTCTATGTCGGCTGGGGGGCGGGACGAGGGGGGCGGAGAAGAGGGCACATGCCATGCTCTTCTATAGGGGTGGCGCCCCAAAGCGAAACCACATCGCCACCGCTTCCCCCGTAGAGCTAAATGCATTGGGCCAAGCAACGCCAACGTGCGGTGCAATCCGCAGCAGCCAAGCCTGTTCAGTTCCACCCCCCGCCCCCATGCAAAGGCTATTTGGAAGGCCGAAGCTCCCCTGCGGAGTCACCCAGGGACTGACAAGGCAGGGAGGGAGCCAAAACAGACCCGGAGACGCCAGCCAGCCAGCTGGGCTGCTGCTATCTGCATGTAAACAAACACCAGCACGTCGCCAATCCGGATCTAGAAGTCTCCCGGGGCCGGGAGGGTGGTAAAGCGGCGTCGCTCGCCTGCACGGCCCGGTACCTGCGAGCCCAGGAGGTTCGGCTGAGCCCAGCCCGGCGGAGCAGCAGGCGGCCCCCAGCGCGGCGCAAGAGCGCGACCGGGGCGGAGATCATGGCCCCGCTGCTGGGCAACGAAGGGCGGCCCTGAAAGGGATCCCCCGGAGCGGGTTTGGCGGGCAGAGACAGGCAATGCCGCTCGCCTAGGGAGGAGGAGCCTGGCTCTCTCTATAGCCGGGCTTGGGAGGTGGGAGTTATTCCGGATCCTCGGGTAGCGGTGCAAGAAGCGCCAGCCAGAGCAAGGGTCAGGGAACGGGTGTGAATCTGGTTTGAACCGGGAGAGGAAGGAAGTTCATCCAAGGCCCGGGAAACGTATTCAGCATATTAACCTCCTCGGGTGCCTAGCTGACTTTTGATCATTGACTTACTATTTGTGCATACTGAGGGGGAGGGGTGAAGCTGGCAGAGGTGCCCATGAGAATAAAAAGTTGTGTTTTTTTTCTAGAACTTTTAAATAAGATGGTAGGAGACAAAGTACTTTGTTGCAGAGGCAGCTGGTGGAGGAGGGTTGCCCGGGGACGATAGAGAGACGGGCTTGTTTTCCTTATATATAGATTTTTGGGGTTGGGAGGAGTAGTCTGTGACATGAGGCTAGACTTAATTATGGCTCTGTGTCGTCTATAGAAGAGCAGCAACAAAAACCTGATTTCTACCCTGCAAAAAGAATAAAATGCAAATTTAAGTCAGCATATTTCAAGGAGAGGCAAAAACCGGATTGCTGAGGCAACAGCTGGCCCAGATAGGAAATCGAAGTGACTGGAAGAATTTTAAAAACGGCAACAAACGGAAATAATGCCTGTCTGAGCAAAACTAAGAACAATATGAAAGCCACAACCAATATAATACCACACAAATTAACTGCAATCTCATACGTGTCTATTCATAAGTAAGCATTGAATTCAGTGGGACTTCGGTTGTGTACACACTCTGGTTAATTCTGCATCCAGTGCACTCTCACTACTAGTTTGGGAAGTGGTTTACACATGATTTTAGCTACAATCCATATCTATCCTGCTGTTTCTTACGCAATTCTGCATTTTGAGGCATTTCCCCCCAAAACCAGTTTCAGCTTGAATTGAGCTGTTCAAATCTGTGATAAACCTCTACAGTGGTACCTCGGGTTAAGTACTTAATTCGTTCCAGAGGTCCGTACTTAACCTGAAACTGTTCTTAACCTGAAGCACCACTTTAGCTAATGGGGCCTCCTGCTGCCACCGTGACGCCGGAGTCCGATTTATGTTCTCATCCTGAAGCAAAGTTCTTAATCTGAAGCACTATTTCTTGCTTAGTGGAGTGTGTAACCTGAAGCATATGTAACCTGAAGCGTATGTAACCCGAGGTACCACTGTACTACAAATTCAGATTTCAGGAGCTTAGGTAAGCCATGGCTTTCACTGCTTAGGGTGAGGATATTCTACTGACCTACCATACGAGGCTGTTTTAAAGATTATTGAGATGATGAACATGAAACACATTGAAAACCTGAAGTTAGGCACGCAATTCCCACCTATCCATGTCTACTTAGAAGTAAATCCTACTGCATTTCATGTAGCTTATTTTGCAATTGGTAAAGAGTGCACAGAACTGCAGTCTTTTTTCAAGCTTCTGTCTGCTTCACTGTCCACGTTACCATGGATTGAGACAATTGGCTTCTATATATGCTATTTTTATTTAGGTAAACCTTTGGTGGTTTTTTCACACTGTTTTCTTCTTGTTTTTTTCCTCCTTACAAGTGTATTTTTGAATTCATTTGGGGGTGTATTGTTTCCCTTTGTAAGACACTTAGAATTTTTACAAATAGAACAGTTATACTGTAGCATGTTTAAATAAATACTTTTTTATAATGTGATGTGTGGGAGAGGAAAGCAGATGGCTCTTAACACTTCCAGTAGGCAAAATTGCACTTGACAAACTTCCTTTGCCACCAAACTCTTAGCAGAACAAACGCCCCCTGCTGGTTATATGGTAGCAACTTTATTATTATTGCCTTCACAGAGGTCACCCAACTTTTATTCGGCCCGGTGGCATATTTGGAATGTTGAGAGAATGTCATGCGCACTGGTCACAAAATGGCTGCCACAAGGCGGGTGGCTTGACTCAAAATGGCTGCCATGAGGGTGTGGCTCAAAACAAAATTGGGAGTACTGTACAGTACGTACTGGTTTTCCTATAGAACAAAGCAATTTATTGGTTGGATAGGGTCGATTTTGGGCCACTCGCTGTCTTTCAGCCTAACCTGGTTCAAAGGATTGTTGCCAGGATAATATACTCGAGAGGGGAAGAACCATGTAGGCCACTTTGAGCTGCCTGGAGGCTATTATTATTATTATTACTATCAACCCTTTAGGACAAGAAGGCAAGGCAACCTACAAGGCAAGTGTTGCAGGCATCCCTTTTGCTGTACCCTATCCACTATTACCGTATTGGCCTGCATATAAGCCACACTTTTTTTCCAAATTCCTGCCATGAAAAGTTAAAAGTGCGGCTTAAATTCACAACCTTACAAAAATTGGCTTTTACGGGACTTCTGGTGAGGCAAGATGGCAGGCGCCACAGCAGCGCGTAGCTCCTAGGACCACCAACACCAGCATAAGACACAATTTTAACCGGGTGGCTTATATTTGGGTGTTGTCTTTTTTCTTCTTCTTGAGTTTTAAAGGTGCGGCTTATTTGCAGGTATGGCTTATATTCGGGCCAATACAGTATAAATAAAAATGCGAAAAACAGCCTATGAAGCAAGTAGGGACCACATCCACATCACTGCTTCTAACCCCTTGCCTTAAAATGCCCTTGGGGGCCAGAAAAGGGAGAAAGACAGCACCCTCACGACTTCTACCCGTCCAAATAAAAACGGTGCTTGGTGCTAGAAAAACCAGGGAGGCAAGCCACTTCAGAAAAAGGCTGCTGAATCAGACCATCTAGCTGAGCTTCTTGTTTCTCTCAGTGGCCAACCAGGACGATGCACCTGGAAAGCCCAAAAAGATAATATGGGGGGCTTGTGCCACAACGGTTCCCCAGGGACTGATATTCAGAGGCATGTTGACTCTGGTCCTGACTGGAGGTAGCATGTACCTATCTACATCATGGCTAGTGGCCATTAATAGCCTAAATGTTCATTACATTGTCTATTTCCCTTCTAAATTGGTGGCCGTCGCTACTTCTTGGGGCAGCAAATTCCTTAACGCCCTATGCATTTTTCAGTTAGATACATTAATGAAAACAGCAGCTCTGATGGAGCCAATCTCTGCAGCATTTTCTGAAGTTTCAGAGTGGTGGCACAGAATATGAGCTTTATATACTGTCAGCATATAAAAGACATGGAGCATATTGGCTGGGGAACTGCCAAGTCAGTGAGTATACGTACCCACAAACTTGTGTGTCATCATCTTAATGATCAGATTTAAATCCCACCCATGCCCATTTGAAACTGGGAATCTAGTCTGTTTTTTCCCATGCCTGGGCAGAAACAGATCTAACTGAAATAGTCTAATCTCATCCACCTAAAGGTTTGTTTGCTTGTTTTAATTTTAAATGACACTTTCCAAGCTACTATATTGATTCAAATTGTGGAGGGCCACAGTGCTGGTCAGATATCATTTATGATAAAAGCTTTCACAAAATCAGAATAGCAACCAGTCACAAAACCCCGTTATTAATTGGGTTATAATTCATTAACTTCTCAAGAGACAGCCTAAAACAGATCCTCCTCCGTACCCCACCACTATTGTTGCTTTATATCAGGGTGGGCCATCTATGGCCCTCCAAATGTTGTTAAACTGCAACCCCCGTCATCCCTGACAACTGAGCATGCCGGCTGGAGATTAATGGAGCTAGAGTCAAGAAGATATGGGGAAACAAATATTCCCCATTCCTTTCTCAACCTTCATTTCTAAGCCTCTCACAGCAGTGATTTGTGATATCCTTATGAACCTTCCGGGATGCGGGTGGCGCTGTAGTCTAAACCACAGAGCCTAGGACTTGCCGAACAGAAGGTTGGCGGTTCAAATCCCCGCAACAGGGTGAGCTCCCGTTGCTCGGTCCCTGCTCCTGCCCACCTAGCAGTTCGAAAGCACCTCAAAGTGCAAGTAGATAAATAGGTACCGCTCCGGCGGGAAGGTAAATGGCGTTTCCGTGCGCTGCTCTGGTTCACCAGAAGCGGCTTAGTCATGCTGGACACATGACCCGGAAGCTGTACTCCGGCTCCCTCGGCCAATAAAGCGAGATGAGCGCCGCAACCTCAGAGTCGGCCACAACTGGACCTAATGGTCAGGGGTCCCTTTACCTTTACGAACCTTCCAACAACTCTGCATTTTGACTACGTTTCTCTTGCCCTAAGAGCAAGGGGTGGGGGGAACCCGTGGCCCACGAAATGATGTTGGACTACAATGTCTATTGTCCCTGACCATTGGCCATGCTGGCTGGTGTTGATGGGAGCGTAGTCCAACATTTGAAGTGCCACAGGCTCCCCATCCCTGCTTTGTCCCTGGTTATCACTCAGCTTACTTTACAGCAACCATTTCCAAAGCAAATCTATTTCTATAATAATGCCCTTAGAAAAGATGAGATACCTTTCTACTAGCATAGTATACATACCTCATGGTATACAGTGACACATGTAGACGTTTCAATGCTGAGTAATGGGTTCATCAAAACCTATTATTTAAATCTTGCGAATGAATGGTTTTAAAAAACCAAGTTCCTTTGGAAACATTACAAAGTTCTATAGCTGGAGTCAAACAGAAAGGACTTCTCTTGTGACTGAGCTAAGAGATTATTTTAATCGCTATATTTGGGCCCTTCCAAAATAGGTTAAGAGAAAGATCAGAGCAGCACTCTTCACACTTGTGAGTCCCAGCAACTGGTATTATGGGTGGTTGGGGTGAGGGGCATTTTGCATCAAAATGCCATTGTAGTGCAAACCTGTCCAGTGTGGACAGCCAAAGTTATAGTGAGACTTTTTTGGGCTCCTGTGCTTGTAATTAACAGCTTGCTTGAAACTTCTGCCTGTGTTATTGCATCTTGTTAAGCACAGCAGCAGGATTACTGATACCCTTCATTACCATTAATAGAATCTCTGTTTTATTTTGTTTTGCGTTTCATCACCGATATTCTCCTACAGCAACCTGAACAAACAATAAAATGACCAGAAGCTACAAGTAGGTAACTTTTAATTAACATTGCAGAGTTCTTTTCCTAACCAGGACTTCCTAATGAAGCATTATAGAAGGCCACGCTAATGGGCCCTGGCATAGAAGCAACCTGTGTCTTCCTGACCCAATGTAAATGAAATAACTGTAGCAGGCATTAAAGAGAATCCTGTTTTTGAGATTGCTTTTAAACCAAAGAGTGTCAGAGCATGTTAATTGTTGCCCAGGGGAAGATCTAGGTGATGCCCTCTCATTACCTGTGCTGGCAAGCAATAAACAAATGCCCAGGGAATGCAGCCATGCAAGACTGTAAATGGTTTTAATTTGCCAGCAAGAACATCAGTGAATTTTCCATTACATTCATCTCAAGGGGAACTATAGACCAGTGCTGAATATTCTTCTTTTTAGCATGGACTGCAGAAACCCAGGCCGCTCAAATGCAGTTCAAAACAAATCAGCACATGTCTAGCTTGTTACCTTAACATGGCAAACAAGAGGTATGCTGATTTGTTTTGAACTTGAGTTAGCAGCTTTCATTCATTTCAGCTCGGAAAGGACTCAACTTCCTGCAGTTAGCAAATAACAAAGGCTCCACTAGACTACAATCTTGTTTGTCAACACAGGTTGCTAAAGAAGACTGCTCAAGGAGCTCAAAAATCTACCTGTTTTTGATCACATGGTGCACCATGGATTCTAGTTATTAATTAGCATAAGGACATTTGCACCGTCAAGGCATTTCAAAACAGCCTGGAGGTCCAGCTACTGCATTATCATGCTCTCTCCAACAGTGAATAGTCAGCAAAGCTCACAAGGAGTTGCATGCAGGTGGGAAAATGTTTGCCTGTTGAGAGTGAGGGCAAGGGACATTGCTGACACTCTGAATTGTCTTTGTACTGTTGTCACATAACCATATTTGAATGGTGCTGTCATGTCATGGCAATTGTCCATTTATACTGAGACCAAAGAGCTTTGGCCTGGCTCTGAATTGAGTGGGCTGTATAGCTGGAAAGAAGAAACCCTAGTTTTAAAACAAAGATGTAACTGAAGCAGCTGCCAATAGAGGCAGTGTGCAGGCATAAAAGAAGTAAATAGTCAGGCTATTAAAAGACAGCAGGACACCTCCTCCCCACAAGCCACTCTTTTCCTTCGAAAAGTGTGCAACCTTAGTTGAGACCCCCTTGATCAAACCCAAAGAGAAGGAAGGTGATTTAACACAGAAAAGAAATCCATTATGAAATGTGAAACCTCAAGCATATTTGAACTTTTTATTGACTTCTTATTTCCCTCCCCCCTCTTTATGTTCCATTATAGCCAGAAAAGTTGTATTGGTATGGTGATTGCTTAAGCATAGGCAACAAAACTTCAATGATTGTACCACAATGCTCTCCATGCCTGGCCCCCTATTCACATCCCACCTCAAGCTTATTCTAGCTGGATCAGTGCTCCACAAACATCTTGTCCTGCAGATGAATCTTGTATTGGCATGCTGAAATCCTAGATTAAGACACAGTTGGTAACTGGGATTTAACTTCATGCTGTACATACACTCTGTCTCTGCCATTCCAGCTTGGAAGGAGAGGTTGGCTGAATTGAAGATAACGCACCTATTGATACATTTATCTCTCTCTCTCTCTCTCGAGTTTTTAAAGCAAGTTTAAGCCCCAAAATGAAATGCTCCAAGGCCATCAAGCACAATAATAAAGTTTTATCATCACGGAGTCAGGATTCCCGACATCATATTCAAACAATGACCTCCATCATTTGCCTCCATTAAAGCAGTCCAGAACTTCCTCGTGAGTTTCGCAAAGTTCATTCAAACACCCTTTTCCACTATGGAATCTGCACTTTCTGGAGTGCCCCTCAGTCGCAGGTATCCCATGTTTTTGAGTTTGGGGCTTGAGAGGTAGGCGCTGGGGACAGCAACAAAAGTCTGTGATCAGGCATATAACTAAGAGGTTGTCCATGATGATAACAAAGGAGAAACTGGATTCCTCAAATGATTACTGAGGGGTCAAAGGAAAACGTCGTTCGGACTGAAGGAGGCAGAAACGCAATTGGCAGAGACATCGGATTTGGAATGAAGGAACATCTGGGCAGAAACGAGTGAAACTGAGAATTGTGCTCTCCTAGTGCAAAGTGTAATGCTTCTTCAGAATCCTGAGCATCCGAGTTCAGGGCCTTTTTTTTTTTGCAAGGCAAGTTTCTAGCCTGGTTAGTAATTTGGGCAAATTTGCTGCTCAAGAATTAGAAGCCAGAAAAGGTTGGCCAGACTTCCAGTGGTCAGGTTGTTCTTGATGCGGTTACACCTCCTTCCCATAACCAGTCTCAAAACTTATCAACTTTGCTCCAAAAATTGTAAGCAGAATGAAGGGTGCACAAAGAAGAATGTATATGCAGTTGGTCTTGCTGCTGCTGCTGTTTATTTTTACAGTCAGGAAGGTTTTCTAGTTGCAGACTTCTGAATATATCTATTCCCCCCCCCCCATAGTGTAACTGGAGGACAAGAGCAACTGAGGAAGAGACTGCCCTTCATTAAGGGACCCAGTGAAAGTGACTGTGGAAAAAGAAATTGGATTTCCTCCTCTAATGTATAACAGTGCTATACTTGCTGACCTATCCTGATTTCCAGAAGTGAGACTGTCATGCACGCAGTGCCACTGCAAGCCTTGGCAAAATGTTTTTGTGTTTTCCATGCAGGTTACGAAATAATTTGATTCCCTTCCCTCTGAAGGGACAATCTTCCATGAGTTAATTTTTATTTTATCCTAGCCTCTGTGTGTACCAACATAAAAGCACTGGAGAATGAAGACCCTTGAAAACTCAAGCCCTTCTTAAAAGATCTCCTATCTCCTGGGTACCCATCAAAACAAGGCCAGCTAGTGGCAGGGATGTCCCAGTTCTCCATCAGAGGCAGCAGACTCCAGGCAATGTTCAACATGATGGAGCGATTGGTTCTTCTGTAGGCCACCAAACAAGGAGATTCTTGCTTATGAATCTCTTTGGCTTAGGCAGAAACTAGAGAAGAGTTTCCAGGGAGACGTTTCCCCCCACCCCCATCAAAACTAATGTGCCCACAAAGCCATTTTGCATGGGAGGTTTTCCATAGCAGCTGGGGAAGGAGCAAGAGAACAGTTTGCATGACACCAACAAGAGTCTTCTCAGAGGAAAGGGTTCATACCGCCTTGAGAAGGTAGTGGCGGGGGACCTGAGCCAGACAGTGGTAGGAGAGGTTGAGGCAAGTTGCCAGGTAGCTCAGGGAAAGGCCCTGCTCCAGTCTGAGGGAAGGCACTCATGGAGGCCGGGAGGGCCATTGCTGGTGGGATGCTGCTGAGTGGGAGAGGGAGTGATGCACTGTAGGTCATGGAGTTCATGGTCATCCCCATAGCTATGGTGGGCACTGGGGAGCTGGTCCGCATCTGGTTGAGAGTTGGTTTGGGCTGGTCCATGACGTTGAATGGGTTGGTGGGAGAAGGTGTGCTGAGACCTGGAAGAAGGAGAGGGAGGGAGAGAAGCCATCAGCACAACATTCCAAAGGTCAGAGGCCAAGGAAGTGAAGCTCCCCTCCCCCTGTTTTTTAAAAAATGCACACAAATATGGCAGTATCTACAACCATGTGACCCAAACACTCTAATGTTAAATAAGGAAAGTGTGGAAACGTGTTCCTGAGGGTTCCCATTTTGCCACATATTTTGAGTTCCAAGTTTTGGAGTCAAAAGCAGAGAAGGCCTGAGCACCAATCACGGCAACTGGCAAATATCAACATGCCTAGTATGGAAGAAGTCTGAAATTTCTGACAAGGACTGGTTTCAGTGAAGAAAGGGGCCCAGTAAAAAGAGGAGGGGAGGAAGAATAGCAGCTCTGTGTGGCAGGCGTTAGGGAGCGGACTGTACAATGGGGAACTAATGTGCTAGGCTGAGTGCAATCAAATGTGGGCACCAAACAAGATTGAGACAAGGCATGTTGCTGCCCGAAGCAAATGGTAAATGGACCCCCCCCCCATTCCACATATAAACACTGACCAAACTGATTAGACTGGCAATAAGAAAGCATCTTCCACTGCACCTGAGGTCAGTAGGCTAGCTCCAGGAGTGTAGGGCAGCCATGTGACACACACGGTTCTGTCCATCACATGAACACTACCTCCCATCTGCTGCCTGGGGCAGCTGCCACCCCAGTTGGCCTAATGGTAGGGCCAGCCACGTTACAAAACTCTGGGCAAAACTGTGGGACAAAATTGCTAATGGATCTATTCTGCCTATAAGGCCTACCTGCCAGAAATGGATTACGAGACATCAGGTTCTGAGGGGCTGTGACCAAGGAGTCCAGATTAACCAAAGAAGAGGCATTTGGGCCAAGAAAGGCCTCTGGCGTTTTGCTGTCTTTCTTCTCCTTCTTTGAATCAGGAAGAGAGTCTCCTAAACCTGCAATATCAAAAACGTCCTTATTCTTGACTCCATTCTCTTTCGTGCTTGGAATAAGGTCACCAAACAGGTCCACATCTACCAACAATAAGAGAGAGAGAGGGAGGATGTGTTATTTCTGTTCCTTTTCACTGAGATACTCCATGGTTTGCCCCACATTTCCTGCTGGGTTCTCATTTAATCAATTAATTATTCAGTCCTTTCTTAGATGTACTGTATTGGCTCATCTTCAGATGAAGTTCTCAGAGTAGCTAATGATAAAAAAATGAAATGAATGAAAACAATAGCTTGATAGATATAATAAAAAAAATCACTACAGTGGAAACACAAAAACAGAAAGCAAATGGAATAACTCAGTTGTGTGCGTCTGATCATTCTGTCAGTGCAAGCATTTCTGTTTCCCAAACAGAATGATCCCTCTCCTCCCCCTGCACAGGTTCTCCTTAACCTCCTGAATGGATTTGGGGGAGTTGTGAGGAGAGGAGATGGGGAAGCCTTATTGCCCTAGTGGGAAACCTTGCATTAGCTTCCACTAGCATGCCTGCTTAGTTGGGCCAGAGCAACAATAAAACTCCATCTCAAAGATTCTTATGCATTCTAATAGAACTACAAGGACTGGGCAAATACAAAGGTGTTAAGTTGACATCAGAAAGAGAAAGAGAATGGCACCAAGCAAATATCTCTTGAGAAGGTATCCCAAAGGTGAGGCACCAGTTGATGATCATAACATTTGGAGAAGGGCCTAAGAAGGGCCAATCAGGCTCCTGCAGGAGGAGGAATCCTCTAGGTCAGCCTTCCACAAGTCGGTGGTCTTGAGATCTTTTGGACTACTACTCTCATCAGCTCCAGCCAACCAGCATAGCCAGTGGTCAGGGATAGTAGGAGTTGTAGTCCAACAACATCTGGGGGAGGCACCAGATTGATGAAACCATTTAGGGCTTGAAAAAGGCTAAAACAAGCACATTGGACATGGAATCTATTTCACACTGCATTCTGCCACAATCCTTTATACTTAAGATTCCACCATTTCCAAAGATGCACTTCCGTACATCTTTAGGAGAGGGGTGTGTGTGGCTTACATCAGCAGGAGTACAACCTACCAGTTCAATCTCCAGTTAAAAGGAACTTAATTTCCAGAATAGGGAAAGATGTGTACCTAAATGCCCCTGGAGAGCTGCTGCCCATAACAACAAGCATTGCTGCTGTGGATGTGTCATTGCTCAAAGTATAAAGCATTGCTTACATAATTGTCCTAATGCTCAGCGCTGCCTTCCTTTAACACACATTTGTTGCTGTCTCATCGTTCAAGTCCCACTTTAAAGCTTCTTCTCTAAGGCATTTCCCCCCCTCCCAAACTCTATTGCAAATTGGGATTGCTGCTAGAAACCTTTTGTGGGTAATGCATTCTAATATAACCTTTGCACATGGACATTTTTTAAAAAAATCCATCTTAGGAGCTCCCAATGTTACATTGGCATCAGCCCCCATCAAAAGCATAGAGCTGGAAGGCACCACCTGAAAGGCCATCTCTAGTCCTACTCACTGCCAATGTGGGAAATCAGACCAGAATGGAAACTCTAGAGCAGCTTTCCCCAACCTTGTGCCATCCAGATTTTTTGGACTACAATTCCAATCAACCTCAGGTCCTGTGGCCAGGGATTATGAGAATGGTAGCCCAACACATCTGGAGGGCACCAGGTTGGGGAAAGCTGCTCTGGAGCTTTAAGGCTAGAACTAATCATCAAAACACGATAGGTGTAAGCAAGGGCAAAGCCATGGACTTATTTTCCAGCAGGATGCATACTATGAAACAAAAGCAGTGGGAGAAGAAGAGTAGTATGTGTGAAATTTACCTCCATGGCAGCCATCAAAATTATAGGATCAAAATGATGCCTGAAAGTGCATATGGAGGACCCGTCCCTTTCACTTACCTACTGGGCTGTTTGATTTCCCAGAACTGTCATGTTCTGGCTGATCCATGTGTTCAGGTAGTTTTGCAAACAAGTCAAAAGCAGCACTGCCTATGGAGGAGTTGAAGACAGAAAGAAAGCTTAGGGGAGGGGGTGCTAAATGATTTGGGCCCACCCCCTTTTGAGTGAGTAGGACTGGCTCTGTCCACCCCATCTCAACACCACTGCTGATTTAGGAGTTCGGAGAAAGCAGGGGTAACAATAAATCCCCAACGTTGTCCTTCCCAATCAAAACCAAACACAGGGGAAAGAATGCCACAGGCATTCCCTTTGGGAGCTCTCGAAAAGTGGTGGCCGGGAATGTGCTTATCCTCTCCCTCCATCACCAGTTTGTTGCTTGAAACTGGGAGCCAATCAGCAGCAGCGGGGAAGAGGTGGTCCTGCTGCTGACGCTACGTGAAGCTGCACATGGAACTCTCTCGTGTCAATAGATGAAAGAGATACACATGCACAACCTGGCACGATAGCTGCTGGTCCCATCTCTATTACATGTGCTTCTAGGCTCTCTCCTATGGTTTACCACTTGGGTACTCACCTGGAGAGATCTGCTTCTCACCCTAGGTAAAGGTAAAGGGACCCCTGACTGTTAGGTGCAGTCGTGGCCAACCCTGGGGTTGCGGCGCTCATCTCGCTTTATTGGCAAAGGGAGCCGGCATACAGCTTCCAGGTCATGTGGCCAGCATGACTAAGCCGCTTCTGGCGAACCAGAGCAGCGCACGGAAACGCCATTTACCTTCCCGCCGGAGCGGTACCTATTTATCTACTTGCACTTAGATGTGCTTTCGAACTGCTAGGTTGGCGGGAGTAGGGACCGAACAACGGGAGCTCACACCATCACGGGGATTCGAACCGCTAACCTTCTGATCGGCAAGTCCTAGGCTCTGTGGTTTAACCCACAGCGCCACCCGCGTCCCGCTTCTCACCCTAGCTGAGTAGATAAACAGCACATGACATGGCTCACATAAAGCAAAAGAGTTGGGGAAATTGCAGCTGGCAGTTTTGAAGGAAGGAATGGGAAACCGGACAATTCTACAGCATTGAGGACTACAAGTGAAAAGGAGCTTCTCTTACCAGACGTGGAAGACTTCTCCACAGTGCCTCCCCAAGGGTCAGCAGCAGAAGCAGTGCCTGCAGGAACTAGTGCAGGGGGTGAGGACTTTCCCCAGGGGTCTGAAGAAGAGACACTCGAAGGCAGGGATTTGACCCCCCATGGATCGGAAGAGGAAGCAGAGGAGGAAGAGGCATGAGGAAGGTTCCAGGGAGAGGCTTGATTGGTAGAACATGCTGCCTTACTTAGAGGATCCCCTGAAGATACGGGCACCCAAGGGTCTGCCGTGGGGCCCCAGGATGTTCCTGTCGATTCCACGGTGGACTTGGTATCTGGAGGGGGAGAAAGGAGTGTCAAGGGAAACAAAATGTAGACAGGATGTGGACAGGGGAAATGAAAAAGGAATAAATAAAGAACTAGTATTGATGAAGCTAGAAGCAGATGAATGGGAACCGCATTAGAGATGTTACCTGATTTAAGAAATCTTAGTTGATCAATTGCATGAGAATTAATTGATTAAATTTGCACAAGTTTGCACATCAACGTGTTTTGAGGAACATGTTTAGATGATGCACATATATGACCCAAAAGGAACTATTGTAGAAGGAACATCTCGAGCATGAGACACAAGGTGGGGGCAGGAGAGAAAGTCCCTTCTTCCAAGATGGCACCTGCTTGTAGTAATAATAAACATGTTTAAAGAGAAAAATCTGCCTCCCCCTCCAGTAACCTGGGCACCTTCTTCATCCATAATAATAATAATAACAAACTTAAGCCAAGGCTGGGGAATCTGTTGCCCACCGAATGATGGACTCCAGCTCCCATTCGCCATGCTGGCTGGGGCTGATGGGAGTTAAGAGTCCAACAGCATCATTTGGGAGGCAACAGGTTCCCTATCCCTGATCTAAGCAAATGGATTAGTCAACGCTGCAGCCCAAAGCAGAACCATAGCAAACAATGGGTTAACATTTGCCCAAGCTGGTTGAAAGCATGGATGGAATGAGAGAGGTGTATGGGTGGAATGGAGAAAGAAGAAAGAGGCTGCAAAGATCCTTACTGTTATGCTCCCAAGAAGTAGACAAGGACAGAGCTGGAGGTGAGAAGGCTGCATCATGATTCCAAACCTCAACAGATCGATTGTTGCCCCCACCTGGAATATCCCATGGGTCAGCTGAAGTGTGGGTAGAAGAGATCGGTGCCGGTCCAAAAATGTCTGCCAGCTCCAGCACAGAAGACTGGAAAGATACAAAGGGATAAAATGTATTAGGACCTAGAGATCCCAAGAACGTGTACACTTCGAACTGCACCAAGACTGTACAGGTTTGGAAGCTATCAAAAAAGCAGAGGGCTTCCCTCCACTCTCCCGAAGCATGGTGTTGCAATTTCTCCCTTCCTAAAGAGCTTCAGAAAGTAAAATTATACACAAGATCCCAAGCTATGAGTGTGTGAATGGTCTCTTAATTGCTTGATGCTGTTGGATTGTTAGAGCTAACACCAATGCATGGAAGAAGCATTGGTACCTCATTGTAAGCTCTTCTGAGTGTAGCAGGATCTATGTGCAATAAATAGATGAATAAAACCACCCAGTGGACTTGGCTCCAGATTACAGTGGTACCTTAGGTTAAGAACTTAATTCATTCCGGAGGTCCGTTCTTAACCTGAAACTGTTCTTAACCTGAGGTACCACTTTAGCTAATGGGGCCTCCTACTGCTGCCGCGATATTTCTGTTCTCATCCTGAGGTAAAGTTCTTAACTCGAGGTACTATTTCTGGGTTAGCGGAGTCTGTAACCTGAAGCATCTGTAACCTGAAGTACCACTGTTAATGGAGTATGAGCAACTGACCAGTTTTCTTCAGTTTCGCTGTTAATTGTAGGGGAAACTCTCAGGATAAATTCTCACTCTGTAACCAGCAGTGAGTGGGAAGGACTTCAGCCCCAGAATTACCAATCTGCAATTTCCATCTGAAGCAGAAGCCACCATAGATACTTCAGAGAGATCAGTGGGGCTAGCACAGGTGGAATACAAATTGGCACACACCAAAGCAAGTATTTATGTATGTCCACCACAATATAACCAAGCAGCTGGTGCCTCCTACCTGACTTTTCTTGGTCTTTTCTTCTTCTTCTTCTTCCACACCCTGGTGACTTTCTTCCAATGCCCTCTGTAGTAGTGAGTTTTCTCCTTGCCATGCCCTCACTTCCTGTAATCAAAATGAACAGCCAACGGGGTATGAGCTGAATACAAGAAAAATGAAAGATTATTTCATACTGGTCATGGCCATCATTTAGGTAAGCGTGGCAACTGCCCTTTCCCTTTCCATTTCCATACTTCTATACCCCATGTTAAACTGTTCTCTGTTAGGAACAGTTAGTTTTTAGAACTAAGTAAGTTATATTAAAAAAAATACCAGCCAGAAAAGACCCAGAAGGCAGAAAGAAGCGGACATAGCTGGGGGTGAGGTAGGAATTGGGGGAGGGTGGGTCTAGAATTCTTTCATCTTAAAAAGAAAAGTGAGAAGGTTTTGAGTCCAAGGGCCAGTTGCAATTTTACATATACTTACTTGGAAATAAGCCCCATTGAGCCCCATGGGGCTTATTTTCAAGTAGATATACTTTGGATTATGTTTGGTGTTTCATTATCAATGTGAAAAGAGGCAATTTCACCATCCTTGGACTGATTTTCAAATGTTGGGTTTCGACAAAATTCCACAACTGATCAGAGTTATCCAGAGATACCCAGATTGAGTTCCCAAGTCTCTGAAATGATCTCCTATGCGAGTCAAGATTTCTTTCAGAACCGTGAGGACCTGAAACCTCATTGTTTTACACATGGATATTTTCTGGAAAGACCAACTCTGAGGCCTGTGGCAAATGGAACAAGATGTACAGAATTTCTAGACTCTGGAGATAGCAGCATTGTCTCAGGAAGGAGCCACCAAGCTTAGGCCAAAAGCTTTCCCACTTAAAGAGGCATGAATTCAAGAAGAGGAAAGTTAAAAGTGCCCTTTCACCACCTGGGTTTGGGATACCTTCTCATGCTCCTGTTTGCTCAGGGTAAGCGCTATCTGTAATTGCAAGTCTTCATCTGTGCTGGAGACTGGAGGAAGTGGCTGCTGACAATGAAGGAGAATTGGGTAAAGGTTTGTTCCTGCTCCAGGACTTTGTGGTCAGTCATTCATTTCTGGGTCACAACCTTCCAAACCCAATCCCTTACCCTTTATAATCAAAGAGCAAGATGGATTTGAATCCAGCCATGCAACTGTTCAACTAGTTTTGCCCATTTAGATACTCATCCCACAAATCTTTAATGCCTCTTCTTTCACGAAGTTTGCAGTCCCTCCCCTCCAACCCTTGCTTCTATTTCTTTCCACCCACACCCATAAGCACACACATGGTTTGCTTACAATAATGCTAAATCACCTCTCAGCAAAATAATAATAATAATAAAAAGCAGCTGCTGCCCAAACATTAAAAATGCAAGCATCCTAATAAATCCATAAAACAGTAACTAAATAAAAGCAACCATCACCAGGACATGAATGATGGTAGCTAGGTTTCTATATTTCAGTCATAGGAGGTGCAGATGGTGAACTAACTAGAGCTGGCACTCTGATTCATGGCCACCACCTGAGAATCTAAGCGCATCCTCAAACTATGAACCTTATGGATGTGTGTGATCCTAATCAAGGACTGGTATTTCCTCAGCCAACAAGCATTTCAACCAAGTTCTCCAGATACTAGTCTCTCAAATCCTTGCCCAGAAATGGCAGGAGTTGCTTTCATTTAATTTGTAAAAGATTTCTACACTACCCTTTAATTAAAATTGTCCAGAGTGCTTTACAATAGGTAAAGGTTAAAGACTGGCCTACAGTTACCCAAGGTCAGCCAGGTCTATTGGGGCTCCCCTCCCCCCCCCCCCGCTTCCCAGCAGGAAATGGATCATTTCCTCATTTGAGGCAGCAACCCTAAAAGCAATATTCACTCTTCTGCCATTCAGACTAGCCAGCCTTCCATAGCTGGTCACCTTCTGCCAGGAAGGTCAATAACTGAAGAGACATAGGGTTGTATTCAGTGCTGAGCCTGCTGTGCCCTGCTCATGAAACAGAACTTCTTCCTCTCCTCCTCCTCCTCTTGTTCTGTATGCCCCAGAATTCTGCTCCAGAGGGTCCCCTAACTCTCTGGAGCACATCTTGACTGTGCCTGGGTCAGGGATGCAGGGGGAAGAAAAGGAAGGGGAAATCCTGTTGTATGAGCAGAACAGCAGTGTTGGCTACAACCCATCTTCTGCTTCTGTCCCAGAAATGTCTCAGTACCTCATCTGCCTCTTCCTGTGAAATCAACGGAAGCTCATCCAAGCAACCTTGAGTAGCAGTGGCAGAGCTGGCAACCAATACGGACACTGAGCTCAATGTGACATCCAAGTCATGGCAGATGTGACTCAGTTTATCTGCAAAATGTTTTACAAAGAAGTCGCAGTGGGCTACTGATGGTTCTGTGGCTGGGATGTGGAACAAGTGGTCCTCTAGAGATGTTGTTAGGCTACAACTCCCATCATCCCTGACCATAGGCAGTGCTGGCTGAGGTTGATGGAAGCTGGAGTCCAACAGCAACATCTCTTAAGTCCACAGGTTCACCATTCCCATTACATGTGTTCATCAGTGGATGGTTGTTTCTGAAGGAGCACTGCCATGGCAGCAGGGAGGTTTTTGTGCATTTCCCACAAAGCCAGAAAGCTCTCCTTTGCCCTACTAGACCACTCAAATGCAAACACCTACATATAAGAAAACCATCCCAGTAACCTTGCACAGACCTAGAACACCAAGATCTCAATCTACAATTAACAATAATGCACCAACAGCTTGTCATGTTGCACCCAATGACTTTCTACAGCTTTCTTCTTTTTTTAACCCTGGTGCCTGCCTACAGCTTTGGTTTTTGTTTGGACTTTTAGCAAGCTGGCTGGCTTCCCAAGGTAATGTAACCTGAGAGCTTGCCTTGCTGGCTGCTATGACCCTTCTGTCCTTTCTTCGGGCTGGAGCTTATCAAGTGTTGGTCCAAAACCCAGTTCCCTACAAGGAGGCTGATCAGCAAGCAAACAGACGGTGGCACCAGCAGGGACGGCTGCTTTGTTACCCTAATAATGGGGGAAAGCACAATCACACTTTTGTGGCAATACAAACAACAGTCATCACCATTCCTTGCAGAGACATAGCCCTTTCAGGCACCATCATTAACACTGCCTCGAGAAAGACTGTTACAAGCAGCAATCATTGATCTCACGCTTTTAATTTGCCAAATGCTTCACAGAACTTATTGCCTTTGGCCCCACTCTGGTTCTAGCTGAGTGTGGGAAAAGGTGGTTCCAGGTAAGGAACCATCCATTAGAAAGGCACATCCCGCCAATTCAGCCAACCAGCATTATGGTGCAAGCAAGGATGTCCATTGAGCCGCCTATGTCAGCCATTGTGTTCCAAATCTCGCCCAAGAAACTGTCTGATCTCTGCCCCTGGCAACTCTACACAGACACAAATAGTAGTTAAAAGGGGGGGAAAAACAAGATCCCAGCGCTAGCTGACCTAGATGTTCCTCCACCGAACAAAACCATCAGTCATCTCTTTTCTTTTGACTTGGGCTGTGACCATACCAGAATCACTGCCATTGGGGAAAAGACTGTCCTTGGTCATGTGTTCCTTAATGTATTGTTTCATTGTTGGCCCAGCACAGAATGTTTCAAGGAACTCGGTGAGATTTTCATGTTGCAACCCTGCATACTGTTCATAACTGGGGTTCCTCGTTCCTGATGAATGTTGCTCTTTTCCCTATTTAGCAAGGTGTTGCAGGGGAAGATTTAGTGACTTTTTAAAATGACTCCAGAGTTGCGCACAGATTTAAACAGGCCTTCTTTAAACATTGCTAAATACAATGTGGATATTTCTGCATTCCAAAATTACTACATTTGCATATGTAATTGCTTCCCATTCTGATTTAAATAATAATAATTGTGATGGACAAAGCAGGAATAAGGGACCCAGGAAAAACTGAGGCACTGCATAATATGTCCCTTGCTATATTCAAGTGATGTACTGCTAAGCCTGCTATTTATTTTGAGATACAAATTCCCGTATTAAAAAAAAAAACCAGAAGTAGAATACACAAATCAAGATGGGACATGAATACACGGTGATATTGGATGCAAGTTTTGAATGGGAAGCAGAATTTTCCTGCCACTCTCCGAAACCTGAGCATTTGAGAGAGAGCAAGAGAGCGCGTTGAAAGGCACATCAAGTATGGGTTGGGTCTTGTTGACCCTAGTAAAGCTGTTTAACCCACAGCGCCACCCGCGTCCCTTAAGGGGATGCTTATGTTGCAATAAAGAAACATGAGCACAAAGCTAATAATACAGTAAACTACAGGAACTAGACAATGCAGGAGGTGAATGTGCTATCCCACCTTGCGGTTTTTCTTTACTGTCTAGAATCCTGCACTCCCAACCACCCCACCCTATTTTGTTTTCATGAAAACTCCTTCATCACACACAGCTGAGCTGTTTCAGCCTTTAACTACTGAGAAATGCCTACCCAATACAGGTGATACAAAGGCAACAAGTCCAAACGAGTTACTTGTGGAGAAGCACAATGCAGTCATGTGCTAACTTTAAGCTCTCTGAATGCCCGTGCCTAACATGATCGCCCCTAGGCAGTCATTCTAGCATACCGCCAACTGGTAGACAGCTCGTAGCTAACTTGCCAGCTGGCAGATAATTTGGGCTCATTATTGACTGGTAAGCACAGGTAGTGAAGGCAGTGATACTAAAAATGATGTGTTTGCTTGTCTGTTTTGTTACACTGGGGGGCGGGGTGGGGTGTGGAACCCTTCAAATCCTTCACCAACTAGGAAACAGTCTAGCTTTGTAGTAGGGACATTTGCTGGCAGGAACAGACCCTTGGCTTAGCTCCAGGTGAAGCACACAGTAATAATACAATTTAGTACAGGACTTCTCAAGGGTGTTCGCACACTGCGTTCAACAAGTGTACCATCTGTGTACACAAGCAGTTGAGCCTTGCACTCGTGCAATAACCTGCATGTAATATTCAACCTATGTGCGCAATAGGTGAGCTGTACAGATCAACAAGCATACACACTTTCACACAAACACATGTGCATGTGTAGAGGCACCTTGTAGCTGTGTTCAGTGGGATGCGTGAACAAGCCTTCAGTCCACTCTTTATCAGTCCAGTGATCCAACCCACAATGCTATAGAGCCCTGACACCAAGGTGAACACCATCGCAGGGCCCCTGGTGAGTTGTGGTGGGAACAGGTGATATGAAAACTATGAGATCAGTATGAGGATTGCCTGAGCCCTAGCGCTCACCCCATGGAATCTCCACTGGCACAGGGGCTGCAGAATGCTGGGGAGCCACAATAGAGTCAGCACCTATTCAGAATGGAGCTCTGCCAGTATAATGTACAAAACAGGGAGTGAACCAATCCCTAGATACAAGGCATAAGAGGTTAGCTGAGCTTTTACGTAAAGAAAAAACCTTACAGCGAACAGAATTCATCAGTATGTGTGTCGGCACAATTGTGTTTCCCAACAAATATAAATCAGCCCCCAAACTAAGTATCGGGGAAACGAAAGGAGGGTTTCTGGGGGAAAGAAAAGAGCAAAAGCGAGTCTACTCTAAGGAGGAAAAGGGGAAGATGAGTTACTTTGGAGGGGGCGGGATAATAATAGAACACATCGTGCTAAATGTACATGTGTGAGTTTCATTTGTCATCCCCAGTATGAAAACAGAAATTGCTGTGTAGGAGAGAACAAAGGGTTATAGCTGCCATTAGGTATCACTGGCCTGTTTTCCAACTCTGCACCTAACAATTAAAACAATTAGAAGGATATGACTGCATCCTCATGATTATACTGTGGGGCAGCCTAGTCATTTTGCTGCATCACTGAATGGAAGGGTTAGCCATCCTTTTCCAGGTTAAAGGCATTAAGCCCTGATAGTTACTGCAGCTCTTCCGATACTTTAGCCACACCCTCACACTGACCCACTGACCCACCATCCATTCTGTTTTTCCCTCCTTCTGGATCCCTACTGGGGCAGGGACTGACTGACTGACTGGCCTGGAAGAAGGACAGCACTGTTACCCCAAAGGTGGACTCTTGTTTTAGAGGAATTAATCTTTGAGATATTATTTGCATTTGTGTTGTTGGTGTTGGTGCTGTTGGTGTTGTTTGGGAATGGACTGGGTATGTGGCCTATCAATTAAGCCCCCTTTTAGTAAGTTTAGAGTTGTTATCACAAAGACCAACACAAGTGTCTCCCCCACTGGAGGTTAATAAGAAGGGGAAGGGGGATAAAGTAAGAAAAGGACCCACATGCTGAAACCAACTATTGGCCTGAGAATATCCATGAGGTCCTCAGCATAGCACTCGTGGGCCCCATGGTGCCTTTTGACACCTCCCCTGGGTCATTAATTTTGGGGAGGTGTTCTTGCTTTTTTGCCAGTTCCCCCACCTTGAGCACTGCCAGCTGTGAAACTGATACTTTGTAGCACCCCCAGCATGTTCAATTACTCAAAATTTGGGGACCTGGTAGAACTTCTCCCTCTTCTTCCCACAATCCCACCTGCATTGCACAGACTGAAGGTGGTGGTGCTCAGGGAAGTTAACATGAGAGTGAGACATGAGTCCGTTCGGTGTAGCAATCAGCCCTTACATGACTAAGGAGACTCTGCTGTTAAACTAGTGTCTGAACTAGCTGTCTCTGTCACCATCTTTTAGCCTGACCCACCCTGTGGGGTTGTTGTGAGGGTGAAAAGAGGAACGAGCCCCCATTTACACACCCTTGAACCTCTTGGAGGAATTGCAAAAGACAATACATTGCCGTCTTTGAATTTCATCTTCATTACTCATCAAGGAACACACAGTAGCAAGCCCCAAGGTCTCCTTAGTTAGAAAGGTAGGAGACTGTTTAGTTGGCACTTCTGTGAAGTGCGCAAATGGAGTCTGGTGTATCCAAGCATAAAAGGGCACACTGCAGGCATGATTCAGTGAGACTTGAAGATCCTTACTTTCAGGAGCAGAGGAAGAACATTACTCTGCATGACAGAGGATGGCCCAGGTAGGTGGGAATGCTGTCACTTCCACTTGGCTGTTCAAGCTTGTTAAGGACACAAGTAGCCTTCCCTTCCTCCCCTGCCTGGCTTCATCGCAGTGGTGGAAATTCTGAGAGCTGAGATTCCGAGAGTTCTCTTGCTCCAGGCCAGACACCCTTCGCCCTCGGAAATCTCACACCTTTAAGGACTGCTTCCCATTTTGCATTTCTAATCTCACATAATAGTTGGAAGCAGCTCTGCACAGGTCCAGAATATGTGAAACCGGACAAAACATTGTAGGTATTAAATTTACAGCACTTGCAGTCTCCATACTTTATTATAGTCATGTGTGGTGCAGGGTGACCACCAGTAAAAATATATATATCGACAAACACCACCAAAACAAAAGAGGACATGGAATTATATAAACTTGGATGCAGTGAGTTATATGCATTGATAGAAATTTGGAAACAATTACTGTAAGAGTTCAATAGACATACAATGAGAGGAATTCATCTTAGAGCTAAGGAGACTGCTCTGTCAGTGCAAGCATTTTCTGCTTGCCTGATGGAACAATCTGCCCTCTCCTCCCCACATGTGGGGTTCTCCTGATTCCCCTGCCAAACCAATTTTTTGTGGGGGGGGGGGGGAGCCACATTGCACTAGCAGAAATCAATGTGTGGCCTTGCACTGGCAAGACTTGCCAGCTGAATCCAGCTCCACG
The DNA here is from genome assembly GCF_964106645.2 of Podarcis pityusensis. Lineage (NCBI taxonomy): Eukaryota > Metazoa > Chordata > Lepidosauria > Squamata > Lacertidae > Podarcis > Podarcis pityusensis. The sequence continues at coordinate 33,564,568 of NC_138029.1, forward strand.
CATCTCACCATATCAGGGAAGACTATGACCAGGTGACCTGGGTACCTATTGAGTTTACTGCCCAGGTGTTCACAGTTGATGGACAGTGCCTAACCCCCTGGTCTCCCGTTTTGTTGTTCCTTGTCTTTAAACATTCTTGGACCAGACCTCAAACAGAGGGATCCTTCAAGTAAAGGACTATCCTCTAACAGCCTTTCAAATAGAGGGTGCAAAGTAGGACTCATGACCATCCTAGAGTGGTGGTTCTCAAGAGTAAATATTTTCTGACTGTTCCTAAATGCCATAGGAAACAAAGGGGTTCAATGGGGCTAATCCATTGGGGCAAATGGGACATTGTACCAACAAACTCAGTCTGCCCACAACCAGCCACCATCTGCCTGCCTTCTTAAAACCAGTTCAGCGGGTTGGCGCTGGCTACCAGCTTCCTCTCAATGTTGCCCTTGTAGAACTTAGCAGGGAGAAGGATGGAGACAGAACTAGAATCACTTTGCTGCTGTGGCAAAAAGAAATATATTGGGCAGAAGTGGAGAAAGCAGCTGTTCAGAGCTCATGTTCAGGAACAAATTATAATTTGCACCACGCACTTTGAGGGTCTCTTGGTCAATCTTCTCTTCAGTCCAGTGAATTTGGCTGATCCACAGCGATGGGCAGTGAGCACTCCTTTCATTCAGTGAACTTTGTAGGGGGTCTTTACCCCCAAACACAAATTCACCCTTTAGGACACTTCATTTAATTGTGCTAACCCTAAACCTAACCCTCCAATTTAATTTCCGAATCTCATCTCTGAGATGGTGCTCCTGCTCAGCAAATGCCTTGATAAGCTGTCTCTTAAGGCTTGGGTTCCATTTTCCTCAATGAAGCTCATGGATCATTGGGCAAATCATTCACCAAATTAGAGTAGATCCAAAAGACCTCTGGAACTCTTCTATGGGAACAGAAGGACTATATTGGGGTGGGGGGGTTGCCTTTGAAAGTTATCTCTCAGAAATTCTAGGAATCTTGTTTCCAGAATGCCATGCTGACACAGGAGCTGTTCCCCAGCCTTTCAGCTAGCTATGCTGACAGAGAGAAGTGATGTTGACGTTGACCGATTTCTCCTAGAGCTTCTCTTAGCTATCAAGCCATTCCTCTAAGTAAGCAAACAATGGCCATATATCCATCAAGCCCAGGGAGCAATATATTATTATTAAAATGAAATGCAGTAGATGGTGGTCTGTTCTCAATTACTCTGTGAGATGGCTTCATTTAAAATAATATAGGCTCAGATTAAAGGCTTGTGCCAAGTTTCCCATGAAGATTCTTCTCAGGGCCAACATCCAAAATCCATGATGAGTTATTGTTACATCTTAGCATGGCTAAGATGAAGATTATTGTTACAAGAAGAATATCCATGGACATTTTTGCTCATGAAGCAAAATATTCAAAGTGTGCCCAATCGGAGAAGTGATAATTAGGCTCCCTAAGAGACTAGGATGTCAGCTGGCTTTAGCAACGTGTGTGGTAAAGACAGGAGTGCTACTGTGTATAGCTTATGTGTTTTTTCAAGGAAACAGGTCTTCACAAGAATATGCTGGTGAGATACTTTCAGTCAAAGCCTGAGAGAAGCATGTAAGCTGTTAAGTGTGGGATCCCAGCCCCTCCAGCCAACATTTCAAGACTAAGGCAGTCTTTCCCTTGCCACCTTCATGCTTCTCCAGTGTCACTACTCGTGTCACTTGACATAAGAAAGGCCCTCAGAGCTAATCTTGTGTTTGGTGCATGTAAACAAATGCTTGGGCCACCTCGAAAGGGAGAAGCAGATCAGCTGATAGGAAGGCTGCTCGTGGAAAGCACACAAAGGGACTAGGTCGCTGGACTGCAACGGTGAAAGTCATTTTAAATTAAGCAAAACTAAAAGAGCTTAAGAAGCGCCACCAGTCAAAATGGCAGATCGCTTCTCTATCAGTGCTTCTTTCTAACGTCCAAAGGAGAACTTGCACAGATGAACTGCAGAGGCAAGAGGAGTGGGCATTAGGAGAAGCTCTGGAAACCGAATGTGAAAATGCAACATTTGATTTAGCTGCATTGTGGTGAGTGTAGTCCTTCGCTGAACCTCCATATTGCAGAGCGCAAAACACAATGAAAAGGAAGTGTGCATTCCCTTTCCCTGTGAAGTATCCAGAAGTGCTATGTAGGAGGCACTCCTGCAGCAGCTAAATGCTACATTGAGCCTCAACCAGCATCCAAAAGACCTACATAGTTCATACTGGGCTATGTTCTGTCCCTGCCACTTACAATGCCTAAGAGAAATAGCTGGCTGTTGATAGCTGCCATGAAAAAAACAGCAGGCACAGTTAAAAACATTGAAAGCCTAAGTGAGAGATTCCTACATATAAGATCACTGCTGCAATCCATGAAGCACTGACCCATTGTAATAGCCATTCCTTTCCGTGTCAGGTGCATTGCTCCCAGACCACACAAGCAAAGCTCCAGAATGCAGTACAAGCTACACAAAATTACTCAAAAGGAAGTCCAACTGAGATCAACGGGACAACTCTCAAAACAAGTGCACATAGGATTGGAATCCTAGTCCTTTTATTTTCATTAAATATGAGCCTTAAAGGACCTTCATCATGAAGAAGGGAAGATGGAAGGTACAGGCTGCCGCTTCGTCTATAATAGCTTTATCTTCCTGATTTAAAGCACACTCGAGTCTACCGTCACAAGGTGAATATGTGCCCGCAGTATAAGAATGCTAAATCAACAAAGCAATAAATCCCCATCATGATGTCCTGAGCTGATGAGGCTTACGTGGAGCAGCCAATAAGAGATGAGAGCCGCACTTACAGCAGTGGGAAGCATCCACAAATCTCTAACATGCCTTTCTCACTGATAGTTTTTCACTGATTTAGAGGACGGGGACATGTGGCCCTGGAGATGTTGTTGAGCTCTAACCACCATCAGCCCAGCCAACTGGTCAGTGATGATGCACGTTGGGAGTCCAGACCCAGCTACTTCACCCCTTATTTAAACCACTGGTTTACAACAACACCTAGAAGGAAGCTGAAACATTACCTTCTCTGCTTCTTCTCGACTCATGGCCAGGGCAAGCTGGAGCTGGAGCTCCTCCTCTCCAGTCGTCTGTGGCCTTGCCTGCTCCAGGTCAGAATTGAACCGAGGGGATGAGGAAGAGGCTGAGGGACAAGAAAGAGATGAATTAATGCTGCAAATGGGATGGAGCCCAGCTGGAGGCTGCTGAACATGGTCCATAGCCACTCCAGAATCTGACATTTGCCTGGGTTTTGCAACAAATGGCCTTTCCCATTCTACCCCCTCCCCCCCTTTTGCAGATTAAGTTCATGATTTTAGACTGCAAGTCCAAGTTATTAGACTGCTGGTCCAGGGGAAAGGTTATACCTCATTAATGGAGCATCTGTAATGCACACAGAAGGGTCCAGGTTCAGTCCCTGGCATCTCCAGGTAGGGCTGGAAGAGACACCCTGTCTGAAACCCTGGTGACTGGATAGCTCAGTGGGTTAGAGCATGGTGCCAATAACGCCAAGGTTGCAGGTTCGATCCCTGTATGGGATGGCTGCATATTCCTGCACTACAAGGGGTTGGACTAGATGTTCCCGAGGGTCCCTTCCAACTCTTCACTTCTACGATTCTATGAGTCGGTGCCAGTCATTGTGGACCAATGGATTGACTCAGCACAAGGAAGCTTTTCATACTCCTGTGTTCATATGAGGGGCAACGGGAAGAGCCCGAGGAAGAGAAGCCCTTTTGTGCGCAACTGCATTCTGCTTTAGGAACTTGAAGGTTCCTGTTGTGTTTCCACAGCATCATCCTTCTTGAGGATGACAAGAAGAGCAAAAGTATGTTGCTGGCTGCCCATGCTAAGGGTTCCTGATGTACCAGGACGGCGACCAAGGGACTATATGATCCAGCTATTCTAGGCAGGTTCCAATGGGAGGAATTCAACATTGCAACTAAGGAGATACAAGCATTTCTGCTTGTCTGGTGGAACAATCTCCCCTCTTCTCCCTCTGTGCACTTCCTGCACGTTCTCTTGACCTCCCCCACCCCCGCAGCTAATTTGTGGGGGAGAAGAAGAGAGGGGGCTTGTGGAAGTCCTTGTGCAGGCTCCACTAGTGGGAATCTGAACACTACGTCCCTAAGTCAGGCTACACTGCCAAGCAGCAGCTCTCCAGAGTTTCAGGCAGGTGTCTCTACCAGTGGTGTGTGTGTGTGTGTGTGTCATTTTGTCTCATGCACAGTGAAGTCAAAGGATTTATCTATATCAGGGCTGTCCAACTCCCAAGAGACTGCAATCTACTCACAGTATAAAAAAACTGACAGTGATCTACCCATTGTCTTTGGAGCCAAAGCTGTTGAGCTTTTTTAATTATTATTATTATCTAAATTATCTATATAGATAATAATATTATAGACTTAAAGCAGAATCCTACCTTGTAAATCCCACTATGCTGAATGGGGCTTATTCTCAGATAAGCAGGAATAAAATCACACCCTCAGATGGCAATTCAATTGAACTGACAGGAGGCTCCATTGAACGAGGGGTACTTGCTTTGCATCATAAGACATATCCTTTGAAAACTAAAGTTTTGACTCTAAAGTTGAAGTTGTAACAGCAACTAGCTAGCAAAAATTCCAAGAATTGGAATCCTCCAAGATAAACATATCCTTCTGTATTTATTTTTTTAAATCACATCGCCACCTGCTCTAATTCCAATTCACCTGTCAGAATAGCTTGTTTGCATATCAGTTAACTGTGCTGGGCTGAAAAATAATGTGGGCAGAAATGTGGAGGCCAAAAGGTTGGTGGTCTCCAAGAATTGGGTAGCTGTTCCCCTTCAGATGTGTTTGGACTCCAGTTCCCATCAGCCTCAACCAGCACGGCCAATGGTTGGGAGTGATGGGACTTGTAGTCCAGCAACATCCGGAGAGCTTCAGGTTCTACATACAGAACAGAGGACCCTAGAAACAGCTTCATATAGCTGGTTCTTCATGCCCAGGTCTTAATACACAGAGGCAACAATCACCCAAATCTCATCCTTATACTTGCCCTACCTGCATCAAGAGACTGGTCACCCCTGTTGCTGCAGTGATATGAATTTCAATCTCAAACCACTGAGGCATAGATAATGCCAAGGTGGAAATCTATTGTGTAGATTGGCCCCCAAAGACCCCTTTACAAAATTCTTAAATCAAAGGCACCTCTTTGTAGGAGTTAACACGAAACCCATTTGTAGATTGTAATGTGTAGTGATAGCATACGTGTAATGTGCATGCTTTTAAAAGCTGAGGCCAATTACCATTTAGCACTGTCATGCGACTTGATTATCTCCCTGTGCATTGCATGTCATTTCCATAGGAGAATCTCCTTTTTAAGAACTGCATAACACATGGGTGGGGAATCTGCCCTTTGGATGTTGTTGGGCTCCAACTCCCATCAGCCCCAGACAACACGGCCAATAGTCAGGGATGAAGGGAGCTGTAATACAACTAAAGCCACAGGTTCCCAACACCCGTTGTAATGTAAATGCCCCTGTACTACCTACAGCAGGCATTGTAACACAGGACTTACAATCTTCCACCTAATTCTATTTCTCCCTACAACTTCTCCCAAGTTCTATCTTCACAGTTAGAGGGGGAGAATCTGAAAAATATGCATGAAGGTTCTGCTTAGAACTTGGAAAGCAGGGGGGAAATTGGTTGGAGCTTCCAGAGATTCTGAAGGCAGAAATGTTAAGAAGAATTTCTGCACTCTGCACAGCTCATAGTTTCTCTCCATGGGCCCTTCATGAGAGCCAGTGTGGTGCAGTGGTTAAGAGCGGCAGCCTTGTAATCTGGTGAACCGGGTTCGCTTCCCCGCTCCTCCACATGCAGCTGCTGGGTGACCTTGGGCTAGTCACACTTCTCTGAAGTCTCTCAGCCCCACTCACCTCACAGAGTGTTTGTTGTCGGGGAGGAAGGGAAAGGAGAATGCTAGCCGCTTTGAGACTCCTTCGGGTAGTGATAAAGCGGGATATCAAATCCAAATTCTTTCTTATCCATTCCACCCAGCTGCCCTTTACTTCCCCACCGCAATGCTAAGTAATGGCAGGAATGGTCCTGCCAACTTTCCTTATTTGATCATAGGGGAAACATAGAATACGTTCCCCAGAATGTGTCTCTTGAAAACTGCACACATACTTATTCTGCTCCACCCACACGACCAGGTGCCCCAACAACTCCCCACCTGGGAAACCAAGACCATTCACAAATGATACGAGGCATTCATCCAGACCGCTCCACTGGCAAAGGTGGTGGTCAGAAATGCAGCCACAAATCTTGATCCACCAGAGACAAGGCAGCTCACCCATGACACACTGCACTACTCACAATTAAAGGAGGATGGAGACTCTCTTGACCTGCCGTAGTCTTCTCCGTACTGTGACGCCCGCCGCCCATAGGCAAGCTGCTGGCTGTTGCTGCTGCTAATCCCCATGCCTTCAAGGGACATCCGCTCTTTGGTTTTCAGGGCATAGGCTCTCTCCTGCTTCAGTCTCTCCTCATCCTTCAGCAAGCCCATCACTTGCTTTACCTTTTCCCGGACATTGATGCCCTGGTCCTTGCCATCGCGGTCTATGTACTGGAACTCCTTTAAGGTCTGGATGGTGTACAGGTTCTCCCGGCACTGGTGAGCCACCTTCTCTGAGCCAGTTTTGATGAGGTAGTCCAGAAGAGTCAGCGCCTTGTAGACATGGCGCCAGTTCTTGCCACTGTCGTTCAGCCGCCTCCAGATCATGCCCATGACCTCAGCAAATGCCACGGTGTTGAAGGTCAAGTCTGCAATCTCGGACATCAAGGAGCTCGGGGGGCCCCAGGGGTCATTGGAGGTGGCCTCGCGCACCTTGATCTCTGCCTCAGAGTAATTGTGCACAATGTTTTTCACCTGCCGGCGCAAGGCAGAAGTAGTCATGGTTGAGCCCTGGAGGAAGATCTCGGCTTGCAGAAAGGAATGGCTGGATTGGAACCCAGAAAGAGAATCAAAACCAATTCTTCAGGTTGATCTGGAAAAAAGGCAATGAGATATGCATTAGGGCTGTTGACCAGTTCATTTTAGCCAATAGGTTTGTTGGCATCCATCTGTCTCGGGAGACTATGGAAGAGTGCACCTTCAGGGGTAAAGTCAATCCTGCAAATGGGACAGACATGTTTTATTGCAGGTGGGGCAGATAAGGCTTTGACCAGTAAATCAATACATGTAAATCAGAATATTCATTTACCTACAGAAACAGATTTTCTTCCCCTCATATAGAGCCAATGTATTGGGGGGGGGGGAGCATGAGAAGTGTGGCCTAGGGGAGTTTTGAGAGGCAGAGAGAAAAGTCTGGGGGCCAAATTTGGCCCCTGGGTCTGATGCCCTGCAAGGAACAACTCCCAGCCAGTAATAAATTATAGCGGCTGAGCAACCAGAACAGCTGGTTGCATCTCTTAAAGCTGCAGAATTAGATAGCTGCAAACTAAGTGACTGCCCCAATCTCTCCGAGTTGCAAACTACAACCAGGTTCAGTACAGTGGTACCTCGCAAGACGAATGCCTCGCCAGATGAAAAACTTGCAAGACGAAATAGTTTTTCGTTTTTTGAGTTGCTTCGCAAGACGAATTTCCCTATGGGCTTGCTTCGCAAGACGAAAAACGAAAAAACGAAAACGTCTTGCAAGTTTGTTTCCTTTTTCTTAAAACCGTTAATACCCAGGGTGACTTCGAGGAGCAACTCATAGCACGCGGTGTGGTAGCCTTTTTTGAGGTTTTTGAAGACTTTGGTGATTTTGAAGACTTTGGGAAACCGTGCTTCGCAAGACGAAAAAACTCGCAGAACGAATTAATTTCGTCTTGCGAGGCACCACTGTAAAATGAAGAACTAAATGGGCAGCCCCACCTTATCCTGCCATTCTGTAACAACTGACACATCTGTTGGCTTGGTGGGCCATTTGCAACAGAAGTTTTGTGTTGCAATTAAAGCAATCTCTTTGGAAAAAGAGATGGGGAGAGTGAGACCCATTTGCAATCATGAACTATTCCAGAATTTGAAGGTTCGGGGTTGTTTGTGGTTCACAGTAAAAACAAATACAGCGACAGGGAAATAATCCCCCTGACCAAGCAAAATGTATCCATCTGTGTGTAAAATACAAAATACAAATGATGCATGTGTGGGTGAACAAAACCATTTGCATTGCAATGTCCATCCAGGTCCCACAGAATTGACTGGATTCTACCTTTTGATACAAATAGGGCTGCTAATTCACACGCGAAGCATCTTGCTGCAACCCCAGAGCTGGATCAGAACCAATATGATTTTCAGAAAGAATTGGGTTGGGGTAGGCATCCAAAATATCCAATACCCAAGCTGGACTCCATCCACTGCAACCAACTGTTCAGCATCTAATACGCCACTGAGCATAGAAGTGTGCATTATGTAGCATGCATCACATGACTTTTTCTTTCCAAATCTATCTCGGATCATTCAGAGCAAAACACCTTGTGGCTGAATTTCCCTAAGGAAATTCAGCTTCAAAATTAAATATCAAATCTGATTTTAAAAAAGGGCTAAAGAACTAGTATCTAGAGTGAGTTAATTACCAAGGTTTCTCTCTCACGGGGGCTCATGATGGGTTACAAAATATCTTTAAAAACTACCACAAAAAATGCAAGAATGTTATGTAAAATCTTAAGATAAAGCCCTGCAAAACACAGAACTGCGATGAAAAAAATCCATGTCATCACATTTTATTTATAAAGAGGCTAAAACGACTAGGTGCTGTACAATATTTTAAAAAGAGAAGGAGAAAATTCCTTGCCAGTAGGCTAATAATCTATCACACAATAAGAAGAGTGAGGGAAGAAGGGAGTAAGAGATGCACAAAACCCTTCATTTGCTTGGGATGCTCTCATCTGGGACTTGTCCTACTTGAGTCCATGAGAGATTCATTCAAATTTCACAAACAAATCTCCCCCTTTACCTCTAACTTCACTTGCCCTGCTTTTTCCTCTTTTTCCTTCTTTCTCTGTGTTGCTGACTTATCAACAGGCCACAAAGAAGGCAGGGATGAATGGGGAAAATGCTTAGTTGCCTTTTCCACACACACACACCCCAATGCCAACAAATACACCCACACCTATTTTCGCATACTTCACACTTGAATTCCCATTGAAACCAGCAAGGGTGAACATGGTCAGGAGTCAACACTCTTGTAAGCACCTGGCTGACCATAGCTCCCTGGTCATCCTCCATTTCGCCATTGCAACCTGCTTACTCACCTGCCTCTCACTCTGCCCCTCCACCCCTTAGGAGATACCACTGCCTGCATGCTCGTTTGGCTCTCAACCTGTTCAGTAAGCAGGTGGTGGTAGCAATGATGAGGACCAAATGGAGACCCAGGAGCATCTTATGGGAACCTTGGGGAGGAGGGAGTGTGTCCTACACAAGTGCCCTTCAAAACCTGGAAATCAGTACTGGGCTTCTAACGAAATCAATAGGAAATTCATGCCGTCGTTACTGTCGACCAAGTGACAAGGAACTGCTGTCTGTGACTCAGCATCACCAAGCAGCCGTAGGCTGCTTCCAGACGGGTGGCTCCTAGTGCTATCCAATCATTCCTTTCCATTTTAAGCTATGAGTGGGATTACACATGATGCACCAAACTACCAGGAGCATTGTGCTCGTGTTCCGACTCCACCAGCAGGTGTGATGTAGCTGTTGTAGGTGGGACCATGTGTCGCTCAACACACGTTTGTGATAACTATTGTGGTGGGTTCCATTTTAAGACTCTGCCTTCATTTTATTTTTAATCAGTGTTTTAATCGTTGCTAAAACGCTTCACCCGCTCTTTGTTATGATAGAGTGGTGTGGTGGGGGACAGTCACAGAGGCGGCGAGGACAGTTGCTGGTGGTTTTAAATGGCTAGGAGTGGACGGAGCGAAGACTACTACTATGCTGCAGTCCGCTCCCAGGCCCCGCTACCCAAGGCCTGGCCAGATTGGCTAGAATTCAAATTGCTGGCCAGCGGGAACTCCCAATGTGCCATGTGGTTGGCCCGGGGATTACCCAAATGCCGGCCACTTGGATGAACTTTGCTCCCAGGGGTCTTGGAGCCTGATGCAATGGGCCACAACTGCCAACTGGGTAAGTGGCCATTATGTTGCATCAAGTATTTTCCCCAGTGCATTTTCCCATCACTTACTCTCATCCTTATTGCACCAAGTCCAATATTTTGGGGGAGTGGGTTTGTTTCCCCAATCAGCTTTTTTTGCCTGAAAATATTGACAGTCTGGAACCGCAAGCACTTGTCATGGAGCCCAACAGGGCAAGCCAGAGGTTTTGTGTGAATGTGATTGAGCACCCTAGAACGTGTCCCACACTCTTCTACAAAATGCAAGGATTCCTCAGCCAACACATGGATGTAGGACATGGTCCCTTGAAAAATCTGGGAAAAAATGCTAGAGTAGTTCATTGAGCCACAGGGCAAAAGACAATCTATTTAAAACACACAACTCTCCCCCAAGAATACTGGGAACTGTAGGGTTTTTTTATGGGTGGTGGGAATTGTAGCTCCCAGTTCCCAGGATTATTTGAGGGGAGCAATGACTGTTAAGAGTGGTCATGAGAGTGTTTTAAATGGATGGTGTGGATGTAGCCCTGATTTGGATGGCTCAGACATGCCACGCATGTGACATGCCACACCGATGGAAGGCAGAATCTTCAATATGGCATCAGGAAACTTTCCTCCCTGTTTATAGCTTGTCAATCAATCAGAGTCTCAGTAACGAAGCAAAACCCATCGACTGATTCATGGCTCCATCATCTCTCCCATGAACACACTTCAGGGTGAATCATTTGCACAACGGAAATCACGACGTTTAAGAAATGCTGCAGCAGTTTTGCAAAACCCAAAACTCTAGCCACCAGAAACAGGGTGACATCATCGGCCCTTCAGTTTCAAATCTACCCTTTGCCACATATTTTAAATTCCTGCCATCATCCTAAAATGAAATGCTGCGGAACACTCAAAAGAGATTTAAGAAAACTGGATTTCTTTCTTTCTTTCTTTCTTTCTTTCTTTCTTTCTTTCTTTCTTTCTTTCTTTCTTCATTTCTTTCTTTCTTTTTTGTCCCCAAATGTAGGAAACTGACCAGCCTAGCAACGTTTTTCTTCAGGGTTCCTGTAAATAGATCCAAAGCAAGCCACCAAGGACTGGACTGGCTGGGGACAGATCATCCCACCCCTGTTTACTTCCTAAATTGAAGCCCCCTGGAGAGAAGTCTCTCTGAAATGCAGTTGCTTCATCATCACCTTGATTTCATCTTTTGCCTTCTCCAATGAGTCTAAATTCAACCTTCCCTTACAAACACTGTTTCCCCCGCTGACTGGAAATGCATACCCATAAAGCACACGCCCGGGAAGTTTGTGCATGGCTCCTCAAACCAACAGAATGAGTCATATGTCCTACTCCTCTCTAGGGGAACAGCTCCACCCTTTGCAGTAAGCATGACCTGACTGTGTCCACTTTTCTAGGTGAGGAACAAGCCATCATCCTTCTCCACCCTGATGACGGTAAGCATCCCTGACAAGTGAGTCAGGAAGAGAGAATCTAGAGACTGCTTGCGTACGGCTTGCAGGGTTTCTTTCAAGACATTTCCCTGTATTGATTGCTCTGCACAATCCAACCCACTTACTGTTTTTAGATTTTGAGTGGAGCTTGCGCGCCAGGAAAATGACTGCAGCCAAGCACAGCAACTCACAGAGGGGGTGGAAGGAACGCGCCATTCCATTATAACTTAAAAAGGAAGCTATGGGAAAGGACACTGCAGCCACCTGGACCAAGCTGACCTGCACTGAAGCCAAATAGGTGGACCACTGCCTGGACTGGCATACCAGTGGCCATGACCAGATAGCACAACAGCACACAGCAGATGATGGCTAATCGAGCTAATCGAGCAGTCAGCATGTTAGGTTGTAAAGTCTGGGTTTCTGAGGTGCTTTGTGACTATAGTGTGTGTGTGAGAGAGAGAGAGCGCTATGTCTTTAGACATCCATCGTTCAGCCCAGACACTGAGGTCCAGTTCCTTTTTTTAAAAAAAAATAATATTTATTTTCAACCATTTAAACACAACAAAACAGAAAGACAAAAAAAGAAAGAAAAAAAGAAAAACATGAAACTAACAAAGCAAGACACAAACCATTTCAAACACAGAACAATTTCAATGTCTTATCTTTCATTCCCTTATTTCCACGACCTCCTCACACCTCCCTTTTTGTTTTCCACTTCTATTAATTATTTCAGCAATTCCTTTCCATCTTCCTCTGTTTTCTATCCCATAATTATCTTAACATATTCTAACCTTATTTTCTCTTTAATACACTATTAATCCATTTATACTTGATTCCTTATAGCATTTCTACTAAAGCCATATAACTTCATTCCAACATTTTTCTAACATTCATTGTTTTTACAATATTTCTATAAATAGTCTTAAAATTTTCCAGTCTTCTTCCACCAGCTCTTCTCCCTGGTCTCGGATTTCTGCCAGTCGTTTCCGCCAATTCCATATAGTCCATCAACTTCATCTGCCATTCTTCCCGAATGGATAAATCTTGTGTCTTCCAGTACTTCACAATGAGTATTCTTGCTGCTATTGTTGCATACATGAAACAAATTCTATCCTTCTTTAACACCAATTGGCCGACCATGCCCAGGAGAAAGGCCTCTGGTTTCTTCAAAAGGGTATATTTAAATACCTTTTTCATTTCATTATGAATCATCTCCCAGAGTGTCTTAATCCTTGGGCATGTCCACCAAAGGTGAACTCTAATCCTCAAATTCGTCTGTTTTTCTTTAAGTTCAGTCATAGCGAGCGTCAACTTATGTTCCTCAAGTTGCCTCTGTAGGGCTGGGGCTCTCTTTCTCTTTCTCTCCAGTTGTGTTACTCCACATTCAGTGACAACGGCTTTTTCCCTGGCTTCCTCCACAGTTTGCCATATCAAAGTATGTTCCTGTATCGATTTCTGGGTGGTTTCTGTATTGGTATTGTTTATACTTTCTGTATTTAAGTTAATTTTAGTAATTGAAACATCCACTTTCGCATTTATCGTGTCCATTTTCCTGTGAAGCTGATCCAATGAGTCATTTATCTTATATAATGCAGCCACTAAAGCCTCTTCTGTCGACATTCCTCTTTGTTTTAAATATACTAGCACAAAGACAGCAACAGAAAGAACAGGAGGGCCTAATGATAGACCTCTCCTGGATTGTTACCAAGTCCTCCCAGACCTTAATGTTTTGTCAGCAGTTGACTGGTCTGTTTTTCCTCTTCCATTTACCATAACATTTAAAAGATTCAAGGTCAGTCCCAGAGTCTCACGGTTTTTAACTTGCAGCTGGAAATTCCCCTAGTCCAACTCTTGTAAAGCAACCGGTTTCAAAGGCTTCCACTAGGGGGAAACAGTTTCTATTTGTAATAGTCGATAGTATCCTCTTTTAAACAATCCAAAATTAGTTTCAAATTAGTTTCAATTTTCAGTTACTTTTACTCCTTTTTAAAGCAGCCGGAGACAGTAGAAACAATGTATTTCTCTTATTTAACTAGCTGTCAATGAACGTTCTAAGTGCTGTCAATGAACATTCCAAAAGACGTCAGTCCTACTAGCAGCCCGTTTCCAGGGTCAGAGTGGCGGTGTTTTAAGTCTCTTCGCTCTCTCCCGCAGGCATACTCAATCCGCAACTTCCCCCTCTCTTCTCCTGCCTCCAATGTTCTTTACCGTTGGAACTTTGATCTTTTACAAAAGACCTTCCAGGACTCCAGCTTACAACTTCATTGCCTCAGTCTATTTACAAAAGGGGGAGGCGGACTTCCTGTTTTGAACCTCCCCGTTACGGTACCAAATTAAACATTTAGAAATCCAATTCTTCCGCTCTACTCACGGGTAATTACTTTAAAGTCAAATTGTCCACAGGAAAAGGTCAGCGCTCTCCGGCAACAGCTATGCGGCTTCGCTCCGTGGAAGAAGCAGATGATTCGATGCACCGCGCCGCTCACCCCACGTCGCTCTGGAGCCCCAAAAACCGGGGTTCCCCGCAAGTGGTGGAGGCGCAAAAGGTGCCCGCCGAATCCCACGTTCACAGGCTTCTCCCGCCTGTGATTTTAACGGGTCTCCACCTTTGCCGTGGCGGCCAGACCCAGATTCCCACGGAGCAGATTCCTCCCAGTCAGAGGAATTCAGCCATTACCAGAGGCGCCTCCCCAGAAGTCCGACACTGAGGTCCAGTTCCAACGGCCTTCTGGCAGTTCCTTCACAGCTAGAAGCAAAGTTACAGGGAATGAGGCAGAGGGCCTTCTTGGTAGCGGCACCCTCCCTGTGGACTGTCCTCCCTTCAGATGTCAAGGAGATAAAGAACTACACAACCTTTAGAAGACACCCGAAGGCAGCCCTGTATAGGGAAGCTTTCTTAATATTTAATGTTTTATTGTATTTTTGTATATGCAGGAAGCCACCCAGAGTGGCTGGGGCAACCCAGTCAGATGGGCGAGGTTACAAATTAAATAATAAGAATTAGTAGTGTTAGTAGTACCCTGCGGACTGTAATACCACTCTTCTGTGTCTGGACTGAGAAACATAGAGCAACCTGATTTTAAAGCTGAGGTGGTGTGGCAGTTGGTCATGTCGGTGGCGGCGTGTGGTGGCCGACCCAAAACAAATCAGGGAAAGGGGAATCCAGGGGCCCCATTGGTTGTGGTGGGGCATAGGTATGTGACTGGAGAAGGGAATTGGAGAAGGAGGTGTTGTAGACAACAATATCATGAGGCCTCACAGCAGGTCAAACGATGTGTCCGTCTGGCCAAGCATTGTCTATGCTGACTGGCCTAGCAGGGTCCCTTTCAGGGCAGATAAGGGTCTTGCACATCATCTGCTACCAAGGGGTGGGGACCCTTATTCAGCCTGAGGGCCGCACTCCATTCTGACAGCCAGCAGGGACACAGGGCCAGAGGCAGGGTAGAGCAACAACAGTTAAGTTTTACCTTTGTACAGTAGGCTGGTTTCTACACCCCCATACCCTAGCTCCTATTCAGACAAGGAAGAGATGTTTTCAGAGTTCAAGGATATACACAAGCCAGGCAAAAAAACAACAACATCCCAAGCAAAATGTGGCTTGGGAGAGTCTGGAGGGCCACATAGAGGGGCATGGAGGGCCGCCTTCCCTCCTCTGCCATTGGATCCTTTTAATAAAAACAAACCAGTGCTTCAACTTGGGACCATTCGTACAGAAAGCGTGTGCTCTACCCATGAGCTCCCTTCCCCATCTGCAGAGCAGCAAGGGCAAGGAGATGTTGCTGACATGGGGCAGAAGAACGAGCGACACTGAGAACTGGAGGCAGGGTGAGGTCTTCAACAGAATTCAGAAGGCTGGGGTGGCCAGCAGTGTGTGTGTGTGTGTGTGAGAGAGAGAGAGAGAGAGAGAGAGAGAGAGAGAGAGAGAGAGACTGGAGCACAGGGAGTCTCATAGAGGGATAAGGCTATTATGCCT
Organism: Podarcis pityusensis; assembly: GCF_964106645.2. Classification (NCBI taxonomy): domain Eukaryota; kingdom Metazoa; phylum Chordata; class Lepidosauria; order Squamata; family Lacertidae; genus Podarcis; species Podarcis pityusensis. The sequence goes on from NC_138029.1 coordinate 33,580,137, forward strand.
TGAAAGCTCAGTTGGTTAGAGAGCAGTGCTCATAACGCCACGGTTGCATGTTCGATCCCCATATTGGGGCAGCTGCTTATTCATTCCTGCATTGCAGGGGGTTAGACTAGATCAACCTTTCTCAACCTGTGGGTCCCCAGATGTTGTTGAACTACAACTCCCATCACCCCTAGCTAGCAAGGCCAGAGCTCAGGGATGATGGGAGTTGTAGTCCAACAACATCTGGGGACCCACAGGTTGAGAACCGCTGAGCTAGATGATCCTCAGGGTCGCTTCCAAGTCTGCAATTCTATGAGTCTATGATGAGCGGCTACAAGCCAAAATGGTCATGCTCCACCTCCACTGTCAAGGGACCTCTGAATACCTGTTGCTGGGAATCCCAAGTGGGGAGAGCAACTGAAATCCCACTTATGGCCTTCTTGGAGGCCACTGCATGAAGAAAGTGTTGGACCAGATGTGCCTTTGGTCTGACTCAGTGGGGATTTCTTATGTTCTTATGATATGGTGATGCCTGAGCCATAGTGGGCAGCCACAAGGGGAAAGCAAATGAGCTGGAGAGGCCCTTGAATGCCATAGGAGCCAACTTGGCTGTAAGTTGATTGCAGTTCAGGGATGTTTGTGGCCTACAAAGGCGGCACAGATGGAAGGGAACACGGTGGCATGTGGGGGCAGTGGCCTTGGGTGGGCCAATGCAGCAGATTATGTGCGGACTCCAGATACCAACATTCTCCTTCTGGCTTTGACAAGGTTACAGATAAGGTTCCGCCTTATGAAAACTCCTCCTGCTGCTGCTGCTCCTTCTCTTCCTCCTCCTCCTCTAGCAAACACTAAGTTCGTGCTGATGAAAGCGTCCCTCGAACATAAGTCTTGGGTCAGGAGGACATTCCTTTCTAGCAAACACCTGGCTCCAACCTCCAGAGGAGCTCCAGGGTCAGACTCAGGCAACTGCTTTAATTAAGGCTGTGAAAGACACCCATTAAAGAAACGTCCCGGGCATTTTTCAATCACAACGTGTAGAAAGAAAAATCTCTTGGGAGCTCGGAGGCAGGGCCTAATACGGCCCTGCTCACCTGGCCTAGTTGCACAGCCTGCTTTTCATTGCATAGGTCAGGGCATGGCCCCAGAACACGGGCAATCGTCCTCTCTTCCTGTGTCCTTGAGCATGTACAGAGTGCCTCATCCTCACCACATCTGAGGTTGTGGAGGGAGAAGGGTGGGTGGGTGGGAAGTGGTTTTGTGAGAAAGCCCATGACCCTCAGGGTTCAGACGTCTCCGTTTCAGCCCCGGTGGGAGGAGAGGTAAAAGAGAGCAGAGAGTGTTTGTGTTTGAAGAGCTGCCAAGAGTGTTAAGAGAAGTAAGTTTTATCGAACACAATATCCCCAGGAACACAAAGAGAGGGAAACAGAAACCGTGCGATAGATAAGACAGCAGCACCAGGCAGCTACATATGAAATTACTGCAGTGACCTTGACTGAAAGAAATGGTCAGGTGGGGAGGGCATGCGAAGGAGGGCTGGCACTCACTGCCCAGGGAATGCCCAAAGTCCTAAACTTAGGTTAAGCGACACATTCCAGAAGAAGAACCACCTGAGCCTACACTGCAGCAAGACAACCCCGGCTGTATAGTGAGCCAAGGTTTCCCAGGTTGCTGCTGCTTGCAACAAACCAGACACGGCACAGCTCTTGCACAGCTCCCAGGCAACAGGGCTTGGTCAGGAGAACTTCCTGCTAGACTGGGCCCATCATCATCCCTGCTGGGTTTCCACAACACCCTCTAAACTGCATATAAGTACTGTATTATTACTAGTAACAGGATGCATTCTGTGTTTCATTTCCAGGGACAATAAGAAATACTCCAACTCCAGAGATAGCAAGGGGGAAAATCTGAATGGAGGAAAGATGATAAGATTGGGGGGGGGGTAACATTTGCACAGGTCCACCCCTTGTTACATTTGCCTCTCCCTTTCCTACCTCCCCCTTAGTTGTCCTTCCCAACAAGCTGGAAAAGTATAAAAGTGTAAACTCATCAGGGCAGAAACCAGCCCTCTCGTTCTGTTTTTGTTTTTCCTTTTGTTTGCGCCACTCTGTAAAGCGAGGCAAGCACTGATTCAACTATGCAATTACAAGAGAGGGAGGAAAGAAGCAAAACTCTGTTGGGGAAGGAAAGAGATGGGGCAGCAAATGGCTATGCGAGGGGGTGGAGGAAGCAAGTTCTCCAAAATCAAGACCCTGAAGGATGGACTGCACTGTAGGGACTGCTGCAGGGAAAGAGGGTCACAGGTCGTCCATTTCAAACATCCTGCTCTACAGCTGACCCTCCTTTTCTCTCTGATGCAATTTATTTCATTTATTTATTTCGTAAGATTTATATGCCGCTTGATTGCAAAAACAAAACGACAACAATAACAACACCACACCCCTCTTAATTTTTTTAATATTTGGGAACATAAGAAGCTGCCATCTAGCTTAGTGTTCCCTGCACTGACTGGCAAAGGCTCTCCAGGATTTCCGGGGTCTGAATTTGAGGGGTTCTGCATACAAAGCAGCACACGGCTCTGCCACTGAGCTCTGGCCTAATAACTGTGCCCAGGAAGTGAGTCTCCGTCTGGTGCAGAGTTGCCAGAGATGCTCCCACAGAAAAGTAACAGGGAGCCTTCTTAGTAGTCCACCCTTCACTGGCCTGGTGCCCTCTGGGTAGTTTGGACCACAACTATGGAGCTGGAAAAAGTTGTACTGTATTCAAAATCATCTGGAGGATACCTGGTTGGTGAAGAGTGAAGAAGGCAAGTAGCCAGTGAAACAGTCCCACTCCCCTCTTTAATACAACAAAAGCATAATCTGAACCTTAACCTGACCTGGGAAAGAAAAGGACCAATCTGAGTGGGATAGAAGGGACTTGAGCTTTAATAAAGTGGGGTGGGCAAAAGATTGAAATGGGGCGCCGGGTTGGCGACAGGACCTGAGAGGAAACTTTCAGAGCCTGATTTGATTCATCAAAGCGCGGGCGAATCTCCCCAGTAGAAGACTCTTTGGTGCTGCGTCTGTCTGTCTGTCTGTCTGTCTGTCTGTCTCTGTGTGTGTCCTGCCTTCCACCCAAGTGCTTCGGGACCCCCAAGCCTGACACTGACTTACCCCCTTTCTTGCTCGCGCGACCAGGCGGCAGGCAGCCCTTTCCAGCGCAGCTAGCTAGCCAAAGCAGCCGGCATTACATAATCCCGCTGAATCTTCCTACGATCCCTAGTCCCTGTGCGAGCGAGCGCCAGAGAGGGGGAAGGGAGGAAGAGAGAGAGAAGGAAAGGTGTGCGCGGGGGTGTCCGTGTGCGCGAACACGCGCGCGCGCCTACACACACCTTGAAGAAATCCTGGGGAGTTGGGAGGCGGCAGCTGCTCTCTGGCAGAGGCCCGATCCAACCCATCCAAAGGCGCGCGACCAGCATGGCTTTGGCAGGGCGCTGGAGCGTGCAGGTGGCGAGAGAGGGGAGGTGGAGGGGGGAGAGACAGGGGGGTTCAGAGCACACACTGCCTACTTCGCTGGGTAACCTCCTCCTCCTGCATCTGGGTAAGGAAAAGGGGATCTCTCCCTCGCGCGCACAAAAACCAAAGGCACCCCCCCCCCTTTTTAAGCCAGGTCTCCCTGCTCGCCACCCCACCCCTCTGCGGACCAGGAAACTTCAGCAGGCGGCGGCGGCGGCGCAGTGCGAGGAGCAGGCAGCAGCTCGGCTTTGCCAAACTCGCGATGACAATCAAAGCGGGCTTCACTGCAGTCAGGAAAGCGCGCTCGGCGTCCAGAACTTTCCTCCCCCCCCCCCCACTTCCTCCTCCTCCTCCGGGCTACCTTTTCGAGGCTGAGCCTCCTCTCTCTGCCGCCCCCCACCCAGCGCCATCCTCCTCACTCCAGAGGGGTCTGCACTGCCGCCCGTCGAGGAAAAGCGCAGGGCGACCGTTCACCCGGGTCGTCCTTTCCCGCTGGGCAGTCCTGAGGCGAGCGTCCTTACCTCAGGCGCCGCTGCTGCAGCTGCTGCTGTGCGCGTGTCCTTCTCTTCCTCCTCCTGCCGCCGCCAAGCTTTCCCTCAGCAGCGGTGTCCGCAGTCGGCTGGTGCTGCTGCGGCGGCTGCCATCCTCAACCCCCTTCAGGTGCCTTTCCCCTCAGACGACCGGATCAGGCAGGCGCACTGCTCGGTGGTGGCTTCCAGCCTCCTCTCCCCGCCACCCTGTCCCTAAATCCATCCAGCGGGAAAGCGAAGCCGTCCCTCCATCCTGCTGCTGCTGCTCCTCCTCTTCTCCTCCTCCTCCTCCTCTCACCTTTGCGAGTCCACCCAGGAGAGGAACAGGAGCTTTGCCTCGCAGGGGCGCACGACGCGGCGACGACGGCGCGCAATTAGCCTCGGCGTTTGTGTGTGTTTGCGCCTAGTCTTCCCTCAGCTGCAGAGGGAGTCTCTCGTCCTCCTCGCCAGCCCGGCGTTTAAAAGAGAGCAAGGCGGGGAGCCGGGATGGGGGGGGGGGCAAAAAGTTGCTCGGCTTGCTGGGCAGGTCTGCTTCAGTTTCCACAGGACACCAGGCGCGCGCGGCGCGCAAAGCAGGAGGGACTGAGCCAGGGAGCGAGGAGGCAGGCTCGCTGCTGCTGCTGCTGCCACCCCGGCTCTGGTTAACCGCTTCAGGCCCGCGACGTCGACCACAGGGACTCTCCGAAGTCTTCTCGGCGACCCCGCTCCGAGGGAGACGCAGGAGAGAGACAGAGAGAGAGAGGCAGGGATTATGAAAGCAGAGAGGCAGTGACTCACTGGCTTAACCCCTTCGGGCGGCGGGCACCGCCAGGCAGGCGTGCCAAGGCGGCGACGGGCGATGTGGGAGAGAAGGGCCGAGGGAGGCAGAAGCGTTAACAAGCCCCGGACGAGGCTCGGTCCCTGCCGTGCCAGAGCTGGAGCGCTGCCACCGCCGGGGCCCCCGGGGCTTTGTTTGGTTTGCCTAGACAGCAAAACGGCGGCGTGACCTAAGGGCTGCCACCGCCAGGCCTGTCCTTTCGCCCGCTCCCACCTCTCCCCACCTCCCTTCAAAAAGATTTTGACAGCACCGACGACGTGTTGGTTCGCGGGGGGGGGGGGGACGGGACGACGACGACCCCCACCTTCACCCCCTCCCCAAAGAGCCGCTGACAAGTAGCGAGCAGGAGGCGGGGATGACGGCTGTCATCCTCTTCCTAGTCATGGAGCTGCCGCCTCCACTCCACTCTTTGTACTGTATGTTTGAATCAGCAACAGATTTGTTCGCCTCTTTTCTATCTGACGGTTCTGGTGTTCTCCGGGATGATAATAATAAAAAACTGAGAATCCTGCATTGCAGGGGGTTGGACTAGATGATCCTTGGGACCCCCTACCAACTCTACCATTCAAATGATTCTATGATTCTCCTTCTGGGATTGAGGGGGAGCTGAGAACAAGCCATCCATCTACCTGCTGTGGAGAACAGGGAGGGAGGAGGGTTCTGGGTGTGCTGTGGGGGGTGGGGGTTCATGTTGACCTTTTTATTAAAGAAAATAGGATCGATAATGATAATGATCACCTGCCCTTCATCAGCAGGTCCCAGAAGTGGCCCTGCAGCCCTTCAGATGTTCCTTGTACTCCATCGCTCAACACATCCATATAGAAAGGCCAACGAGGAGGGATGAAGGGGGACTGGAGTCTATCAAACTTCCAGAGGGCCACAAATTCCCCTTCACTGACTCGGGAGGGGAGGACCATGCTTCCAACTTTTGCACCTGAGAAGTCCCAGGCTCAATCCCTGGCACCTCACATTAAAAGGATCAGGGGACAGCAAGCATCTAGGGAGAGCGGATGTAAAGACTCAGCAAGACCAATGCAAGGAAGGTGAGGCAGTCATCTCAGCGAATGGATCTGGAACACTTGGTGCCAGAGTTTCCTTAACAGCATACAAAGGCAAAAGCTTGTCCAGCACAATCCAGGTTGGGACCTCCCAACTGCCTTGATCCAAGCAGGAAAACTGCTGGGACTTTGAGTTTGGGCTTTCACCCAGATACTGCCTGAAGTGCTGCAAAATCGGCAATTTAGCAGGTGGCTTGAGATATGGGATGCACACTTGGCACAGGAGCTACAGGCGCAATAAGGTACCGGGTTGCCAATAAGGTTGCCAATAGTGCCAGTCCCAGTCTTTAGATGAAATGAGGAATGGGGGCCTTTGGTATAGGAGAGGCATTTCTTCTCTATAAGTGGCCCATTCACCCATGAATGTTTTCAGTACAGCAAAAATCAATGCACAGCATCTCCTGCAAGCGTTCAAAAGTTAGCATTTACTCATTGCATTTATATTCCACATTTCTGCATCGTGTTGATGTAGTCCAAAGTTGGCAGTAACCAACTAAGTTTCTAGATTTCCCAGAGGGCTGCTCATCGCTAGTGGTCCCATGGGGACGACCAAAGACGTGCCCTCAGCAGATCCTTGTACATCAATCACAGGAGGGCTGGCCATGCTGCTTGGTGGGTATGAGTTTAGGGCTTTTGCTTGAAGAACTACAAAACCAGCTTGATGGGGCATTTCCTTGCCAGGGCGGGGGAGAAGCACCATAGCTGAACAATTCCACTCCCAAGCTTCTGAAAAGCCCTTGTCTGTAAACAGGCTACTATAGCATTGATGGAGCTCTGCAGGCTCCAACAATCATAATCCGGGGCTCTGCAATGCATATAGAAGTAGCTGCCTGAAATCTGTTTTCATGAGGAAGAGGGAACTTGATGGTGAATCACAAGAAGAAGAAGAAGAAGAAGAAGAAGAAGAAGAAGAAGAAGAAGAAGAAGAAGAAGAAGAAGAAGAAGTTATGATCTACCCCTGGGGTCAATCATGTCGTTGTTAATGTATGAAGCCAGTCATAGCATTGGTCTGAAAACCTTGCCATACTGTAGATTGCCCTTAACTACACCCCGAAATTTTCGACAGGGCTATACACAGCAGAGTACAGAGAAACGAGTAGTGCCAGCCAACTGTGGCAGAGTTAATTGTGCAGATTAGCCCTCATGTCTATTTAACCAATTGGCGGCTTTATAAACAAAAGGAAACTGCTCTGGCACAGCATATATAAACAGGGTTTATTATTATTATTATCATTTCATTATGAAATCAGTAGTATTTAGACAAAAGGTGGCTTGTTCTTCTTTTCTAAGGGATCCTTCTTCAGCACTTCAAAGAGGGAAAGCATTCTGCTCACCATTGAATCCAGCAGTCCATAAACCTAAGAACAGGAGTCAAAAAAACTTTCAGGACAAAAGTCTGGACAGCAAAGTCCCAGTAGAAAGGTACACATGAACAAACAGTCAAGTATGGTTTTTCTCAGGTGGTTTTTTTTCTGTGTAGGCATCCCATAACAAACATTCTGTGTGTGTGTGTGAGAGGCATTTTTCAGCCTTTAACAGAGCAACCCTGTACAGTACATGTCTGTTCAGAAGTATGCCCCACTGAATGCTCTGCCTTAATGACCAACTGCAACTGAGGATAACCCTCTACATTAGTGCTGCAGAATTCCATCATCAGTGACAAATTGGAGCAATCCCAACAGCTCCTAAAGCCTCTTTGTTCCATTAGTGTAATGGCTGAGGAAGCTACAAACATATAAACCAGGGGTCAGCAAACTTTTTCAGCAGGGGGCCGGTCTACTGTCCCACAGACCTTGTGGGGGGCCGGACTATATTTTTTCGGGGGGGGGGGATGAAGGAATTCCTATGCCCCACAAATAACCCAGAGATGCATTTTAAATAAAAGCATACATTCTACTCATGTAAAAACACCAGGCAGGCCCCACAAATAACCCAGAGATGCATTTTAAATAAAAGGACACATTCTGGTCATGTAAAAACACGCTGATTCCCGGACCATCCGTGGGCTGGATTTAGAAGGCGATTGGGCCGGATCCGGCCCCTGGGCCTTAGTTTCCTATCTATGATATAAACATATACTATTTGGGGTACATGTAAAGCTGTAGTCCTAGCCTCACCAAACTTGGGAATAAGGCCCACTGAATTCAACAGGACTTTGGAGCAGACATTAGGACTGTGCTGTAACCTGCTGCCCATCTTTCTTTTCAGTGGGCTGAGGAAAGGCTGAAACCTTGCCTCACACAGGTACAAAAGAGGACTGTGCATTTAGAGGCAGGGCGGAATTGTCATTTCAACAGGTTAAGTGCTTCATAAAATTTTGGGAAGTACTCTCTGTCCCATGTTTTCTCTCTCGTGTTTGACCTGCTCAGCTGAAGAAGATGCAACCCCGTATATCATTTTGGCTAGTGGAGGTTGAAGGCAGGTTATCGTGCCTGCTGGCTGTCCTGGGAGATCCTCGAATGGCCCTCAGGTGCTGGTCTAGCCTGCCCTCCTAAGCTAAGATCAGGGGTGAGAAGTGGCAGGAATTAGATGGCCATGAAATGCACACTTGCCCACTGCATACTCAAGTGTGGCTCAGTAGACATGGATAGGATTTTAGGAACAGAGGAAGCTGCCTTATCAGATCATTAGCTTATCTAGCTCAGTTCTGTCTAAACCAACCGGCGGCAGCTCTCCAGGATGTCAGGCAGGAGTCTCTCAAGCTCTTGCAGCCAATCAGAACCCACGGATGTTTGGGTTCCAAAGAACGTTTGCAAACCGGAACACTTACTTCCGGGTTTGCGGCGTTCAGGAGCCAAGACATCTGAGTTCCAGAGCGTTCGGGATCCAAGGTATGACTGTATTTTTATTATTAAATTTCTATACCACCCTTCATTTAGAATATAAAAACAAACAAAAACAATTCCCCCCCAGTTTAAAAGGCCATAGATTGTATTAAAAAGTTATGGTTCTGGCTGAGTTTATTCCAGAATAGCAGCCCTACCCAAATTTCTTTGCTGCCTAGCCCTATGCTGCTAGGAGACAAAAAGTGTAATTATTCCATCGGTCTATCAAGTCTCAAGTCTGAGCACTGAGAAGAAGTCAGTGGGGAGAATCGATTCATGTTTCAGGACTGCCGGAGACACTATTTCTCCCTAATGCCTGTCCTTTGTGTTATCACAGAAGATAACTCTGCTAGATCAGCTTGAGGAAGCAAATGAAAAAGTCACTCTGAACCTGCGGAGAAGGTACCCATTTCAAAAGCAATGCATGCATGAAGGACTCATTATAGAGAAGTTTTAACTTTCATCTCAGGAGCCCGGATTAAACAGTTGCCTGTCTGTCACAAATGCACAGCAAGTTCTAAGCCTGACATCAATTGCCGTATGTTGAAAAGATGGCACAAAATGAAAAAGCAACTGGGAGAAGATGACAAGCAGCCTCATCCTAGACACATTTGTTCAGAAGCAAGGCCCACTAGTTTTAACAGTAAAGGTAAAGGGACCCCTGACCGTTAAGTCCAGTCGTGGAGGACTCTGGCATTGCAGCGCTCATCTCGTTTTACTGGCCGAGGAAGCCGGCGTTTGTCCACAGATAGTTTTTCCGGGTCCTGTGGCCAGCATGATGAATCAGAGCAGCACACGGAAACACCGTTTACCTTCCCACCGGAGTGGTACCTATTTATCTACTTGCACTTTGACATAATTTCAAACTGCTAGATTGGCAGGAGCTGGGACCGAGCATTGGGAGCTAACCCCGTCGCAGGGATTCAAACCGCCAACCTTCTGATCAGCAAGCCCTAGGCTCTGTGGTTTAGACCACAGCGCCACCCGCATTAACAGTAAGGTAAAGGTAAAGGTACCCCTGCCCGTACGGGCCAGTCGTGTCCGACTCTAGGGTTGTGCGCCCATCTCACTTAAGAGGCCGGGGGCCAGCGCTGCCCGGAGACACTTCCGGGTCACGTGGCCAGTGTGACGAAGCTGCTCTGGCGAGCCAGCGGAGCACACGGAAACACCGTTTACCTTCCCGCTAGTAAGCGGTCCCTATTTATCTACTTGCACCCAGGGGTGCTTTCGAACTGCTAGGTTGGCAGGCGCTGGGACCGAGCAACGGGAGCGCACCCCGCCACGGGGATTCAAACCGCCGACCATGCAATCGGCAAGTCCTAGGCGCTGAGGTTTTACCCACAGCGCCACCCGCGTCCCACAGCGCCACCCGCATTAACAGTACATACCTACAAATAACAGGGTTCAGAACTTTAGCTAAAGCAGTAAGGAAATGGACAAAAGGTGACAACGCTGGGCACACCGACTTACTTCGACATAAAGTTTCTCGTGGTACTTTTCCTGCAGGATTGGGTCCACTTGTTCTTGGTGAGCTTCTTGGGCCTCTGACCCTGCAGCTTCCTGTGACGCAGAGACAGACTCCTTTGTCTCCTTTGTGGAACCTCTTGCTTTTCTCTCTTCTTTCAATTTGGCTTTCGTGCTTTTTGGACGTTCCTGTTTAGAAAAAACACAGGTATGATATAGACTATAGAGAGAGCTCGGCGCAAGCTGAGGACATACGTCACATGAACGTCTTCTCATGTGTATTTCCCAGCAAGTTGCATGTCCGAAGGAAACCGCCCTTTCACAGCAAAGAGGCAGCTCTGTTCAGAAGCTCTAAAATCCTTTTCAAATACTTCCTTGGAACCAAGTCCTTCGTTTCCAGCTTTCGTATCTTACAAGAGTCCAGCTATGTACCTCTTTGGCCGCTTTCGCTTTTTCTTTGTCTTTTTCCTTTGCAGCCTTCTTGTCTTCTTTCTGAGGTTTCCGGTCCTCTTTCCCTGTCTTCACGGTAACTGGCTTCACCTCAACTGCGCAGAAAACACAGCAGTTTTGCTAAACTGAACCCTCTTTAGACTAGAAGTGACAACTTTCCATTATTTCACTGGTCACCGTCATCTACTTTTCTTGCCAGGTAACTAGTACCAAGCTCTGAAAAGTCAGGAACATCTGAGATCCTGTTCAACAAACATCATTTGCACATCACCCTAAACCAAACCGTGGCTTAGCATGAACACACGAACATGCAGGCTTCCGGAGCAGAGACTGCAAAGGCTTTGCTCCTCCCTGGTTGTTTCGCTGCTGAGCTGAGCTGACCTACTTGTGATTTGTTTGGAGAACGCTAAACCCAAGTTCAGATGATGCACTACAACAAACCATGGCTTAGTTTAGCTTAGCTCAGCAGCAAAACGACTGGGGAGGAACAAAACAGCTGCAATCTCCTCTCCAAGAGTCCACTTGGTTGCTCATTCATACTAAACTTTTAGCTTCCTGTTAATTATGCTGCTTTGAATATATACTATACCGTATAATATAATATATACTATAATATTTCTTTAAATAATAATATTTCCCAGCCTTTTGACTAAGATCAAGTGTAGTACCTGTTTTTTAAGAACAGATACTACACTTGATCTTAGTCAAAAGAACGGGAAATATAATTATTATTATTTAAAGAAATATTATAGTATGATGAACTTGCAAGCAAGATTTGAAGCATGAGCCACAGGAAAAAAATAGGACTTACTATAATATTGCTTTGATAGAAGAGATAGAAGATAGGGTGTAGTAAAAGGAGAAAAAATAAAATCATTACAGAACAGTCCCCATACAAAATCCATTGAAATTGAAAAGTGTCCCCAGATCCACTAAAAAAAAAATCTGGTAACCTTAATATATATATATATAGATATATATATAGATAGATATATATATATACACACACACCCCGCCCTCCCCAGCCAAGGCCGGGCTCAGGGCGGCTAACAAGCAATAATAAAAACATGTTGAATGAATACAACTTAAAAACAAAATTAAAATACAACATTAAAATATTGAAACGTTAAAATATTAAAATGTAGCCTCATGCCTCATCGCAGGAGGAGAAAGGAAAAGAAAAAAGAAAGAGAGGGAGGGAATCAAATTGGCTCCAAGCCAAAGGCCAGGCGGAACAACTCTGTCTTACAGGCCCTGCAGAAAGAAATCAGATCCTGCAGGGCCCTGGTCTCATGAGGCAGAGCGTTCCACCATGTATACTTTATATTTTACTTTCTTCAGCCATGTTTTATCCTTGATTGTTTCATTTGATGTTTTGATGTAGGTTGTAAACCACTCTGAGATGTTTTTCTTAAAAATATAAAGCATCATAGAAATGAAATTGACAACAACAACAACACTGGCATGACAACCTAGCATGGTAAAAGGTGAAGGAGCCCTGGATGGTTAAAGCCAGAGCGCATGGAAACACCATTTACATTCCCGCCGCACCAGTACCTGTTTATCTACTTGCACTGCCATGCTTTCGAACTGCTAGGTTGACAGGAGCTGGGACAGAGCAACGTTTGTGGGGAATCAAACTGCCAACCTTCTGATTAGCAAGCCCAAGAGGCTCAGTGGATTAGACCACAGTGCCACTCGCATTCCATCCTAGCATGACGAGGTCATTAACTACATAGCTGGATTGGCAGGCTGCACTCCTGGCCTCTCCAGATTCTGCCAAGCTCCACAAAAAGATCTCCGTTGACAGAATAGCTCACCTACTTCCTCCGGAACAATTTCTACGTAAGTATCCTTCTCAGGCATACCAAGCAGCGACCTGAGCACCAGCGAACGGCTCACCAGACCATCAATCACTTCACGCCACAACTGGAAACTGCAATGAAAAAGGAACTAATTTAAGTCTGAGGAGGAGGAGGGGCCTGAGAAAGCAATAGAATGTTGCTACCTGTTTTTCAATGGTTTTTCTCCACCTTCAGAATCAAAGGCAGCCTGAAACTAGCAGGAGCTGCCCCATGTTAACGCGACAAGGCAGGAAAAGGAAGCTCCAAGTGTTGTCACATTCCAACTACCATCAGCTCGGTCCAACTAACTACCCAGCTCAAGTCAATGACCTGGGGCCAGTCACCATCTGTCAGGCCAATCAAGAAGGTTGTTGCAAGGGGCGGGAAATGGAGGAAGGAGAAGAGCAATACAATGCTTCCCTGAACTCCTTGGAAGAAGGGACTGTGGAATAAATAAACAAACCCAACTACATCTAGAATTGGCTTAAGAACGAAGACAACTGTGAGCCACCCAGCACCCCAAAATACCTTTCCTCCTCTTAACATGGATCAACCCACCTGTTGGGAGCCCCAGCTTCTTCTCTACTCTACATAGCATTTGGGTTTGCTTCTGGAGGGGATAACAGAATCGTAGAATTGGGGGACCCCATGGGTCATCTAGTCCAACGCCCTGCAATGCAGGAATCTCAGCTAAAGCATCCATGGCAGATGGTCGTACCACCTCTGCTTAAAGACGTCCAAGGAGAACGTTCCATTGTAGAGCAGCTCTTACTGTCAGAAAGTTCTTATGTTTAGTTGGAATCTCCTTTCTTGTAACTTGAAGCCATTGGTTCATGTCCATTGGTTCATGTCCTACCCTCCCAAGCTTGTTCCCTCTTCCGTGTGACAGTCCTTGAGATATTTGAAGATGGCTATCGTATCTCCTCTCAGTCTCCTCTTTTCCAGCTAAACATACCCAGCTCCTTCAACCGTTCCTCATATGGCTTGGTTTCCAGACCCCTGATCAATTCTAATTTGGCTGACAATGTTACCAGTCAGCTAGCGTAAGGTGTCTGGTGGACAAAATCAATCCTTTACAGCAGTTGTGGGGAGCCTTTGACCTTCCAGATGTTGCTGAACTCCAGCTCCCCTTCTCCCTTGCCACTGGCCATGCTAGTTGGGGTTGATGGGAGTTGGATTTCAGCAACATATCAAGAGCCACAGGGTCCCCCATCCCTGCTTTGCAAGCACCCACAACATACCATATTTGGTAAAGGAGATCTGTCTGAGGCATCACTGGTGGATAACAAAGCTCCAAGGCTGCTTTATTGAGCTGGGCCAGGGCAGCTTCTCGTTCCTCTTCCTCGGGGATTGTCAGCAAAGTCTAACAAGAGAGAAATCACAGCCAACATTTCTCGGTTTAGTAACACCAAATGTTCCTGGCTATCCACGGCCAGACCAAGATCACCATGCCCGGTAGAATGAAAAATTTGGGCAAAAGAGCTGCCCCACCTCTAGCAGCCTCTGTGAAAGTTAATAGCTGGTCTCAGCCTTGTAATGCTTCCACACCTCCAACACTCCCCTGTCCAAGGGAAAGGACCCCTGGATGGTCAAGTCCAGTTAAAGGTGACTATGGGGTTGCAGCGCTCATCTCGCTTTCAGGCCGAGGGAGCTGGCGTTTGTCCACAGACAGCTTTCCGGGTCATGTGGCCAGCATGACTAATCCACTTCTGGTGAAACAGAACAACGTGACGGAAATCAGAGCGCACAGAAAGGCCGTTTACCTTCCCGCCACAGCGGTACTGATCTACTTGCAGTGGCGTGCTTTTGAACTGCCAGGTTGGCAGGAGCTAGGACAGAGCAATGGGAGCTAACCCCGTTGCAGGGATTCGAACCACCAACCTTCTGATCAGCAAGCCCAAGAGACTCAGTGGTTTAGACCACAGCACCACCCGCATCCCTTTACTGAATGACTGAACCACAAGATCTGCATTTGCTGGATACAGGGATTCTCCCTTTTGGCATCCACCTTAAAAAAATGACATGGGACTAAACATATGAAAAGCCATATTTGCATTTGAGTTTCTAATGAAGATAATAGCATTGGAAGTGGGCTGGATCTCTGGAAGCGGGCTGGATCTCTGGAAGCTGGCTTGGAAAATAAAGACAATCACTGGGAAATAGAACTAACGATGCATTGCTCTTCCGGGGTTATTCGTGCAAGCATCTTAAGACAGCATGTTTGTACACACCACATTCCAGTGTCTCAAGTCCTAGACACTGATTCTTCTTTCAATCTAGCTGCCTTCAATAAACGAAAAGTTTGGATATGTTGATAACAAGGCCGAGGCTTTCTAGGAACAGGGCAGAGCCAGGAGAAGTAAGGAACACCCGAATCAAGCACCTGTTTGAAATCAAAGATGGACAGATTCCACTCCACTCGGTTGATGTCCTCCATTCGGTTGACGTCCTCCACATCAGACCTACTCAGCTCGCCGGCCAGCTCCTCCACCATGGACTTCCTCACCGAAGAATCATCTGGGGACACACTCTTACGGGGCAATTCGTCAGGACTCTTCTGCCGAGACTCCCCACCACTCTTGGGTAGAGAGGCTTCTTCTTGGGTAGTGATGCTTTTCCTCATCTCCTCCTCGTATGGAGGAGGATTCATGAGTTTATTCCACAGCTCATATAGCTCCTTTACCACTTGGTGCTGGTAGTACAACTGAAAGCGAGAGAAGATAAGGGAAGAACATAAGAAAAGCCCCTCTGGTCCATCACTCTCTTCTCACCGTAGCCAACCAGATGCTCGTGGGAACCCCAACAAGCAGGACCCCAAAACAAGAGCACCTTCCCTACTTGCAAGGCCCAACAACTGGTATTCAGAAGATAAGGACAGTAAGGAAGGATTAAATACACTATGATATTAACATACTTAAACAGATTCCGATAGATTCCATGATGTAGAAATCCCATTTTAGGATAGAACTTGATATGCCAGCCCAATATAAATAAATAAAAAATGGCTCCCAGATCTGCCATGGGAGTTGTGATGTAGAGTTAACGATTGCTGCTTCAACTATAGGTGGCTCTGTGGCAATGAATCATGTTCTCTTACAATAAAGCTGTTCCTTTGTTAAACAACATCTTGGCCTAGCTTCTTCCCTGAAATCACCTGACAGGAGCAGTATAGAATCACAGAATTGTAGAGCTGGAAGGGACCCCTTGTGATGCAGGAATCTTTTGCCCAACGTGGGGCTCGAAAGCATAACCCCGAGATTTAAGATTCTCATGATTAACAGACTGAGAGTATGCTGGCTAAGTTCTGGAAACAGCAGCTACAGCTCCTCTTAGGGGAGGGGGACTGTGTCACTAAAGTCCACAATCCCTTCAAAGTTCAAAACTCTTCCTTCTAGCCATTAGGCAACAGAAATACAAATGTTCCTCAATAAGGAATGTTGTGAAAAGTCAGTCAGTCTCAGTTTTTAAAGTACAGTGGTACCTCAGGTTAAGTACTTAATTCGTTCCGGAGGTCCGTAGTTAACCTGAAACTGTTCTTAACCAAAAGCACCACTTTAGCTGATGGGGCCTCCTGCTGCCCCGCGCCGTCACAGCACGATTTCTGTTCTCATCCTGAAGCAAAGTTCTTAACCTGAAGCACTATTTCTGGGATAGCGGAGTCATTAACCTGAAGCGTATGTAACCTGAGGTACCACTGTAACATTGAGCCCCGTCCTCCAGGCCTCAGTGACTAAGCCAACAGTCCTGTATACACTTAGATAGGAGTAAGTACCATGTAACTCTGTGGCACACACTTCTAAATAGAGACAGGAGTGCAGCGCATGAACCCTAAAGCTGATTCCTGACATCCTGACCCATAAAAAACCAACAGCACCCTCTCACTCCAAAGCAGAAAGATACCTCTGGGTTCATTCTGTGGAATAGCTCTTCCTCTGTGACATACGCATCGTGAGGAGACCGTGGTCGCTCTGGCACACGGATTCGATCAAGCAGGTCCTTCAGATTCTCTTCCACTATGACAGCAACTTCCCGGGCTTCTAGCTCTTCCTGCGATTTCCAAGAAAAGCACATGGAAGTTTGGGTATGCACATTCCTGTTGCTGAGGAACACGGAGAGATAAATACATAAACATGCAATGTCGCCTCAGGGCGGCAGAAGGAAAGAGGAAGGAAACTCTGCCCTCTGCCACTGCCCAGATGAACAAGGGCTATGGGGAGACTGTTTCTCTCCCTCCCTTCTATTTCAGCATCTCTGCCCAGCCAGCCTCACAATGTCACTGTAAAAGTGTGAGTGGCCCAAGGTCACCTAATGGGCTTCATGAATGAGTGGAGGTTTAAACTCTGGTCTCCCTGGTCCTGGCTGGAAGTTCTGCTTTGGCCTGGAGAGGCAAAAAGGGAACGGTCCATTATAGTCAGCCAAGGAACACCAGCAAGCTAAGTTGCAACTGCTCATGCTGAGCCAGTTGATCACTGTCCCCTTCACTGCAGATCTTTGCCACCTTCTCTTATCACTTGTAAATGTAATCTCCTCCTGGGAGTGTTAAGCCAAGATAAGATCACCTAAAATGTCACTCCTTCCTTGCTGCTCCTACCTCCACACCTTAACTAATCAAGAAGTTTCAATGGTCTGAGGTTCCTTCCAGAAAAGCCCCAAAGATAGCTTGATCTATTTCTCCCCCACGAAACTGGAGGGCAGAATGAAGATGTATTTTTAGAAACCACTTCTCAAGAGATTGAGGACAAACCTTTCCTGACAGGATTGGAAGTCTTTGTTCTTGTTTTTAATTTTTAAGCCCAAGTTGGGCAAAAGTTGATGCTTTTCACTTCAGCAACCAGGAAGCTTTTGGATACTGAAGAGACAAGAGCTGAAGACCCCTTCCTCTCTGGCAAGCCCATCAGGCAAGCCCAGCCCTTCACTCTCCCCCGATACAATAAAGTGTGCTTTTTTTAACTCTGGGGGTGCCAAAATCTGGAGCGCAATCAAGTCTTAATGTCAAAAGATCCAGGGTAACACGTGAGAACTGCAGGCTTGCATGCAAACTGTACACTACGGAAGAGAGGCATAGTCCTGAATCTTTCAGTGACAGTGAAGGACTTGGTGGTGATGGACTCAACTTCCCTCAGGACCAGCCAATATGGCCAATGGTCAGGAATGATGGGAGCCGTAGTTTCCAGCAACACCTGGAGGGTCACAGGCTAACCAACCCTGCTCTAAGGAAATCCCCGATGGCATTCTTTCATCTGTGTGACCATGACAAGGAAGGTATCTTTCCTCGTGGGCAAACAGAATGTGTGCTCAAGCCTACTCATCTCACAAAAGACATCTAACCTTAGAGCACCCGATAACCCACAATGTTCGTAACCCCTGTTTGATTACCTCTATCTCGTTCCTGAGATCAGCTGATATATCTTCATACACAGCAATTCCCCACAGGGTCACTTGCAACATAGCACCTCCTAACAACACAGGACGAGTGCCAAACTCCCAGGATTCTGTGAAGATGCCTGCATTAATCGCCTTGAAGATGAAAGAAAACTTCCTGGTTTCTCTAGGTAGGATAACGCCTAACAGGAACAGAAGGGAACAGGGATGTATTGCAGTTTCCACTGGCAAGGAAACTCCTCTGACAGCCACTTGACACATTGCTTTAGTTTTCATTCACATATCTTCAGATTCATATCCCCCATCTAGCAACAAGCAAGAGTCCTCAAGGCTTTTGCAAGGGTGTAACACGGGCTTGCAAAAAACATGTGTTTGCCACAGTGTGAATTATACAAGCACATGTAGGATGGCCACAGCCCCCTATTTCATGTAGAGGCGCCGCTAAGTGTGCCTTTGTCGTTGTGTAGTGTGCGAAATGGCCCAAGGAGGAATAGAAGGAAGACAGTGATTTCAGTTTATTAGGTGGCCTTTTGCCAGGATACTGCATATAATCTTCATCCTCTGGTGTCAGCCTTCCTCTTAATTTTGTCTTATACATATCATGCTCCTTGGACCGGGACGTATTAGGCAGAGTTCAGCAGAATCGCTTTAGTCAGTGCATAATGACCTGGCCTTGGACAAAACACATCCAACCAACTGCAAACTTTTGACACCAGGCTCTAGGCACAAATGGTCAGTATCCTAACCATCTGGTTGAAGCACACCCATGTGACTCTGCAACCTCCAACAGCTTTTCTTCATTTGGCAGCCAGGAGGATCCCCTTTGCCTCAATGCCTGGCCACAGAAGTAAAGGTAAAGGGACCCCTGACCATTAGGTCCAGTCGTGGCTGACTCTTGGGTTGTGGCGCTCATCTCGCTTTATTGGCCGAGGGAGCCGGCGTACAGCTTCCGGGTCATGTGGCCAGCATGACTAAGCCACTTCTGGCGAACCAGAGCAGCGCACGGAAACGCCATTTACCTTCCCGCCAGAGCGGTACCTATTTATCTACTTGCACTTTGATGTGCTTTCGGACTGCTAGGTTGGCAGGAGCAGGGACTGAGCAACAGGAGCTCACCCCATCGCGGGGATTCAAACCACCGACCTGTGGTTTAACCCACAGCGCCACCCGCGTCCCGGCCGCAGAAGTACCACATGCAAATAGAATGGGTGGAGGGCAGGAGTCACCTAACAAGCACAGTCAGAAGCCCCGTGCAAGGACTTCCATTTGCACATTGTGGCTTTCCCCTGCCCTTCTTGCACTCCCAGAAATTAGCTCTGGGTGGGTTAGGAGAAACACTAGAACAGTGCACAGGGAGGAGTGGAAGTAGGGGAGTCATGTTTGCACAGATGGAATGACTATAAGATCACAACATTGAATTCCACTCTCAGCCTCTCTTCCTCTTTAAGCAGCTAAGATGACCTGCTAGCTACCACCAGGGCACAAAGATGATCAAACTTATTCTTGAGATCAGAACTGTTATGCTCAATTCAACCTCCTAAGGAGGTTCTCCTGCCTGTCTGCCTGCACTTGGCATTTTTATCGATGCTGCAAATGTCGACTGGGGACAGGAGGAGGAATCACCTACCTGATCTGGTGTTGAAGTAAAAATTCTGCATGTCTTTCCTTTTTTTCTCTTGAAAGCTAAAGGGTTGAGGCAGCCTTCGCCAATCATACCAGATGGCAGCCGTGCCGTCATTGCTCACAGTGAGCAGAGATTCAGCTTTCTCACCTACTAGAATTTCAAAGGTGACCCGGGCAGCGATGCCAACTTCACCCTATTGGGCCGAAAGCAAACAAAACATAAGGATGCCAGAAATCGTCAAGTTTGCCTGGGATGACCACACTTCCCTACCCCCCAAAAAACCTTAGCAGCTCAGGGCCAAAGCCAGTGCTGCTTCCTGATTCTGTTACATCTCTTTCAGCAAACAAAAACCCAGAAAATGTGACACCCATGAACATTTTGAACATTCTTCAAAGCACATGGAAAGGATCTGCCTTGGAAGGCAGCTTTTGTTGCATCATTAGGTACCCTTACATGATTACAAACTGAATGGAAACAAGACACAAGGCTAGAGTAGGAGCGGCTAACGAGGTGCCCTTTAAACATTGTGCACTACAACTCTCATCATCCCTCACCCTTAGCCATGCGGGCTGTGACTGATGGGAGTTGGAGTCCCCTAATATCTGGAGGGCAGCATGGATTTGGGGACGATTTTAAAAACCTAGCCTACCTCTTTCCTGCCCTTGTACCTCCGGCTCCTAGAAGCTGTCAGCATGCAACAAATGATCACATGCCCGAAAACAGCTTAAACCGGTCAGCTAGACCAGGTGAGGGTAGCCGATGGGTCTTAAACCCTTGGTGAGTTAGGGACTTCTTGTATCTCCTGCATGCGAAGGCAGGTGGATTGAGTGAATGAGACCAACAGCGGGTCCAACGGTCAAGAAGGCAGTTTCTGCATGTGCTGTAGAGGGAATTGAGGGGCAGATGGGGCTCATCAACCTGGAAAGGCAGCCCATCTAGGACATGGGTAGGCAAACTAAGGACCGGGGGCCAGATCCGGCCCAATCGCCTTCTCAGACGGTCCAGGAATCAGCATGTTTTTACATGAGTAAAAACATGTGTCCTTTTATTTAAAATGCATCTCTGGATTATTTGTGGTGTTTTTACAGAAGTAGAATGTGTGCTTTTACAGTGGTACCTCGGGTTAAGTATTTAATTTGTTCCGGAGGTCCGTTCTTCACCTGAAACTGTTCTTAACCTGAAGCACCACTTTAGCTAATGGGGCCTCCTGCTGCTGCTGCGCTGCCAGCGCACGATTTCTGTTCTCATCCTGAAGCAAAGTTCTTAACCCGAGTTACTATTTCTGGGTTAGCGGAGTCTGTAACCTGAAGCGTATGTAACCTGAGGTACCACTGTATTTAAAATGCATCTCTGGATTATTTGTGGGGCATAGGAATTCGTTCATTCCCCCCCCCCCAAAAAAAAATATATAGTCCGGCCCCCCAAAAGGTCTGAGGGACAGTGGACCAGCCCCCTGCTGAAAAAGTTTGCTGACCCCTGATCTAGGAGAAGGAAAACTCTGACCCTAAACCTCCACTGACTTGAGACTGTACTCATTCGTGAGAAAGGCTTTGGGAGTAAACTGCTCACTGCTTTGCGGGACATCTTTGGGAGAAGAAAAGGCTAAGGAATAAGCCCGACACAAATCCAGAGTGGAGTCCTTAAGGCAGCTGGATGGCATCTTTTACGCTTCCTCTGGCAACTCCTGCAGCCAAGCCGGTGTCAAATGTATTGCTTTCCTTTGCTTTGGACCACATCAGCGAGGCTGAGGGAGGGGTCTTGCCGCCTGGGCAGCCCAGGATCTCCATCCACACTGCCCAGGGCTTGCACCCTGGAGAGGTCACTTTGGTACTGCAAACGCAGCAAGAACAATGCAGGAGGCAGCAGTTCCCTTCCAACGGTTTGACTTCACCCCCAAAGGCGCACTCCCGAGACAGACGGATGCCAACCACGACAAGCCCCCCACCTCTTCAGAAGTGGTGTTGATCCAGCGAGCCGGTTGTTCGCAGAACTTCAGAGATGGGCCCAACACTGGTGCTGAAACCACATCTGGGTACTTTGCTAATGGGTCCCTAATAAATACAGCAAAAAAAAAAAATAATGATGAAAATGAAAATCATTCAAGGTCAATTATGTAGCTCAGCAAGATTTAGTCAATTTTTTTTGTCTCCGATCGGTAATTTCTTCTCTTGGTAACCAAAGTGACCAAAAACTCACTAACTTAAAGAGTTTTCTTAAATGAAGAATTGTTGCGTGCAGGCCACTGCTGGAGGGGTACATACTTTAAATCAAATATGGAGATATATAAGGCATGTCATCAACAGAAGAAGAGGAGAGCCAAGCCCCAACTCACTTTGGGTTTCAGAGCCTGAATGGGTAAAGTAAAATAAAATGGGGAGGGTGTTGCATAGAAGAATTGGAGGGTGGGGAAAAGGTTAAGCGGTCCCTTGCACTCACTAATTCCCCCGCCCTGCAAATACCTGCTGCCCCAGAATGAATGTTTTATGGGAAATACAGTGGTACCCCGCAAGACGAACGCCTCGCAAGACGGAAAACCCACTAGACGAAAGGGTTTTCCGTTTTGGAGGCGCTTCGCAAAACGAATTTCCCTATGGGCTTGCTTCGCAAGACGAAAGCCCATAGGGAAATCTCCGGGACAGCGGGGAAGCGCAGCGCGTCTTCCCCACTGTCCTCGGACCTCCTCCCCCCGCCCGGCATCGAAACGAAGCTCCGATGCCGGGCGGGGGGGGGAACGCTTCCTCCCCCCCCCGCCCGGCATCGGAACGAAGCTCCGATGCCGGGCGGGAGGGGGAACGCCTCCTCCCGCCGCCCGGCATCGGAACGAAGCTCCGGTGCCGGGGGGGGGAACGCCTCCTCCCCCCCGCCCGGCATCGGAACGAAGCTCCGATGCCGGGGGGGGGGGAACGCCTCCTCCCCCCCGCCCGGCATCGGAACGAAGCTCCGATGCCGGGGGGGGGGGAACGCCTCCTCCCGCCGCCCGGCATCGGAACGAAGCTCCAATGCCGGGCGGGGGGGGGGAACGCCTCCTCCCCCCCCCGCCCGGCATCAGAACGAAGCTCCAATGCCGGGCGGGGGGGGACACCTTCTCCCGCCGCCCGGCATCGGATGGCTTTCCTGAAGACTTGGGGTGGGAGGAGGGTTTTCCTTCCCACCGCCAACATTCAGAATGCTGTTCTGAATGTTGGCGGTGGGGAGGAAAAACCCTCCTCCCACGCAAGCCCCGGGAACAGAGGGAAAGCGCTGCGCGCCTTCCCCTCTGTTCCCGTACCTGTCCTGAAGGCTTGCGGTGGGGAGAAAAGCCCTTCTCCGCACCGCCAGCCTGGCAAGCGGTTTCCCTAGGAACGCATTAATTGATTTTCAATGCATTCCTATGGGAAACTGTGCATCGCAAGACGAAAAACTCGCAAGAAGAAAAAACTTGCGGAACGAATCAATTTCGTCTTGCGAGGCACCACTGTACGGGTTTGGAGAAACCATGCTGTCCTCACAAAGTCAGGCTTTGTTCCAGGCCTCTCATCTACCCGCCCTCAGCCAAACACTACTAACCAGTGTTTTTCTTCAGGAAATTCTCTAGTTTCTTCTTCTTCTTCTTCTTCTGCTAAGGAGGACAGACTCTCTGCCGTTACACTGGTGTATGGGTGATTTTTGCTTACAACTTCCAGGCCATCCAGGTCCTTAACTCGAGGGAAAGGGGGTAGGGAGAGAAAATGTGCTGTGATTTGTGTTGGCTTTGTTTCTATTGTTTAAAAGGAAAATCAGAACATCCAAACACAATTTACATTACAAACAAGGGGAAAGCTACCGAGAAGTTATACTTTGGCCTTGTATGAACAGCCTTGCGCATTGAAATTATTGCCGCCATACCGGGTTGTAAAAATCCAGCTTTTCTAAGATATCCTTTAACTCGTTTCGCCGCTGCTTCAGAAAGAGACTCTTCTCCCAGGTGCGATGGAAACTGAGGTATTTTGAAGGTCTGGTACCTGTGGGGAACGCCCAAATGTGACCCACAGATATATACACTCACTGAGCTTTAAGGTTTCTCAATAGAAAATGTGCTCATGAATGCCAAGCTGCGAGCTTAGCTATAGCAGTTTCTGACTGATTCAAGCTGATCTGAACAGAAAATCTAGCTCCCAAGCAGCTTGGAGATTTCTATGGCTTTTCTGGGTACAAACACACAACCCCTCCCTGCACAACCTCATATGAGATAATCAGCAATGGGGGGAAAGCACTCAGATGTGGTGGCACCTAACAGCATGCTGCGATCATTTTCCTCTACAGGAATCTAGCATTCGGGTTTTGCTTTCAGACTTTGGGGGGAGGGCAGTCCATGCAGTTGAGAGGCTGCTGTTTCGCCCCCGGTGGGGCCAATTTGTTGGGGTTGGCTATTCAGTCTTGTATGCTTAAGCCAAGAAATTGTCTCTTTAAAGATATTTAGCACTAGTAGACGCATCAATGGCACAAGACAACTGAAGAAGCCCAGAAAACTGTGCTCAGGGAGTGTGCTATCCGCCAAAGAGACAATTTCTTGGACTACTAGGGCGAAACAGGGATAGAACGCTGGCACTCTGTCTTATTTATTACTTCATATGCTGCTTCATCAGCACCTCACAGCTACCGGGAACAACGTTGAACTTACCCTTTTCTTGAATCTTCTTGAACTTATTTAAAAAACAAAAAAAAAATGAAAAACTGAGTCAAGAAATTGTAAGAACCTAGTAAAATCTGATATTGCAAGTTCACTTTATTTTAGGTATCGGTAGTTTGTAAGTTTTCATGGCACTTTGTAAGTAACTGTCTCTTTCGCACATATTTGATAAATTGTGTAAAATTATTTTTGAACAACTGTGTGAATATTTGTCATCCAACGTGCTGTACGAGTTGCACTATTCCAGGCATAGGCAACCTTTGGCCCTCCAGATGTTTTGGGAATTGTAGTCCAAAACATCTGGAGGGCCAAAGGTTTCCTATGCCTGCTCTAGTCTGTTGCCTGTACACACCTGCTTAATATTAATCCTGGCTGAGAATAGTTGGGACATTCTATCAATGCAGATAAGCGGTCTTCAGAATTTTTTCCGTACTTACCATCTCAGTAGTCCTTGTTAGGGCCCAACGGCAAACAGTGCCGCAGGTGGATGCTGCGCCACTGCCCAAATGAAGGATTACTGCAAGATCACATTTGCAGCAAAGGAACAGGAAATGACTCTACCCCTTTGAAGTCATTCTAGGCAACCTGCCCCCCCCCCCCGGATAGCCCGATAGGCTCATGGTGCCTCACCCATCTCCTTCCAGATGCTGCGAGGTTTGCCAATGTGAGTGACTTCTTCTGGGAAGCCAAGCTCGCTTTGGCCCATTGTCACCGCCAGTCCATTGACCTCATCTCCAATGAGAACAGGCTGGTTCCAGAATTCAGTCCCTACATTGAAGCCCTAGGAAAGAAAGCAGAAGGTCACATAGCTTTGGTTTGGTTTTGCGACACAGGATAAAATGTGGGTGCAACGCGGGGGAAATAAGAACACAAGGTAAGGATACGACTCAGGATTATGAAGAGCTGCTCGGTTTAAGGATGACCAAAGTGACCTCCTGACCTCTTCTTGTTATCTGTAATTACTCTCCATCAAACCCTGCTTTGATATTATCTCTGTATTTATGACCCTGATTTTCTAGTTTACTTTTTAAAAAATCACTCAAAGCAACACAGCCAACGAAAGTTCAAAATCAGTGACGTGAAAAGGCACCAAGGCATATGACAAATCTGATGAAGTAGATATTAAAAACAACTAAATGGTGACTTAATGTTTGCATGTTGAAACAGAAATAAAATGTTGACTGAATGTTAATTATTTATGTTTATGTTACAGAAAATACTGCAGAGTTCTTGTGCCTTTCCCATCTGCCGATCTTACCGTTCTGAAGCTAAGAAGTAACAACAAAGTTCTCATGCAAAGCTGAGCCAAACCATGACTTTGAATGAATGTACAAGCATGCAAGTTCCTGGAGAGGAGGCTGTGACTGTATTGTTTTCTCCTTCCTCCCTGCTGCACTTGCCGTGAGCTAAGCCACGGTTTGCCTTAGTCTGGCTATTTGACCCAAGGCTCATAGTTTGCCTTGCTCCAGAGAAATCACACGTGCTGCTGCAAAGGTTTGCTACAGCTAAACATTTGCCTTCGACATCCGTATTCAACACCTTAATCTTACCATTTGCGGGGATGCATTTGGAGCAATGGTTCAAGCCCAGCTGACTAACTTGCATTCCACCCCCCACCCCCGAATACAGTGGTACCTTGGGTTAAGTACTTAATTCGTTCCAGAGGTCCATTCTTAACCTGAAACTGTTCTTAACCTGAAGCACCACTTTAATTAATGGGACCTCCTGCTACTGCTGTGCCGCCGGAGCCCGATTTCTGTTCTCATCCTGAAGCAAAGTTCTTAACCTGAAGCACTATTTTTGGGTTAGCGGAATGTGTAACCTGAAGTGTATGTAACCTGAAGTGTATGTAATCCAAGGTACCACTGTACTTCGAGGGTGCGTGTGCACAACACGCTAAACTACGCAGACGTGGAATTTGTCACAAGTCTCCTCAAACGTCACCCAAAGTAAGCTATCAAGAACAGTCACCTTTCCGAGGTACAGAAAAGGGAGGCTGCGGTCAATTAGAGTACGCTGTTCCTGGATTTTTCTGTAACTCTCTGCAAAGTTCATCAGCAGCTTGCTTTCCGATTTGTGGAGACATTCTAAAAACAAAACAAACAGGCAGACAGTTGTTCTCGTGCTGTAGGTCAGTCCCGAGGTCTAGGAAATCCACATGGCACGTGCCCTATGCTCTGGGTTATAGCTCCACACTTACAATCACTTATTATTAATTACGGAATATACACCCCACCTTTTCTCCAAGTTGCTCAGAAGGTGGCGTGCACATCTCTACTTTCCCCCCTCCCCAACTCTCAATTTTATCCTCACAACAAGTCCGTGAGGTAGGTTAGGCTGACAGAAAGTGTCCGGCCCCAAAAGTCACACCCAGTGAGCTTGATGGCCGAGTGGGAATTTGCTCCTAGTCCAGTCCTCTACCCACTACACCACACTGTCTCCCTTACTTAAAACCTTCCCTCCAGTCAAAGATAGAAAAGGCACTTGTCAGCACTGGAGTGAGTGCCATCAGCCGCCATCACTAACATGGGTGCATCTAGGTTTATTTGGGAATGCCTGAAACTCGCTTGCTGCAATATTTTATTTACCACACAGCCTTTTCTGCTGCATCCTCCTGAGCATCATGTTGCGGTTCCAGTTCTGAAGGGCCATGTGCTGCTGCGAAGGTGACGGGGCGCTTTTCTTTTCTTCCTCGCGCTTCTCTCTGAACCTCCCCAAAAGTGGGACTGACGCTCCATGAAGTAATTCATCAGGAACTAGTCTTGCTACCTGGGGGAGGAAAAAACAAAAACAGTGATGCAGGCTTTAATTCCCATACAGTGGTACCTTGGGTTAAGAACTTAATTTGTTCTGGAGGTCTGTTCTTAACCTGAAACTGTTCTTAACCTGAGGTACCACTTTAGCTAATGGGGCCTCTGCTGCCACCGCCGCACAATTTCTGTTCTCATCCTGAAGCAAAGTTCTTAACCCAAGGTACTATTTCTGGGTTAGCGGAGTCTGTAACCTGAAGCGTCTGTAACCCGAGGTACCACTGTATAGGGCACAACAGTGAAAAAACAACAATCCTCAAATAGGCAAGATACAGACCTCATGCAATGCACCCACTATTTATTTGTCACATTAAAAGTTTGTGTGACTGCAAACTTTATCACTAATTAATACATAACTCCAGGCAATTCCAGACAGAAGCCTTATATTGCAAACAGGTTGGCCGCATCCAGATGTTCCTGGATCTTTATTGGGCCTGTTATAGCCCAGATTTTTCAGTCACAATCATAGAATTGTAAAGTTGACCTTCATCCTGGTATAGTTCCCCTTTATCACGTACATAGCCCAGGAAGACAACAACAAGAATCCGCTGACAGCAAACAAATCAATATGGTTAACCTGACCCAAAAACCCACCATCTCACACAACTAAACAAATCTCACTACAGCCAACCAAAGGCAACCAACCGCACCCTAGACCGCCCCCAACCTCTCTCCACCAAGGAAATCGAACAAGCAAATAGAAAGAGAACCCGCACAAGTGACGCTCACATGAAACCCCACACATACACTGAGCAGAAGAATAGACGCATTGCCACCCCACCCCACCCACCATTCCCCCCTCCCCTTCTTTCCTTCCCAACCTAATACTGCATGCAACACTAATGTCTCACAACAAATGTAACTGATCTGCAGAAAACACAACTTGAAAAGAGAGACAATGCCCTCCCACCAGATGTCAAAGAGATAAACAACTACCTGACATTTAGAAGACATCTGAAGGCAGCCCTCTTTAGGGAAGTTTTTAATGTGTGACATTTTAATGCATTTTAAATCTTTGTTGGAAGCCGCCCAGAGTAGCTGGCGAAACCCAGCCAGATGGGCGGGGTACAAATAAATTATTATCATCATCATCTAAGAAATTTTTAATTATTATTTTTTAAATAAAAAAATTATAGAATTGTAAGGGACCACAAGGAGGATCCAGTCTAACCCCCTGCAATGCAGGAATCTTTTACCCAATGTGGGGTTCAAACCCACGACCCTGAGATTAAGAGTCCCATTCTCTACCATCATTGCCATTCTGCCACTCATCATCTGCACCAGCGGGCAAAGCCTGATGGAATGTATCTGGAGCAGCAGTAGGTGAGTGATGTGGCTCACCTCAATGAGTCCTTCCCCTGCCTTTTTTCTGTTCTGGGCATGCACAAAGGTATTCATGACTTGTATCCAATCTAAAAGTGTCCCATCTGTGCTAGGTTTTAAGCTTGTGTAACAGGACTCCCCGGGATGTGAGTGGCGCTGTGGGTTAAACCACAGAGCCTAGGGCTTGCCAATCAGATGGTCGGCGATTCGAATCCCCGCGACAGGGTGAGCTCTCCTGATGCATCCTGAATGTATAGCTCCCAGAGGGTCAGAATTCACAGATCACGTGAATGGAGAACAGGGAGATACCACAATGAAATGGAGGCTGGCACCAGCCAAAGGACACACAAGAGCCAAACCAGAATAGAAAGCTCCTAAGAACTTGGTAGGGACCCGGGTGGCGCTGTGGGTTAAACCACAGAGCCTAGGACTTGCCGATCAGAAAGTTGGCGGTTCGAATCACCGCGACGAGGTGAGCTCCCATTACTCGGTCCCTGCTCCTGCCAACCTAGCAGTACGAAAGCACCTCAAAGTGCAAGTAGATAAATAGGTACCGCTCCGGCGGGAAGGTAAACGGCGTTTCCGTGCGCTGCTCTGGTTCGCCAGAAGCGGCTTAGTCATGCTGGCCACATGACCCAGAAGCTGTACACTGGCTCCCTCAGCCAATAAAGTGAGATGAGCACCGCAACCCCAGAGTCGGCCACGGCTGGACCTAATGGTCAGGGGTCCCTTTACAGGACTCCCCACCCTCCTATTCAACCTCTAAATCTGTTCTGGAGGTTCCCCCTAACCCTCCAGAGCAGATTTGAGGAAGGTGTGAGACACATGGGACAGAATGAGAACGTCCTGTTCCAAAAGCATATATCTTTGCTCTGATGAGATGCTTACTTAGTGCTGCATTGGATAAAAGTAGGTCTGTCTGTCTGTCTCTCTCTATATATAACGGAGGAAGTCAGACAAAATCACCAGTAAAATGGCAGGCTTAGAAAGTTTAAACAGCTACATGGTTCTGCTGGCATAAAAAGGTCCTTGAGGGATGCCTGCTCAATCAACCCGCAAAATAATACTACATACATCAGCTGAAACCAACCTGATCCTGTCCTCTTTTTGTAGCTTCTTGCTTGAATTCCTGGAGAGTTCCTAATATGCTATGGGGGAGGATATATCCAAAATTATCAACAACCGGTTCTTCTAGACCTACAACAAAGACAGCAAAACAATAAATCATAGATCAGACCCATTGTATAGGTCAAACCTCAGAAATATTTTTTTAAAAAAGCCAAAACTTCCAACAACTACTCAGGAATTTCCAATAACTAGCATAGGTCACTCTGGAATAAAAACTGAAGATTGACTATACCAGAATATTGCAGTGATTTCTTGGTTTCATCTGAAGTAGTTGGATAAGCAACCAGGAAATATGCCTTCTTCCCAACTTCTTGGGGCTTGGATTTGCGAATGAGGTACTTCTTGGTCACAGGAATTTTCTCTTTCTCTTTCTCTTTCTCTTCTTGAGGCAGTTGTGCAGTACGGAGCTACCGAAACAAAACACAGCCCCAATGAAATGATCACTAGAGTGAAACATGAAACTGGGATCCATGGCAACATTTTTACACGTTCAGGTGGTAAAAGAAATTCTTAGGAGAGAAAAACAAAGAAGGAATTGTAGAGTTGGAAAGGACCTTAGGGTATTGTAGTCCAACACCATGCAATGCAAGAATCTCAACACACAGTTCTGCATCCAATTCAAAACCACACCAGACCCTGCTTGGCTTCACTAATGTGCTAACAGTTTGATTCCTGCACCACTAGGAAGCTACCCTAGCCTTCCACCAAGACTGCTGACATCCTATACCCACCTTTTCCAAGTCTTCCAACTTGATGGCTAGAGCCTGGATCTCATCTCCTTGCAATACACAGCTCACAGGTTCCGGCTCTTCTTGAACCGGAGAGGAAGGCTGCTCATATGTTTTTTGCCTCTTCTTTTCTGAAACACAATTCCTTCATTTTCTACAAAAATTCCATTTCACTCATCAATTTGAAAACATTGTTTAAAGTTTGGTAGAATCGCAGGGCAAAGAAAAAGCATTGCTCCATCCCTAGTGTATATTGGAATCATACAACATTCTGGCTTCAATCCAGATACAGGTCACACTCCTACCCAACAAGACAAGAATATGCATGAGTTGTATGTGGGATGTTGCAAGACTCTTCCTGGCCACTTCAATTCTCCCTTTGCATGAGCAGCTGAACCAGGCATAAGCAAACTCCACCCTCCAGATGTTTGGAACTACAATTCCCATCATCCCTAGCTAACAGGACAAGTGGTCAGGGATGATGGGAATTGTAGTCCCAAACATCTGGAGGGCTGGAATTTGCCTATGCCTGGAACAAACCAGGACCCAGCACTTAACCAGCAGCTTCCTGTTATGGACAAACCCAGAAACTATGGCTTATAGCTTCAAAACAAGGCAGGTAATTTAATCCACGGATTCATATCCAGCCGCATTTCCTAGGGCAAAGCATTCCAACATCTCAGGACAATCACAGAAAAGAAGGGGTTCCTTGTGTCAACCCGCCATGCTTTTTGCAGCTCTCCTGTACAAAAACATGTACCATATGACACATTTAAGCACTGAATTTCTGTGCTTCCTTACAGGAAAGTTTATGCCTTATTAAAGAAGTACATCTCTTTCTACACAGAGACCTGATGGAAGCCACACACTTCTGCCACAGACCTATCCTCTGCACATTGGTTTACTCCCCTTTTAAAGCCAACCAAGCCAGTGATCATTGCCACTTCTTGTGGCAGCGAATTCTGTAAATTAATTCCACACAAAGTGCAGAAGGACTTTCTTTCTACTGTCAGAAATTACTGTAACCGCCAACTGAAAGGCCACTGAATGATGGCCCCACAGTCACTTTGCAGACACACACCCCGGTTAAGATCTCTCACAGGAGAATCAGCACCCTGTTCTCTTACTGTGCTTGACTCTACCACCCTTTTGTTGCCACTTCCTGCCTCTGTGAAGATGGTGATCCCAGGACTGAGATCTCTGGAGCTTTTGCCAGGATATGCCTCAGCTGAAAGGGGCTTAGTTTGAGCAAACACTTAATCCTGGAACTTGTAGAACTTATAGAAAAGTGCAACGATAATGAAGGTTATAGTGCATAAGGCCCAGGTTCAATCCCTGGCAACTCCAAGTTCAGCTGTTTGCACCCCTGACTGCCAGTCATTACGGGTCAACAACGGGAAGGCAACTAACTTCCTATGTTGCTTGAATACAGTGGGACCTCGGGTTAAGAACTTAATTCATTCCGGAGGTCTGTTCTTAACCTGAAACTGTTCTTAACCTGAAGCACCACTTTAGCTAAT
Source organism: Podarcis pityusensis (assembly GCF_964106645.2). Taxonomy (NCBI): domain Eukaryota; kingdom Metazoa; phylum Chordata; class Lepidosauria; order Squamata; family Lacertidae; genus Podarcis; species Podarcis pityusensis. The sequence goes on from NC_138029.1 coordinate 33,611,761, forward strand.
GGGGCCTGCTGCTGCTACCACACTGCACGGAGCACGATTTCTGTTCTCATCCTGAAGCAAAGTTCTTAACCCGAGGTACTATTTCTGGGTTAGTGGAGTCTGTAACCTGAAGCGTATGTAACCCGAGGTACCACTGTATGCAACTTCTAAGATCAGAGACGGAAGTTCCTAAACGTTCAATACCAGTCTCTTAGAGGGTAAAATACCAGCTATAAGCCCCCATGCCCCATCCCCTCCGTCCCACAGAATCCAACTTCGAGGCCCCCAATAAAATATTTGAAGGGGCCGAGCCCCCCACCCCGGCAAAGTTGATGGGCACTGCCAAATGGTGTGCGCGCGCCATGTTATGTGATCGATTATGCAGGGTGGGGCTTACCTGCCCCGCCACCTCCCTATTTTATTCAAGTTTCGCACCCCTGCCTCCATCCTTCGCCGTGGTATGAAAAATGGCTCTAGAGCGCCCTGCAAGCTCCTCCTGTGGGCACCTTTTGTTTTTGTTTTTAAATTAAATGCTCTCTCCATGACGAGCTTAATGCAAGGCGGCTTCCTTCCCAAGGCGGCTGGGAAACCCAGCCAGATGGGCTGAGTATTGTTATTATTATTATTATTCCCTTTCCTACCGGGGGGCGTTTTACTGGTGCGCGAGTCCTTCTTTCCCGGCTTGTTCATTATGCCCAGGCTCCCTCCAGCTCTCGCTACCCGCGGGAACCGCTACTTTCCCCGCAAAAGCAGGCGCGCGCGCGCCGCCCGCAGCGTTCCCGTCTCCACGGCAACGACTTTTCCTCCAACAGCCCGGCTGGCGGCGGCGGCGGCAGCTCCTCCCCTCTCTCCTCCCCCCCAGGCGGGGCTCGGGGGGGGACCAATTAGGCAGCGGAGAACCACGCCCACACACGCCGATGGAAGGGTGCGGGAGAGGAAGGAAAGCCCGGGTCCCCGGACGCATGCGCAAGGCTCGGCGCACGGGCTCAGTGTTCGGCGCGCGCCGGCGCAGCCGTGCAAAACCCCGTGGCAATAGGTGGGGCGCGCGTGCGGCGAGTCGCGCCGCGCGTGCCTCGCTGAGCAGGTTTTGCAGATCAGCTGTGGAAGCGCGTTGAGCTGCTCTGAGACGCGCTTTGCTGCATAGGCTCCAAGGAAAAAGCACCCGCTGTGTTGCGCGGCAATGCCTGCTAAGTAGTGGCTCCCTGCTTGCCTTCCTGGTTCATTTGTGAATCATAGCGTTGGAAGGGACCCCCAAGTCTCATCTAGTCTAACCCCTGTAGCGCATGAATCCTGCCCACAGTCATCCCGGAGCGAGTTCAGACCTTGTGCTAAACACCAGACGCCACCTTCTCTTTTCTGCTGCTGCTGTTTTTGATGCGCAGCCTCCTCCTCCCCAACCAGATGTCAATGAGAAAAATAATTACCAGACTTTTAGAAGACATCTGAAGGCAGCCCTGTTTAGGGAAGCTTTTAATGTTTAATAGGTTTTTGTATTTTAGTGTTCTATTGGAAGCCGCCCAGAGTGGCTGGGGAAACCCAGCCAGATGGGCGGGGTGTAAATATTATTATTATTATTATTATTATTATTATTACTTCTGCCAGTGGCGAGTTCACACACCAAGGCTCCAGTTGCAAGAGGAGCGGTAGAATAGGATGGCCTTTCTGAACTCCAGAAACACCCAACCGGCTGCCTCCAACTCTGAGCAAATCCCCCTTCCTTTTCACCTTCTAAAAATGGGAAGTAGCAGAGGGTGCGCCGCCCCCGCATGGATGCAAATACGCGAGCAAGTGGTGTCGCCACCGCAGTTCGGGGGTTTTGGTACTTATTCCATTGTTTTCCCCGCCTACTCCATTGAGGCAGGCTTGTTTCTCCATAAACTCGGATATGACGGTGACAGGAAAAGTCCCATTAGTTTACATGTTTACCAAGTGATGTAAAAACGTAAGTGTTGCAGGAGACGCCCAATGAGCTCTTGACAGTCCAAAATAAAATCCCAGCGTAGGAAATGCTACAAGGAAGAACTGGACTGGGAGGACACCCCTCCCCCCCAAAAAATATCTGCCCCCCCCCCCCCGTATTTGAGAATAAACATTTGCTTTAGGATAAGAGTTCTGTTACCTTACTAGCAATTATCATATGCAAAAAAAATAATAATAATAATGGCCAAATCAAGTGATACTGCATTTAAAGAATTACCGGTAACAATTGTTAATTGTGTAGGTGGCTTTAAAAATACAGGTGTGGGAGGCTTGAACACTTTGCTGCCTGCTGTCATTTGTTTTCTGGCAAATTATGCTGTTTTGGGGAGTGAGGGGACCAAAGCATGTATATCAAAATGCCTATAATATTCTTTTTTTTAAGGGGGGGAGAAACTAAAATGGCAAAAGGAGAAAAAAAAGTCATAAACTGATAAACTGTTAGAGGGGAAATCATTGTATGTTGGCCATTTCTTTTCTTCTTTAAACCAAACCACACAGGTTCCCTGCATCAAATTCCATATGGGACAAATTATTTTGTATTTTATAGCTAGAATGTTCGAGCATTTAAATGATGGAATGCTCCTTTGGCTCATCCAGTTTAACTGTACACACATTTCCTTGCTCATATAATAGAAAGTTGTTTTCAGGGGATTATCTGAAAACATGTTCCCTTCTTTCCTTCAGTTAAATCTTGACCATGTTTAGTCAGAAGCAAGTCTTGGTGATTTCTGTTTGAATCTCTGCCAAGCAAATATGTTCAGGATTCCAGCCTAAATTTCGAAATCATTTCTTCAAATCTAATTTAGCAGTGAGGTCTAAATACGTTTTGTGGTTCAAATAACAGAGGCACGAGATCATAAGGAGCTCTCCTGTTGCAAAGCTATCAACAGGTTCCAAACTTGCTTTGGGAAGGATGTGAGTAATAGACGTGTTCCTAGACTACAATTGTAATTTTGTGCAGTATGTCTTTGCCATACAACCATGTTGCTGAAGAGGCAACACCATATTATCAATTTAGCCAACTGGAGGAGTCTAGCACAAACTAAAGGCAACCCTCAACTATTTGCTTTGCAGATATATCCTATGGCTCTTCGGCTTGTTCTTTCTTCCCATGGTTTTCACCACATTGTTCCTATTTTCCCATCTTTAACTGACTGTCTTGTTCATATAAACTCCTCTTATACAGCCATTTCCCCTTTTAATTTGTCAACCCTTTTGCCTCCTCTTTTTTTTATTCCCACATTACTTCTGCTGGTTCTGTTTTCCTGTTCAGTCTTGGCTTCTATGCCATATCTGCCCTTCTATGCCATATCTGCCCTCACCCCCCTATTGTTATTAATTGAATTCCCTTCCCACCAAAATCCACACTATGCCATCTTCCACCCCTCTGTCTGAAATGTACTTTTTTCTATTAGAACTCTCCCCCCCCCTTCTCTTCTGCACCCCGCTCCAACAGCCCATTATCTCCTATATTTTATGTCCTTATCTCTTCTTTTCCTTACATGTCTATTTTAAATTATAAGCTGGGGGGCAGGGAATGTGTCTGCTTGTCCTATTTACATTGCAGATTCTATAGCTTAGCTACTGCAAGGAGGAGAATGGCAAATATTAAAGACTGTTAGTCATAGTAAATCTATTAAAAAGTTATGTGCACACTAGTGAAGAGTAGATGGAAATCCAGCGTAAAAAGAAGCTGAAATTAAAGCTGTAATTATTCCACTTTATGTTTAATTCCTGCCCTAGTAGTTTACTCCTGCCTCCCAGAGTGATTGTAATAAGCTTTAATTGCTTTACTGATTTTAATCAGCCCTTAGATGTGAGTGTGTTTGTCTCTCTCCCTGCATTTGGAAAGAAGAGGCAGTTTTTCATGAGAGAGATTATACACACGCACAACCCCCTGATGGGTAAGTTAGAAATGACCTAGCAGCCCATTTACCTCCATGCAATTGTACCAAGGTGCAAAACTCCCAAACTTTTTGCGTGTTTAGTGAAGCTGTGTTTGGTGTAGTTACCCCACTTACAAGTCTGTTTTATTTAGGATCTAAATCTCACCCTGCAACAAATTTCCTGTGTGGCTTACAATAAATTATTTTTAAAGCCTATCCTGCGGCAAGAAAACCAACAGCACAGGAGATTGCTAGGCTTGTTCCCTTAAAAAGCAGCATTAAAGTAGTTTCACCTCAGGAATCTTATTCAATTTTGGCAAAACAAAAACCACATACTAAGTAAGAACTTTTCACCAGGTTGGTGAGATGAACTTTAAGCTGCATAATGTTGCTTTGATTCCAGGTCTTTCCATGCTTCTGCCATATTATTTTACATATTTTAAATTATTTTCACAATTAAGGTGCAAAAGCTCCAGGCATAATATTTAAAAAGAGCCTGTTAGTCTCTGGAACTGAATTTTATTGATGTTTTAAAAGTTCTGTTGTTTGTGTGCTTTTAAGAGAGCTTGATTTGGTCTTTGGCTGTTGGGTGAGCCCAAGACAACTTATGTGCATATCAGCAAATCAGATACTGGCTCAGCAATTAGTCTTGTACTTCCAACACGCTTCAGGTCAGCTGTCCTTTTTAATTTATTTTTCCAAACTATCCTGTTCATGTGTTCATCCTTCCCTTCATTACCTTCAAAATCCAGTGCAGCATTGTTCCAGGGAATGAGCACAAGGAAGTTTCCTGGTGACATCATAGGAGGCCAGCCAACCAGCACAGTGTGCATCAAGTTAGCTGACACACCCACCTTCCCAGTGGATGAACCTGAGCAGAAAAGACATGGCATGTTTCTGTTTCCGTTTTTATTATTATTATCACCGGTCTCTGTGTTACTGTGTTAGCCAGTAAATGCAAAATGGAGCACGTTTCCTGCTGTCCGGAGTCCATGCATGGGAGTTTGTATATAATGTGTATAAAACCTAACTGAACTCTTTATTTCATTTGTTGAATAAATTAGCTGTCATTTGAATTCCACCGCGGTTCTCAAAATGTGCGACTATAATCTCCACACACAACCAAAATTATATCTAGTAGGAAACTTGAAGCTCATCTAGCCAACATACCGTATTTTTTGCTCTATAAGACTCACTTTTTCCCTCCTAAAAAGTAAGGGGAAATGTGTGTGCGTCTTATGGAGCGAATGCAGGCTGCGCAGCTATCCCAGAAGCCAGAACAGCAAAAGGGATTGCTGCTTTCACCGCGCAGTGATCCCTCTTGTTGTTCTGGCTTCTGAGATTCAGAATATTTTTTTTCTTGTTTTCCTCCTCCAAAAACTAGGTGCGTCTTGTGGTCTGGTGCGACATATAGAGTGAAAAATACGGTGCTTTCTCAATTTAAATCACCCCTGAAATATAGTCATCCTACCTCTGAAGTATAAGTTTGCATTGTGCTTTTAGCTATGGGTTTAATGGACAATGGCTGAAATTTCATCCTATGTAGAAAGTTACTCGTTCAGCCTGTTGGACCAGTGATTAGTGACGCCATCAGGGCACACCACCTGAGGATGTGGGCCCTACCCCTGCATGGATCAATGCCCTGCATTCCATTTTGTTGCCTTGTTTTCCCTCCTTGCTACTAACATCACGAGAATGCTGTGGTTCCATAACCACCCATGTATTTCATCTGCAAGGCTCATGGTCATTATCCCAGCTTTAGTAGGTGGAGAAAATGAGATCAAGATGGCTAAATTACTATCCCCGGATGGTAGTGTGAGTCAGTGCACAAGGTTGGAAAATTCCTAATCCCTAGTGTCCTGCCCTACCCAGTATAAGGCTGCTTCCTGCGATCCTTTACTTCTTAAGGAACCTAAGTAGGGACTTCAGGTTTGATTGAACGTTTTTTCTCTTTCCACCCAGACTTTCTGGAACTGGTTGAGAAGTGTCAGCAGCAGAGAATCCAACACAGCCAGGCCTCTCCAAGAACATCTAAGTCCCCTGCAAAAAAACAAACCAATCCCCACCGACAAGGACATGGATTAATCTTCCACAGCAGACAACAGCATCTTTCTTCACAGAGAAACATGATGAACCCGTAGGGTCCCCTTACTTGTCGTCTAGAAGCAGCAAACCGCCCTCCTCCAGCTCTTTCACTTCCTCCGATTCTCCAAATGCATCCCACAGGCTGAGGTCAGGGGCAAATTGCAGCCAGTGCTGTAGAAAAGAAATGCTGCTAGGATGGGTGTTGCTCGATAGTTTCGAGAATTTGCTTTGCAGTTGATGTCCTATCAGAACACTAATGAGTGGGAGGTGGGGGGGGAATGCGACTTCCAAATGTCAATTATAAAGTCCTCGCAATGAATTCCTCAGCCTCTCATATACTTTTAAGACCATATGATGGGCCCCTGCTCTGGTTGCTCCCCTCCGCCACCAGAGTTTAAACTGGCGTCCTCAAGAAGTTGGACCTATTCTCTTGCGGCACATCCTCAAGGATGCTCTAGCTCCCTAGAAATTTTCAGGAAGCGCAGTAACTCCCCCCACAGCCTCCCATTCTGCTATCAAGTTTGCATATAACACTACACCAAACAAACCATGGCTTCGTGTGAGTGTTCCTGGAGAGCGCTCCTCCCCCTGCTGCGCTGCTGTGAGCTAAGCCTTCCCTTGGCTAAGCATGTTGTCTTAACCTAGGCTTTGGGTTTGCCTGCTCCAGACAAATTACAAGCTGTAAACCCAGAACACCCCGTAGTTACAGCTCATGGCTTGACTGGAGCGACACAAACCTCAAGCCTGGGTTCAAATGACACCCTAAGCCAAGGCATGGCTTGGCTCACAGCAGTGCGACGGCAGCAGCAAGACAGAAGCAGCAGCAAAATGACTGTGATTTCTCCATTTGCACTAAGCCATAGTTTGTATTATGTGCAACCCAGCTCTACATATTGCTTGAAGTATATCATTTACTGATTTTATGAGTTGTTGATTTATGAGTTGTTTTAAATTGGTTTTTTATGGTCTTTATTTATTTTCTGGCTACCTTTGAAGACTCCTAACACCAAAAGGCAAGAAGTAATGTACATACATAAAAATAAATAAATTCTTTTTTGCTTTTTTCCCCTTCTGTCTTTGGCAACCAGCATTCAAGCTAGCATATCTTTCTGAAATCCTAGGTTGATTGCATCTTTGTAATGAAGGTCAGTAACTGAGCGGCCATGTCAGTTGCTAAAACAGAATCTAGATGCTAGTTTGGTGGCAAACCCATATTTGAATGCCAACACCCCTTTTATATTGTTGGCAACAAACCATCATTGGGAGTAAGCCTGGCAAGTTAAGCTGCAGCAAGGGTGGAAGTACCGTATTTTTCGCTCTATAACACGCACCCGACCATAACACGCACGTAGTTTTTAGAGGAGGAAAATCCGTAGGCATGCTACCCGTAGGCATTTCCTCCATAACACGCACAGACATTTCCCCTTACTTTCTAGGAGGAAAAAAGTGAGTGTTATGGTGCAAAAAATACGGTATATTGTTGTTTTCATCTCAGCCTGCACTGGGACTGTGCAAAATTGTCTAGCGGTTTCTAGATTTCTACCATAACCAAAATGTGCTAAGCAATTTGGCAAGCTTGAATCGGTTTGATTTTCAAAGCTTGACTTCGCCATTTTTGTCTTTCTTGGAGGGGTGAAGATTTAGGGCAGGAATGGGAAACATGACCCTCCCAATGTTGAACTTGGCTCCCATCATCTCGGACCACCAGCCTTGTTGGCTGGGATTGATGGGAGTTGGAGTCCCAAGAACATCTGGAGAGCCCCATGGTCCCAGTTCCTGGTGTAGCTTACAGTACTACTCAACAAGATGCCTGACACATCACTGCTGCCAAATTAAGAAGCTCAGTGTTGAGTTGTTTTTCCCCACCCTAGTAATGCTTTTGGTCAGAAATAACCATGTTATTTTCCTTTTCTTTCCTGCTCCCAGTGTACATAACTGGATGCTGCTGATAGATGCAAGGAAACAAATATAACTCTGAATAAAAGTTGGAGAGAGAGAAAGGTGCAGGGGGTTGCTTTAAAGGTAAAGGCAAAGGACCCCTGACAGTTAAGTCCAGTCGCTAACGACTCTGGGGTTGCGGTGTTCATATCGCCGTTTGTCCACATACAGTTTTTCCAGGTCATGTGGCAAGCATGACTAAGCCGGTTCTGGCGAAACCAGAGCACTGTACAGAAACGCTGTTTACCTTCCCGCCGGAGCGGTACCTATTTATCTACTTGCATTTGATGTGCTTTCAAACTGCTAGGTTGGCAGGAGTTGGGACCGAGCATCGGGAGCTAACCCCGTCACAGGGATTCGAACCGCCAACCTTCCGATCGGCAAGCCCTAGGCTCAGTGGTTTAGACCACAGCGCCACCCACGTTCCTGTGGGTTGCTTTAGGCAACAGCTAATTCTCTCCTTGTTGGACCACTGAAAGCAACAATGTGTGTTTTAAGGAAAATAAACCGAGGGCGGGGAAAATCTGCAGTTCCTAAAATTGAGAGCCTCGTGGCCAGTGGAAATCCCACGAAGGTTATTTCCAGCTTTCATTCATTTAGCAACCACAACCAGCAGGTTTTTCAAAGCTTTCTCCAAAAGGAATAAAAATCCAATCTTTTAAAAGCAGATTCAAACCACTGGTGCTGGTCACGTATTTTGCTTCTTGGCCACTCATTTCTCTTTAATTCTTTTGATTCTACCTGCTGAGTACCTTGTGGAAAAGACAGAGAAAGTTCAGAAAAAGAGGAAGTAATAGGCCATTTCTGCCCAAAGCTCTGGAGTTAGGGCACTGAAAATTTCAGCCCCACCCAGTTGGCTGCAAGTGCAGTTGCTGGCACAATCACACCTCACCTTGTGTGTAATTCCTATATCCATACGAAGCCCCAACATCAGAACCTCTTCCAGTCTGCAAAGGAGACAGTCACAGGGTAACATAACACAAGGACATAGAACTCTCTAGCAACCTAGGAATAGTCACCAGAAACCTGTACTGCTTTTTCTGCACACACCATTCCTAGCAACTGTAGCAGATTAGCTTAGACCAGGCATGGCCAAACTTGGCCCTCCAGCTGTTTTGGGACTACAATTCCCATCATCCCTGACCACTGGTCCTGTTAGCTAGGGATGATGGGAGTTGTAGTCCCAAAACATCTAGAGGGCCAAGTTTGGCTATGTCTGGCCTACGCAGAGGACACATGCTCTGAACCAACTTCACCTGCTATTTCAAGCTTTATATACATATTAAAACATATTTGCCTAGATCAGTTTCCCAAACTTAGGTCTCCAGCTGTTGTTGGACTACAATTCTCATAATCCCCAGCTACCAGGACCAGTGGCCGGGGATGATGTGAACTGTAGTCCAAAAGCGGCTGGAGCCCCAAGTTTGGGAAACCCTGGCCCAGCTGAAGGGTGGAGAGATGAGTATGCATAGAAGCCTCTGGATTCTCCACAGCTGAAATGTAGCCACCATATCAAAGATAAGAGTCACTGTGGCTCCATCCATTCCTTGCCTCTGGCCCCACCCACCACTGCCACCCTAAAAGACTGACTTGAGGGAATGAGGCCCTTGAGCTGAAAATCCTCCCCACCCCCTTCTTTAGAGTGTTCAAAGCATTTCACATAGAGTGTTCAAAGCATTTCACATGGATTTTCTCAGAAATCCTAACAGCAATGTAATGTAGGTCTTAGTACAATGGTACCTCGGGTTAAGTACTTAATTCATTCCGGAGGTCCGTTCTTAACCTGAAACTGTTCTTAACCTGAAGCACCATTTTAGCTAATGGAGCCTCCTGCTGCCGCCGCGCTACCAGAGCACGATTTCTGTTCTCATCCTGAAGCAAAGTTCTTAACCCGAGGTACTATTTTTGGGTTAGCGGAGTCTGTAACCTGAAGCGTATGTAACCTGAAGCATATGTAACCCAAGGTACCACTGTATTCCCCTATTGCAGATGGGGGCCTAAGCAGTCATGGCATGCCTATGGGCAACTACTGAGTTCGTGGTCAAGTCAAAACTTGAATCCAAGGTGTTCCCGCTGCAATACCATGGTTTGAAGGAATTCTACTCAAATTCATGGGATAAAACTGCCTCCTCGCCTCCCCTTCTGCTTACATATCCAGTTTGCTGAGTTCAGTCCGCTTCCGGGTCCCGTGCCCAACGGCCAACACCTCCTTCATCCATACATCTGGCTCCAAAGTCTGTATCCTGGCCTCCCGATGGACCTTGCCATCTCCCCATGGCACAAATCTCCCATGGGCACCTAGGAAAGAGGCAGCCAGGGCTGTGGCTTAATTCTTCGTCTCTAGAGGGTATGGGAAGCAAATGTGCATAACTGCCCAGCCATCAGATGGCTAAGGCCATCTTTCCCCAACAACTCATGTCTAACATGAAGCACAGCTAAAATGGTGCCATCTGAAAAGCACTTTGGAGAGCCCAGATTGGGAAGCGGCTGGCCCCTCTCATCTCCCCAAGCAATGCTCACCTGGTCCAATCCCGATATATTGACTCCCTTGCCAATAGGACAGGTTGTGGGTACTAAGTGCCCCCTGCAGGGGGAAAAAAAAACAGAACAGCATAACCACTAAGGAATAGGTAGTCCAGTGTTACACCATGCTGGGCACCCTTTAGCGACTGACTCCTGAGGACGCTCAGCAACTCAGTGGATCCAGAATTCAAGTTTTGTGAGAAAGTGGAAAGCTCAGATTTAAAGCTCTCTCTTGGGATGGGAACTAAGCCTTCTGACTATCAGTCTCAGCCTGTGCCTACTGCCTTCCATAACATGCTCTGTTCTTTGCTAAGAAGGCATCCTCAGAGCATGTTTGCTTCACTTCTGTAGCTGGATAATATTCTTCTCTTTACACACACACACACACACACACACACTCAATCAAGCAAGCAAGCAAGCTTATTTCATTATCCGAAATTATTTTGTCTACTCCCTTCTGCTTGGGCCAGAGGAACCCCGCCACCAATCCATCTGAAGACTGGATGAGACCCATGGGTGCTTCTCTGCATATCCCCCTTGGGGGGGATTGTTTTGTGGCTTTTTTGGAGTGGTTGCAACTGAAGAGGGAAGGGTTAACCATATCCTGCAACCCCCACACTGAAAAAAGCTCCTCTTGCTTGTCAGGCTTGAAAACTCTCTCTCTCTCTCTCTCTCTCTCTCTCTCTCTCTGTGTGTGTGACAGCACACGGGGAGAAGGTTAACCATTCCCTTAGCAGCTATGACCCTCAACCCCAGTTACCCTCCACCTGTGGCAATTGTCTTGAAAAAAAGTCTTCCAATGACTCCAATGCGAAGCTGTTTTCAAGCTTAGCTGTTGTATATGTGTGTGAGAGAGCGAGATCTTTGTGGAGACTGCAACTCCAATGCTTTTTCAAGCCTAATTATTTGGAGGTGTGGTCAGAGTGTGTGTTGGGGTGGGGAGAAAACAAACATGAATGGGTATTGGTATGGTCTGTATTATACATGAGAATGGATGGAAGTGGGTAACATTGGTGTGTATGAATTGGTGTGTGGGAAAGATTCACAATGTTTGGTTGCTGCCCTTGGACTGAGTAAGGTCCCCACTCCTGATTTAAGCTATACAGTGGTGCCTCGCAAGACGAAATTAATCCGTTCCGTGAGTCTCTTCGTCTTGCGGTTTTTTCGTCTTGCGAAGCACGGCTATTAGCGGCTTAGCGGCTATTAGCAGCTTAGCGGCTATTAACGGCTTAGCGGCTTTAAGAAAAAGGAAACAAACTCGCAAGAACTGGCAAGACGTTTCGTCTTGCGAAGCAAGCCCATAGGGAAATTCGTCTTGCGGAACGACTCAAAAAACGGAAAACTCTTTCGTCTTGCGCGTTTTTCGTCTTGCGAGGCATTCGTCTTGCGAGGTACCACTGTATAGCAGAGGTTCTAGGCAAAGTAACAGACTTACATTCCTAGCGAAATTGGAGACCTCGTACTGATGGAAACCTGAATTTTGCAAAACATGCCGAGAGCACTCGTACATCTCTGATACTACATCCGGATCAGGCATGGGCAGGGAGCCCTGGTGGACTTGCTTGAAAAGCGAAGTTCCCCTCTCCAGTGTCAGCTGGTAGAGAGAGATGTGGTCATCACACACAGTGAGCATTTCCTCCAGACCCTGGATCCACGATGCATTGGTCTGACCCGGGAGTCCAAATATGAGGTCAATGGAAGTACGGCCTGCAAAGAGTTTCTTGGCTTCTTCTAAAGTTCGTAGAGCGTCACAAGATGTGTGGTTCCTTCCAAGGAGTTTCAGTTCAGTATTATTAAGTGACTGTTGATGAGGACGGGAAAACATGAGTATATTTGCATCATTTATCAGGAGAAAAAGAAGTGCAAGTGTTGGGAAAGAGATATGAGTAAGGCAAGAGTGAAAACACTATTAGAGCATGAAGATTTTTGAATGTCAGGTGCAAGCAAGAACCAATGGGAGCAAAATGTGAAGAGTCTGGTGGCCAAAAAACAGTTTGTGCAAGAGATTTCCCATTTCCTCCCTCTCCCCTTTGAAATACATTCTTGGGGGGGTTGTGTTTTAACTCCTTCCCTGACTGAAATCTCACACTGATCCCCAGGTTGTTGTTTGCTTTCCCCCTTGCCAAATTTAACTCTTACTTTTAAAATTGTGGATGTAGAAAAATAGTAACAGGAAAGGAATTTCTCACAGGTCAGATTGGTGGTTATCCTGGACTATTCTGAGATATTTATTCCATAAGTAACTGTTTGCTGTTTCTGGCATACTATGGGCAGGAAAGGGGAGGAAGAGAGATGCTGATAAATAGAGTGGCAAGCTCAACCATTTTTGACAAATGCAAGTTGCCAAACATTTCCATAAATGCTTTTTAGAAACTTCTCCCAAAAGGAATATTGTAACTGGATCAGCACAGATTAATACAGCCCTGAAAGCAATGCACCCGTCACCTCACCTGGACACCAATGGAGAGGCGATTGACACCAGCTTTCTGGAACTCAGCCAGGCACGAGGCATCTGCTGAAGTGGGATTGGCTTCCAGTGTAACCTCAGTGCCTTCTGCTAAATGGGCACACTGGGAGACAGTGTCCAGGACAGCAGCAATGGTGAGCGGGTTGGCCAGGCTTGGCGTCCCTCCACCAAAGAACACTGATGTGATTCTGCAAAACCAAGGAGAGGGTGAGAGGGACATATCTGAGGAACCCACAGTGTTGAGCCATATACGTCTCAGCCATACATCTCATTGCCTTTTTTTTGTCTACTGCTTTTCAATAAAATAAATAAATCTTCCTATAGCAGTTTACAAGCCACTTAACAAATATACAACATAATGTTCCCACTGATCAGAAAGACTTCAAACCTCTGTAGGATTTCACAAAAGCCACTGTCCTCTAATGGTGAAGAGCATCTGTACTGAATATATTGGGCTTATTCCAAATCACTAAAATTCCCAACGCAAGAGCAGCTGCTGGCTTTGTTGTAAAACTCATCTCTTTCCCTTTCCTTCCAAAGTTCCCTGACTGTAAATCCTGACTGTTCAAAACCTCCCCCTCATCTTCCACTATACTAACCTCTTGACTTGGCTGAGTTGGATCAGGGTCTGGGCCTCCTGAACAAGACAGTTCCTCATTTTCTGCTCATCAAGATTTCGGGGAATGTACTTGTTGAAGTTGCAGTAGCTGCAGCGTTTCTCACAGTAGGGCCACTAAGAGACCAAGGAAACAATAGAATTCTTATTTGTTATGACCTAACACACTTTCTGGTACTGAAATATACTCAGAGTCGCAAAGTGATTTCATGCTCTTTATTCAGCTCATAGTGGTGAGGAGGAATGAATAAATGTCCCCTCACAGTATCTGCTTTATATACATTATTTACACAATGGGCTGCACATGATTGGCTAATTTTGGAATTCTACTGTAAGCCAATCAGGTTGTGGATTCACTTCTATCTGGAGCAGGATTGGGTGGTTCCTGCCAACCAATCATACTGCTGCATTGTTCTAGGACCAATCAGACTGCTGCATTCTGAATCCTATTGTTCTAGGACCAATCAGACTGCTGCCTTTTGGATCCTATTGTTCTAGGACCAATCAGACTGCTACAGTTTGGATCCTATTCAACTCAGTACATAACACCCCTCCCCTCTAAGTTCCAGTCCTGCCCGGGAGGTCGCATTCATAGTCCTCAAGGTATGCCGGCGGCCTACGTGTGCGTTGTGGCCTGGGGTGTTCCCTGGTCCGGGCTCCGGGTTCTGGCTCGTGTTCCAAGGATGCTGGCTGTGATGCGGCTGTTTGGTCTGGTGCAACCGGCTCGCTCAGTCGTGGTTCTGGTTCCGGTGTCCTTTCGGCCTCACGGGTCCTCTCTGTATTTACTGATTCTGCCTCTCCTGCTGGCCCCTCCTGCTCTATGGGCCTCACTGCCCCGCTGTTCCCTTGGGACTCCTCTGACCTGTCCTCCTCCTGGTTTTCTCCCGGGAATCGTCGCCGTATCTGGTCGCAGTGGCGGCGCCAGCATTGCCCCCCATCCGTTAGCACCTCGTACGACACGGGGCCAGTGACCCTGGTGATTGTGGCGGGTACCCATGCTGGGCCTGCCCCAAAATTCTTTGCGTACACTGGGTCCTGGGCCTCGAAGGTCCGGGGGTTCCTGCCTTCCCCCACCACTACCTCATCCTGAGCTCTATCGGGGTGAAGGCGGTCCAATCTGATTGCAAGGCGCCGACCCATTAGTAGTTCAGCGGGGCTCCGGCCAGTCGTTGAGCTGGGGGTGCTGTGCTGTGCTAGAAGGAATGTGGCAAGGCGGTACTCCCAGTCCCCTTGCGTCATGCGGCGAAGGGTGTCCTTGGTGGTCCGCACCATGCGTTCTGCTTGGCCATTGGTGGCAGGGTGGAACGGCGCCGAACGGATGTGGCGGATGGCGTTCTGCGCTGTGAAGGTTTGGAATTCTCCTGACGTAAATGCAGTCCCGTTGTCTGAGACGAGAGTGTCAGGGAGCCCGTGGGTTGCAAACAGCCTGCGTAGTACCCGGATGGCTGCGGACGTGGAAGTGGACGGTACCAGTGCGACTTCCAGCCATTTGGTGTAGGAGTCCACCACTATGAAGAATGTTTTCCCCTGAAAGGGGCCAGCGAAATCCACATGCAGGCGTGACCATGGTGCTCGGGCGGACTCCCAGGACTGGACTGGGGCCCTTGGGGGATCTGGGCGGGATTCTTGGCAGGCCTGGCAGTGTTTGACCCAGGCCTCTATCTCTCCATCGATCCCCGGCCACCACACATAACTCCTGGCAAGGGCCTTCATTCTTACTACCCCTGGATGTGTCTCGTGTAGGGCTGTGAGGACCCTTTTGCAGAGGGGCTGGGGAACAACGACTCTGCTTCCCCATAACAGGCACCCCTTGTGGGCCGACAGTTCATGTTTGCGGGTTGTGTAGCCGGCGAATTCTGGCCCGGGGCTGCTGCTGGGCCATCCCCTCCACACCCAGTCCAGGACCCGGGAGATGACCCTATCTTTCTTGGAATGGTGTGCAACTTCTTGTGCCTGAATGGGGCAGTCGGGAAGCAGCTCCAGGCTCATAACCTCTTGTGCAGGTGCTGGGTCAGGGCCTGTTTCCGGTAGTGGTAGCCTGCTGAGGGCGTCCGCATGGCCCATCGCCTTCCCAGGTCGGTGAATCAGTGCATACTGGTAGCTGGCAAGGAAAATTGACCACCTGAGGACGCGAGGAGACAGCACTTGGGGGGTCTGCTTTTCGGGGGCAAACAAGCCAAGCAACGGCTTGTGGTCAGTCACCACGGTGAAGGGCCGCCCGTACAAGAAATCATGGAATTTTTTTACTCCCTTTACGATTGCCAGACCCTCCTTGTCGATTTGCGAGTAGTTCCGCTCGGTTGTGTTGAGTGTCTGGGAAAAGTACGCCACCGGTACCTCTCTTCCATCCGGGAGTTGGTGCCCCAGGACAGCTCCAATGCCATAGGGTGAGGCGTCACATGCTAGCACCACCGGCAGCCTCTCGTCGAAGTGTGCCAAGACCGAGTTTGAGACAAGCAAGTCCTTGACTGCCTGGAATGCGGCCTCCTGGCGCTGGCCCCACACCCAAGGGGCCCGCTTGTCCAGGAGTCTGTGTAGGGGCTCCGCTACCGCCGCCTTGTGGGGAAGGAAGGAATGGTAAAAGTTCAATAGTCCCAAGAAGGCCTGAAGTTCAGTCTTGCTCTTGGGCGCTGGGGCATCACAAATGGCCCGTACCTTGTCCCCAGTCGGGTGGACCCCTTCTGCGTCCACCATAAATCCCAGAAAGTCCACCTGAGGCACTCCTAGTAGACATTTTTCCCGCTTCACCTTGAGACCCGCCGTCTGGAAACGGTGCAGAACGGTGCGGAGGCGGTCCTCAAACTCCTCTGGTGTGGGGCCGGCAATCAACACATCATCGAAGAAGGGGGTGACGCCAGGAATCCCTTTAAGGAGAGAGTCCATTATATTCTGGAATATGCCTGGTGCCACGCTGACACCGAATTGCAGCCGCTTTACCCTGAACGCTCCTCTGTGCGTCACAATCGTCTGTGCCTCTGCTGTGGCCTCATCTACTGGCAGCTGTTGATATGCTTGGGCCAAGTCCAGCTTGCCAAAAATTTTCGACCCAGCCAGGGTGGCAAGGACATGGCTGACCACTGGCACTGGGTATGCGTGGGCCGTGAGGGCCTTGTTTATGGTACATTTGTAGTCTGCGCAGATGCGGACCGAACCATTAGGCTTGACGGGTGTGACGATTGGGGTTTCCCAGGGAGCATTAGGCACCGGCTCCAGCACTCCTTGCTCTACGAGTCGGTCCAATTCCTCGTCTATACGGGGTTTCAAGGCGAACGGGACCCGGCGGGCCTTGAGCCTGACCGGTCGTACTGCGGGGTCAAGCTGTAGCGCAATGGGGGGGCCCGTATACTGTCCCAATTTCCCATCGAAAACCCCTGGAAATTCCTTGCATATGGCGTCCACGTCCACTTGTAAGCTAGTGTGGTTCACCCCGGTGACAGCTAGCCCCAGTGGTCCAAACCATGCCAATCCCAGTAAGCTAATGTAGGGGCCCTTGACCACAAGCAAGTCCAGTTGCCGCGTCCGCCCTCGGTATTGCACCCTGAAGGTCCCCACCCCCATTGTGGGGACCTTACGTTTCTGGAAGTCCCGGAGGGTGAATGGGGCCGGCCTGAGTTTGGGACCCCCAGTGGGACACAGTTTCCTTAAGGTCCTTGCCGAGATTATGGATAGAGTTGAACCCGTGTCAAGCTCCATGCGGCATGGGGCCCCCTCTATCTGTACCTCTACATAAATTTTCTCTACGTTGGGGTGGGGCAACTGGTATACCTGGAAGTCCGTGAGCTCCGTCGAGTTGCCTTGGTGCGTTGGGCCCCGGGACCTGGGGCTCTTGGATTGGTCATCTGATGCCTGGTGTCGGGTGGGCCGAGCCCGACACACCCGGGCGATGTGTCCCGATTTTCTGCACTGCCTGCACTCTGCGTTGCGGAAACGGCAGGTCCTCCTCTCGTGACTCTCCCCGCAGCTTGCGCAGTTCCCTCCTTCTCGTCGAGGCAGCTGTGGTCTGTGCGCTGCTTGAGTGTGCTGCTGTACTCGGTGCACCTCCTCCCTGTCGGATCCTGAGTCGTCGGTGAGGTCTTCATGGTGGACCCTCGGTTGGGATGGCAGGCTCGGCCGTGCCTCTTGGGTCGACCTCTCGGCAGCTTCTGTTGCCAGGGCCTCCTCCAGAGCGACCTGGAACGTTAGGTCCTTCTTAGCGTAGAGGCGTCGTTGCAGCTTCTCATCCTTCAGGCCACCGACGAGGCGGTCACGAAGCATGTTCTCCAGCTCTGAGAAGTTGCAGAACCGGGCGGCTTGGCGGAGAGAGGTCACAAACCCAGTTATGGTTTCCCCAGGGGCTTGCCGCTTTGCGTAGAAGGCATTTCGACGAGCCACCACTGAGGGCTGCGGCGAAAAGTGCCCCTTCAGCTGTTCCATTATTGTTTTGTATGGAACAGTAGCGACGTCTTCAGGCGCAAGGAGAGCCCGGGCGATTTCAAACGTCTCCTCTCCGCAGACGCTGAAGAATATCGCCCTCTTCTTGGCGTCTTCTTCGTCGGTGACCCCTTTGGCTTCTAGGAGGAAGGTGAAACGGGAGGCGTACGCTTCCCAGTCTCCAGATGCTGGGTTGAATGGCGAGAAGCTGCTGTTGGCTGCCATTCTGAGTTCCTTGTGCCCCGGAGCTGAAGCCTGGATACACGGTGCGGGGCAGCGGTGCGGCAGTTGGCGGTGCTGCGGTGCTGTGTGTGGCAGTCAGCTCAGCGGGATCCCATCCTCGTCGCCAGTGAAATATACTCAGAGTCGCAAAGTGATTTCATGCTCTTTATTCAGCTCATAGTGGTGAGGAGGAATGAATAAATGTCCCCTCACAGTATCTGCTTTATATACATTATTTACACAATGGGCTGCACATGATTGGCTAATTCTGGAATTCTACTGTAAGCCAATCAGGTTGTGGATTCACTTCTATCTGGAGCAGGATTGGGTGGTTACTGCCAACCAATCATACTGCTGCATTGTTCTAGGACCAATCAGACTGCTGCATTCTGAATCCTATTGTTCTAGGACCAATCAGACTGCTGCCTTTTGGATCCTATTGTTCTAGGACCAATCAGACTGCTACAGTTTGGATCCTATTCAACTCAGTACATAACAGGTACCTTCACCCTGCTGTGTCCTGCTATCGTCAACATCTTGCCAGACCAAAGCCTGTAACACTTCTATCTACCAAGAGGGGCAATCAATAAAATGGCTTGGAATGCAAAATATTTAACTCTGCACTCATTCTACCCCAAAGGCACATAGTGACCACCAGCATGTTTTATAAACATGGTAGATTCAGAATACAAATATACTTATTGCACTATAGACTTAGTCCTACTCAACAGAGTTTAATCTCAGCCAATAAATGCCAGCCCAAGTAAAAAAACAACCACAAACCCGTTTTATTTCATAAAGATGCTCTATCTCTAGTTTTGGCTAAACTTCAAAGGCTTTCCAGTCATCGTGACCATCATGTCTTTCAGTCCATATATTTTTGGGCAGGTGAAATGTTTAAGAGAGGACTCTACAAAGGAGTTATGTGGGAAATTTAACCTGGGGGTAAGCAGCATTGCATTCAATAGGACTTCCTTTTGTGGAGATATGGTTAGTATTGCATTATGAATTATGCTTGGGAAGAGGATGATTGCTGGAGGAAGTGTAGCACAAGGCAACCTAGTCTTCTACACTTGCTATGGCAACGCCCCAGCATGAACTTGTTCTGAAATAAAATCAGTTGTGGTTCCAAACACAAATATGGAATTACATGGGGAAGAGCAAGAGCAGAATGGTATTTTAATACCAATTCACAGAAAGTCAGCACAGGTGGTTTTCCAGGTCTCTTTCCTGAAGAGGGCCTCCAAAAATAACCCAATTACTCATGGGGATGTGCTACATATATTCTTCCTGATGCATTAGTAGGTTTTTGCTGTTTTTAACATGTAGGAGCATTCATATAACCCCCCTCAATTGAAAATCAAACCATACTGCTCAGGAAGCAACAACCTGTCGTGTTAATGATGTGTAGTTTGTCACTTAAGTAGACAGAAAAAGGACAAAGGCAGACATGGAAGAGTGAAGGCAAGGAAAGACTGTCAACTATGAGAGAGGTGTGCTTAGTCTGGGGTAAAATGCCATGTTGCCACGTATTTCTGTTTCAGAGGAAGTCTATTGGGCTTTTGGCTGAGCAGAATCCATTATACACTTCTTAGAAACTAGATGAGGTAGATAAATCTCTATGTATCTGATCTGTCCGTAGTATTTTCCTCCTCAGTTATGGTGCAACTCTCGTTGAGTCATAACCATCTGTGTTGTGATTGTAAAACACATGCAAGTCCTCAGTAAGAGGTGGTTCTTTTGTGGGGGGGGGAGAATGTAAGACACATTATCACCACCATGCGCATGCGCAGAGTGAGAACCGCTCCGTCGAGGAAGCGTACTGTACTTTCACCCGTTCAGACCCCACGCAAGCGCACTGGAGGTGAGGGAAAGAGGCCTGCAAAAGGAAACAGGGCAAACCCTCCTTCCGGACTCAGAGAACGCCTAAGGAACAGCGCATGCGCACTTTACTAAAAGGTGTGTGTGGAAGGTATCCCCAGCAGTCGATTTGGCGGGAGTTACTCAGCGCCTCAGGAAAAGGAGGAGGAGCTTTACTTCGCGGTACGCATGCGCAAAAGTCCGTTTTACAACGCTCGCGGGGAAGCCGGCGTGCGCAAGCGCATAAAATGTTTTTTTCCTCCCTCTCGCGCGCGGTGGGTCGCGTTCCGCTTCGCGCCGGACTCACGTGGACGTAGAGCGCGGCGGTCGTCGCCGCTTCCGGAGCGGGAGGCCGAGGGCGGAGCTGCGCGGCGGAGGCGCCTCCGAAGAGCCTCTCTGGCGGCCGGACTGCCCTTAGGCCAGCCGGGAGCGCCGCCCTGAGCTTGCCAAGCGTGCCCATGCCGCTCCGCGCTGCTCTTCCGCCACCTGACGGGCGGAGGCGACGAGGAGTCCGCCCCTAGCGACGGGGAGGGCGGGGGGCGAGAGAGGCTGGGCTCCGCTGGAGCTTCTCTGGCCCACGTTGCTTTGCACAGTAAAAAATAAATAAATAATGCGGTTTTTTATAATAAAAAAAACCCGGCCCCTTCTTTGCAAGGATCTAGCATGAGAACTCGCAGAATGGCGGTTAACGGAAGTGCAGCTCACTTAAGCATGTGCAGAGTGCGCTTTATAGTTTTCAGCACTCATCGAGCGGTATCTCTCTCTTGCGCGCGCGCACGTAACCCCGAGATGAGTTGGTTGGCGTGTCAGCGCTAGACCTGGGGACAACCGTTATTACTATTTCTTAGCCTGACCCGCCTCAAAGGGGGGTTGGGAGAATCTAAATTTGCGGGAGAGGAAGAGGAAGTGGGGGGCGGTAGGGACTACATAGGCTGCGCAAAACTCTGCTTGGAAGATGATCTATAGATCGATGCATATGCAGGTGGTGTGTGTTATCTCATATAAATCTAGAGCAGGGTTTTCAGTACAAATATAGACCCTCAACGCTTTTAGGACTCATTTATGAAACTTCTGGTTTGGCTTTTTGGAAATGGAGAGCCCCTGAACTGGTTGCTGAAGTGTCTGATAGCGACAGGCGGTGGGGATCATGGAAACAAGCAAAGCACGTGGCTTTCCCCAAAGAATCCCAGGAAATGTACTGCTTACAGACATTCAGCACCCTTAAGAAACTAGTCCCCAGGATTCTTTGCGGGATGTCAACGTGCCTTCAATGTATGTTGTATACACAGCCATGGACAATTTTCTCCATTGCCTTGGCACTTCACCCTCCCCCCCCCCCCTTTCCCCTCATTAACTTGTGAAACAGGACACACCTAGGAAAAACAGAATAAAAACCTAATAACAAGACCTTGGAAATGCCCTAGGGGCATGGAGTTATTTACTCCGGGCACTTTTTTATTTTAGTTGAATCAATATGTAGGTTATGTTATATCAGGCATGTCCAAAGTCCGTTTCGGGGGACTAAAAAAAATGTCAACAACTTTGGTTGGCCCCCACGGCCCTTCACTTCATCAAGTCTGGCCCTCTTTGAAAAAAGTTTGGGACACCTCTGTGTTATATAAAGCACATGAAGTACCTTGAATTGGTGGGTCAACGTTTGTGGTATCATGCGTAAGCCTTTGAAATGACTACAGTTCCAGCAGCTAGACAGCAGATGGCACACCTATGCTTTCTGGAGGTAGTGCGGTCACTTGGTAGCTAATACACTCCTTAAGAGTACAACCCAACGATATCGGATGTCTCTTAGTATTTCAGAAGACTCCCAACAAAAGATCGAGCAAATGAGAGGCTAGTTAGCGTCACACACAAATACACAAACTGCCTGGCTTCTGGTCTTACTCAAATCTTTTAATACTGTACTTTAAAGTCCCAATTATCCACCCCTTAGGGGAGAGCGTTATGCTACAGCTGGAAGAATGCATTCATATTCTCTCCCATGAATTCCCTCCTGCAAATAGAAAGCTGTCATTTCAGGGACGATTAATCCATGTAAAAATGTGGAAGTAGTTTCTGGATTTGTAGAAGAGTGTATACAATGAAATAAAATCCAGAGCAGTAGCTATGTTAGTCTTTTGCTGATTGTTACTACCATTGTCTTTTATCTGATATCCCTGACTCTCCCATAATTGCCTGAAAACTGAACCTCTTTATTGCCGTTGTAAACCAAGTGTTAACAGGTTTTTTCTCGTTAAGGAAATTTGTTGATTCTTAATTGTTACAAATGCCCATAAAATCTTCCTTCTTTGGTGATCACTTGTAGCCTAGTAGGAGTGTCTTCCATGAACACGGCCTTAACAGTGAGTCTGTAAGTGACTGTGGAGGCCAATTCTGGATCCACACATCCTTCCACGGTGGGGACATAGGCTTCCGGACGCAAATTGATCATGGTGAGGGTTTGCCAAATGTGCCTTCCTCTTAGCACCTTTCTCCCTTTCGTCCTGAGTTCGAGCATCTTCAAAGTCCATGACACCTTTGGTAAAGGCTGTTCTCCAATTGGAGCGCTCACAGGCCGGTGTTTCTAAGTTGTCAGTGTTTATACTACATTTTGGAGATCAAAGCTGGAATAGATTCTCACATTGCTTTGTTCTCAAGTGACAGCTGTAACCAAGAATCAAATATGGGACTGGCATCTCTATTTCACGCTTTAGGATTGCAGCTGGAGATGCTGCGCATTGTCCATCTCCCCCACCCCGCAGCACCACTGCCTACCTGCTAAATGACTGCC
This sequence comes from Podarcis pityusensis, assembly GCF_964106645.2. Classification (NCBI taxonomy): domain Eukaryota; kingdom Metazoa; phylum Chordata; class Lepidosauria; order Squamata; family Lacertidae; genus Podarcis; species Podarcis pityusensis. The sequence goes on from NC_138029.1 coordinate 33,634,512, forward strand.
TCATACACCACAGTGGTCAGCCCTGTGTATCAGTCAGACAGGGGCAGGGGCCTGTCTGGAATTTCTCCCACCACTCAGAAACCACAATCAGCATCCCATTTTAATTGAGGAAGAGCATTCAGGTTTGTGTACCTTACAGAGAGAGACAGAGATGTGCATGTTGTCTCTAATACCTTTGTTTCACTTTGGGTGCTGAAGGCATCATGCTTTTCCTGGGAGAAAGGTGGAGTGGGGGCTGTGGCGCCTGATCCAAGGTAAAAAGGAAACAGAGCAGAAGAGGGAAAGGACAAGTGAGGTTGGATAATTTGAGATGGGTGCAGCGGCATAGCTAGCCGCTTGGGTGCTGGGTGCGGCGTGTGCGTCCTGCAATTGGGGGTGGGGCATGCTGCATGGAGCCTCTCCGCTGCCTCCCCCTCAGCTGTAGGGTGGTTGAGGGAGAGGTGGTGGGCAGACGCAGGTCCCACACTGCTGTTTCAGGCAGCGCGGAGACTGTAGGCCTCTAAGCCACCATGTCACTCCCAAGAGAGACGCATGGCTTGGGCACACTGCAGGCCCCGTGGTAAGTGCCGGGCCCCGCTGTGTGGTGCCTAGTGCCAGCCGCATTTTGTTACATTTGTTACATTGTTGACTGAACTAAAAAGTTTCGTGAGCCCAATTAAAAATTATTTTTAAAAACTCATCTTTTTGTCATTTTGTCACCCCCCTCAGTGATGACACGCACCCCCCGCATCCCTTTCCTCTCTCACTGGATGGGAGAAAAGGACAGGAGAAGGCCATGACTAGAAGAGAATGTTTGGACAGGTTAGGCAGAGTTGTGCATGAGACTTCAGGGGAAACCAGGGTTAATAAGCGAAGGAAGCCTGAAGGAACATTCAGCACCATAAAAGAGGGACAGCCTTTGTGTACAAGCCCATGACGACCACCAATAGCTCCTTGCTCTGCACTCATCTCTGTTGGGAAATCACACAAACGTGGCATCCATGCAGGCAACAGTTTCTATGGAACTGAAACTAGATGTTAGTGCTGCTGTTAGAGCATTGGGGGATCTCCACTGAAACACTATTCCGCTATTCTCAGGGTTAACCATCCATCTTGCTCTCTAAGCTTGTGTAAATGTCTATACATAATGCAATGGTCAATACACTTCCAAGAAGCCTAGCTTGTTTTGGGGGGAGCAGCTGTGTTTGCATGTGTGGCGTGGAGGCATTTTGCAGGCAATATTTTTTAAAAAGAGGAAGAGATTTATGGCTAATAAGTTTTATTTCCTAATTATTGCATCCGTCAGAGCCTGCAGGGGTTCAGCGAATCCCAGAAACTCTGACAGGCCTGCTACCTTCCTACCACATCTGGGGGCGTGTGTGTGTGTGTGTCACACTAGCACAGTTAATGGAAAGGAAACCGGTTCCCTTATATGAGAATTTTCCGTTTCTTCAGGGTGTGGTCTCAATGTCACCCGATTCAAAAGACACATCAAAAAGAAAGTGCTTCCGCTGCAGAAATAAAAAGGAAGTTCTTAGGTGACAGGACCCAGGGGGTTCCCGAAACACAGAGTGATGACACGCATTGAAATCACTGTGGCCTTGCAATGAGGATTTCCCCCTTGTCTGGCAACCTTTATAAAGAGAGTGAGGAAGGAAGAGACAAACACAGGCAAGCCAAGATGAAGGGAAACCTTGTGGAGTCCTTGTGCTTCATGCTATTTTTCATGATGTCTGTCCTGATACTGAACGTGCTGTCTGTGAGGCTGTGGAAGGTTTGTATCTTTGCATTTGCTGAGGGGGTAGAGGTCATCGCGACAACAGGGGATTAAGGCTGTGCGGATGGTAGTTAACGCTAGAACTACTCAAAGTAGATCCATTGAAGCCTATTAATATACTGTACACGACCAACATAGGTTTATTTGTTTCATTGGGTCTACTCTCAAAGGAACTTCACTGGTTGCAATCTGATGCATGCAATTTTTGTTCTTTACAAACACCCTGGTATGGGCAAGTGGGAAAGCTGTACAAAGAAAGAGCTAATTGGAGGGAAAGGGGATTATTGAGAAATCATAGGAGAGTTTCACTCTGGCAATGTGGCCCGATAACAGGGTCAAAACATGTCTCGTATAGTAACTTTTTACTTGGCAAGGTAAGTGTGTAAGACAAGGTCTACTGCAGTGGTTTTCAACCAGTGTGCTGTGACACCCTGGGGTGCCTTGAATGATGGTCAGGGGTGCCGCAAGGCAACACTGGTCTCTGCCCCTCTTTCCTTCCCTCCCTCTGATGCCCTCTCGTGCTTCTGCCTCCCAAAGACTTAGGTACACGGCTGTTTGTTGCAGCAGCCCTGGCTACAAGCTCCCTAGGTGAATGGTGTCTCTGGGAGGCACCTCTCTTTGGGGTGGGGGGGCAGCTCAGAGACCAGCTGCCTGGAGGACTCCCAAGGAGAGGGGAGAAGAGGCTGAAGGAACACCCCACAAGGGAAGGTGGTTGAAAAGGGGTGAGGGGCTGCCAGGTCTGCAGGCAAAGTGTGACGTAACCATGCTTTTGAGGCTCTTACTTGCCTTTTATCTAAACTAAAAACACCTCAAACATTGCAACCTTTCCTCAAAGGTAAGTTGCTCCATCCGCCAACATTAATTAATAATTTTGGTTGTACTTTTCTGCATCCTTTTCCCACCTCTACTTTTTTTAAAAAAGCAGTGTTATTAAAGAGTTAATAATGTGAGGTCTGACATAATTATTTCACAGCATCTCCAGCATCTCCAGCTGTTCCCGTTGCCAAATTCCTCCCAAACTGATTAAGACTAGAGAAGCAGCATATGCTTATTTCATTCGAGTTTTTTTGGGATTTCTTCCAGGGTTTCACCCCAACTCCTAACTTCCTTTCCCATCAAAGAAGCTGGGCATTGTCCTGTGTTGCGGAATCCAGTAGTGGGGCCTATCACCATGTAAGTATATTTTGTGCATCTGTGGCACACGGCTGTTAAGCTTAAAATGGCAACTAAAGTCTTCTTGTGAGATAATTTCATATTGCATTTAAAGGACAATGAAACGTGTGCATATTTCATATGTGGGCTGGGAAAATCTATGGTGTATTTTTAATTTTTAAATACCGTAGTTAGCACATGTTTCTTGCGCGTTTGATGGGCCGTAACAGGGCTCTTAATCACTCCAGGTAAATAGGTACTGCTGCGACAAGAAGGTAAAAGGCATTTCCATGCGCTCTGGTTTCTGTCACGGTGTCCTGTTGCGCCAGAAGCGGTATAGTCATGCTGGCCACATGACCCGGAAAGCTGTCTGTGGACAAATGTTGGTTCCCTTGGCCTGGAAGCGAGATGAGCGCTGCAACCCTATAGTCGCCTTTGACTGGACTTAACCGTCCAGGGGTCCTTTACCTTCCCTTTACATTTTATCTATAGTGGAGACATAACAGAAAAGAAACAGCTGGCAATGTTGAGGTCCAGTGAGCGCCACTGGAAAGTGTAGTAGCACCCTTTGTGTGCTAAAGGTGATAGTTGTTGTCAAGAGGCAAAAGGCCCATCCATTTGACATCTGTGGGAGGGATCTTATTTCCCTTCTCATCCCCTAGTCTCAAACTAATTATGACATCAAACATTCACATAGAAGAAGAGAAGAGTTTGGATTTGATATCCCGCTTCATCACTACCCAAAGGAGTCTCAAAGCAGCTAACATTCTCCTTTCCCTTCTTCCCCCACAACAAACACTCTGTGAGGTGAGTGGGGCTGAGAGACTTCAAAGACGTGTGACTAGCCCAAGGTCACCCTGCAGCTGCATGTGGAGGAGCGGGGAAGTGAACCTGGTTCACCAGATTACGAATCTACCGCTCTTAACCACTACACCACACTGGCTCTCATAATGAAACTCTTTCTTGACCTGACCTGGATTCTGTTTTCTTTCAGCAACAAAGCAACATATGGAGGCCCCTTGTGTTCTGCTTCCATGGGCAGAAACCACGCTTCAGCTGGGAGAGCCAGAAAAGTTATGGAGGAGACACACCCTGACCACCTTCCTTTTTTCCTGAGAAAACCCTGGCTGTTTCTTTAAGAGATGAAGAACAACTTCCATGTTTCATTTTGCTTCTGAAATCGCTCTGTGACAAGGAGTCACATCTTCATTGCTAATGACTGATCTCAAACTTCCCCCAGGGGTCTTGTTCTACTAGATAAAGGGAGAGAGGGAATTCACTGCATACTTCGCTTAATTTGTTTGGAAACCAGCTGCATACTGCAATACCCACCAGTGCTATAATGCAGTACGTAAGACCATTCAGAAAGCATAGCAAAATCACGGTGTTACGTGCAGCCACAGAGTAAAAGAAGGAAAAGCTCAGGGTAGGTCATCGAAGGCGAGGAGGAAGAGTAGTAGCTTTATAACAAAACAGAACCAAGATCAAATTCTGCTGGCGTGGGGAGCTGCAGCCAGAAAAGAAAAGTGTTACGCACCAACTTCTGCGGTTCAGTATCATGGTTGGGAGGTGCCCTAATAAAGCTCCCGTAAAAGCAAACACATCCTAGATGCATTCCAACTTGGAGGATTTGAAGTTTTGAATTTCTATGGCATCAATACCTGTTTTGAATCGGAAATAAAGCAGATGAGAAATCTAATGTGTGGGAAGATTCAACTTCATGGCTTGCACTCAAAAGAACTGGAAAGAGGAACTACCTCCTCCAGTCCATAGCAGGGAGTTGGTTGCTGTGGAAGTGATGAAAGAGCTCAGCTCCCAAGTCCTTTTCTAATGCTCTCACGCCTCCTGATCCAGGTATTTCCTCCATGGGCAGAAGGCTCTGGGTTGATTTATACCTCTAAAGCCACAGAAATCTGCTCTTGCCTCCCTTTTGGTCACAATGGTGTTGTCTTGAATTAAATATGTGGCCATTATTATTATTACAGTGGTACGTCTGGTTACGTACTTAATTCGTTCCGGAGGTCCATTCTTAACCTGAAACAGTTCTTAACCCGAGGTACCACTTTAGCTAATGGGGCCTCCTGCTGCCGCCACCATGTGATTTCTGTTCTCATCCTGAAGCAAAGTTCTTAACCTGAGGTACTATTTCTGGGTTAGCAGAGTCTGTAACCTGAAGCGTATGTAACCTGAAGCGTATGTAACCCGAGGTACCACTGTATTAGCAATGCTTTTTTTTAAGGGGGTACTCAAAGAGTATAAGGGGATGCGGGTGGCGCTGTGGTCTAAACCACAGAGCCTAGGGCTTGCCGATCAGAAGGTCAGTGGTTCAAATCCCTGCGATGGGGTGAGCTCCCGTTGTTCAGTCCCAGCTCCTGCCCACCTAGCAGTTCAAAAGCACGTCAAAGTGCAAGTAAATAAATAGGTACCGCTCTGGCGGGAAGGTAAACGGCATTTCCGTGCGCTGCTCTGGTTCGCCAAAAGCGGCTTAGTCATGCTGGGCATATGACCCGGAAGCTGTACGCCGGCTCCCTCGGCCTATAGAGCGAGATGAGCGCCACAACCCCAGAGTCAGCCATGACTGGACCTAATGGTCAGGGGTACCTTTACCTTTACTCAAGAGTATGCAGTACCGGCACCTTTTTGTTAGAAAGTGTGGCACTTAATGTAACAATATCATGATGAGTACTGGACCTATTTTTCTTTTTTTTTAAAAGCACTGAAGATTATTATGAATTAAACTTATCAGTCACCTTTTTAACAAAATGCAGCTCACAGCAGCTTACAGCAATAAACAAATAGTACCTGTGTAAGATGTGACATGGGAAATCAGGAGCACTTACATTTACAATAGAAAAACGTAATTGCAATCATAGAGGGGTGTGTGTGTGTTAGCTGCTAATTTCCCTATAAGGGAAAGCATACAGTTACCACAGTGAGGGAAGAGCAATTTAAATTGGGGGGGGGGGAGGCACAGAATGGTCCTCTCTCAGAACTACAGTCCCAATCTAGCTCTCAATAAAGATGCCCGACTCTTAGCTACTCTAAAATGAAAACACAAACAAACCTGAGAGAGCCTGATCATGGATCCACTGCGTCACATCTGGCTAATCCCTGGGAGTCCAATAAATGGTGCTCCATTTCAGTTACCAAAAGGTAGACAAGTGATCAAGCAAATCTCACCCCTTACTCCTTGATACGTGAGGTTCACCACCCTTCTCAGGCAAGTTGCTCCAGACACTTTTGGTGTGTGTGGATGACCTGACTAATGAGAAGACAAGAGGTTCAATCACCATAGCCTATTAGCCTACTATGGCAGAAAATGAAACAACAGGACGTCCAAAAGAGAATCACAAGGCAAAAGTGCCAAAATTAACAGATTTGCTCCTACAAATCCAATATGAGCATGTTTCAGGTGACTATGCTCTTCTTCCCATGTAGCCTTTCTGACTGCTAGAAAGTACTTTCCCCTTCTTTTGGCTCGTAATTTGCAACACGATAGCTCTTAATGTTCCTACATGGGACTTACTTTTCAGCACCCTGGTGTCCTTTGCATTCACCACTATTCCTCCAAAACTACAATTTCTAATAAAAGAACTGCACAGGATGCAGTAGAGGGAAAGGCAGGACTACCGGTATGTCTCTTCCATGATGTGCTCTGGTCACAAGGAGCAATGGGAATTCCCTCACGGTCCTCCTTACTAGGAGGAAATTGTATTTCTGGATACCATCCCCAGACATACAAACATGTTTTGTATTTTTAACAAAGTGAGGTGGAATTTCTTAACACAAAGAAGTAATCTCTGCTAAAGAAACAGATTTTTTATTTATTAGAAAAAAAAACCCATGTTATTTTAAGTAGGCCTGACTAAAACATCTTAAGGCAGGCTGGTGATTGCTATCTTAAGGCAGGTTGCCAGCTCTCTTAACGGCTTAGAAAGCTGAAGTATAAAAGTTGGCAGAAGAAATGTTAATTTTGGGTTGCGTTGGGTTGTTGGGTTCAAAGCTGAAGATGCTTCTCCATTCGCTCCCTCAGTTTGTATTTCTGAATCTAAGATTGGAACAGGGAGGAAAGAAGGAAGGGATTGGTTACAGCATTGCAAACATACTGGTCGTCCCTCTGCAAATATTTTGGTCCATGTCTATGGCCATCTCTCATTTAGGCTACCATAAAGTGCTCTCTCTCTCTTTGTTGCCTCACTTTGGACCCCTCACCTCTACCCAGAACTCTGCTGCCAAAGTCATTCACTTGTCTTTCCTTGCTCTGATGATGCAATGCTACTCCTTAAGACCCTACCCTGACTTCCCATCTTCTCCTGGATTCATTCTTGTCCTTTCCTTCAAAACTCTCCAAGTCCTTTCCCCCTTTATCTTATCATCCTGATATGTCTCCCCTTATGATCTTCACTCCCTGGACTCCACCATTCTCCATCACCTAAAAGTCTCAACCTCCCTCAAAAAATCCCACCTTCTATTACCTGCTGCCCTTCATATGCTAGTCACTGCCTCCTAGATGCCACCACTCCTACGTCTTCAAATTCCTCTTAAAAACCCACTTGTGGCCCACCCATCTACTAGTTCCATACCCAGTAGTCTGTAACTAGGCCCAAGCCCATGTAACTCAAGCAACAGCACACACTCCTTCCCTGTTTACACTATGTCCTCTTCCCCTCCCCTGTGATTCCACTGTAACTGGTTTAGTTTGCAAGTTCCTCGAGGCAGGGATCTTCCTGCACTCCGCAAAGCACCATGCAACCTATTGGGGCTAAGCAAGCAAAAGCCTTTGGACTGTCACTCACCTTGCCCGAGACGGTGAGCGGGAAATCCTTCACAAACACTATGTACCGAGGGATCTTGAAGTGAGCGATCTGCAAAAGAAAAGCCAATGGCTGTGGACTGACTCAACCTTTATACAGCGGGCTTGCTGTTCCCTGCTTGAGCAGGACTCAGAGCAAGTGCCTCTCCAACATGGAATATAAAACTGCACTTTATCTAAAGCCATATCCCCAACTGATATTAAGACAGCGGGAGCTTCCACACTAGGCATTTAGTGTGGAACTGCCATGCTTATTCAGTCACTTTTTATGAGGAATCCACCTGAGGCTGTCATCCTATCATACAGTCCTTCCGTCTTTCCCCAGACTACAGAAAGCCCAGTTGTTTTTTTCAGAAGAACAGATGAGCAGCCCAAATGTGACAAGCGTACAGTTGTTCCAAAGCATTCAAAAACCAAAGCGCGGCTTCTGATTGGCTGCAGGAAGCTCCTGCAGCCAATCAGAAGCCGCAGAAGCTCCATCAGACGTTCAGCTTCCAAAAGAATGTTTGAAAACCAGAACAGTCACTTCTGGGTTTCAATCGTTCAGGAGTCAAAACATTCGAGAACCAAGGTACGACCGTAGATGCTTTTAGCACCACTTATAGTGGACGTGTGCTGAGGTTCAAATGGCCCTACCCACAGCAGCTGTGCCATGCCCCCATGGATGTATACAGAACATAGTGGAATGCACACCTTGAAAAGCACAATCCTCCTGATAGTGTGGGACATCGATTGCAATTCCACGTATAGCTTACAACGGAAGAGCAATGATTGGGCTGAGCTAGGAGCCACCCATCTGGAAGCAGCCCTTGACAGAACCTCACCACTGGAGAGCTTGCTCTTTCTTTTTATTGGGTGGGGAAAAGCAGGACACAGCCACCCATCTCGAAGCTCCTACCTTCCCTTTGCAAAATGCCTTGACTTCTTCTACTGTGCACTCTTCTCCAGCTTTCACTCTGATGCTGGCGCAGATCTCCTCTCCCATTCGCTCGTCTTTCACGCCAACTACCTGAGTGAAAGAGAAGGGGAAAGTTGATCATGGGGCCCACCCAACTTACTGGGGTTCTTGACCCTGCTGGGTCAGGCCAACAACCCATCTAGTTCAGTGTCCTGTTCTCAAACAGTGGCCAACCAGGTTCCTGTGGGAAACCCACAAGCGAACTCATTTCCCTAAATGGCGCTGGAGCCACATGGCATTTGTCGCACATTCAGCCTTAAGTATTTAGCCTGGGATGGCCTGGGACTCGGGCTCGGACTCGGAACCAGAGGAGACTCAGTCTGCACTTGATCCTTTGCCTCAGGCATTATCTAAACCAAGTCTGGGGCCTGATCCTGAAGAGTCCCAGTCTGCACAGGTTCCCCTGCAACAAACAGAGCCGAGTCAGGGGCCTGAGCCTTCCCTGGCTCCAGATGCGGGGATTACCTTGTTGCCTTCAGCTGAGCCATCACTTACAGCTGCTCCACTACCGGTTTGGTCAGGGGAGGCTGAGGCGGCCCCTGGGTCTAGTAACCCACCAACATCTCCTGAGCTGCAGAGACTAAGGTCTGAGAGAAGGAGAGACCTGAGTACTCGCAGGAGGAGTTCTCGCCTTCAGGCAAAACAGGGAGGTGAGTCGCCGGGGGATCAGGACCGGCTGCTACCCCAACAATGATAAAAGGCTGTCGGACCCCGCCCCAGGTTACGGGAGCAACTTTGCTGTATGCTAGATCCTGCCCCTGTCCTTGCCTGGTTCCCTGCCTCGTGTCCTGCCTTGGCCCTGTCGGACTGACTCCCAGTGGAACCTTTGGATTCTGGACTGGTCCTGGACCGTGGTTTATGAGTTATCCTTGGGTCCAGCACATAGCCAAACCAGAGGATTGGAGGGCCTGTTCCCATGTCCCACCTCACCATTTTTCTCACCTGCACCTCTTGAATCTTAGGATGGGTATGTAGGAATTGCTCGAGCTCTGCTGGGTATATGTTCTCTCCTCCTCGGATGATCATGTCTTTGCAGCGGCCTACTATCTTGCAGTAGCCGTACTCATCAAGAATAGCCATGTCCCTGGAAGGATATCACAGTCATTCTACCCTGACCTTGCCATGTTGCTAGATGCTCCACTGGAGAACAGAAGAAGAGGCTGCTGGAGCAGGCCAGGGACACACCTAGTCCAACACCAGGCTCTTGTGTCCTATGTAATTTTACACGCTTTAATCATATCTCCTCTTGCTCGCTTTTTCTCTGAACTAAAAGGCCCTAAATGCTCTAACCTTTCCTCATAGGGGAGTTGTTCCATCCCTTTGATCATTTTTTGTTTTGTTTTTATTCCCTCTTCTGAACCTTTTCCAACTCTAAAATATCATTTTCGATGTGAGGAGACCAGAACGGTACACAACTGTTCCAAAAGCTGTTGTTGCACCATGCATATGATACAGGCATCCCCAAACTTGGCCCTCCAGGTGTTTTGGGACTACAATTCCCATCATCCCTGACCACTGGTCCTGTTAGCTAGGGATGATGGGAATTGTAGTCCCAAAACATCTGAAGGGCCGAGTTTGGGGATGCCTGATATGATAAATGCTTAGGTGCCCAAGACCAGATTCAATTAAACAGCCGGGCAAGCAGGAACCAGCACAAAATCCCACTAGTACAATGGGTCTTTCTGCCCATCTCCTCCCACACAACTCCTCCAAAATGGTTTTGGCAGGTCAGGAGTACCCCCGGAACGGGGTACTGGGAGAAGAGAAGGGAGATTGTTCCGTGTGACAAACACAAATGCTTGTGCTGATGGAACAGTCAGCTTAGAGCAATGTTGAGTTTCAGCCCAAATGTTCCCTTTTCAGCTAGTTTTTTTTAGCAGCCAGTCTTCTGTACTTGCATAAGCAAGAGATCACAAGCAGGACTCTGTGAATTCTGCATAACCAAATACCAGATTCTGCAATGTGACAAGACATGACGTAGTGAGATATCATATGCCAGGGAACAAAGGCTCCCTTCATGCACACCCGGAAGTTTGAGGCAGCTCCCTCTCCATGGAGCTGTCTATCCCACTTGGGAGCAGCAGCAGCAGCAGCAGCAGCAGCAGCAGATTAATGGATAATGCAGCTAGGTGTCGTTGATTGCATGGGTTTTTCCCCAACAGATCACCATCCCACCAATGAGGAGGGTGGTGATCTGGTGGGAAATAGTCACAAGGGGATGGCACCATGAGAGAGTGGCTCCCCCACAACTCCATGCCTATGTATGAAACAAGTTTGCTATTGAGTGAGTGTTGGGTAAGACTTAGGCCTAGGGGTGGACATGTTGCTTGTCTGCCATTCCCCATCAGGTGACCCCATTATCTCAAATTCAGCCCTGTACAAATTTTATGCAATAGGTCATTTTTGTCCTCATTTGCCCAGTTAGGGTGACTGACATGACGAGATACTGACTTGCTAAAAGGCAGCTTATGGCCCTGAATGGATTCTCCATCCAGCCTTCCACCTACTAGATCCTATTGGCTTCCCAAGGATTATCCCAATGAACAAATGGCTTCTTCCCCAACGTACCCGGTCTTGTACCATTTCTCATCATCCATCACTTCATTGGTTTTGTTGGGGTCTGCCCAGTACCCTAGCATGACGCAGTAACCTCGGACCTGAAGTTCTCCTGGGCTGTTGAGTGGGATAATTTCCCCTGTCTCGGGATCCTCAATTTTTGCCTGTTAATACAGAGGAAACAGAAACATTAATGGTGGCATGGAGTGGCATAATAAAAGAGATCAGTTGAACAGAAGCATGTTCAGGTTAGAGACTGTGAGGGTGTGACAACAGAAGATACAGCAAAAGTGTTGTGATTAACAGAGTCTTTCAGCAGAACATCAGAGTCTTCCTTCTTTCCAGTACAGTGGTACCTCAGTTAAGTACTTAATTCGTTCCGGAGGTCCGTACTCAACCTTAAACTGTTCTTAAGCTGAAGCACCACTTTAGCTAATGGGGCCTCCTTCTGCCACTGCGCTGCCGGAGCACGATTTCTGTTCTCATCCTGAAGCAAAGTTCTTAATCTGAAGCACTATTTCTGGGTTAGCGGAGTCTGTAACCTGAAGCGTATGTAACCCGAGGTACCACCGTAGTCATTCTTTTCCAGAGTTCCCAGTTAAGACAACTCCTTTCCCACTTGGTTCAGCTTAGAGTGCTTGTTGCCTCATGAGACAAGACAAGCATAAACACACTAGCTACATAAACTTTAAGAGGTGCTGGTCCATCATGAACTAATCTACCATAATACAGTTCCTCTGGTCTTAGAAGTAAGCCTTGTAAACATACGAATACACAGAGAGATCCACTAGCACTTTACCTTGCTAGATCTTCATGCTATACTGAACATGTAACCATCAGCTTCTCCACTATGACCTTGCACTGAGGAAAACCTCTTCTCAGTGAATATCTCACACTCCTGCCAATGCTGCTGAATGCAGCCTTGGCTTTGTACTTGTCTCTGCACTTACACACATTCCTTAAAGAAAGGGAGGATGGGTCATGCTCCAGTGGTGTCCAAACTTTTTTCAAAGAGGGCCAGATTTGATGAAGTGAAGGGCCGCGAGGGCTGACCAAAGGGCCGACCAAAGTTGTGAACCTTTTTTTAGGATTGAAGTTGCTGAGCTTTTCTTAGGATTTTACCCCAAAGTTGTTGAGGTTTTTTTAGGATTTTACCCCAGGAAACAGAATTCAGGTATGGGGGATGGACTGCTCAAGACACGGGCCAAGCACTTAGTGCAATTTCACCCATTTTCCCCAGTTTACACCAACAAAGGGAATCAGTCACCTCTGTATGTGGGAAAATACATCCCACAGTCTCTGTTTTCTGGGCAATGTTGTCTTGAGGGAACCCCATGAAGGTGACAGGACTATTCTCTGTGGTTCCATATGCAACCTGCAAAACACAAAGGAAACAAAACAGCTGAGAGAGAAACTAAACAATGCAGAATAAGTGCTAAAGTGTTATGGGCAAAAGCTCCCATCTGCAGCAGATAAGACCATATCAGGGAAGTTATGAAGCGACCGTCTTTCAGGGAGCTGCATTTTATTTTGCCCCACTATAGTCCACGCTATTCGAGCAAAACAAATCATCAATGTAAGTTTGCATGCGCCAGCTTAATCTGCAAATTTCACCCACCTCTTGGTATATTTGGATCGTTGCAGAATTTGTTTCCCTGCAAGGAGAGGAAAGGAGGTATCTCATGGGAAGGAAGGATCAAGTACAGGGAACTCCCAATTTGCATGGGGGTTGTGTTGTGGGCATTTGTGCACCAGCGGCGCATGCATAAGCCCGCTCTGCCCCATTATGCCTCATTCCACCCTCTTCTGGGTCCAAAACAAACCATCCGTCAGCAGTTGCACATCAACTGAATGGGCGCAAAATGGTTGCCACCTGTAACGTTAAGAGGACTCCTGCCCTCATGTCCTGATTGTGGGTCTCCACATTCATAAAAAACCTAAAGCCATAAACTATGGATTAGTAAGGTATCCCATACTTGTACCTGAGTGTTCCCACTTCATTCCTTCATAGATGGCTGCAACCATGGAGAAGCTGCTGCGTCAGAGTAAATACTGAACCAGATGGACCACTGGTCATGTGTCATGCGAGAGCATACAGACACCTGACTAGCCATGATTAAAAAAACAGGACGCTGGACTCGATAGGTCTTTGTTCTCATCCAGATACAGGGCACAGAAGGGCGACTGATAGGAAAATCTGCTAAAAGCGAATGGGACCGAACAACTGCTTGAGGCAATGTCATATAACCTCCCTGCAAGCATATCGGAATGAGTGCTGGATAAATGGCCAACATCCTAATACCTCTTGGCTAACTTTGTGAAAACAAATCAGGATGAACGCTCAGTAAACAGGTCACCAAGAAGCAGTATTTCTGGAGAGACATTTTAAGGATGAATTCACAAGTACTCTAAGACTTCCTTTGACCATGCCTGATCTTGCAAAGACCCTATTTCAGATTCACTTGACGTGTTTTTAAAAAGTTGTACAGTCCTGAACTATAGGTGCAGCATTCTTCTGGTGGCTAAAATTAAGCTCATGTATCATTTGTGCGCTAGGGTAACATTTGGAGAAATCCTTGGAACCCCTTTAGTTCAAAAGAGGTCATAGAGAAGATAATCACATAGTTGGCTGAAAATAATTTCAAACCGCAACTATTTGGCAAATGGATCATCTCATTTAGTGGATTTACCAAGAATCGTTCTGAATATTGCAGGCATGCAATTTATTTTTGGTGACAAGTGCCTCTTTCTTAGGGAATGCAGAGCCCTGGGCTAAACTGGGAATAAGAAACATATTAGCAGAACTATTTGAATCTAAACACTGCTATAAAACCTCGGCTGCTAATGTTGTTTAAACACTAGCCAGTGTAAGCCAGTGTTCAAAATAGAATGAAATAAACATTTCTGGAGTCTCAGAAAGGGGCAATTTGGAGGAGCCTTGATTTACTGGGCAGGGCTGTTCTTCAGGGGTGCCTGGGTTTTATTCTTGGCTCTCTCACTCTGTGTTTGCGCCGGCAGAAAACTCCTCCAGGCATATCTAAGGGGTAATTTACTATTGATGATACTGGAAATGTAGCCTGTTTTTACACTATCCCCAGTGAAGGGCTACTCTACCAACTTCATGTGAGAGAGGCCCTGAATTCAGAGGAAGCAAAGATACACCCCAAACTACTCCTTGGTGCGAGACGGAGACACATTACTCACAGGCTTGGGATACTGTTGGTCACAGGTAGCGAGCTGCATGGTTACAGTCAAGATGTCCTAGGAGTTAGCAAGAAGAAGCAAATGGCCAAAGGGTAAAGCAAAGATTAAAATCTGCTTCTGAATTTCAAGTTTGCCACCAAGGCCACCAATGTCCAGGTTCAGGGAATCCTATCCCTCCCCTGGCGGCATCCAAAGAAGCAGATAAACATGAAGAGTTCTTACCACGTAATTTATTCAGTATTCACAGAGAGAGACAAAGGAAGGCAGTCCTTATTCAATAATGGCATTGCTCCAAGTAAAGCTCCGCCCCCTCCGTCTCTCTTATCCTACGTCATTCCTGTGCCGGCGGATCTGGGATTTCTGTCTCTGAGCTTTCTGTGCTACTACTCTCAATGCATGCCTAGTCTTGGGAGAGGGGGCTCAGGAATGCTCTCCAAAGACATTGAGTCTGTCAGCTGTCTCTCCCCCGGTGTTTCTTCTTCCTGCTGTTCCTCTTCCAATATGGTCATACCTCGGGTTACAGCTGCTTCAGGTTGCGTCTTTTTGAGTTACAGACCACCGAAACCCGGAAGTACCGGAACGGGTCACTTCTGGGTTTCGGAGGTTGCACATGCGCAGAAGTGCTAAATTGCTCTTTGCGCATGGGCAGAAGCGCCGAATTGCAACCTGTGCGTGTGCAGACGTGGGTTGCGAACGCTGCAGGTTGCAAATGTGCATCCCGCACGGATCACGTTCGCAACCTGAGCATCCACTGTATTCCCCAGCTTTTCCCCTCTGCAATCTCTGCAAACCACCATTCTAAATCTGTACTGTTCTCGGGAAGGTTCAGGAGAAGGGGGGAGGGGAGGTCTCCACCATTCCTCCTCAGTCCAGCCCCTGACAGCCAAGCATGAGAAAGAGTGTGCTGTGAAATATCCAAAGAGACACACACACACACTCTTAAATGTGTTACATGCGGAAGGTATTTCAAGCTAATAGCAAAGAGGACAGGGGTACAGGGAAAGATTTAACTGTGAGCAACTGCAACACACCCACAAATGCAAAGCGGCACTCCTGAGCTGCCACTGCCTCTGGACTTTGATCACTGAAATGGGCAGAGCGCAGGCACCACCTTGCTCTAACAGCAGGCACAAATGTAAAGCAATGGTATTTTTCAGGGGGAACAGGCTGCCAGGTGTGTCTCCCCAATTGTGCCATGTGGGACTGAGCGCCTCTCTCCTTACAGCACAGCAATGAAAAAGGACCCATCCCTGCTAGCCATTCTTCAGTAGAACAGGAATTGGGCGGGTGCAAATCAAAATGGGAAAAGTAGTAGCCAGAATGACGACTTCCGTTGCAGACAAAAGTATCTGGAAGCTCAGAAGTGCTTAAAATGCTACAAAAACCCTGTTTGATCAGAGACCTGAGTTGAGCAGAAAGAAGTGAGTGTGTGTGCCCAAAGATGATGACAGTTCTCCATCATGATGGCTCCCTTCGTCACTCAACCAACTATCACGGGTAGTACATGAATGTGTTACTACAATTTCCTAACATTTGTACTGCAAAGTGTTGCCCTCCTTCTGCTGGATGTAGAGGAGATGTCCACCTTTATTACCAGGCTTGCATTATGCCAGCCTGACACAAACAACATTTCTATTAAGAGCCACGTTTCAAGTCCTTTCAAAACACCAGGGCAAAAATAAAGTGATATTGGCTTAAGAGAAAAGGGTAGACCTGGCTAGAAAACAAGAGTAATTTTTGAACTTCAAAGACAATGTGGCAGACAGGGGAATAAAATAATAAACCAACGGAAGTACTTGGAGAGAAAGAGCCGTCTACCGGTCCTGTCCCCTCTTGCCCTGTGGGATGGATTTAATTATCCCTCTAATAACACTGGGTATTCTGTCTAGACTTGAAATCAACACCAATGTTCTTTCCGGATCCTCCCTTGGCATAATGCTCCCCGTTTCCCCCAACATTTTTTGTCCTTGTCTACTTGGAAGAAACTGGCACATAGCTCTGTCCCGTTCGGGGTCTGGGTACGTGCAAAGCCCCAGGACAAAGTCTTATATGTTTTCAATCCTATATTTGGAAGGGCTGATTTGGATTGCTGTGGATAATGGTATGCAGACCCTGCGGAGAGAAGGTTGGCAGGGCTCAAACCTACACCGTCTGAGCTAGAAGCCCTTCCTCCTAATATCAGAGGGAAAACCATCTGCGCATGCTCAGGGGCATTTTCTATTTATATTGTTCTTTCTTCGTATGTCCTACAGCTGAGCCCAAGCAGTGAAAACAGGTTCTGGGGCTAAACCTGGTGGGTCATTAAGTCCCAGAAATAAATAATGTCAGTTGTACAGTGGTACCTCGGGTTAAGAACTTAATTCATTCTGGAGGTCCGTTCTTAACCTGAGGTACCACTTTAGCTAATGGGATCTCCCGCTGACGCCGCACGATTTCTGTTCTCATCCTGAAGCAAAGTTCTTAATCCGAGGAACTATTTCTGGGTTAGCGGAGTCTGTAACCTGAAGCGTCTGTAACCTGAAGCGTCTGTAACCCGAGGTACCACTGTAATGTAAAGTAGAAACAGGGTTTGCTTACTTTGCATCCTGGCCTATTTCCCTGAATGCACCCAATAAATTTTGTCTATGTTTCCTTTTATGCAGTTGTAAAAACCGCTGGAGGCATGAATGACTGTGCAGTTAAGAACATTCAGTGCAGCCCTGCAGGATGAGACCAAAAGCCCATATTGTCCAGCACTGCATTTCCCACATGAGATGCCACAAGCAGGTCATCAGGACCATAGCTCTGAATCTTGTGTACATCCCCCAGGACCAGGTATCTGGTGGCAGACCGTCTCTGAATCAGGAGGCTCCATGGAAGAGCCTTATCCATGCTCTCCACCTTTCTTGGGGGGCAAGGCCCACTCTGTGCGCTGGCTCTGGGATGCTTGCGGGGCCATCAAAGTTCCCACAAGATGTCTCAGGAGCACCCCTAGGCTCTGAGAGCCGGCACATTGAGTGGGCCTTGTCCCCCAAACAAGCCAGGGAGCTGAAAGCTCATTCCACACCAGGTGTGCTTAGATTACCCAGCATGAGAAGTGCTTTTAAACTCTCCACCTTGCTTGCTGGGCAACACCCGCTCAGCGTGTGGGCTCTAGGGATTTTCTCTCTCTCCCTATTTCAATTGGGGTTTAGGCTCAGTTTGGCACAGAAACTGCTTTGGTCACCTTGCCTGATGATCTCTGTCAGGAGAGAGACAGGGGGAACGTGTCCTTGTTAATTCTTGACCTCTCAGTGGCTTTTGGTACCATCGACCTTGGTATCCTTCTGGAGTGACTGTCTGATTTAAGGGTCGGTGGCACCGCTTTGCAGTTCTTCTAATCCTACTTGCATGGTCGTTTCCATAGGGTGTTGCTTGGGGAATGTTCTTCAGCCCCGTGGAGCCATCAATATGGGATTCCTCGTGGTTCACTTTTATCCCCCATGCTGTTTAACAACTACATGAAACCGCTGAGTGGGGTAATCTAGAGTTTTGGAGTACATTGTCAGCAATATGCTGATGACACACAGCTCTACGTCTCCTTTACATCTGCATACCTGGGCCGGATTAAGGCCATTAGAGGCCCAAAGCACTTAATTTTTTTGGGTGCCTCCTTATAGATCTAATTCAAATGATAAACATCAATAAAGCATAAAACAAAATGTTGTTTTTTGAAATGAATCAAAACCTACAGTAAGATGGGAATGGTTTATTTTTGTATACTTCCACTTTATTTACATTTGAAAAAAATTCTCCTACGTTTTCTAATTGCAAAGTCTTTGATCAGAACTAATCTTACATAACACATCTGCTTCTATACTTAGTAGAGATAAGGCCTCCAGTCTACCTTGCTGCATAGTTGCTCTGTTGGGGTTTTCAATATACTTCAACTGAGAAAATGGAACACTCAAGCTGAGCAATATTTGACTATTAATGTTGAAAATCCAGCAATGGAAAATTTCTTTGGTGCTCCCCTTCCCTTGATGCCCTAAGCACGTGCTTATTTTGCTTAATGGCTAATCCAGCCCTGCTACATACAGAGTTTTGCCTGAAAAGAACCTGCATCATCAGAAGGGTTTCTTTTTTCAGCAAATGGCCCTGTCTTCATACACATCATGTGAAAGATATCAACCCACTGGACCTGGCCAGACCACTGAAGATCTCAGGCTGTTTTTCTACCATGCTGAAAACCAACCTCCTGTTATTCTTCTGTATTGGTGGCTTGGAGCTAAATCTACTTTCCAGAATGATTAACATTCTTGTGGTTCATAAGTATTTCTCCAGCTCCTACGTGAGCTTCAGAAGTGCCGCTTGGCAGCCGTTGCAGAAAAGTATGTGACATTAACTTGCTGTTTTATCCATGCCTTCATAGATGCCCTCGCTAAGTAACTAATCCATTTGTCTGAGACTGGGAGGATTATCCCAGCGTTCAGAAAACAGTAAGGGCAAGTGCACGGAAAGGACAGGTAGACCAGTTCTCTCTCTCCTCGCCCGCTTTTTCTATGGCACTCATTTATCCTAGCAGCAGGCATTTGTCTTGAAATCATTTCTTCTGTTATCCTCATTAGAACTTATGGGTGAAACAATGTGTTGTGGGAAGAGGAATTATTAGTTTGCTTTTGTTTTTATTTTTATTACGTAGGACTTGCCGATCAGAAGGTCGGCGGTTCGAATCCCCACGACGGGGTGAGCTCCTGTTGCTCAGCCCCTGCTCCTGCCAACCTAGCAGTTCGAAAGCACATCAAAGTGCAAGTAGATAAATAGGTACCACTCCGGCGGGAAGGTAAACGGCGTTTCTGTGCGCTGCTCTGGTTCGCCAGAAGCGGCTTAGTCATGCTGGCCACATGACCCAGAAGCTGTACACCGGCTCCCTTGGCCAATAAAGTGAGATGAGCACCGCAACCCCAGAGTTGGCCACGACTGGACCTAATGGTCAGGGGTCCCTTTACCTTTATTTTGTGTTTCTTATGGTGCCATTTTGTGTTGCAAACTGCCCTGAGGTCTACGGATGAAGGGCGGTATGCAGATTTAATAAATAATAACCTAGTGACTTTGCTCACTGGAAGGACAGATCCTGAAGCTGAGGCTCCAATACTTTGGCCACCTCATGAGAAGAGAAGACTCCCTGGAAAAGACCCTGATGTTGGGAAAGATGGGGGGGCACAAGGAGAAGGGGAGACAGAGGACGAGATGGTTGGACAGTGTTCTCGAAGCAACAAACATGAGTCTGACCAAACTGCGGGAGGCAGTGGAAGACAGGAGTGCCTGGCGTGCTCTGGTCCATGGGGTCACGAAGAGTCGGACACGACTAAACGACTAAACAACAACAACAACCTAGTGACTTCAGTCATGAATTTTTATTTGCACCATGTGCTGAATTCAGACTTTTGCTATTTGCAAACCATGTTGCAATGTATCACAGGGGGCAGGGGGTGTCACACAGACGGTACATGTGTTAATTTTAATGAAACGTAAGGGTGTGCTTTTAAAAAAAAGGGAGGGGGAAAGTGGACTATCTACATAAAAAACTAGGAGGACCAAAACAACCCTGAGCTATGATGCCACTGAAATCTATATTTATGCTGATTTGAAAATGGTGCATTTATTTGCTTACCCCACAAGAGCCTCTGCGGAGAGGCAGCGAGGAGTCTGACCTTCGTAAATTATTGGCCACTTGATTCACGCACTTCTATGGCAGGGAATGTTTGCAGAACTGTTAATCAATTAAGAAGGAGGGGATTGCGGGATAATCCTGCCTCTTCTGAGACCATCCTGCTGGTCCAGGCCCCATGGGAGCCTCCAAGCAAGAGGACTGAATAGAGGTCCAGTGAAAGTGATGTGTTTGTTGCCCTGGTGCAGAAGGAGAATTGACACAGGAGCCATTGTCACTTCCTGACCGCATGCCACCCAGGAGACACTGGCATGAACTAGGTAAACTGTGAGCCTTGTGAGAAGAATCACTGCCTGCTTTTTGCCCAGCTCTTACTCATCCCTGGTAAAGAACTGTGAAAGTTAGTAGGCAAACACTAAATCCCGCTGGAGCGAGTGCCACCAAGAAGTTCAGGCTTCAGACAACAGAGAGTCCAGAGGTGATTCCATTTAAGGCCATCCCATAATGGGCTCTTACTGATGTTCCCCTTACACCAAACCTCCTGCAGAAGCTTACCCACATCAAAGCAGCAGGAGAGCCCAAAAAACTTCCAGGAGAAAAGAATTTCCATTTTGCTAAATTTTAAAGTCAGTAGGCTTGCAAGGGGATTGAAAAAGCATCTCCTGGTAAATACTGCCATTACAGCCTTTGTGCCTTGCTTGATATGTTCTGAATAGAAAACATGTGGGTCTTGTTTAATCTCTGCAGTGCCACAAGGCGAGCCATGAAGAGCGCAATCATATGCCTATGCTAATAGGGTTGCCATACATCCGGAATTTCTCAGACATATCCGGAATACTGCAGTCGGAAGCAGGGTCTGGGCGCAAATCGCAAAAATGTCCAGGAAAATCTGGGCACATGGCAATCCATGCTGGCAGTGTTGTTTTTGCAGGGGGTGCCTTCCAGAATTTGCTGGCTACAACTGTAGACTAGGCAATATATCATTTAGGGCTGGGTGATATATCATCTAAAACCGGTTTGAAGTCCATATTGCGATATCGGTTTCATAATTTTTGACCTGGCAATATAGAATCATGGTGTGTCTGTGCGTGTGTGGTAAGCAAAAATCCCAATGTGGGAAAACTGTGAAGCCAGACAATGCCCCGACAAAGCTCCATCTTTATTTCAGACATTGGGATATATCAGTATATTCTGATGTCTAGCTGGTGATATATAATGATGTTGTAAACCAGATATCGCCCAGCCCTATGGTAGACTACACTGAAGGGAACAGTGGGAGGCCAGAAGCTCACTAGAAAGAGGAATGAAGTTCAGAGCATGTCCAGAATGCAAAGGTAGTGGAAGCAAACAGAGCTGGACATTTGCAGTGGGAGGGGTGGAAGAATAGGACACACCGGGAAGCCAGAGCTCCAGGCAGGTAAAAGAACAAAGCTGAGAACTCAGGTGAGTACTGGGCTATGTATTATGGACAGCACAGGACACTGGGCATCACAGGAGTGAGTTCGCCACCTTCCCAGTTCTTCACTTCTGAGAGAACTTCATGGGAAGTTGTCAAAAAATAATGTTGCACAGTTCATTTGGCAGTAGTAAAAGTTGCCTGGAATTATGACCCAAAATCAACGCACACACCCCAAGGTGCAAAAAAAGCCCTCCAACTTCAGTTAAAAAGTCCTTTGAAATGTACCTCTGCAAAACAAGAGGCCTGGCCAGTGTGCATAACAGCCCTGCGCCGCATGCGCCGCGATACCTCCTTTCAACAATGGAAAAAGCCAGGCATCCTTGTGAATAATCCCTCCTCTGTGTCCTAAACCAGTCCTTGGATTTCCTCCCTTTCTTGAGACTGTCTCGCCTCCGTAAACACCCCAGCCAGCTTGGCTTTTGTAGCCAGCTCCAGCAGTGGAAGCCTCAACAAGCTCACAGTTGTATATGCCCAGGTCTTAGTTGTTTGCTACAGCCAACAGCATCTGGCGAGAAACCAGCTCAAAATGTTCCATTTCCAGCCTCTGCCCTCAACTCCTCTGTAGTCTCTCTCTCCCCCACCCCCCGTCCTGTCCCCACTTGGCAAAGGACCAAGGCCTGGGGTTATTGGGTACTGCTTCACATCGTGCTGTGTCTCTGTGCTGGCCTTTCAAGTGCACAGATACTATGTGCTCTATTCTCTGCCTCCACTTTTGCTAAAAAATGGAAGGAAGGGAACTCCACATCTCTCCACTCCCCTCTCACTAGCCTAATGTGCCAGGATCTCTACTGCAGGTGGTTTATGAGTAGACGGGATGGCACTCCCAGGTTTGTAGCTTAGAAGTACTACTGAACCCAACCTTACTCCTAGATGACCAAGCTGTGGCTAGGGGTGCCTTTTACCAGCTCTGTATTAAACACCAGCCACACCTTCTCTTCGGGAAGTCAGACCTAGCCATTATTTATACCTCAATCAGCTCCAGGTTAGCCTACCATTGTTGTTTAGTCATTTAGTTGTGTCCGACTCTTTGTGACCCCATGGACCAGTGCATGCCAGGCACTCCTGTCTTCCACTGCCTCCCGCAGTTTGGTCAAACTCATGCTGGTAGCTTCGAGAACACTATCCAATCATCTCGTCCTCTGTCGTCCCCTTCTCCTTGTGCCCTCCATCTTTCCCAACATCAGGGTCTTTTCCAGGGAGTCTTCTCCTCTCATGAGGTGGCCAAAGTATTGGAGCCTCAGCTTCACGATCTGTCCTTCCAGGGAGCACTCAGGGCTGATTTCCTTCAGAATGGATAGGTTTGATCTTCTTGCAGTCCATGGGACTCTCAAGAGTCTCCTCCAGCACCATAATTCAAAATCATAAATTCTTCGGCAATCAGCCTTCTTTATGGTCCAGCTCTCACTTCCATACATCACTACTGGGAAAACCATAGCTTTTACTATACAGGCCTTTGTTGGCAAGGTGATACCATAGTATGATCTATATGGTGATGCCTTTGAAGACAGCTTGGAAGCTTCTGCCAGACGAGAATACAGCTGCCAGAACATGAACTACAAGTGACAGATTGGAGCGTGCAACTGTGATATAATACCATCTAAACTGTTTGTCAGTTTGCTTTTAGGCAAAGTGCTATTTTTGACTTTTAAAGCCAGAAATGATTTGGGATTTGTCTCCAGTGATATGAAGTTGCCCAACCATGAATATCATCCAATGAGACTTTGTTCTGTGTCCCTCCATCATTTGAAGTCTGGAGACTGGACACAAGGAGCAGAGGCTTTCCTGCAGTGGCACCAACACCTTGCTCCAGGGAGGTTGCCTGGCCCAATCTCTGCTCTCTTCCAGAGGGCATTTTTAAGTACTGCCACTTGAACTTAGTTTTACTGATGGTGCTTTTACTGTTTTTTAAATTGATTTTTTAAAAGTTTTCCAGAGGTTATCAGACTCTAGATCCCATCAACCCTGATCACTGATCATGCTGACTGGGGCTGATGGGAGTTTGAGTCCAACACTATGTGATGATTGATTCTATACACCTGTATTGTATTTAACTGCTTGTTATGAGTCTGAACACTACCTGTGCCTGTGAATACTTTCTTTATCCTGAGCAAACCGTTTTGTATGACTGGGGAAGGTATAGTATGAGACTGATATTTTCTAATTTGTATGGTTCACCACACATTGCAATTGGAGTGCTATTTTGTATCATGCAGCTTTTCAGACTGATGAAGTGTGTAGTGAAACCTGTAATATATCTGGAGAACAGGTCTCCTTTTGCCCACTTGCATTATTCTCACCAGGGTGGTGGCTTTGATTTGCCTTCCCGTGATTGATCCATGCATACGGCTTTGTGTTTCCAACTCAAGACCCATTGAAGAACATCTCATCCAGTTCAATCTTTGAAAAACAGCTTTGAAAAACTTTTTCATATTCTCCAGTGTGCTACCCTTGCCATTGTGGCAGCACGGGGTTGTCATTCTGTGATTGGACTTGCGCTACTTGTTGAACGGTTCATTTATCCAGTCTGTATAACGTTTACTGCACATGTAACTTGTTAAGATAGGGTTGTACATTTATCCACTCCATGTTTACAGTATCTCCAGGCTTTGTCTTGCACATGGCACCTTAGTATGTTTGTTGTTTGAATGGTTACAAGTCTATCTCTATTCTAACTATTATTCTAGTAAATTTGGTTTTATACTTACAAGCCAGTTTGTGGTGTTGTTGTATTACTTAACTGCCAAGTTCAGCCAACAATTTAGCTGCGAGGCTATTTGTTACTGGCATTATTATTATTATGAATAGTGAAAAACAACAAATAAAGGATGTAGACCTCTGAGCTCTAGGTAAGCCAGATGGAGGGGAGGCAGGGGGGAAGATGGATTGCATCCACAGTAGACAATCAGTATATTCAATGGAATAGCCCAAAAGATGCCCTGTGAACCGGGCAGGGGAGGAATTCAGATTGCTTCCATGTTAGTTACCCTGGCATGCCTTTCCTATCAGCTACTGATTAGAAGGCAACAAGGAGAACATCCCCCTCAGCACATCTGAAGATCCCCTTAGATACGGTTCTATTTTCCTGCACACATGGTTCAGGGAAGGACAAGAATATTCAACAACAGACATTCAAACACTGTTCCCCGTGGTGATTTGTTAGCAGGGGAAGCACTCCCTGCATCATCAAAGTTAAGAAGAGGAGAGGGAAGGAGGATCCCTCTGTGCTTGGTGCCAAGGGGTTAAAGTCACACCAAGTTCCTGAAGCCAGTTGCTTCCAAGTCAGAGTCTGGCTGCTGGCTGCGGTTAGTGGGAAGGGATTTTGTTTTTTAATAACATTATAAATAGGGCTGTGTTCAGCTTGCTGCATGCTCACTCTCCCTTCCACCTTCTCCCTCCTCCTCCTCCTTCTCCTCTTGCTGCCGCTGCTTCTCCCTGCACATCCATCGCAGCTCTGTGGACATGGACCGGTCAGGCTTCGTACTCAAGCTCTTCGGCTTGCTGCTATGCCTCCTGCCCGTTCTCCAGGCATGTCCTCAGAACTGCCACTGCCACGGGGGAGACCTCCAGCATGTCATCTGTGACAACGTTGGGCTGAGAAGGATCCCCAAGGTAGCTGAGCAGACACGTCTCCTCAACCTGCAGAGGAACAACTTCCCTGTCCTGCCGACCAACGGTTTCAGGGAGATGAAGAACCTCGTCTCTCTCCACCTCCAGCACTCTCACATCAAAGAGATCTCCAGCGGAGCCTTCCGGGGCCTGAAGCAGCTGGTCTACCTTTACTTGTCCAACAATGACATCAGCGTCATAAAGATGGGGGCCTTCGATGACCTGACGGAGCTCACCTACCTCTACCTAGACCACAACAAGATCCCAGACCTGCCCAAGGGGCTCCTCTCCCCACTGATCAACCTTTTCATCCTGCAGCTAGGCAGCAACAAGCTCCGAGAGTTGAGAGCAGGAGCCTTCCATGGGACCAAGGATCTCCGCTGGCTCTATCTCTCGAACAACTCTATCAACTCCATCCATCCTGTGGCCTTGGACGATGTGGAGAACCTAGCCATATTCCACCTGGATAAGAACCATCTGACCAGCTACCCTGGGGCTGCCATGAGCAAGCTGAGAGTGGTGGAGGACCTGAAACTCTCAAACAACCCCATGAAGATCATCCCGGATTTAGCCTTCCAGTCCTTTGGGCGCTACATGGAGACACTCAGCCTGGACAACATGGGCCTAGAAAAGGTAAGCGGTCCACAGAAATTTCCCTCTCCCTCCCTAGATCTTACCCATTCAAAATATTCCATCTCGCCCTTACCCAAATTCCACCCCGTTCTAGCAACAGCAGTGGGACATTAATGTAGCTCCCCACACAGTTTTCTGCCCACTCCCTGCACCCGCTCCCCATTTTGCCAGCACCAAAAAGGAAATAGAAATTAAAGTAAGGCACTATACTGGGTTGGACAGAGAGGATTTAACTTCTGCACCTAACCCAGCCCCCTCCTTGGTCATTGGATCAATCATTTGATGAGCAGGGAGAGGGTGACGATCCCATCGCCCTCCGCTGATCTGCATGGATCAGCGGAGGAGGGGGGCGGTCTGTGTGTGCAAAGTGAAGGTGCAAGGTGGCCATACCCACTGTTGGCATGCAGGTGCTGAAGGGCTGCCCAAGGGCAAGGGTGACAAACAAGGTTAGCCACCCCAGGTGAGCCATCAAGCCATGAGTTTATTCTCAGTGGCTGAGACTACCAGGTGCATCACTTCTTTACATATGAATGAATTGTTCCCCTTCTCTTCTGCGGGGAAAGCAACCTTTGCCCTTGGGAGGCACTGTTGCCTTCCATATACAGTGGTACCTTGGGTTAAGAACTTAATTTGTTCCGGAGGTCTGTTCTTAACCTGAAACTGTTCTTAACCTGAAGCACCACTTTAGCTAACGGGGCCTCCTGCTGCCGCTACCGCGCGATTTCTGTTCTCATCCTGAAGCAAAGTTCTTAACCCGAGGTACTACTTCCGGGTTAGCGGAGTCTGTAACCTGAAGCGTCTGTAACCCGAGGTACCACTGTATACCCCCAGCCACCATGATGTTCGCAAATGCTTCTAATTCAGACTTTTCAAACGCAGTCACTTTCTATTCTGTCACACTCAAGCCTATAGCACGGTTAAGAAACAGAACTCAGGGCTGGCTGGGTTCTCAGTCGCTCCCATCACAGTTATACAGTGGTGCTTCAGGTTACATACGCTTCAGGTTACAGACTCTGCTAACTCAGAAATATAACCTCGGGTTAAGAACTTTGCTTCAGGATGAGAACAGAAATCGTGCTCTGGTGGCGCGGCGGCAGTGGGAGACCCCATTAGCTAAAGTGGCGTCTCAGGTTAAGAACAGTTTCAGGTTAAGAATGGACCTCCAGAACAAATTAAGTACTTAACCTGAGGTACCACTGTATGGGGCAAAATAAGTGGGACACCGTTTGGGGTGCACATCCTGCTTTCACTCCACATGCAGGGGAAATGAGTGGCAGGAAGCAGGTTTCAATCCCCCTGCTTCCAGTGGCGTGTTTGCAGTGCACCTTTTAACATTATAATTCATTCCGACAGAGGAAAGACAAATGCTACATTTGGGAACAACATTGATGGGGGAAGGAAAGCCACACAGCCTGAAAGTAAACCCAGTGGTTTGCCACAGTCTCCTGGGTGATTTGGAGAAGAGGCAGCATGTTTCGAAGCATAAGCTAGATTCAGAAATGGGGGGGGGGGGACTGACAGTTTTCTTTGTAGTTTCTTTGTAGGGAAGGTGAAAGCATTTGCTACCTTCTTCTCAGGAGCCTGGAAGGCATGTTTAGTTGAGGGAGAAGAAGAGGGCAACGCCAGGTTTGGAAAAACGTGACTGGCTGCTATGGATGGGGGCAGGGGAGGAATTAGTTTGGTTCACATTTTAACGGGAATCCACCTAATTCCCACTTCTTGAGCCAATCAAAATGAAGCTACCCTTCAAGATGTGCATGTCACTGAATTCAGTGATGCAGTTCTCCATCCAAATAACAATAACAATAACAATTTTATTTATTTATTTGTTTGTTTGTTTGTTTGTTTCCCGCCCATCTGGCTGAGTCTCCCCAGCCACTCTGGGCAGCTCCCAATCAAATGTTAAAAACAGTACAGCATTAAATATTAAAAACTTCCCTGAACAGGGCTGCCATCAGATGTCTTTTAAAGATAGGATAGCTGCTTATTTCCTTCACATCTGAAGGGAGGGTGTTCCACAGGGCGGGCGCCACTGCCGAGAAGGCCCTCTGTCTGGTTCCCTGTAACCTCACTTCTCGCAATGAGGGAACCGCCAGAAGGCCCTCGGCACTGGATCTCAGTGTCTGGGCTGAACGATGGGGGTGGAGACGCTCCTTCATATATTTACAGGAAAGGGCACACAAATAAGTGTGCATTAGTGAAAATAATGTACAAAAGTATATTATATCAGGGGAAACTGCTTACAAAAATGTGTAGTTTATGAGGAATGTGCAAAAATAATCCCAAACTGATGTTGACATAGGGTAAATGGGACTCAAGATCAGAAAAATGAAAATTTGAGAGAAAATGAAGTGGGCAGATTTGCCCATCCGTACAGGTCATGCCCCTTTGAAGCAAATATCTCAGTGATGGTGGGAAATGGGTAAGTGGGATGTGAAAAGGACAGGACTCCCTACACAGACTCTCTCCCCTGTTTGTCAAACCTGAAGAGCTTTGACTGTTTACATCATGGCTAGGGTAACATCCATGCCATATATTAAAAATACTCTTTTAACAGTCATGGCTCCCCCCCCCCAAGGAATAATGGGAACCGTAGTTTCTTAAGGGTGCTCAGAACTGTAGCTCTGGGAGAGGCTTCCTAACAACTCACAGCACCCAACTACAGAAGCAAATCGTTAGCAAAAAAGCACTTCAGGTGCTAGTGAAAATGCAAAATAACGATAAAAGGTGATAGGTTTATTATTTGCATTTCACGCTCCTAAATTTGAAATAAGTTGTTCTGGAATAATTTCCTAGCAGTCAGTTCTCTCTCCACCAAGCCCTGGGGCCCTTTCCTCCTTCAGGTTGCTCCTGAACGGAAACGAATGTTTTTCTGCATCACTGTTCACATTTCCACTACCTACCTCCCTGTCCACTATCTGTTCTAGTTACTCATTTGAAATTCCTCCCCCTCTTGCCTTCATCTCATCTGTTTGTAAGCCCTGTAACCTGGAGGCTTCATGGTACTACATGGAGCCTGCGATGCTTTCAAACTAAACAATATTGAATAATAACAGCCATGGTCGTGGTGCCTGTCCTCCAAAATGAATGATGCAAAGGCTGTGTCCGTTTGTATAGTGAGAGTGATTGACAGGCAGAGACTAGGTCCCCAACCTTCCCCAACCTGGTGCCCTCCAGATTATATTGGATTGCAACTCCCAGCAGCCTTATGGACAACTTCCATTGTCCAACCACGTATGGAAGAAACCATCTTGGGGACTAGGAAATTAATGGGACAGAGTACTGGAGGCAAAAGGTTGGCACCCCTATACCTGCCGTTTGCAAAAGGGAGAGTGAAGCTCTGTTCCTAGACACCAGACTGATGGCCTGTTATTGGAACGAGTAAGTGAATGCAGTGACCACCGCAGAAGTGGAGGCTAACGTCAGCGACTGGTGAGTGCTCTGCAGTCAGGTAGACTGAGCACACATGAGGACTTTTGCATCTTTGCCTCTCTCCAACCTTACACTTCATAAAGAAGGGTTTGTTTATTGACTATCTCTCAAGAGAAACCCTCACAGCGCTCCACAAAGGCACTCTGTTCCTATCAAGAGAGCTAGAGGGACATTCAGGTAATGCAGCAAAATACTCCTCTTCTTCTCGGCAAATGAGTCATGTCCCAGAGGCTGAAGCATCATGCTTGAGGTGCTTTTCGTAAACAGGAGGCAGCAGTGACATCACACTAGATGGAGCATGTCCCAGATGGGGGGGAAGAGACCACATCAAACAGAAGCAGAAGGATCATGGAAGGCTTCCAGGTGAACAAGGAGGGAAGTTTCCAGCCATGCTATGTACCCATGCTGAGGTTATCCAGGTGAATCAGCACCAAAACAGTGACCCTCAAAGAGATGCTAAGGGACGCAGCAACATGAACCGCCCCCCCCCCAGCAATAAAGCTCTGTGAATGACAGAGTGTTGGCAAACAAAATTAAATACACATTTTACATGGAAAAGAAAATCATCCAGAGCACAGAGCTAATACAGGGTATCTACACTGTCAATATTTCACTGGGGGGGGGGGAGATTCAATTGCTTACTAGAACTTCAGGTCTGTGCAACTAAAATAGATTAAAGCACAAATCCACATTTTTAAAATGAACTTTTTGCAGTGTGGAAAGGGACAGTCTGAAGGCATCATAGATTATGCATTGAGAAAGTGGGGTGAAAAAACAATTAACAGAAAGTCATGTAAACACCCAAGAAACAATTCAGGAGAAATGCTCATTGTCATATGAGCCTTGTTCACAAATCAGAATGAATACTCCATACATACCAGACACAGTCTAAGCTCCATGTAAGCTTTGTGCAGACGTATCAGGATGAACGGTGAACAAACAGATTCACCCGAAGGAGCAAGATTCACCCCAAGACGCAAAGTTATGAAGCAGGTGGTGGTGGCAGAGAGGGAGGAGGGAGTTTTCAGGGATGGGGATTGGCAACTGGCAAATTATTCAGGACTGGAGCAATGTGAAGTCCTCTTGATGAAAGAGCTTTTCAATTTCCAAATTACAACAGTATTCAAGAGCCTCAGAATTGCATACATGCTACCATAAAGGTGTGATCTTGTGACACACTTTTAAAAAACAAAACAACCACTTGAAGTAGTTGTGGAACTCTGTTAGGCTTTACCTGAGCAGAATACAGTATACAGTACCTAAAAGAACAATGGGGTTTGGAGTGTTGAATGAATTGTATAAACTCAGAGACACACAATGGTGTTTTTCACCAGTCCAGAATCCTGGCTCACGGTTTGAAGTTTAGTTATACCAGCAACTGGATTACTATTTGACAGTTACATGTATTTCCTATCCGAAAAGGATGGTATCTAATCCAGAAAGGAGAAGTCCACAAGGGAGCTGTCCACAGCACCATAAACCAGCTATGTCTTTTGCCATCTGGCTCGTGAATGGATGATACTCACTGATCCCATTCGAAGGCTGGAACTTCAGAAAGCTCCACAGGAAAGGAGGGTCTCAGGCGGAGTTTTGTACACATGCTGGAGCCTAATCAAAATCTCCCTTCCACCTGTGTGGACCCTCAGTGCTTCTTGCTTCTTCAATCTACCTGCATATACATAAACCTAGTCTAATCCCATCTATGCAGTTTCACATACTCCTCTTCATGGGTTCTGTTGGGTGACATGGGAAAAACCAAGCCAGATGAAAGAAGTTGATGCTGTGGATCCTTCCCCCATGCCAGCATTACTGCTAATATAACCTGAGAAGGGGATCCATGAACACTTCCCTTTCTCCAGCTCCCTTAACTCTCTTCTCCTCGCCCACCTTAATTACTCTGCTGTGGACTTTGGTTCTCTTTTTGTTTAGCAATCCGATATGGTTTGTTTCCTGGCACACATTGGTACCCTTAACATGAATTCTAAACAAAGCTTCTAAAAGCTGAGAATTTGCTATTTCAGTAGTCAACGTAATGAACACAACACTTTTACATGTAGTTTCAGCATTAGAGGTTTCTGCAAGCAGATAGCAGACCTAGGCATTTAGTAATAGTTAGGTTTCCAGGCCAGAGTATCAACCAGCCAAGGCTCAGCTGGCAAATACCAGAGATGGCAGTGCAACCTTTTGGAATGGGTCAACAGACTTCTCAATGAGCAACCAAACAGAGCTACACCTTCCCTGGGAAGATCACAAATTCAAAAGATGATTTAATCCCTGCCACAACTAAAGGTAAAAAGGGAATGAACAGGAAGTAATCTATATAAACACTCAGTCTCATCTCATCCTTTCAGACAATAGCTACACTAGATGACTCCAGCACAAACTCAGCACCAGAAGGTACAATATCTAAGAGCAGGTGCATAACACCACTACACAAAGGAGCAAGAATTACAACATCTGGTGGTGAACCGCAAAGCCCTCTAGAATTGCAGCACATCTCCTTCAAATATATACAGCTCTTTAAGATGAGATGCTTGCCTTTGCATCTCGTGTGAAAAAGAGCCCTGCCAACAACTCAAGGAGAATGTTCTGGGATTCATTCAGTGATGGTCTGTAGAGGAATTTATTCAGCGATTAGTTGATTCTTGTGATGTGTTGTGGAAACACTGGAATGACTTGTAATTTTATCCGGGCTTAGTATATATTCTTTTCATTTCCCTGAAAGGGAATAAGGGGAGTGGTAGTGGGGAGAACATTGTTGTAACCACTGGTAGATGTTTTGAACCTAAATTAGTAGTCTCCAAGGAAGTTTATGTTGTTGGGTTTGTGTGCATGGGAATTTTTCCAAGTGAAGCAAAGAGCAACGATGACAACTAGGCCAAGAAATAACTGCTTTAGCTCTTTACCGTCTCGTAATTCTGTGAAAGAGCTGTAATCTCCAAGCAAACCTATATATGGCATAAATGTACATATTATGCAGCATCCCGGTCAGGAAAAAGAGAAAGGGGAGAGGAATCTTGAATCACTGGAAATCTGCCTTGCTATTTCTACTGTGCTTGAATGCCAAGTGTAACTTTCCATTGAGAGTCCACCGGGTTCTGCCAAAGTCTACAGGCCCTTGAGTCTCCACAAATACTCCTCTCCATGAATGTGGCAACCGGGTGCCAGAAAGGATTTCAACTATGAAAAGCCAAATAATCTCTTTGCTTGTTTGGAAATGAAGAGATGTCTAGAAAGAAGCTGGAGGCAGGGAGAGAGATGGAGGTTGTTGGAACACACATATCTTTTAAATAATATGAGGCACATAACCCCCCAAAAAAGGTCATCAATGTCTCTTCTAATCAGAGAACAGCCTTGTACGCTACACATGCCTGTAGTGTCATGGTTTCAGATTCCAAGAGCTTAAATTCAGCGACCCTAAAGTATGAAGACAAATACTAAGGTGGTCCTCCTTCCACCCTTTGCTCTTCTCCGGAGCTCAGGAAGATTCATGCTGCAGGGAAGGAAACTAAAGCTTAACCATGTGTAGTCTGCCCCTGTTTTTGTCTTTTACAAAATACAGCTGAAGAAGTTTAAAGTGGAAGACGCACAATGGTGGTGGTGGGGAAGGCTTGCTAACCTTTTCCCTTCTAGAAGTTTTTTTCCTGAAATGGCTGCATCTTTCTTTCTTTTCTTATGAGGAAAGCCACCAGAAAGAGGAGTGGGGAATTTATTTTTTTAATGGGGGGAGACTACACAAAACTCAGCATCATGCAATTTGGTCCTAAAGCCTGCTATAGTTGAAGGAGGAGGAGGAGAAGGAGGGATACTTATGGCTAAATTCATAGTTTAGGTGTGCATGTAAAAATCTAATGGGCATTCCACACTACATCCCCCACCCTGGTATTGATCGCTGAAACACTGATCACTGATGAAGAGAAATACAGAAAGAGAAATGGGAGTTACTTAAGAGTGGCTGCTGGACTTTGGGTTGGAGTCATAGAAACAGAAGAAGAGCCTTGTTGGATCTGACCCAAAGGTACATCCATTCCAGCATCCTGTACTTACAGTGTCCAACCACATGCTGACGGAAAGCCCAAAAGTATCCACACCAAGTCAAAATGTACTGCCAGCAAAAAAACTGATTTGTCAACTAGGCCCAAAGGATAAGCTTCTCCTTTCCCTGCTGGTTGCGTGATGATTGACACATGTGCCTGTGCTTCAGTTTTCAGATAAAGCATTTGCTGGCGTAACCACACTGAAGACTGTTCACATTGAGAACAACAAACTGTCCAGTCTTCCTGGGAACTTCCCTTTCAGCCGTCTTGAGACCCTCACCCTGTCGAACAACCCTTGGCACTGCTCCTGTCAGCTAGCACCTCTGCGCAGGTAAAAGAACACTTTGTTCTATATCTCATGGGTGCAATGACTCCCCTAGTCCACTCTTGTATATGTGTGTTTGCGGATAGATAGATCGATAGATGATAGATAGATAGATAGATAGATAGATAGATAGATAGATAGATGATAGATAGATAGATAGATAGATAGATAGAGATAGATAGATAGATAGATAGATAGATAGATAGATAGATAGATGATAGATGGAGATAGATGGATAGACAGACAGATAGATAGATAGACAGACAGACAGACAGATAGATAGAGATAGATAGATAGATAGATAGATAGATAGATAGATAGATAGACAGATGATAGAGATAGATGATAGATAGGATGTACTGGTTAGCTAATGAATCCTTGCCAGTACAAGGCATGGGTTGGTAAATCTCACTCAGGAGATCTACCCTGACAACCACACTGTTGTGACCATGCAAATTTGCTTTTTCTTCTGTAGGTGGCTGGAATCCACTCGATCACGCCCTGATGCAGCCTGCGCATCGCCCTCTTCAGCTCGAGGACAGCAGATCAGAGATACCTCTGCACTCCGCGGTTGCAAGGTCCCCACGAAGAGGTCCAAGAAGGGAAGTCGCCATTAAGCAGGCAATTGTTCCCCCCCCCTCCTGTTTTCTATTTAAGATGCCTTTCAGAGAACCCTTCCCACACAGGCTTCGCCTGATCACACCCAAAATTACCCCATAAAATATTATGAGACCACACCCATAGTATCAAACAGGTGACACGTTTTCTAGCACCAGTGTCTGCCCACGTATATTTGCAACCAGAGAAAGTGAGGCGAGTGAGGTCCTGATTCACAGTGTTGTGCCGTTTTTCAGAATGGGAGGGCCTGCCATGTTGCTCTAGCCTAGACAGAACTAATGGCTAGCTCTCCGTTACTGGTAGTGTCAGCAGCAAAGCTGTTCCATAGGCTTCTTTGAATGGAATCCTCTTCTACCCATCCCTGAGGCCCACTGGCAGGGCATAATTACGCAAGCTGGCAGCATAGGCACCTGGCCTGTTCCTGTTCTGTGTCTCAACAGAAGGCTTCATTTTGTATAGTTGTCAAAAGTCCAATACCTTACAAAACACATACATTTGCATTACATACAAGGACCCCGTGTCCCAGAACATGGCATCCCAGTAGTCAGAGATGGATGCAGTTCAGAGAAGGGAGGTTGGAAACAACATAGTTTCTTGTTGCCAAAGGTTTGGGCAGGGGAAAGGAGTCCAGAGGAATGAGTGAGAAACAGAAAGCAACAGATGAGAGAATCTTGTTCCAAAGCTAAGCTGCTGGCTATGTCTGTCTATACCCTGACGCTATGTCAACTCATCTATTGGCTAAACCCAGCTGAGCTCCTGCCTCCTGAACACTGTGAATGTACCAGAGCATGTTTTATTGCCTGACCAGAGGGGTGTGTTTTTCCATGGAAAGTTCTCCTGTTTGAGTCATCTCTGTTTTAAAATGGTCACTCTGCAGAACTTTTGAAACTTGCTGGAGGTATCAATCAGGGCGTTCTGCCAGGAACTCACCAAATCGTCCTGGGCAAGACACTCATGTCCAGCCTCAGTCCCTCCACCTGCAATATGGGGTGGTGGTAAAACTAACTTGCCTTGCAGAGTTGTTGTGAGAATTAAGCAGGTGAGGTGCTCTGAAAATGTGAAAGCGCCATACAAATGTTAAGCATAATTATTATTGCACTTGATCTGCTCAGAATACTTTTTAGGTTTATGGAGGTATTTCTTTCTTTCTTCTTCCCTGCCCTCCCAGGACCCAGGAAAGCTGGTCCAGGTGACTGGCTGCTTCAACCAATCAGAAAACTACTGACTCCATCCAAGCCCTTCATCCCCAAGCAGCTCCACCCCTTCAAGAAACATATATCTGGTAGCAACCACCTCTTGCTATATGAAGATCGCAGAGTGGAATCCACCATTTCATCCCCTCCCCTCTGTTATTATATCTATTATTTTAAAAGATTTAGTTGTTAACAAAAAACAAAACCTAAACTTATGCATGGCAGTGCTAAGACACAGCTAAACTAGATCCTGCTGGTAAAGTACACAGTCCTCTTTCTTGATGCCATTCAGCTACTCAGTTTGTCTCTGGGATTTGCCTTCTAACAGGATGGGAGTTAACAGAGAACATTAAAAGTTTCTCCACATCCCCAACCCAATGAATCCCTGATTTCGCATTGGAAACTTTGTACTTGAGCAGAACCTTAAAGTCTACCAGCATGAGAGCATGAATTCGGTGCGTGGCCTATACTGTGAGGAAAATTTTTTGGGGGGTTATTCTGAATGCAAAGGTTGCATTGCCTTCTTTTAATATTTGGCATGGGTGCCACCTGGGTGGTGGTTGTCAGTAGGGGAGAAGCAATGGGACAAATGCTGGAAGATTACTGAAAACAAGGCATGGGGTGGGAAAGGGATTTAGCAACAGTGACATGTGAGCAATTCCCAGCTCCATCTATATTGCACAACTGAACTGATTTAAGAATCAGCTTTCCCAATGCAGGAAAGCTTAAGACACTGGTGAGGGGTTCTAGGGATCTCCAATGGGGAATTCTCAGCACCCACACATGCCAATATTCCTTAGGGTGAGCAGTTAAAATATTGATTTCATAAGTGCAAATATGGCCACAGACTGATGTTTCCCTCCCAACCAGTTCAATGTAAGAAAGAGACTGAATCACCAACTAGAGGGCTGCAATGGTTGTTCTGCCCTTTCGAACGCCCAGTCATTCAAGAATTTGGCATCTGATGTTTGATATCCCATTTGAACTGCCAAATGCAGAACCCTTATATCCAATTCCATCTAGATGCTCTGTGTAGGAAAACAAATCAAAGAACAACATCCTTGCCCTGTGCTTTGCGGAAACATGAGTGCAATCCTGGGACTATATAAAACAGGGACAGTGATTTGGGTCTTTATTCCTGGTATAAATAGATTCTCTCGCCCCCATGCAAGAAGGCCATCAGGCTCTGGTAACAAAGTTATCCTTACCATTTTTGTGGTAAGGATTTCACAACTTGCCCTTCAACCATACATGAGCGGCAACAATGGATTTATTGGACTTCTTTGAGCTGGGATCTCCAGAATCTACCTATATAACATATGCAGTATAACTCTCCAGGTTCAGCCCATAAGAGATGGAGCATCTCTCCTGTTTGAGGCGCTACCACAGTGAATCTGTACTCAGGACTGCAGTTGTAGCAGTATGGGTGGGCTAGCTGGTCATCATGAAAATTAACAGCAGATTTTCCTCCCTAGGCTGATCAGACTAAACCGAAATCTAGGGTTCATTGGAAGTGAAGCCCTTTTTTTACTTGGGGGAGGCAGGGACTGGTTCCTCAATTACTGATTTTCTAATCACCCACACACAACCGTTCCCCAAAAGGCAACTTGGCTCTTGCCCACCATTACTGATCCTCCTGGTCAGTATGCAGATCCAAGAGGGGGTTGGAATGGCTTCTAGGCTCCACACTCGGTTCATGTTGAGCAATGACAAAGCCTAATGGATTTGGACGGCATGCCTTGCAAATGGAGATTGCGCCCCAGAATCCTTTCTGCATGCAAGGCTCTTGAGCCGATTCCAGTGGCGTAGCGTGGGGGGTGCCAGGGGGGCCGGCCGCACCGGGCGCAACATCTGGGGGGGCGAGCTCGCTGCCTCCGGAGTCGCCGAAGAGCCTCGGGCGCAGGCTGTAGCAGAGCCCCATGTCTCGTGGAACCGACGAGCTGTGCGCGCGCCCGGGCTGAAGGTGTCCGGCAGGCAGCGGCTCTCAGCCCCGCGCGTCAGGGCCGCGGAGGACGTGCCAGGCAGCCCCTCCTCACAGCCCCGCCTCCGCTGCTGCTGCTGCAGCTGCTGGGCCATGTTGCATTTTCCTCGCCTCTCTGCCCCCCTCCTCCTCCGGGCAAGCGGCGTGGTTTGGGCGGCAGTGCCAGCAGCAACTCGACTCAGATCGGCAGGTTAGGGGTTGGGGGGGCGCAAATTACTTGCCTTGCCCCGGGTTAGGGGGCGCAAATTACTTGCCTTGCCCCGGGTGCTGACAACTCACGCTACGCCGCTGGCCGATTCACAGGGGTTCATTGGCAGACAATGAAACAGAGGAGGTTTCTCTTAGGGAAGATTGAAACCCACAGTCCTAGAACAACAAGATATCATAAGGTGTGTGTATATAAAATGGGCGGGGTGGGAGGGGGGAGACGACACAAAGGGATTCTCACCTGCCATCCTGAAAAAAAGATTCCTCCATCCACCCTATGACATATAGCTGTTTGCAGCAAGATGACTGTGGCTTATCACCATGGATTTTACCGTACGACAATTTCAATTTAACTGCTTTTATTTTTTTTAATCCTGAAGGTTTATATGAATATATAATATTTATTCCTCTGTTACCGAGTGTAAATGACTCCAAGGAGGATTTTTTTAAAGAAGAAAACGAAACAAAACACCAACCTCCTCTTACTCATATGTAGAAAACAAATTATATATTTTCTTATGTACAACTTCTGTATAAAGCTATTGCTGCAAAGACGAAGTGACC
The DNA here is from genome assembly GCF_964106645.2 of Podarcis pityusensis. NCBI lineage: Eukaryota > Metazoa > Chordata > Lepidosauria > Squamata > Lacertidae > Podarcis > Podarcis pityusensis. Next base: position 33,672,635 of record NC_138029.1, read on the forward strand.
AAGTTTTCATGCATTTTTATGTGTCTTCCATGAGTCAGAAACTGAGGTCTGTCAATAGACACTACTGAATGATATGCGTTGCGACCCTGCTATTGCTACAAGAGCAATCCCATAGGCTGAAAACTCTTGACAAACACCTTGCACCTGGGGACACTCAAAATATGGTCTCTGGTACCAGTACAGCAAGGGTGCTCCTCCTCTCCCCCGTTGATGTCACTGGGCTATAGCTTCCATTATCCTTGAACCCTGGCCATGTAGAGCTGGGCTGATGGGAGTTGGAGACCAAAATGTCTGGAGGGCCTGAAATACAGTCTGCACAGCATCTTTTCTGAGACCCTTCTCTTCATCCAGGATCATTAACTGCAGCCTTCCAGTGCTCTACTTTTGGTGTTGTTGCAGAAAATAAGCACAGGCCACAATCATAGATGCATGAGTCCCTAACTTCACTGTTTTCAAATACAGAGCTGGCTCTTTCCAGGACTGAAAAGCTGGCACACTGGAGACTGTGCAGTCACAAAAACGACATGGGAGCACAGCCTTATGCCCAGCCATACAACCTGAAACGTGCGCGAGTATCACAAATATGTCCCAAGGGGCCCAAACAATACGGCACCACAGTCTTGTATATTACCTAACACCAGCAATGCACAGGGCTGTACGTGAGATCTTCTTAGAAGGCTTTGCAAGAAGCTGCCTGGCAGAGCAGAAAAGATCACCTGCCACACCATATATTGCTCCCCTTGTTTAACCCCATCGCCAAAGTTCCTTCACTAATATCCATAGCTCTGCCAGCACAAGGGGATAGGGCATGTACATGATCCATGTTATAATATGAGTGCCAACAAATTGACCAGAAATGCCTCAGAACGAACATCAAAGGATCAAACTTCTGAGCAAGACCCTTTCCTTTAAGAGCAACATGTGATGTAGCCATGCAAAACGATAAACACGTACAACAGGGCTTGACTTGGGCTACAGGTTTGTCCAACACCAAGACACGCCATTGCCCATATCCTTCCAGTGATCTAGAACAGCAGATTTTTTCCCTTCCATCTCATGCATCCCTTTAAAGGCCAGCTACACCTTTAGTTAGGGACGCGGGTGGCGCTGTGGGTTAAACCACAGAGCCTAGGGCTTGCCGATCAGAAGGTCAGCGGTTCGAATCCCCGCGGCAGGGTGAGCTCCCGTTGCTCGGTCCCTGCTCCTGCCAACCTAGCAGTTCGAAAGCACGTCAAGTGCAAGTAGATAAATAGGTACTGCTCCGGCGGGAAGGTAAACGGCGTTTCCGTGCGCTGCTCTGGTTCACCAGAAGCGGCTTAGTCATGCTGGCCACATGACCCGGAAGCTGTACGCCGGCTCCCTCGGCCAATAAAGCGAGGTGAGCGCCACAACCCCAGAGTGGGTCACGACTGGACCTAATGGTCAGGGGTCCCTTACACCTTTAGTTCCCAATTCAGCCATGTCAATTTCCACATTCAATGGGAATTTTCGAAATGAAAATTCATGTAATCATGTTCTAGCTATATATATATATATCTCCAAACAACCATGTTTTCTTGTGGACAGCCTTCCAAGGGTAGGTTTCCATGCCAAGGGTGGACAGTGCAAGAGGCCAAAAAAATGGGTGGGATCAGAAACAAAAGTGGGTGAAATAACATCTATGACTCTAAGCTTTGCACAGAAGGATACATCCCAACCATGCAACGAAACAGAGGCTTCTGCACCAACCATCTCTCCATGCAGGCAGACAAGAGGCATTATCAAGGTTCCAGAAGGCATCCCAGCCAGGCAAAAGCATTCCAGGATGATGTAGAGCGAGGGTGACAGCGATAGGTGTGGCCAGGAGATGGGATGGCTGGGGCAGAGTCCCCAAGGGTCAGACACAGAGGCTCAGAGGACTGCATTTGACCCCCTGAGATGAGGTTGCCCACTCCTGCAACAGAGGAACCTTCACAACCGAAAGATTAAGGGTGACTCACCACTATCTCCCGCATGTTCATGTTGTTGATGATCTTCTTCATGACCTCAGGAGGAACTGGCGAACCTGCAATGACTCCTGAAAGACAAAAATGCATACCTTGAGAAGTTGCCTAAAGGACACTGCAAGTTTACAAAGCAAGTCATGACAACGGCTGCATACATCATCATCATCATTAGTAGTATTATTATTATTTTTCCCTTATTAACCCTGACGCTTTGCAAATCAGCCGAGATTTTGATAGGGCAGACAGTAGCAAAACATGTGAGTATAGTTTGTGTGAATCCAAACAGTGTAATTCCATACTTGTATTTTTATTTGCAGATACTTGGTTTGGGATGCCTTCCATTCAATATTTGCAGTCTGCCTGGCCTCTGCTGCCACACACTGGTGGATGCAGTATTTTTTTTTTAAATGGAAAACCAATGTATTGTCTACCTTGTGCTATTTCAGTAACAGAAATAGCAAAAAAACCCCGCAAACTTTCAGATTATTAAGCAATAAAAAGGAAGGTGTGCTTGATGGATTCCTCATGCATGAGGATAAACATAACATGATTTAGTCATTCACTAATATACTCCAATAATTTTTATTAACATTTTGCTGCTCTTGAAAGTGTCACAAGTTGAAGGGAGGAATGGTCCCTAGGTGTATGTCTGTGCTGCTGGATCAAACCCATGAGATTACTTACCTCAAAATATTTGAGTTTGGGGAAGGAATGGGCAAGATCAACCAGCAACAGCAGCAGCGCCTCCCCCCCCCCCCATTCACCTAGAAATGAGCCAATTCCTCTTTAAAAATGGAGAAAGCTGGCTCATTTTTAAAGGAAATTAGTTTAAACAAAAGCTGCAATCTTTGGTTGAATAATTAAGAACTTATGCTGACTGGGGTTGATTTTAACAGATGAGGGCAAGCCTGAAATGATTAAATGGTGAATTAAAGGCATGCTTTTTAAAAAGCATGTTACTGTAATGGGGAATGAAAAAATAAAATATTAAAGACAACATTTTGTTGTAACCATAATAGCATATTTTAAAAGTAGATTGCAAGCCATCTAACACTTATTTCAGTACCATTAGAAGGCTGTGGTATATGCAAATTGATGCAAATACATTTGATTCCGTTTAAAGTTTGTATCTAAAAGGCATCCATTAGCATTTTTTTTTTAAATGTGGGGCTGATAAACCTCATTTAAACATGCTTACATTTGGGTTCTTATACTTACCGCCCCGAAGAGCTGAAAGGTTGTAGCTGGCATAGTCAGGCTGAGCTAGCATATCTATGAACATGGTTGGAGTGCCGTGAACATGGGTACATCTTCAAATAAAGACAAAGAATTGCAGGTTGCTAAAACGAAGGCAGGAGCACGGCAACTGCTTCCTCCACCTGATTCGGACTGCAGGTATGAAAGCTCAAGTTTGCCTTTATTCCTTGTAACCATGGGGAAATCTTTTCCCAATGCAAAGAAAACAAAATGTGCACAAATGTTGAATGCATGCATGTCCCCTGTTGCCTAACTCCAAATGAAAGATGGCTCCCCAGCGTCATGGGGTACCAGAAGCTCCTGAAAAATCCTCAACCACCTGGCATTGGGGTTTCCAACATTATGAAACCAACACCAAGCTGTGAAGTGTTTAGTCAGCGCAAAGCAAAAAAAGCAGATTTTTGTGAAATATGAAAGTGCCCCCCCAAAAAAGAAATTCGGGGGGGGGGGCAGTCGTTCTAATAACACCCCTAACCACCCACCCATTTTTTTAAAAGCTCAAAATGATGCTACAAGTGGGGGAATTCTATTGTGGAATACAAACATGCCCAGTCTGTTTCTGCGTATACTTTCTTCAGAGGCAAAAATATATCCGTTTCAATTACAGTGATTCCTTCAGAGCAACATAAATGAATTGCCACATTCTCTTCGCTCCTGAAGAAGGCAGTGTGCTGTAATGTTCAGTGTGCGTTGTGTTCTCCCAATAACATTCCCTCACTTCCCTCTACACCACGTGCAGAAACTGCCTTCTTGAATGTTGGAGCCACTATTGGTCAATCCACCGGATCTCATCTTTCAATGCAAGAAAAGTCGCTAACTCATCAAGAGTTTGAGACTCATCGGCTACCCTCACCTGGCTTAGCCAGCCAGTCGAAGCCATTTCCCAGGGTGTGGCTGCTGTCCCATGATGACAGCTTCTAGGAGTCACAGGTGCAAGCAAAGTGTAGGGTGGGGACCAAAGATGGACAAACCTCCCCAGAAGGAGCACAACAATACCCCCCCACCAGAGGTGCTACTCTTCCCCTAACACCCCATACACCCCAGTGTGGCCTGTATTAATAGACAGCTAATTCTTCCTAGAACTAAGCTTAAGATGGACTCTTACTTCTCATGGTCCAGGGCCTTCAGTGCTGCTTTTGCATCGAAGCTTAGAGACGGGAAGACAAGACAGACACCATGAATAGCCATCAGCACGCAGCCTGCCACAGACCCCAGGCAGTGGTAGAGAGGGACAGGGAGGCAGCAGCGGGCATTCTAGGGTCAAGGCAAACAAAGACAGCGGTGGACTTGCCTTCCAGTGCTGGCTCTAACTTTGCTTACAGTTCATTGTCACAGAGACCAGAGGAATGCCAGCAGGAAGCCTGGGGTGGAGATTTGCATGGGTGGGACAATGTGTGACTGTCAGAAAAGTGTATGTAGCTTAAAAATTTCTAACCATCAAGTAATAGCCACTCTTAGACTAGAACATTCACATAGAATTAGACAATCTCTAACTAATACAGGATATGAGTGTGCCACATTCAGGTTAAGTATATAAACACGGGGCCTAGAAATTGAGAATCTGGTGGCAAATGCACATTATTGATCCTTGCACCTTTTTTTAAAAAAAATGAAGTTACTAGTCATTAAATTTCTAGCAAAGACCTTGAAAAGTGTATCTGAAAATCTGAGAAACTAGGAGGGACAATGACGTATAATTCTACATTACCACCATCACACACACACACACACACAAATAGCCCTCACTCATTACTTAGGGGACACGATTTTGCTCCATACAGTTAGTGTCTGCAGCCTCAACGTTAACCAATAGACTGAGATGACTCACCCCATCTTGAACTCTCAGTCTTAATCCAATGAGGAATGCATTGTTCACAATGTTGTGGTGAGAAAGGGTAGCTCCTTTGGGGCTTCCTGTTGTTCCCTAAAGGAAAGAGATGTTTTACTAGCTCGTTTAGACCTCACCCTAACCCACAGTCATGGGCTAATTACAAGACTTCAGATGCAATACATAAATTGCTGAAATGCTATAACATGGATGGGCAGCCTGTGGTCCCCCAGATGTTGCTGAAACACACTAGCTTCCCCATTTGTGGCCTAGAACAGCCTTTCTTGATCTTGGGTCCCTAGATATTGTTAGACTACAACATCCATCATCCCTGGCCATTGCTCATGCTGGCTGGGGCTGGTGGGAGTTGGGAGTCCAACAATATCTGGAGGGCTGTTTGTTCACCATTCCTGCTCTAAAGTGTGATGGTAAGTAAAGTATGCTTTGCCTGCCTGCCTGCCTGCCTGCCTGCTGGCATATGCTTCACTCCTGAGAAAACAGGATGCTAGACTAGATGGGCCTTTGGTCTCATCAAACAGGTTTCTTATGTTATTCTAACCCATGAAAATTTAGAAAGGAAATGGAATTTGGACAGGCACTGGAAGTGGTCAGGAAGCTAGAACTTCTATGTCACTTCTTCCTTCTCATAGTTACTAATCCTTTTGATCTTAATACAGTACTACCATACACACTAGCTTTTCCTTGTTTTCTATAAGGTATTATCAAAATATTTTGGATTCCCCCCCCCCCAAAAAAACCCACACCATTATTTTTCACAATCCCCAGATAACAAATTCCTGCAAATGTAGGCAAACATTTCTGTACAAGTGATTCTAAGCTTCAGATCTTGGCTTATTTGGTACAGAATATTCCTGTTTTCTGACCATTGCGGGCTGCATTATTTGAACACCAGAAAAAGCACATTTGGTACCCACTGAAGTGAACTGGATGTTGATAGGTTCTTTGCAGTCCAGCGTCTTCTGTATTTCCTCTAGTTGCTTCTTGTGTCTGCTGTCTCCGGCCTGCATCACATCGTTCATTGAGAATGCACCGGGCAACTTGGAGTCTGAGGTGATTACAACAGAAAGCTCTGGTAGCCTGATACAAAAAAAGGAAGGTGTGCTCAGTAACAGGGAAAAGCAGAATACAGTGGTACCTCGCAAGACGAATGCCTCGCAAGATGAAAAACGCGCAAGACGAAAGAGTTTTCCGTTTTTTGAGTCGTTCCGCAAGACGAATTTCCCTATGGGCTTGCTTTGCAAGATGAAACGTCTTGCGAGTTTGTTTCCTTTTTCTTTAAGCCGCTAAGCCGTTAATAGCCGCTAAGCCGCTAATAGCCGTGCTTCACAAGACGAAAAAACTGCAAGACGAAGAGACTCGCAGAACGGATTAATTTCGTCTTGTGAGGCACCACTGTATAGCTTGCCACGGTACAAGCACAAGTTCAGGGAATAAGCTCCAGATACAGTATATGGACCAATATTTTCCCCTGCCCCCAGAAGCTGAGAAGGAAGATGGGAATAGGAATTCATGAATGGACTCTTGATGTTTGATGAATGAATAATCTGAACTGTTTTATACAATCCCTCTAAATTTAACCGGGCTTCAATTTCACCCATGGCTGCTGTGCTGACAAAAAAAAAAAAAGAAGCAAATTGATGGTTGAGTAATTTCATAACATTTTCATTATTCAGGTTCCACAATTGACTCATATGGTATTAACACAGTGCCACAGTGGTTTTGCGCTGAAGAGACCTTGCTAAAGAATTTTAGGATGTTCTAAAAGTGGAGTTGGCAGCAGGTTGGATTCACAGATAAGAGACCAGAACGGACTACATGGGGTTGGCGGGTCTCTTATCTTTCCATGAATGTTTGGAGACTGAGAAATAGTTTTTAACACACTGGCTGTGGTTCCAAAGGTCATCCATGCCAAATGCCTATGCATCAGACACACATAGATTGTCCCCTCAACCTTCCTTGGCAGGAACTGCCCATGTCACAGCAAATCACCTTTTCTGTTCCAGCAATAAAGGTTACACAAAAAGCAGCTTGGCCTGGATTCTGCTATGAAGACCATAATCCACTAAGTCTACCAGTAATTCCACTTGGCTTTATGACACCATATATGCATAAAAGCCACAGGACTCTGGCAGATACAGATCCTGCTTGCAGAATACTCGGGAGGTGGGGTGGAGAAAGATGCACAGGAAACTGCCTGATATTGAGCCAGGCCACTGGTCCATCTAGCTCAGTCTTGTCTACACTGATTGGCAGCTCTCCAGGGTTTCAGGCAGGGCGCTTTTCTGAGCCCTACCTGGAGATGCCGTGAGTTGAACTTGGAACCTTCTGCATGCAAAGCAGGTACGGTACTTTAAGCGCTAAACTATGTCCCTTTCCCCAAAGGAACAGAGGAATGGTTTTTTAAGGTCCGGCACTGGCAAACCATTGCAATAAATAAACTAATCCATTAATTATACATATGTATGAGAGGGTACAACTACACTGCATGGTTAATGGCGATCCTTTGGCCCTTGTATTCTTCAATGTTACTGCATCAACAAAAAGTATTGTTGCAGAAAATGAACTTATTACTGTTCATTAAGTTTTGTCAGGCATTTTTTGCAAATCGGGTATATATTTTGAGTGGTTTTGTTTTGTTTTGTTTTGTTTTGTTTTATAATTTTTATTAACTGGCCAATCACATCAAATTAAATCACATCACATAAATTCCAAATTACAAAGCCAAATTTTTAAATTTTGTTGGGGGAACCCATACTTCAAGATCCAAAGGGGGATTCAAATCATCTTCTTATTACTGCATTAATGTCCAAATCAGTCCCACAGTCCAAACAGAGTTCATAGTTCTATCCAATCTTATCTTGGTGTTTCCACATCATATCTTGTTCATATAATTTCTCTTTTTCCTTTACGATCTCTTCTGTTAGTCTCCTTAAGCTGATAAGCAAATATAATAATCCTGTGTGAATTTCCCGTTCTTCCAATCTAAGTCCAGATGGTTTCCATATATCATCTCCTTCGTAGATAACATCGCTCTTTCAATCATAAATTAGGCAGTTGTCACTCTTAAGTCCCACTGAGGAGTTAATCCACGATATGTAAACAACTCTGTTTCTCTCTTTCTCCTCCCAGACTCAAGAGCTCCGACAGTGCCTCCCAAAATGGCGACGGCATTTTTAACTGCGTCATTCCAAAACTCTTAACTTTCCAGCTTCGTCTTGGAACATTGCTTTGGTTCGAAAATTTATCTCCACACAGCCTTAAATCCACAGCTTAAGTCTTTAAAACGACATTTCTGACTCATTAGGGGAGGGGATTCTTATTTAATCACATAGAGAAATAAAGGAGGGTTTTCCCCCCTCCCCCCTCAGCCATTTGCCGTACCGTATCTTGACGTATCTTCTCATATTTTATTCTTGTCTTGTTTTATCAGAGATCTCTTCTGTCAGCAGTCTTTACTCCCCCTCTTTCCTTGAAGTATGTGCAATTTATCTCGTCCAAATTGTTTCTTTTGAAGATTCTTGCAACTAGTGGCGCGGACCAGAGACGGCATCGAGGAGTGCCGGAATCCCACAGGAGGGCTTTGTGCCTAGTGCCCCCATCCCCACAAATTCGGGGGTGGTATAGGGCACAGCAGGCAAGGGCCGTCCCCCCCACAATCCTGGAGGGGTTAAGGAGGCTAATTACGCCCATCATAGCCTCCAAATTACCTCATGTGGGTCGGAGAGATGTTATTGTCAGCCATCTTCTGATGCGCCCCCTAGTGGCCCCCATATTTTGAGTGGTTTTGAAACGTCTAAAAAATCAAAGGGGTCCAACAGAAAATTGGGAACGTGCGTGAATACAGCTTGTGAGTATTCAGGCTGCTCTCAAGGAGGGCCCATAATAACTGTTTGGCACGTCTTTCCTGCTACTTGAAATCCTTTTACTGGACGTCAGCCTGAGACCTTGGCGTGCCAGTCACAAAACCATGGTGGGTTAAGTGAGACAACGGCTTTACATTAGTGTAGAGAGCTTCACATAGTCCTGGTTCTCATTGCCTCAGGCAGCTACAAAGGGACAGAAGAGAGGGGTTCCTCCACATGTTGTTGGACCACAGTCCTCACCATCTCTGAACTTTGGCTTTGCTGGCTGGGACTGATGGGAGTTGGGAGTCCAACAACATCTGGAAAGCCGCAGCTTCCCTATCCTAAGGAATGTGGCAAAGTGTCCGGTTTCAGGGAATACGATCCCTCCCATGGTAACAGCCAAGAAGCAGAGAAACAATTAAAAGTTCTTACCACGTAATTTAATAATACAGTGGTACCTCGGGTTAAGTACTTAATTCATTCCAGAGGTCCGTTCTTAACCTGAAGCACCACTTTAGCTAATGGGGCCTCCTGCTGCCGCAGCACCGCCGGAGCCCAATTTCTGTTCTTATCCTGAAGCAAAGTTCTTAACCTGAAGCACTATTTCTGGGTTAGCGGAGTGTGTAACCTGAAGCATATGTAACCTGAAGCATATGTAACCCGAGGTACCACTGTATTCACAGAAAGAGATGAAGGAATGCAGTCTTCCCTAAAAAAAATGGTGTTGCTCCAAGTAAAGTCCCACCCCATTACATCTCTCCCTGCATCAGCTCATCTGAGCTTTCTGCCTCTGAGCTCTCTGTTCTACTACGCTCAATGCACGCCTGGTCCTGGGGGGGGCGGGGTCAGGAATGCTTTCTAAAGACACTGAGTCTGTCAGCTGTCTCTCCCCTGGTGCTTCTTCTTCCTGCTGTTCCTCTTCCAAAATTTTCCAGCTTCTCCCCTCTGCAGCCTCTGAACTATGCCCTTCTGCAACCCACTGTTCTAAATCTATACTGTCCTCCTGTTCTCGGGAAGGTTCAGGAGAAGGCGGCGGGCCAGTCCCCACCATTCCTCCTCAGTCCAGTCCCTGACACAAGGGGTGAAAAAGGGAAAGAACTGAAACGGTCCTTAAACTCATCATCGTGTTTCCCTTATGGTGTGCTCCAATGTAAGAGAAAATCTGAAAGCCCCTCCCACTCTTGATCTTGTGGCTCCTTTGATTGATTGTGTGGGTATTTATCTGGGCACTTTATCAATATGAAAACAGTGTTTAGGATCGGGCCTTGGGGGAGACTAATGAGCAAATGCTCAGTGAACACTTACTTCTTGCTCTGTAATGCTCCTGGATTAGAATGTTCCAACTCAGGGCACACTTGCTTCAAGATCTCATAGTACTTCTGAGATTTGAACTGTGTAGGGAACACCAGTGCTTTGCAGCCAACCTAGAGAGATACACGTAAGGGTGAAGCAAATGGGACACAAGGCAACCTGTGCAAAAGAGCAGCCATTCCAGGTGTTTTGAACCACAGCAGTCTTTTCAGCATCAGCCAGCATGCTTTTGTTCTGTCTTTTACTGCTCTAGGTGAACTTTTGCATACCCCTGCCCCTTCCTATAGGGACGCGGGTGGCGCTGTGGGTTAAACTACAGAGCCTAGGACTTGCCGATTAGAAGGTCAGCAGTTCGAATCCCTGTGACGGGATGAGCTCCCATTGCTCGGTCCCTGCTCCTGCCAACCTAGCAGTTTGAAAGCACGTCAAAGTGCAAGTAGATAAATAGGTACCGCTCCGGTGGGAAGGTAAACGGCATTTCCGTGCGCTGCTCTGGTTTGCTAGAAGCTGCTTAGTCATGCTGGCCACATGACCCGGAAGCTGTACGCTGGCTCCCTCAGCTAGTAAAGCGAGATGAGCGTCGCAACCCCGGAGTCGGCCACGACTGGACCTAATGGTCAGGGGTCCCTTTACCTTTACCTTACCCCTTCCTATCTACTTATTTAAAATGATACACCACTTGATTGTAAAAAAACAACACCCCCAAAACCCTCAAAACAGCTAACACAAAGAATAAAATGCCTTACTGTATGCTCCAGCAGCATTGCAACAGTAAATTAAATTATCAAGACTTCACTGGGATACTCTTTTCTCCTTTTAATAATACAGTGGCATCTTTATACCCTCCACTTTACAACTGCACCTATGCCGTGGGTGACCTGTGGACACCAAGAGCCTCTCAATCATGTCTTCTGGAATGAAGGAGATCCAGTCTGTGTGCCCAAAATGCAGGCAGATGGCCATTTCCATATGCCTGTTTGAGGCAGGTATACTCTGAGTTTTGCGACCGCAGGGCCAGCCCTTAATGAGACTCATTTCCAAGTTAGTGTGCACAGAAAGCAGCCTCAAAGCTTGATCCTTTGAAAGAGCACTGAAAATACATCCCGCTGAATTCAGTGGAAGTTACTCTTAAGAACATTACGAAGATCTTCTCATAGTGTCGGCCAACGAGGAAGGAAACAAACACATAGGAAAAATAGGAGCAGTAAGAACTGCAAACCAACAAGCAAGAAACATCTGCAAGCTGAAACAGCATTGTGCAAGGCCACTAGTGCCAGATAAGCTTGTCTTATTGCTTCCAAACTTTTTCCCACAGCGAGAGCAAGCAAGAAGTAGAATCACCTACTGCTGCTTTTGTATTTCACCTCCCATGGTATTTTAATGATTTAGCTCCAAAGCTAAACCAGAAAGGTAAGTACAAGAGGCCTCTTAATCTGGGCAAGGATTAATTTTTTTCACAAGAAACTTAATAGCTTTAATCCCTCATTATTAGGGATAAGAAAGTTGAATGGCTTAAGTCAGCGATAATTGCCATAGAGGGAGACTATGTTGATTAGGAAATGTTGAGAGAAGCAAAAACAAAACAAAGAAAAACCATGTATGCCACATTGAGCTCCTTGGAGGAACCATTGGATATAAATATAATATAAGAAAATACAGTTCATGAACATAAATGCTCAATTTTAGCATCTAGGTATTGGTCTTATATTTTTTTTAAAAATCATCTCATCTTGTAGTAACAAAATCCATCAGTTCATTCTGATTTTGGGGGACAGGGACAACTTTTTGTTTGTGCCTGCCCTCAATCAACTGCCAATTAACTTGATTCAACAACCACACGTGTCAGTATTATGAGAGAAAAACATACAGCCCCCATTCTCTTCAGTCAGCTTTTCCTCTAAACCAAAGCTCCAAACCCATTAGCCATTGCCAAATTATTGTTTGGGCTGCCTTTTTCTATACTTTCCTCCAAATCAACCTCTAACTTAATCAACGCATTCCCAGAGCTTCAAGCGTTTTCAGAAAGCGTTGTGGATGAAAACAAGCAGTGCTGACCACAACAGGCCTTGTCGTACCTTCTTCACCACAAACTCCAGCTCTTGGGATTGATACGCTGGGTTCACAGACACCTGGAAATGATAAGAGATGAGAATTAAACTAATCAGAGATACAGCTTCTTAACCATGTACTGCTAAAGAGTGATCGTGTGTGTTGAGAGGTCAGAGGTCTCCTAGTATCGGTTTCAGAGAATGAAGAATACAAACCGGGCCTAAACCACACTTGCGTTTTAATTAATTGTCACTTAGTGGAAACAGGAGAGTATTTCCTAACACAAGTTGCCACTGTTTCCCAATGTAATATTTATTTATTTAAAATATTTATATACCAGCAGCCAGGCAAGCATCTCCTGGCTTGTACTCCACTGATACCAAAACAGAAAACAAATACAAAATATGCAGTGCGATGTCACCACAAACCCTCCAGCTAGTGCAGGAGAAAGAACTCCCCATTCTGCCAATATCTGCAAGATGAGTCTATTGGGTCTTAGATAAAATACAACTTTCATTAAACCAAAGGATATTTGTTTGTTTGTTTGTTTGTTTGTTTGTTTGTTTGTTTGTTTGTTTTTAAAAAAGCTTCTGAATTCTACAAAATTCTTCGGCCAAACAAGATAGATGATTCCCAGTCATACAGTAAGAGTAGTTACTTTCTGCCAAAATACAAATCCAAACACTTTTATACACTAACCTTAAAGGTGTGTGCATTTGTGTCGATACTGAATGGTATTGTGAATGTTCTTTAAATATACAAGCTTGTGTTCTTTAAATATACGAGCTCTCTTCCCCAGCATGACATCCTTCTAGGGAGTTCTTGGATTTTTCCTTAACCAGCCACCAAGCCTCTTAGCTGTTCATAAGCAGGAGGAACTTACCAGGATAATTCCTGCTTGCGCCGTGGCAAATTGCATTAGGACCCATTCGTACTTGTTGGGACCCCACATTCCCAGCCGGTCACCCTTTTTCAAACCAAGGGCCAGAAGTCCTTGTGCTGCCTGTACTACCTAGAGAATAGGAGAGAGAGAGAAAACCCGTCTCAGCAGATTGAGCTAGGCAGGTAGGAAACGATGGAGAATGTGAGATGAACGTTCCACTCTGCGCACTGACGACACAGAAGAATCTAAAAAGCTAAAGGAAAGGAATATGGCGGCAGCCGGTATGTTCATCTCCCAAGGCAAGATGGTTAAAGAACATCAAACAAGTTTCCTCCTAATCAGAAGATGGTGTGTTGGTTGCATTCAGACCAAACACCTATGTTCTGAAGGAAATTCACCTTTCTGGAGGGCCACCAATTGATTTAAAAGCTCATAGGATTCTACCATTTAATTCACTGTGTAGTCTCTTAAGAATGTATTTTATTTTAAGGGAAATGGCTATGAGTACTGGATTTTGTTTATTTTGTTTGTTTATTTGGTATTCCTTTTGTTATTATTTATTGAATTTATATACCGCCCTATACCCGGAGGTCTCAGGGCGGTTCGCAGAATAAAATCAAAATATAAAACCACAAAATACATAATCAAAATAAAAACAACCCAATAACCTCCCCCCACCCAAAAAAACCCCCCACCACATTTTAAAAGGGCATAGGATGTCAATCAAATCAACAGTTTCCACCTCATTTTTATTATTTTATTTAATATTTCTTACTGGATTGTTATTTTAACTTCGTGATAAAGTCTTGAATTGTTTAATAAAACTGACACAAGCCACATTTAAATTTACATATCTGATTTTGACGTGCCCAAGAGAGGTTCAAGGTAAAATGTGACAGGAGAGCAGTAGATAATCCGCTCTCTATGTCTTTTTTGTTTGCTAGAAGCAGCCCCGTTGGTACCGGACCAGGACTATGTATGATAATACAGAATACAAAGGTCCTGCAGAGCTACCATAAGCCACAGAGACCAGAACATATGGTAACTGGGTTTGTGCCTGCATGTTTCCCCCTCCTAATAGTAAGAGAGCGGGGAGGCATTTGGGTGAGGGCTGTGGAGTGGTGAAAATTAGCTGGACACTATCATTGCTCTGCTCCATTGTAGGGGAAAACGAAAGATGGAAGAAAGGCACCCACACACTTCTACATCACAATTAGATTGGCCCTAAGCAGAACGAGTGAAAACAACCTGAGATTAACTGATGTGTGATGAAAAGCGCTACAAGCAGCATTAAAACATTAATGTCCTAACTTCAGGTGTTGCTGGTCTATAATTCCCAGCTCCTCTAACAATTGGCCACAGTTGCTGGGCCTGATGGGGACTGGAGTTCCACGACATCAGGAGGACCACAGCTTCCCAGCCCCAGTTCTAAATAGCTTATAAAGCTTTAGCTAGTCTGAGCCTTGCACCCAAAAATCCCATGCATTTAATGGGGAGTTAAGTCCCACTAAAGTACAGTGGAACTAATTTCTGAGTAAACATGCATGAGATCACCTTCAAAGCATTGCAGACAGATGCTTTCAGTAGCTGCTCAGTCCCACTCTGGAAAACTTATCCAAGCTTTGATCATCATCATCTGGAACAATTAAGTCCATCTTACTTTTAGGATACTTGTTATTTATTTATTTCCAGGCAGCTTTAGAGACTTGCTTTTCAGCAACTGCTCTCAAATCAGCTTACGGCTTAAGAAAAAATAAAGCACCCATAAAATCACGACAACAATAAATGGTTAGGAGAAATTAAAACAGGGTCAGGTAAACCTGGCATTACAACATAAAAAAAGGAGAGAAAAGATATTGACAGCGTGTTTCAGTGGACCATTTCCCAGAATTTGTTGTATCAACTTTCGTAAATGATTCCAGTGCTCGGGGGCCATCCCAGAGAAATAAGAGTTTGCAGGAACTACCATAAGATTTTCACCCTCAGAACTCAAAGAATGGAAAGGAACTCACACACAAAATGTTGCTTGCTCAAGGATCAGTGTGGCCCAGAAGGGCTTTAAAGGTGAGCGGCAAGGTCTTGAATTTAACTCTGCAGCAAACTAGCAACTAGTAGAACTCATAAAAAGCAAATACTACCTAAGCAGGCTAGCACATTCTGGACAGCTGAAGATTCCAAACTGCTCTCAAGGGCAGACCCAGATGCCCCAGACATTGTAACTGTCAATTATATGGGTTATGAGGGTTCCAATTATTGCTTAGGGTTAAAATGGACCAACTTGAGATTTTCTGTGCTCTCCTTGAACAAAAAGCTTTACCAATGCCTAGTCCCAAAAGCCATATTCAGTTCTAAAATTCAATTCGAAGAACCGTGAAAAATGAAGGTTATCATCTTTGACCATGTGCAGAATGGTCTTCTCACCACTGTCAACAAACCCTCAAAACATCTGGAATTTTGGAAAGGTCTTTTTGGACAGCAGAGGCAGCTTCCAGACATGCTAGATAGAGTCTTTAGAGATGCAGCTGTTTGGTATTGTAGACAGCTTTTATTCTGACAGGTTTTTTTTAATTTTATTTTATTTACAGCTATTCGGTTTTTTCCTTTTTGGGGAGGAGGGTCAGGAAAACCCCTAGAAAGGGGAGATTGTTCAGTTGGGCCAACAGAAATGCTTGCACTGACAAAATGATCTCCTTACACTATGTTGAATTACGCCCACAAAGTCATATAACCTGGTTTTTGTTAAATCTTTGCATTTTTGAAAGAAGGGGGGGGGAATATGGATAAAATGCTAAAATATGTTACATTTTTTGAAATATAACTTGGAAATGTATGCAACACTGAGCAGTAAATAAGGGTGAGTAGTGAAATATCAAGCCAGTGGGGCCTTTTAAATTTGTATTAAACTTGAATTAATTTGATGGCAATTAGTTAAAAAACCCGAAAAGCAATAAAAATTAATTGGCAAAAAAAATAAAAATCTTTCCATTTTGGGTCATCTGGAAGCTACCGCTTCAAATGCCTTTTAAAGTATAGGCTATCTTATCAATATGTCTTAGTGCTGATTTTTGTAAGCCACTCTGGAAACCGCTTTTAGCTGTGGAGCAGGGTTAAATGCTTTAAATACATTGTGCACATCCCTAGATTCAGTAACAAAGGAATCGTGAGTCACCTACATCTTGTCTCAACTGCGCAAACGTCTTCCGAATCCCTTCTAGAGGGAACACCAAGGCTTCTCGATCAGGACACCGGTGGGTTGTCTCTTCCAGGCACTGATCCACAGTTTTCCCAAGAAGCGGAATGTCTGTCACCCCATGGAGATAGCTTTTGCTTGCTATAGGTGTGGCAGGGGGTGCATCGGTTTGTAGAGAACTGTCAAGAGAACAGATGAGATGCAGAAATTGCAAGGGGCAATGTCGTTCACAGCCGGAAGAAGAAAGGGTTAGGGTGCTTGGTCCTCTTTGATATAGCCAAAGGGAGGAAAAAACAAACCATAAGAATTATCATCAACCTATGTGTGCTAGTCACAGCATATGGAGAACTTTCAGTGGTGCACAGAAATATTTGCTGCTGCAAACTTTATCACTGTTTCACAACGAAAAGTCAGGGGAGAAAAATGTTATTTGAATGTGGAACTAAAAATAATCTAAAATCGTAGATGTTCTAGGTTTCTATTCTCTGCTTGGTGTTCCTCAGAACTACTTCCCTGTTCCTTAAATATAACCAGGCGTAACCAGGGATGGAATAATTTGACTCCTAGTTCAACAGAGAATCCTACTGGCCTTCAGCTGGTGGGTCAGGCAGGACCCCCTACTAGGTCTCAGCCTGATCTAAGATGGGGCGCAGCTGTAGCACTGCCACCTAGGTAAAAAAGAAAGAAAGAAAGAAAGAAAGAAAGAAAGAAAGAAAGAAAGAAAGAAAGAAAGAAATGGGCCCCACATGCATGTTTAAGTTAAAGGTAGATACCAGGTCTGTAAACAGTGGAGACTATTTATTTACCTAGTTTTATGCTCAGGGAGGAGATCTACCAGAATAGTACCAGGATAACAGCTGAAAGTATCTCATGCAAGCTCAGCTTAGGAGAGGGGGGGAAATCACAACACAGAACATTGAAAAGCGTAAGGAAAACACTAGCCATTTCCTCAGGGACTGTGCTTGTAACAACACCCACATGCTACCAACACACAGAGGGGGCCCACAGAACTCAAAAGCATGTGCTCCTATCCTATAGCTTTGCATCACAATGTAAGAGTGCCCCTACAGCCCCCATTTGTGGTAGATCTTCAGTATAGGATTCTGTCTTTAGGCCTTGGGGTTTATTGGGGATTTCTTCTACAAAACTATGGTTTTTAACTGCTGCTCCTTTTCTCTGCCAAACTGTGCTTTTCTCTGCTGCTCTGTTTATTTTTATACTATATGCATATACTTCTAAATTTTGGTGGTTATTAGCCACATAGATCATCTCAGAAACTCAGGAGAGATGGTAAATAAATGTTTAAGATGAATGAATGTCTGAATAAATAAATGGCAACTCTTCCCCTTGTTGGTTTAAGTCTACCTGCCTCCAATGTGAGTTCAGTTTCTTTCTAGCATTATAATTTGTGTGACAAACCACATTTCACCGCATGAGATGCTGGGTCAGCCATCAATCCTTCCCTTCTCCATATGACTGAAGTGCAATTTTGAACAAAATAAATAAATGCAAGTAATAGATGTGCATTTCTTCATTTCTATGTTTGTCCTTATTTAACAATAGATATAGGTGGGTGGGTGGGTGTTAAAAGAGTTATGAAACAATTCTGGCCAATGAAGGAAGTGTCTTAATGACATCATAGACATTCACCAATTGGCACATCCAACCATAGGCTTTTTTCTGAAAACCTGAAGAACTGTAACTGAAAACCTGGACAGGAAAAGGTGTGTTCGTTTTGCAAGAGCAGAATGCACGTCCAAAATCAGTCCCACTACTCTAAAAAAGGTTATGTCTGTCTTAAATGCAGAACAGAGGGGAATCATTCCTGTTACAATGGAACTCATTGTGGGGAAAGGTTAGGGCAGTAAAGAAGGGCAAAACCTCGTATTCCTAATCTTCCATTTCGTGCAGTTGCACAGGTTACCCACTTTTATTACATTTCAAGCCAAGGCCATAATATTGCTGCTATGGCAGAATGGAGGTGATCAAGAAAAAAGAGAACAAACAGAGAAAGGTATAAACCAGCAGGCAAATGTTCAATAGGATTATCCTTTTTTTTTTATTGGGAAATTGCTGAGCAGGTTATGTAAATAGAGCTGGTAAGATTTTGCAGGAAAACAGACCTATAATTTAGGAGTTTTCAGTTTGCAGGAAACACACTGGGAGAAGCTGAGAGAAGGTAAGAAGCTGTTTCTTGCTAGTACAATAGCACACCTGTCCGCACAAACAAAACCACCAAATTTCGAAGCTACCAACCTAATATCTCACCAGTCACTACACATGCCCTAGAAGAGGGGGTAGCTAGCCTGTGGCCTTCCAAATGCTGTTGAAAGTGCCAGCCTGCCCATGAGGCAGAGTGAGGCAGCCACCTCAGGTGGCAGAAATCTGAGAGGTGGTGCCCTCAAGGGCACACTGCTACCCCTTAGCTTGCGGCAAAATATCATGAAATTTCACAAATGTTGCTGGAACCCACCACCGGCAGTGGGTGCCACTCTTCAGCACTGCTGCACAACCCAGGTAAAGGAAGTATTGGCAGTGGGGTGGCACGTTCTCACTTTGCCCCAACCATCATGACCAATGGTCAAGAATGATGGAGTTAGCAGAAGAAGAAGCTGCTTTCTACTGAGACAGACAATTGGGTCCACCCAGCTCAATGATGATAGTAGCTCTCCAGGGTTTCAGGCAGGGTGTCTCTCCCAGCTCCACCTAGAGATGCCGCGGATTGAACCTGAGACCTTCTGCATGCAAAACAGATGAGCTATGGCCTTCCTGTTGTAGTCTAATGACATCTGGAGGACCAGAAGCTGCCTAGAAATGCAACACTCTAAAATTGGCAGATCAACTCCTCAAACTCCTTGGGGAGGAAAGGCAGGATGTAAAATCAACAAAATAAATAAATAAAAATAGAAAGGACCTTTACACATACACACCCAAAATTATTGCTCCTTCACTTAAAGGAACTGATATGTTGCCATTTGCCCAACAGATAAAATGTCACATCCAGGAACATTCCCAGGCTACAAATACCTCCTCCAGCAATGCAACCCACTCCCCAAATAAATATTTCTTTAAAAATTACAGCATAGTTTTTACTTTGTATGTTTCATGGGTGTTTGCTGCACCAATCTGGAAGCTGGCAGAGGAACTGACAACTTTAATGACAGCAGGCCAGTTCAATGTCACATGGCTGCCTTTAGGAACGAGCCGACCGTCAGCACATACCGTATTTTTAGCACCATAGGGAGCACCGGACCATAGGGCGCACCCAGTTTTTAGGGGGGGAAATCAAGAAAAAAAATATCCCCCCCAGCCCCAAAGAGCAGCATACAGGCTGCGCACAACCTCTCCCTGCCGGAGGGGTTGAGCAGGGCTATGGCACAAGCCAAGGCAGCAAGCAGGATGGATCCCGCTCGCTGTTTTGGCTTCCTCTTTAGCCCCGCGCAACCTCTCCTTGCCAGGAGACGCTGCGCAGGGCTAAAGAATCCATAGCCCCGTGCAGCCTCTCCTTGCCGGAGGGGTTGCACGCAGCTATGGAGGAAGCCAAGGGAGTGAGCGGGATGGATCCCGCTTGCTGTTTTGGCTTCCCCTTTAGCCCCGTGCAGCCTCTCTTTCCCAGGAGACGCTGCCCAGGGCTAAAGAATCCATAGCCCCGTGCAGCCTCTCCTTGCCGGAGGGGTTGTGCGCAGCTACGGAGGAAGCCAAGGCAGCGAGCGGGATGGATCCCGCTCGCTGTTTTGGCTTCCCCTTTAGCCACGTGCAGCCTCTCCTTACCGGGAGACGCTGCACAGGGCTTTCCTGGCTTTACTGGGAGGTGGGGGGATTCCCTCACCTCTCCCAAAAGCCCGCAGAAGCCGCGCAATCCCTTTAAAGAGATCACGGCTTCTCCTGGCTTTCCTGGGAAGTGGGGGAATTCCCCCACCTCCCACAAAACCGGCAGAAGCCGCGCGCACTTTAAAAGGGCTGCACGGCTTCTCCTGGCTTTCCTGGGAGGTGGGGGAATTCCCTCACCACTCGCAAAAGCCCGCAGAAGCCGCGCAACCCCTTTAAAGAGATCGCGGCTTCTCCTGGCTTTTCTGGGAGGTGGGAGAAGGGACTGATGCGGCCAGTCAGTCCCTTCTCCCTCCTGTGGAAAAGCCCGCAAGAGCGCACAGAGCTTGTGTGCGGCTCTGGGGGCTTTTCCCGCCTGCCTCCCCCCTGCATTCGCTCCATAGGACGCACACACATTTTCCCTTGCTTTTTAGGAGGGAAAAAGTGTGTCCTATGGTGCGAAAAATACGGTATATGTAACATCAAGATTAGATTCTTTGAAAGTGAAACTCAGCTCTGCAGAAATCCTCCTCCCGCCTTCAAGGGAGAAAGTGAGGGAAGTAGGAGGAGCCTGCAAGCCCAACACTTTCACTCCCAGAGGCCCTCCACATAGCACTGGCCTAGTGCAACACTGCATGCGAATACAGCCTATGAATCTGATCAGGCTCTTCTGTGGAAACAAAACTTCCACTTCTGCTATAAGATGAATGTGTGTTTTGACACAATTGCCTTGGTAGCTTCAATTCTTCCATGCCCAAAATCCTGTTCTTGGCAACTGTAGGACCAGGAACTTCCAAGACTCCCAGGTTCTTTTTAAAGCATGAAATTAGCTGTCAGAGATGCAGATGAAAAGGGGATAATGGGGGAATAATGCAACTGTTGCTAGAAAAAATGTAAGCTGCTTTGCACCCCAATATGGAACACCCAAAGCAGTGAACTACTTCTATCAAATAAGGAAGAGAGGCTTTCAGAGGCTCTGCAAAACTCTAAAGGTTTGCTGATTCTTTGTGCAAGAGGTGCAACATCTTCTGAAGGCTGGGCACTAAGCAAATATGAGAAGACTGACATTCCCCTTCTTCTGAAGTTTCCATGGAGATTTAGATCCAAAGGAACAGCTAGTAACTGGCAATGTTTAGACCTGGCACAGTGGCAAAACTCTTACAGTAGGGAAAGTGCAAATAAAGCAGGATTTAGAAGGAGCTGGTGAAAACAGACGAAGAAAGTTGTTCTTCCTGATTATCTGTGTATTTTACATCCTGTTATTCTGAATTACAACTCCCGTCATCAGCCATCCTTTCTGGGAACCTGGAGTCCTTCAACATCTAGAGAGCATTACATTGGTTCCCCTGGCCTATAGGACAAGACAATGTGAAACAGAGCAGGGTTCCTGTCAATTTAGCAGTAGGAATAACAAGGAAATTTTAATAGGTGAAAAAAGTTTTATTTCAGGGGTTACTAACCCCAAGGATGTGAGTCTGATACCAAAAGCCACCTAGATCCAACACAACCAAGCAAGAACTGGTGTCTAATATGCATACATCTCAGTTTGCAACATGGGAGGTGGGGTGCTCAAGATTTGTGGGTAATGATATACTCAGATTTTTGCTTCTCCAGCAGCATCATTTACAGCAGAGTTATAAAATATGTGTCAAACTTTGCTGGAGTGGAAGAGGTGTTGGACTACAACTCCCATCATCCCCAGCCAGCACTGGCCTGTCTAGATGGGAGTCGGAAGACAGCAATATTGGAAAGGGCCACTGGATTCCTCATCCTCAGGTTGGAAAATAAGGTGAGTGATTGTTTCAGTGGAGGAAATTGTTTCAGTGGAGGAAATTGTTTCAATGGAGGAAAGGGACAAAAAGCATGATGATCATAGAAAAAAAGCTAATGCTATTCTAGGCTGCATCAACAGAAGTATAGTGTCCAGATCAAGGGAAGTAATAGTACCATTCTATTCTGCCTTGGTTAGACCACATCTGGAATACTGTGTCCAATTCTGGGCTCCACAATTTAAGAAGGATGTTGACAAGCTGGAACGTGTGCAGAGGAGGGAAACCAAGGTGATCAAGGGTCTGGAAACTAAGCCTTACAAGGAGTGCTTGAAGGAGTTGGGTTTGTTTAGCTGGAAAAGAGGAGACTGAGAGGAGATATGTTTGCCCTCTTCAAATATCTTAAGGGCTGTCACATGAAAGAAGGAACATGCTTGTTTTCTCCTGCTCTGGGGGGTAGGACTCGAACCAGTGGCTTCAAGTTCCAAAAAGGAGATTCTGACTAAACATTCAGAAAAACTTTTTGACAGTAAGAGCTGTTTGACAGTGGAACAGACTCCTACAAGAGGTGGTGGACTCTCCTTCCTTAGAGGTTTTTAAGCAAAGGTTGGATGGTCATCTGTCATGGATGCTTTAGCTGAGATTCCTGCATTGCAGGGGGTTGGACTAGATGATGCTTGGATCCCTTCCAATGCTATGATTCTATGATTCTATAACGCAAGTATGACATTTTATTAGCAATCCAGTTTATT
Organism: Podarcis pityusensis; assembly: GCF_964106645.2. Taxonomy (NCBI): domain Eukaryota; kingdom Metazoa; phylum Chordata; class Lepidosauria; order Squamata; family Lacertidae; genus Podarcis; species Podarcis pityusensis. The sequence goes on from NC_138029.1 coordinate 33,695,332, forward strand.
CTGTGGGGAGAAAATCAGCCCAAAAGAGCCCTTGGAAGCATAATGCTGGGCTGCAGAGTTTACTAGTTTAGACCCTGTACTTCTAATTTGCATTATAATTTCAGCTCAAAAACTTGGAAGGACAACAAAGTAAATGTCTTTAAAAGGTGTGTTGAATCAGTTACTTTGTACGTTGACAGTCAGAGATACCCACTGAGCAGATAAACTTACTAGTAAAGAAAGCAGAGTTCACTTTCTAGTGAAACTGCTGACCCCAAAGCACATGCATTCCCTTAGGCAATATTTGCCAAAATTACCTCTGATATCAGCAAATGAGCCAAGAACAGCATGGGAACTCTGGCTGCAAAAGCAGGATGTGATGAGAAATGCAGACCTCGGTACAATATGAAGATGGCAGCTGAGCCCAGAAATACGAAGGTCTCCCATGAAAACTAGGCTTGATGATTGCAAGAAAAGTAGTTCAGGACTCAAAGAAGAAGAGGAGGAGGAGGAGTTTGGATTTGATATCCCGCTTTATCAGTCTCAAAGTGGCTAACAATCTCCCCCCCCCCCAACAAACAGGCTGAGAGACTTCAGAGAAGTGTGACTAGCCCAAGGTCATCCAGCAGCTGCATGTGGAGGAGCGGGGAAGCGAACCCGGTTCACCAAATTATGAGTCTACCGCTCTTAACCACTACACCACACTGGCCCACTGACTCGAGGCATCATTTTTAAAAAGTAATTAAATCCAGATGTAATCATGGCGTTGAAATATAACCCAGGGGCATCACAAACATAGCCTGAGTGTTCTAACCATCCTTTATACCAGTTGACCCAAGGTGAGTGTTTCTGCTCTATATTCCAACACCATCCCCATGGAAATCAGAGGGGAAGGAAGAAAATCCACAGTTATGCAGATGGCCCTCTGGGAACGGAGATGTATTACGCAAGGGTCACATTACTCAAATTCACCCAACTTGTGTTCTCTTTTGTGCACCAGTTGAAATCATGCTGCCCTTTTGTGCTTTGACTGCCCCTTTCCCACCAAGTCTATGGCAGTTTGAATCACAAGGCAAAAAGGGAGCATGGGTGTCCACAGGGATTTTTTTAGAGGGTGGGGAGAGTAAAACACTGAAAGAGGGGGAGCAGGATATTCCCCCCCCCAACACACACACACAAGAGAGAGAATGGTGCCTAAACAGGTTACCTTACATCATAGAATCATAGAATTGTGGAGTTGGAAGGGACCCTGAGGGTCATCTAGTCCAACCCCCTGCAATGCAGGAATTTCAGCTAAATCATGCATGACAGATGGCCATCCAACCAAGGAAGGAGAGTCCACCACCTCCCGTTGGGAGTCTGTTTCACTGTTGAACATCTCTTACTGTCAAAAAGGTCTTCCTGATGTCTAGTCAGAATCTCCTTCCTTGTCACTTGAGGCCACTGGCCTCCAAAGCAGGAGAAATCAAGCTTACTCCATCTTCCATATGACAGCCCTTGAGATATTTGAAGATGGCTATCATCTCTCAAGACTCCTCTTTACTAGACAAAACGTACCCAACTCCCTCAACTGTTCCTCACAAGGCTTGATTTCCAGACCCTTCATTATCTTGGTCACCCTCCTCTGAAATCCTGTAACTTTTGAAACCACAAATGTTCTGGTTTGTTTGTTTAGTTCCCCTTTTGTTGTGCTGTCATGCAGAAGTGCCCATCTGGACAGCAATAATGCAGTAACATGGGGAAGCATCCCAGAACAACTTTTTTAAAATGATGCATGTGTCGATGTGGTATATAAATCCACTACTATTGCATCAGGGACTTGTTGCAGAAGACACTTGCAAACACACACACACACAACTACACAAAACAACCCACACCAAAAAAAATCCCCAAAAGTTTGGATCTGCCCAAAGTATCTTTTTGATAATGGGGATTCCGCTGAACTCTTTTCACTTCTCTTCACTTGCTTTGCTTCCGTTCAAGCCTCCGCTGCACTAACCTACGCCTGAATCAATGGCCTCTTGGCATAACACCCCCAAATTTATGTCCGGATATATATATATATACCGTATATATTGCCACTTCCTCCCTTCCCCGCAGCGCACCACTCCCGCCCACCCCGTGTCCTCAAAATACCTTCATCCCAACTTTTCTCTGGCAAGCGCAAATCGATCCTGGCAGCCCCTGTGCATTCCTATCACCCTCTTCTCTCCAGCCCCGAGGAGGGAGAGCGCAACAGCTCCAAATATAGCACCCCAAGTTATTTGACCCTTAAAAAGAAAGTGAAACCCTATGGGCTCCCCACCCCGCGCCGGCCTCCAGCCCCCCACCCCCATTTCTTGGGGTGCCCCGTTCACCCCAGAGCACCTGTACCTGACCCGATGAATGCCCCGGAGGCCAGTTCGAGCCACCAGCACTGCCCAACCCTCCCGGGCGACTCTCTTCAGCAGGCCGGTGGTAGAAGCCATGGGCCCCCTCTCCCAGCAGAGGCGTAGCCCTCGCCACAGCCCCGCTGCTTGCAGTTGCCTCTCCCTCGGGCAGGGGAAGAGCCGCCGGCCGGCCGGGAGCAGCGAGGAGGAGGGTGGGAGCTGGGGGGTGGGAGGGAATGAGAGGCAAACGGGGCGGCGCTGCCGGCGCTCAGCCCGCCCGGCTGCAGCACCTCCTGTAGCCTCGTTAGGGAGAAGGAAGTGGAGGCGGGCGGGGAAGAAGGAGGCGGCTGGAAGAAGCCCCTTAGGTGCCGCTGAAGAACTCCGTCGCCCAGCGCGGAGGACGGCGAGGCGAGGCTGGGAAGGCGAGCGAGCGGTTCTTTCGCCCGCAGCTCGCTCTCTCAGCGCAGCCTTCGGTCTAATAAGGCATCGCTTGAAAGCAGAAGGAGCCTCTTGCATTTCGGGAGAGGAGAAAGCTACAATCTGACTGACTCTGCACTCCTCCGCCCCCCATATATTGTTCAAGTTGGCACTTCTGCCTAGGTTCCGCTTTGTTTGTGGGGTGGTGTTTTCGACAGGCCCACCATAAGGGTGTGAAAGTACCTACTAGTTTGGCAGGGCATGCACTGTGCTGTAATTTCTATGAAGTTTTGAGAAGTTTTGAGATAGTTACCTCAACAAGATGTGGGGCTCAGGGCTCTAGCAACCATATACAGTGGTACCTCAGGTTACAGATGCTTCAGGTTACAGACACTTCAGGTTACACACTCCGCTAACCCATAAATAGTACCTCAGGTTAAGAACTTTGCTTCAGGATGAGAACAGAAATCGTGCTCCGGTGGTGCGGTGGCAGCAGGAAGCCCCATTAGCTAAAGTGGTGCTTCAGGTTAAGAACAGTTTCAGGTTAAGAATGGACCTCCAGAACGAATTAAGTACATAACCTGAGGTACCACTGTACTATATCCCAGAACACCCTATAGGGCTGCATGCCCCCCTCCTGCCTGTAAAGCACATTCTTTCCCCTCTGACAGCACTCAAGCTGCCTGAAGCAGGGTCCACGGACTGTTACAACAACCACGATCTGTTTGTTTTTAATTTGAATCAGCAATTCCACTGTTTGATTTCATAGATATGAAGAACAGTCCTATATAGTTTCCATAGTGAAGTATTAGAAAATGAAACACACTAAACCTAAAGTGCACCAACCTGGTATTTCATGGGAGGGTGTTATACAAATACACCCATGAATTAATAGCTAAATAATTAAAGTGCCTATCCTTTTTTCAGCTTAAGAGCTCTCAGAAGAGTGTTCAGTATTCCACGTTCAGCAAAAGCACCCTGCACAAACTGAAGCCAAGCAGCTTTTCCAGGGTTGCATGTTGAGCAGGATTGGCCCTCCCAGCTCTGGTCTGCTTAAGATAAAACGTGTTTGTTTACGCAGATTGTGTCTCTGCATAAAGGTGGAAGTCTTTATTAACATATTGGAAAGCTCATTATATCATGAGGCACACATGAAAAGAGAAGTTCAAAATAACAAAGCAGAAGAGACACACAACCTAATAGCTGTATCTCCTGGGACACATTCAGCCTGCAATCTCCATTTTAGGACACAGTCTACAAGCTGACCTCAAGGCTACAACTTCTAGCCAAATTTTTGTACTTATTTATTTTTGTTTTCTTAATTTCCCCTCCCTCTTGCTTTGTGTAAAGTTGTTGTGTTGTTGTTTTTGGGGGGAGGTAGTCTGCATAAGGCTTTGAGACCCTTCTACTTCTTGGAGTCCTGAATCCAGCAAGGGTTAAATCTACTTTAGTTAAGCACCATGATCAGCATCCCCAAAAAAAAGAAAAGGAAAAAACGAATGAGCTGGGCCGCAAGGAGGAGCCCAGCTCTTGTCAGGGAGCTGGAAGGACAATAGCCAACAGTGTGAGAGAGTTCAGCTAGAAGCAGGCAGAAGCTGGAGAGACAGGAGGCATGATTGATTTATGCTGGAATCCAAAGCTGTGACTATGGGATAAGCAAGATCTTTTGGAGTGTTAATGCTGTGAGTCCTTCCACCTTAAGCTCAGGTTGTATATATGTGTAAATAAACCATATATCCTAAAAACACCACAGTCTCTGCTGTCCCTCATACCAAGGAAACCAGACCTTGGGTAAGTGCCTGGAATCTCTCATAGCTCAGAGATTCGGGTGGCATGTAATAATATCTTACATGAAGAATTCTGGAGAACCTAAAAGTTTGCCACAGTTTTGTGACATTTTGGTTGGTCCTAATAAAGATAATAGACCAACTGTGTTTCCCCCCCGTCTCTCAGATGGACCAAGTCTGCCACCTTTGCTTTCTGTTCCTAAAAGTACCCCACTACCTGCATACTAAAAAAAAAAGAATCAAGACGGCTGACAGTTAATGCTTAGTGCTCTAACCTAAAGAGACATAGAAAGCATCAAGCCTTATGGGACAAAGGGTGTGTAGATATATGTCCAAATTATAAAAGTGATAATTGCCTCAGTATATTGTCACAACAATACAGACCAAAGTACAGAACGCATTAAACGGTGGGTGGGAAGTAAACTTTAGGAACATGGTGTTTTCATGAGTAGCACATGAACTGTCTTGCTAGATGTGTGGATGTGCAGTTCATTTGATCCTTACCCTCCAATGGCCCTTCAGATGTTTCTAGACTCCAAATCCCATCAGCCCCAGCCAGCCTAGCCAATAGTCAAGGGTGATGGGAATTGTGGCCCTTCATATGTTGCTGGCAGTGTTAGAAACTGAGATATGAAAGCTAGGAGCCAAATGGCACCGTAAACCTAGCTTATGGGTGCAACAACGGAATGTCTAGGGTGCTCTTTTATAACAAGAATACAAAGCTGAAAATGAATGAACTGCAGCTAAAATGTTATATGTTCATTTTTCACACGGTCTAGTCCTTCTCCTGCCTACCCCCCTAATATTCTTAAGAGAGCATCTTCTCCAGTCTCCAGAGAGAAGCTGGAAGTGGGGAGGCAGAAAAAGGTCCTCCTTTCCTTACACTCTGCAGTTTTATTCTGAAATCTTAGGTGCAGTACTGTGCCCAGAGCTCAGAAACTGCTCACTCTAATGAAATTCCCTGTTGCAAAATATGCCTAGAACAACGAGAGTTTCAAACACTGGTTGCTGGACTACAACCTGTTTTATTTAATGGTCCCTACCCCTGTTTTATTGAATGGTCACCAGCAGTGCTTTTCTTCTAGAAAAAGGGTGCTGGCATCCACCATCAAGGTGTTACAGTAAGTGCCACACTTTTAACCAGTGCTGCTCTTCTTCTTCTTCTTCTTCTTCTTCTTCTTCTTCTTCTTCTTCTTTTAAAAAGTGCTGATACTGTGTACCCTTGAGTACCCCCAGAAAAAAAGCACTGGTTACCAGCATGAATGAACCTCTCAGCAGATGAACCTTTCAATACCTGTTCAATTGGCACATGTACCAGTGCAAAAGCACTGTTAGATGAAGGTGGGAAGGTGATCCTTGCCAATCTTCCCTGGAGTCCCCAGCATCACATCCCATGCTGTTAAAGAGGGATCAAACCTCTGAACCAGCTATTCAGAGAACATGGGCAGGTGGGGAAGTGGGGGAAATCACTTCCCACTTTTTCCTCCAGCAGAGGACCTTGTGGTTAGAGTTCCATCCACAAATAGCCTAGACTGGAGCCAAACCTGTTGGTATATTTTACAACTTTCAATGCTCCAACAGCTTAAGCCCAGGGTGGATAATGCAATGTGTTCCAGGTGTTGTGGGAATTCAACTTCCATCAAGCCCCAGCCAACATAGCCAACAGGCATGGAGTTGTAGTCAAAACTATCTGAAGGGCACGTCCTTGGCTAGTTGTGACTTAAGCTGTCTCAGGCAGTGAAGGCGGAAATAATAAATACAAACTAACTAGATTGTAACCACCAATGCACACAATGGGATTTACTTCTGCATGAGCACAGGACTGTGCTGTGTAATAATAAAATAATAATTAGTAATTATGGCAACACAGATCAAGGATCAAATGGCCCATTCACACTCAGAAAGCATTCTATGAGTTACACATTAACAGCCATTCAAAGTAGGGGAATTTCCTGAGTGACTCTCACAAACTGAATGATGGGCAGCCAAGTGTGTCAAAGGAGCACCAGTAGAATTGACAGAGCAGCATTTTAAATGTTTCCATGGATTCATAAAACATAAGGGCCATGCTGGATGAGGCCAAGAGGTGACTAGGGTTGTGTGGCATGTGATCATGCCTCTAGCCTAGGACCTCTGCCATACACACTACCCAGGTTTGCACACCAGAGAGGTCACTTTGACGCTGCTAATGCAGCAAAAACAACACAGGAGGCAGCAGTTGCGAGTTACTGGGTTTTCCACAGCCTCAGCAGGCGCTGTGATTCTCCAGTGGTTTGACTTCACCCCAAAGGCGCACTCCATTGTCTCCCAAGACAGACAAATGCTAACAACAGATCTGCCTCTTGAATTAATCTTTCAGGAAACATATTTGTTCCTCTGCTCTTGCGCTGCCTTCCTAATCCACATCCTTATAAAATAACAGCATGTGTGTTCTGCATCTCTAAAGCCCTTGATTTTTTAAAATGCCAGTTATTCTGAACATCTATGACTTAGTGCATGAAGAATCTTGTGTCCTCTATTAGCCATTCCTGCAGAAAGAATCTGGCTGATCAGTGAAACTTCTAATGAACTGTGAAAAACAGTGGACATATTAAAGGGCTTGGGGATGCTGCCATGCTCAGGGTCTGGCAAATTACAAGCTGTCTGTGAAAGTACAGTGATACCTCGGGTTAAGAACTTAATTTGTTCTGGAGGTCCGTTCTTAACCTGAAACTGTTCTCAACCCGAGGTACCACTTTAGCTAATGGGGCCTCCCGCGATAATAAGTGTTGGAAGTGTAAAGAAACTGAAGGTACTTTCTATCACCTTTGGTGGACGTGCCCGAAGATTAAGGCTTTCTGGGAAATGATATATAATGAAATGAAAAAGGTACTTAAATGTACTTTCCCGAAGAAACCAGAAGCCTTTCTCTTGGGCATTGCCGGCCAATTGGTGTTAAAGAAAGATAGAACCTTTTTTATGTATGCTACGACAGCAGCAAGAATACTCATCGCAAAGTATTGGAAGACAGAAGAACTACCCACCTTGGAAGAGTGGCAGATGAAGGTGATAGACTATATGACATTGGCTGAGATGACTGGCAGAATCCGTGAGCAGGGGAAAGAGACGGCGGAAGAAGATTGGAAGAAATTTAAAATTTATCTTAAGAACTATTATAAAATTGAGGAATGTTAAAATGTCGAGGTTTGGAGAAAGAAAAGGAGATTACAGCGACATAAGATTAAGTTGAAGAAAAGAATAAGAAAAAATATATTTGATAAAATTATTTAGAATTTGCTGAAATAATTTTGGAAATTGGGATGTAGGAAGGGGAGGTTTGGGGGAGTCCGAGAAGAGAGGGATATGAAAAAAAGGTTATGAAATTATACATGTTTGTATGTCTTTTTATTTGTTTGTATTGTTTAAAACTTTTCTGTAAAATCAATAAAAAAAAATTAAAAAAAAAAAGGGGCCTCCCGCTGCCGCCGCCCCACTGCCGTGTGATTTCTGTTCTCATCCTGAAGCAAAGTTCTTAACCCGAGGGTTAACGGAGTCTGTAACCTGAAGCGTCTGTAACCTGAAGCGTCTGTAACCTGAAGCGTCTGCAACCTGAGGTACCACTGTACTGGGCCCCAGAGCAGATTGGTATGGCTGTCCATGACTGGCTTCTGAATCAATTGTGTTATCATTTTTCTACTACTTGTATCTCCTCCTGCATTCTTCTGGTTGGTACGCTAATTCAGAGGATATGTCAAGTTTGGATAGTGAAAGCCCTTCGGTGAAAGAGGACAAATTAGGTCATCTCTAGCCTTACAAATGGGTTAAACGACAGAGCCTAGGACTTGCCAATCAGAAGGTCGGCGGTGAGCTCCCGTTGCTAGGTCCCAGCTCCTGCCCACCTAGCAGTTCAAAAGCACGTCAAGTGCAAGTAGATAAACAGGTACTGCTCCGGCCGGAAGGTAAACGGCTATTCTGTGCACTGCTCTGGTTCACCAGAAGCGGCGTAGTCATGCTGGCCACATGACCCAGAAGCTGTACGCCGGCTCCCTCGGCCAATAAAGCGAGATGAGTGCCGCAACCCCAGAGTTGGTCATGACTGGACCTAATGGTCCCTTTACCTTTAGCCTTCTTTCCTGAATCAATTCACAGCGATGTCACAGCCTTTGCTTTGTAGACAGCAAGGAGCTTAACACTTCTGTCTCAGTAAGCATTGTCATGTTTTAGGTAGTATTACATAACTCAGAAAGGTCTGGAAGCAGATTTTTCATGGTAGGAAATGAGCCACACAATGAACGAGAAAAGCCACCAAAAGCCACTGTAAACCACTTATGGTTCAGTTTTTATGAGTCCATAAAAACTGGAAACTACTGTGAAGACTGCTTTGTGTCATGAATGAAAAGTAATCCACCATGAACGCAGTAGGCTCCTCTTTCTTTCAACTCTCCCTTGTGCGAATCCATATACAAGTTAGAGATTTGTGAGAGGAAGAGTGACTGATGAATAAGCAGCCTGATCTTGGATTTGCTTGCCAGGAGCGGCCCATTCTGTTTTGTCACCTGATGTGAAACAGGAAGGTGTCACCCCAAAAGCCACACTTATTGGGGTCACACAGCAGCAGTGGCTTCCAGTGAGATCTCGCCAGAAGCCACAGCTGTGCAACCCCAGTGGTGGCAGGAGCAGGTGGGGCACCTAAGGGAGCACCATGGGATCCCGCCACTTTAGACAGCTGCTTCATCCCACCTCACAGGCAGCCTGGCCCTGATGCTTGCTGGGAATAAATCCCACTGAATTCCATGGGGCTGATTCTGAACAAAGCATGCACCCTTTGAAAGAGATGTGTTTTGCTCCCTACCCCACCCACCTCGTGCCAATGTTTTGTCTGGTGTCTTCATTATACACCTTTAGGCGCCAGGCAAAAATGTTGCCCTTTAACCAGGCTTTTGGCCAATTGACATCCAATGCCCTATTATAAAATGTGTTGGGGAGGAGGACACTTATTGGGTTGATTTTGTTATGTATTTTGTGTTTTTATAATGTGATTTTATGTTGCAAACACCCTGAGACCTGCAGGTATAGGGCGGTATACAAATTTAGTAAATAATAATAATAATAATAATAATAATAATAATAAGTGCTTTTTCTCCAGGGCACGCAGTACTGGTACCTCTTTTTGTGGTTAAAAAGTGTGGCACATACTGTAACAACTTCCTCTTGAGTACCGGCACCTATTTTTCTAGAGGGGAAAGCACTAATAATAATAATAATAATAGACGAAAAGGCAGAAGACTGTGGTAAATGACAAGTTTCTGTCTTTCTTTCAATATCTGGACCAGCATATTTGCTCTTAAGTTGAAAAGCGGCACTCGAGTTGCCGAAAAAGGTGCTTCTGGTTTTTCGTTTTTCTTTAATTAAGCAGTGGTGGCAAAGGCGTGTAGGGGTGTGAAATATACTCAGAGGACCAATCAGACTGCTACAGTTTGGATCCTATTCAACTCAGTACATAACAGGGTGGGTGTGTATGTATCACAATTAGGCAACAACCTACCACAACTCTTCCCCTCACCCCGACAACGGCGGCGGCAAACTTGGCTCCCCGCGTAGACTCTTGTTAAACCTTACCTTTTTTGCCTGCCTAGCCCTAGCGAGACCTCCTAGGCTGTGACCTCTGTCAGCCTCCAGAGGCCGCTATCGCACCTTTCCCCACCCGACTTCCGCGAGGCGCTCTCGCCGGCTTCTCTCGCTGGTTCCCGGGGAAGGCGCTCCGAGAGGAGGCGGGTGCGGAAGTGGCTGGCACGGGCAGGAGAGCGTCAGCAGTTCCGCTGGAGGGGCGGGGGCGAGGTGAGTGAGGTGAAGGGATAGCGGGAGGGAGGGGGGATTCCTAGACGGGACACCCCCTGGCCGCCCGCTGCGTTTTGGGGACGGCTCCCTTCGCGCCCTTTTTCTTACGCTCTTTTCAGTGCAGCAGCCCCGTAATGCTGCGTGTCTGAGCCCCACGCCCACATTGCTTGCCTGCCGTGTTGGACGGCATAGAGGGAGGCGGAGGCAGAGCGAGGCGAGGCTGCTGACCGTGGGAGCCACGCGGGCGTATCCCGCCCCAGCCCTGGAGTTGGCGGCGTGGGGAACGTGTCTGCCGCGTGTGCAGGGGGAGCCTCTTGCGAGAGGTCCAAAGGGCAAAGAGGGGTGGGGGAGTAGGGTTGCCACCTGTCCTATTACAATGCAGGATTATCCCGTATTTAAAGGAAAAAATGCTGCGTCCTGTATTGATAAAAGAGTTTTGTCCAGTATATCAGGTCTTCTCAAACACTCTCTCCAAATGCACGTGTTTGGAAGGGTGTGTGAAAGGTCTAGGGAGCCAAGCACAGATTTGCAAATCCGTGTGTGCAAGTGTGACAGATTCCAGAGGGGCCATCCTGTTAGGCTGCAGCAGATTGTAATGGATTGCTTTGAAGTCACTTCAGCACCAGATGGAAAAAAAAGTTGCCCTGCCCTGTATTTTGCCAGAACAAAGGCGGCAACCCTAGGTGGGGAGAGTGGAGGTGTGACTTCTTTGCCCCAGTTTTGCCCTTGGCACATTGAGTTGGCCAGGAGGAGTTGTTAGCCTAGGCATGGGGCCCCCGCCCCACGGCTTTTTATTTCTTGCTGACGTTGGCTCTCTGCATTTAAACATTTCGTAGTCTGGTAGAGATGGAAACAGGTGTGATTTCCCCCACTGTGGAGATGCAGATGGTGTGGGGGAGGGGGAGGAAAGCCACCTGCCAGATTTCCATGCATGTCCCTGATCTTATCAGAGAAGTCAGAGAAAAGGTGCTGATGCTCCATCTCTATAAAGGGATTAGAAATTGATCTTTCTGTGAGCACCACATCCTCATATTTTGCTCTGTCCTCCCAAAAAAGGAAACCCCAGGCAAGGCCTGGGAGCTGGCAGGGTTGATTCTGTGTGGCTGGAGTTACAGTGCCTCCATTTTCAGTGATATTCCCAAGTGCACTCATTTGGACTTTACTATCCAAGTGGCCATTCATTCATATGGGGAAATGTGGTGAGGGAGAAAACTGCCCACTGGTTTGGCATTGGGTGCTGTGGCCCTCGCTAAGGGGTCCCCCTCCCCCAAGTGTGGTATAATGATGCATGGTACACAACTATGGGGGATCTTGCAGTATGTGTATTTAATTTATGCTGTGGTCAGGGTTCACCTTCCACATGTTGGTTGGTGTCTGTTTCAATTATGTTAATGATAAGGAGGTCTTCTACTATGGTCAAGTGGGTCTCTTTACAGTCTCAGATGTCAAGTGCAAGGTCTATGCTGCAAATCTTTCCTCTGCTGCTAAGTGTAAATTTCAGCAGTCTTGGCAATGGTCCAAAGGCAACTGAGCGCCATTGTGACCCTCTCTCCTTTTGACCTATACCTCCTTTTAACTTGTACTTTCCAGCTGAGCAGGAAAGTCACGTCACCTCAACCATTTCCCACTGGCAATTAAAATAATAATAATTCTGACCTGTTTCTTTATTATTGAGAATTGGGTGCACTGCTTAAGAGTGTCCCAATATGAAGCTAACCAAAGTACCATATTTTTCGCTCTATAGGACGCACTTTCCCCCCCCAAAAAATGAAGGGGAAATGTGTGTGCGTCCTATGGAGTGAATGCAGGCTTTCGCTGAAGCCTGGAGAGCGAGAGGGGTCGGTGCGCACAGACCCCTCTCACTCTCCAGGCTTCCGGAAGCTATCCGCAAGCCTTCGGAGCGCGGCGGGAGTGCCGGCCGGGCTCCGAAGGCTTGCAGATAGCAGCCCGAAGCCCGGGGAGCGCTGCGCAGCGCACCCCGGTCTTTGGGCAGCTATCCGCAAGCCTTTGGAGCCCGCGGGAGTTCCCGCCGGGCTCAGAAGGCTTGCGGATAGCAGCAAGCTCCAGGAGCGGGGCGAGGTTGCGCGCAACCTCGCCCCCGCTCCCAGACCGTTCTGGGGGCTGGGGTCGGGGGAAGCTTGGGCTTCCCCCGCCCCAGCCCTGCAGCTAAAAAGGAACCAAGACAGCTAGTGGGATCCATCCCGCTGGCTGTCTTGGCTTCTTTGCTCTTGGGGGCTGGGGGGGGGGGAATAATTTTTTTTCTTTATTCCCCCCCCCCAAAAAAAACACCTAGGTGCGCCCTATGGTCCAGTGCGCCCTATAGAGCGAAAAATACGGTAAGTACTGTGGGGCTTGCTTACTAGTGAGTATGTAGCCTTAATCTTTTTATCTCTCTAGGAACACAAGGATATTCACCAGGCTCGTTGGGAGACTGCTCTATTGAAGATTATGGCAAAATCTGGAGGAAAAGGAGTGAATCTAAAAGACAAACTGGAGGGCAATGAGTTGGACTTGAGCTTGTGTGACCTGAATGAGGTGCCAGTGAAAGAACTGGTTGGTATCTCTGTAGAATAAGCCAAATAATTCTGTAATACTTTGTAGCCTGCATAAACGTACAGGTTCTTGTAAAATGGTAAACTGGTTAATCTGTTGATTCGCCAGAATTTTAATATGTACTTTAAAAATATGCTTTCAACTACAGTGATCCATGCGACGGTCACCTCCAGGCTTGACTACTGTAATTCGCTGTACGTGGGGCTGCCCTTGAAGCTGTCCCAGAAACTCCAGCGGGTGCAGAATGCTGCAGCGAGGCTCCTCACGGGGTCTCTGCCATGGGAGCATATTCACCCAGTGCTTTTCCAGCTGCACTGGCTCCCGGTGGAGTTCAGGGTCAGATTTAAGGTACTGGTTTTGACCTTTAAAGCCCTTCACAGCCTAGGACCCTCGTACCTACGGGACCGCCTCTCCCGGTATGCCCCACGGAGAGCCTCAAGGTCCATAAATAGCAACACCCTAGTGGTCCCGGGCCCTAAGGAAGTTAGATTAACTTCAACCAGAGCCAGGGCCTTTTCAACACTGGCTCCGGCCTGGTGGAACGCTCTGCCACATGAGACCAGGGCCCCCCACCCCAGAAAATAGGAAACAAATTGATAATGGCCATGTAGGCAGAAAGCTTTACCTAGCAGGACAACAGTCTACTTAAAAGACAAAAATAATTTGTTCCTAATTCATTTGACAAAACTTGTAATGAAATATATAAATCAGCATCAACATGGAAGTGTATGTATGATAAAGAAGCATTTAGGAAATATAGCTAGTTTAGTTAATAGCAGTTGTGGGAGTTTGGTCCATATTGTGGCAGATGTAGATATTCTGAAAACTCCCATTTCTAGAATAAAGGTCCATGATGTGATACTAACATTTCATATGCCAATAGTCACTGTTAAAATGTGTATTGTAGACAAATGATAGATCTATGTTACAATCCTAACTACACATGCTAGGAAGTTAAGCCTCATTGGTCAAGGCAGGACTTGCTTCTGAGGAAACAAGCATAGGATTTCACTGCTAATTTGGTTCTTTGATTCTTTTTCAGGCAGGGCTTTCCAAGGCTACCATTTTAGATTTGTCCTGTAACAACCTTACTACTTTGCCAGTAAGTTTCAACTGTATCCCATCTACAAACTTTTTATATAGAAACATGTATAATAATACAATCTCATCCTACTCTTTAATGCAGAAGGTGGACTGTAGGATGAGATTGCATTGTTATTTATTAACATTTGTACTACTTAAGAGGGTGAGACTGTATACATTTTTTATACATACCACCTAATGTAGTAATAGCTGTAGTTCTCATATCCCCTGGTAAGAGTGAATGTTGATGCCACAGTCACTAGAAGGGCAATTTTGGCCAATGACGTATTGTAAAAGATAGATGCAAGTACAGCTACTTTCAGAGAGCACAGATACAAGTTTTGATGGCAGATACTTTCATCTCAAAGTGGATAAATAATGATGCATATCTTTGAGATACAGGTCTCTCTGCCAGGGTGTTGGGGAGAGATTGATACTAAGGGGCTTTGCGGATAAAGGGTAGAACTGAAGGAACAATGGTTTGTTGTCTCTTTTCCCTTAGAAGATGCTTTGTGTGTATCTTCCTCTACTTGTAGGCCTAAGATTAGAGGGAATGGCTCCTTCACGTGAATAGCTTGGGTGAGAGACTGGGCTGCCGTAGGTCTTTGGAAATCCTTAACCGTATCTGTAACTGCTCAGCTTGCTAAATGCCTCAGCTTTGGGTTAAGAAGGTGGTTGGACTCTGTTTCACTTGTGTTTTTGGTTGCAGTCAGAATTCTGCAGCTTGACCCACCTGGTGAAATTGGACCTTAGTAAAAACCAGCTTCAGCAACTGCCTTCGGACTTTGGTCGCTTGGTCAACTTGCAACACCTGGACCTTCTGAACAATCGATTAGTTACCTTGCCAGTCAGTTTTGCACAACTCAAGGTAACGTTTTCACTCTCCAACTCGTGCATTAAGAAAGACATTGAGCTTCAGCTCAGAACGTTTTTGAGATTTATCTGAGGCTTACTTCCCTGGTGGAAATCAAATGTTCCTGGTGGCAGAGAGGTGAAAGTTCGAATCTTTATTGCCATTTATGCAGCTGCTGGCTCTGGAGAAACCTTGGTAGTTTGAGCAAGCTCTTGGCAAAATTTATTTACCTCTGCATGTGTGATAGTATTGAATGGCTGTCTATTCATGGTTTGATCTGTTAGAACAGCATTTCTCAATCTGTGTTCCATGGGGTTCCCCGTGAATGAAAAAAAGTTGTAATGGCAAACAAGCATGCACTGTGTATTTCACTCAAGCAGTCGTCCTGGGAATCCTTATCCCTTCTTTCATTTTCTTGCCATGCTTTCCAGGGGTTAAACCAATAGCAGTTGGTGGAGTTGCTTACCTGGCTTCCCAATATACCTGGAGATAATTTTCCATTCCGTCTTTTTGTTTTGCTGGTTTCTGTTAAACTTGGGGGGGGGGGAGTTAATAAACTTGTTTTTTTTTCCAAAAAGAGAAAATCATGACAAATGATTTGGTCTCTTTTTCTCTGCGTTTCCCTTTTTCAGAACCTGAAGTGGCTGGATCTGAAGGACAACCCTCTGGAGGCTGCCCTGGCGAAGGTAGCTGGAGATTGCTTGGATGAAAAGCAATGTAAACAGGCTGCCACCAGGGTAAAGCAATTTATTCTCTGTTACTTTCCTTATCTATTCGGCTGACTGTTTGTATTTATTCTCTCATGAATTTTTATGCATCCCAGTCCAAGGCTCAATTTGCGTCATAAACCAAAGATAAAAAAATAAACTCTAAACCTAAAAAGAAATGCACAAATGAAATCTGCATTCCCATTTTGAGGCCTATATATCTATCTATCTATCTATCTATCTATCTATCTAATAAAATTTAAATAGTTTTGCTTTACCGTTATTGATGTTAACCTTACCACACTGCTATATACATTTGGACTAGAAATACCAAATTGGCTCAGAGCTTGTAGTGGGCAACATGGGAGGAATTTGGAACACATATTTTTACATGCAAGCATTAGGGTAATCAGAGTAGTACACTGTTGCACTGGTATCTATGTTCAGGATGGTGTTTTGGGTATGGGAAGAGGTGTATGTGTTGTTGTTAGGTTGCTAATCTGAATACCACATCTGCCATTTTTACTCACTGGTATTCAAGAGCAAACAGAGAGGAAACTCCCTTTTTTGAAAGGCCATGTATTAGCAATTAACTTGTTGCTAGTTTTTAGGGGTTGGTGCCCTGTGCTGGCTTGCTTCATTCATCTGGAATTAGCTCTGCAGACATCCCTTGTTTTTGATAGGATTGGTCCTGTCTTTGGGGAACGAGGGCGCTGGACCACACAGCACTTGAATTTTCTAATTCTGTATAAGTGGTCAGAAAGACAGCTCTTCTCAAAGGCAGGTTGGCCAAATCAACTGAACTTTCATAAACGTCTTTCCTTAGTTTGCCTTGGTTGTATATTAAATAAGATGCTGTTACAGTGGTACCTTGGTTCTTGAACAGCTTAGCTGCTGAACAAATCAGCTCCCGAATGCTGCAAACCCGGAAGTAAGCGTTCTGGTTTGGGAACGTTTTTGGGAAGCCAAACGTCTGACGCGGCTTCCACTTGAGTGCAGGAAGCTCCTGCAGCCAATCAGAAGCCATGCCTTGGTTTTCGAACAGTTTTGGGAGTCAAACAGACTCCCAGAACGGATTAAGTTCAAGAACCAAGGTACCACTGTACATCCCTTATGCTGGTTGTGGCTTCTCCCTGCTTCTTGTAATTGTGAAAGCTAATCACACGTCTTGAATCTCAAAAGGTCCTGCAGCATATGAGGGCCATCCAATCTGAGCTGGATCGTGAGAAGGAACGAAAACTACAGTTAGAGCGAGGTAGGCTTAGTAACCCTAGTTCTCTTTCCATGCCCCATAAATCTGCTCTGGGGGGCTGGAGGAACCCCCAGAACATGTTTGGGTGGCATGCATGGGGAGGAGGGGGAAGTCTTGTTGCGACGAGTGGACCACATTCCCGACACACAAGCCCCACTAAATTCCACCCTCAGTATCTCCCCCCACCCAACTGCCGGGAGCCCATTTCACAAGACTCTTATCATGTGACCGTCGGGGAGGGGAAATGATTAACCTGTGATGACCCTTCACCTTAGAAATGATCACATGAATCAGTTCTCTGTCACTAAGCTTATACTTAGTCTTGCATTTAAAAAATAATGTAATTGAAATGGAGACTTGTACATATTACGAGCATTATCCTGGAATCATTTCTGCTGTTATGAGTTGTGGTTCTTCCAGCTTTCCATTTGCTGTACTTTCGTAGGCACATTATCATCCAGTCTATTTGAAGCCATGTCGTCATTGCCCAGAAATTGGATTAGATTATCTTCAAGGCCATTCTATCTCTCTACGCCTATCCTATCCTTTTAAACAGAATAAACAGTTTCAGAGGCAGATGTTGGTTTAAACCCAGGTCAGACCCAGTTCGTATGCAAAGTGGAGGGTGGCAGGGAGAGGTCTGAGCTTTGGAGCAAAAGGGTGTCTGGATTTAGGAGAGATGACTCCTGTCCTTGCTCAGTGCCTGCCACCCTGCAGCTTCTTCATAGCCAAACCCCGATACCACAAGAGAGCAAACCTTGGGGAAAATAATGGAAAACGGAGGGGGAGTTTAGCACTCCTCAGCCACGTGTCACATGATCTTGTGATTGGATCCCCCGTTTCACATGTGATTGGGGAGAACTATGTATTTCATCCCCCTTGCTTGTCCCTCCAACACTTGCATTTTGGGTGTAACCCTCCACAACACTAATGAACTCAACCAAAATTTCCCAGGCGCCACTTCTGTCGTTCAGGTGGAAATTGGTTCATAATTCCAATCAGTAATCTGGTGCTACACAACCTTTAAATACGTTTAAACAACGGGCAGTACCTTTGGTCACAGTCACTAAATGATTCTTTGGTATTAGTTCTCTTAGCACACTGAACCGGGTGATGCATTTAATATTTTCCTGTTGTGATCAGTGAAGAGAAACTGCTGCCTGTACTGGATGTACTTACTCCCTGTACAGTCGTACCTTGGAAGCTGAATGGAATCCATTCCGGAAGTCCATTTGACTTCCAAGGTGCGGCTTCTGATTGGCTGCAGGACGTTCCTGCAGCCAATCAGAAGCCCCGCCAGACGTTTGGCTTCCAAAAGAATGTTCGCAAACAGGAACACTCGCTTCTGGGTTTGCGGCGTTTGGGAGTCAAAATGTTTGACTGCTAAGGTGTTCGTCAACCAAGGTACGACTGTACCTTTACAGTATTAAATTCACCTGTTCAGCATGACAATAGGCCTTACAGGGTGCAAAACACAGGAGATTCTTAAAGCACCTTGCACCTGCAGCTCTCCTCCTTTGGGGGGTCAGGGCAGCAACCTCTGCCACATTATTGTACCAGATGCAGAAGTAAACGATGGAAGTGTTTTCTAGAGCGCATGAACATTTTCTGTTTGTACGGTATACTCAGAGCTGGAGAAGAAGCGTGAAGCAGAGCAGCGAGTGAGGGAAGCCCAAGAGAGGGAACTCCGGAAGCGGGAAAAGGCTGAAGAGAAAGAACGGCGAAGGCGGGAGTATGATGCTATGAGAGCGGTAAAGCAGGAAATGGCAAAACAATCAAGGAAAGAAAAAGATGAGAATCCAAGTAAGTTGCTGTTGTTGTTGTTGTTGTTGTTGTTGTTGTTATATTAAAAAGTATGTGTGAGAGGGAGAAATAATGGAAACCAAGAGTAGATAGCTTTGGGTTTTTTTTAAAAAAAACCTTACAAAACTTACCTTAATTAAACTTCATAAATTGGCAAAGGAGCAGGTCTGTAGCTTGGGGTACTCCTGGTTCCAACTTTGCTACCAGAGGCTCAGTGGGCCTTGGGGACTAGGAATGTTTATTTTGAGCCCAGGCTAGTTTGCCAGCAAGGGTCCCTTTTGGACAGACATGATTTCCCCACTACACCCCATGCTCTGGTAACTTCCAGATTGGATCATTGCAATGGCCTTTACGTGGGACTGCTCTTGAAGATGACTCACAAACTTCAAACAGCTCCAAATGCAGCTGCTAGAGTTCCTTTTAGAGTTGACGTATATCCTGTTCTGAAAGCCTTGCTTTGGCTGCCTGTTCATTTTGGGGCCCAATTCAAAGTGCTCGCATTGGTGTTTAAAGCCCTAAATGACCCAGGTTCCAAATATCTGAAAGAAGCCTCCTTCCTTACAGAACTCCAGCTGGGTGTTAAAATAAACAGATGGGGCCCTCTTGGTCATTCTGACACCCTCTGGTGGTGTTTTTTTTTGGCAAGGGTGGCTGCTGGGAGAGGGCATTTTCTATAGCAGCCCTTATGCTTTAGAACTCCCTCCCCACAGAGTTGCGCCTGGTGCCTTCATTGTATAGCTTTTGTCGTATGTTGAAGCCACACTTCTGTACCTTGCGGCCTTTAACACCTGGGATTTATTTTTAAAATGTACACACACACACACACACACACATTCTTATGATTGTAAATTGTTTTAACTGATTTTAAAGTGTTTTTATAATGTTGTACAACTGCCCTGGGACCTTATGGGGAAGAGTGGGTAAGAAATTGAATTATTGTTGTCGTTAGATCTTGCAAATTTTGCATTGTCACCTGGTTAATAGTTAGGGCAAACCCAAACCATGTTTGGGCATCATTTAGATGCCAACAGTAGCCTCTGCTACTATTAAGAATGTTGCCTGCATTTACAGAGCTTGTGGAGATGGGGTTAGTCAGCCTGTTAAAGCAGAGTAAATAAATTCTCATTCTTTGCCCGTTCTTTGTTTCTGCAGAGGCCTCGCTTTCCCATCCATCCCGCCCACCCCAACACAAACGGTCCTGGTCCAGAGTCCTATTGAAGATGCTGCTGTTCCTTCTGCTTGGTGCCCTCAGTACTCTGGCTGTCTGTAAGGTTACAGAGCTGCAGCACCAGCCTGTATGCGTCCGTGTGAACATGCTCTATGAGGAGGCGCTGTCTCTTTTGCAAAGCCGTGAAATCCTTCGGAACGTACTGCAGCCGAACACCCAGCAGTCCTGAAGGACTCTTCCCCTTGCCAGTACCACCTCCTGCTGGTTTATTGTTTTTGTTTTTTTTGCATCAGCGCAGCCAGGATTCCTATGGAATTAAGCTCTGGTGGAAATTGCCTTCAGCCATTCAACGCTAGGTTTGGTGGCCAAAGTTCAAACAGCGCCAAACCACTTGCCCGGGTTGCTTCGCTTCAATTGCAGTTCCTGCGGTAAACCAGAATTTATTGCCATTCCCTTCCTCCGTAGTGGATCCTTTCCTGGGCTGCAAAATACAGACTTGCTGGTCTGTATGCAAGCGAGGAAAGACAGTACCCTTAGTAGCAGCCTTGCTATGAGAAGTGATACCTATTTCTTAAGAAGTTTTTGTATATGTTGTCTTTGAGTGTTACTGCCATAGCAAATACGTGCTCACTTTGGAAACAACTACTGTACACAGGAGGACTGAATGTATTCATTCAGGGGGGAGTGGAGTCATGGTTCAGGTTAGCTTTCGTATATGCATATGTAATTTTTCTAAGCAGCTTGATGTTGGATTTGTAGGTGGAAACTGGTGGTTGTGGAATGTAAAGACAACCTACCTAAAGTATGCTGTTTTTCGAAAACGCCTATCTACATCCACATCTGCCAATACCTAGTTCTTCTCTCCCCAGATATTTGTATACCAGCCAATGGAAGTTTTATCAAAGTATTGTGAAATCTGCACCCAAAGTTTAGCAAGTAACACGTCATTTCATTATATATATTTTTTGCTTTTTACATTTTTGAATTGGTTAAAATCAAACAAACCGGGTGCAGTTTCTGTGTCCTTGTGCCTAAGTGCTTTTTCCTGTTGTATCTTAGCTTGACGGTCTGTGCTCCTGAACATACGACGTTATTCCTTAGTGTGAGTTACCTGAGAAAGTTCTCTACTCAACTGTACTTTCCCCGTTTGCTTGTTTGAGCAGGTAGCGAATAAGCAACACATTTGCCTTATCCTCTGCCATTGTGCAAAGGATCTAGTGTGGGGCACAGATCCTGCCTGCTACCCTTCAGTGTCCTGCTGGGTCAGCTTAGAGCACGAGTACCTCTCTTGCTCAGGCAGCTTCCACTACTGTAACTAACAGCTTTACCAGCTGTTGAAATTACTTCCTAGATTATATCTGGCAAACCCAGCAGCCTCCCTAGGGTAAAACCTCACCAAATCCAGTGAAACCTCCTGAGTAAATACACGTAAGATCAGAATGGAAGTAATTTGTGCAGAGTCTAAAAAACCAGAGGAGAAGCAGAGCTCTAGCATCTGCTAGTAGTGTAATTGAATCAATAGCTATATAGCACTATCAATGGGCATGTGCTTTACAGAGCGCAAGTCTCTCCTGGGCTGAGAGCTTGCAAGTTAAAATTAGTCACAGGAGAAACAGCAGATGAAAGTGGAGGTGGGGTAAGCAGGGAGGAAGAAGGGTGAGATTCTGCTAACTTAAAATGAGAGACTTTGTTCAGGTGGGGCATATGGACAAGGGGATTGCACAAAAAAGGCTTCATGGAAAAAGTGGGCCTTAAAGCGGGATTTGAAGTCACTGACGACATCCCAGGGCAGCAAGGACAGAGGGATTAGAGGACTTTTTGGTAGCTGAGAGTGGTGGAGATGCAACTTGAGATTTCTTTCCTGTAGCAAATTCCCGTAAAGCATTTAATATGTAAAGTTACATAACCCACATGCACAGCTCTAGTCAAATAGACATCCGTTACATAGTTTGTGCTTTTAAGGAGATTTAGGTTCTTATAAAAACAAAAAACAAAAAAAATTGAACGAATAGGACATAGGTATGAGTAAATCAATATTCTGTTTCTATTTTGGCACATGGGCACCTCTTACGTTCAAGTCAGAGTTGTTGAAGCCCAGCCTCTTTAGCAACGTTTAAAATTAATTTGACAAATTTCTGAAAAACGTTGATGTAGAACAAGCACTGCCCATCTCCTCTTTAGCATCCTTGTCTATCCTGAGTAGTAAGGGGGTAGATGCAGAGTGCCAGGGGTTGTGCCTGCGTTTTCTTTCCAAGATTGATAAAAGAACTACAACTCAATCATTCCTGGTTAGCCAAGAAATACTTGATTGCCTAATAAGGACTGTTGCAGGAATAAAGGGGGAAAAGTAGGAGTCCTTTCCGGGTGCCAAGCAGCGACGCATTTGATATTTTCAGAAAACGTTTAGTGTTAACATTTCTTCCCACTATTAAAAAAAAAATTGAACAAAGTTTTTACTTAAAATACATAGTTCTGCATCACCCAGTAGCATCCAGGGAAAGGTCAGGGTTATGGGAAGTCATCTGCAGATAAATCCGTTTGGATAGCTCTGGGCCAACCCGCCTTGTAGTAGCTGTCACCCCATCGCCACGGCGGACAGGTATCTCTGCAAGGAGGTTGTGCCGCTCCTGTAGAGAATGGCGGGTGTCATAGGCCTAAATGTAACACAGAAATAACGTTACACGTCACAAAATGCGATATATGAATAAACTTGCCGAATCAGTCTAAGATTGGTTTACTAAAGAAGCCAAGTATGTGCCATAGAGCAGCTGGCCAATATAGCCAGCCTGAAGTTACATTCACTTTTTCCCCAAGAGATGATTTATCCACCTACAATCCCGTTGCTGGGGCAGTTTTGCGACTTTGGATAATTGCACTTCCCATAGTAAGTTTGTAGCCTCGATAAGAGAGCAGTTGGCCGATTGATCCTTTAGCTAGTTACTCCTAGCCAAAGCCTCCCATTGCCTGCTCTCCTCCCTACCACCACGGTTACAGGTTTCCTATGAGCAAGGCTTTGCACAGCCGTGCAAATAACTCAAGTGGCAATCAGCCACTCCCCAAGCCCACTGAATACAGCGTGAGCAGTTCTGTTACTGAGAGACTGAAAAAACTGGGAGAAGTTGTATACTCTTGGGGGATGGTGGAGATTTGATGGAGGACTCCCTGAGTTACAGACAGGGGGATGTCGGTCTCTCAGGGTGAGAGGCTGGGAGGAGCTACTGTCCTCTGTGGGTGGTAAGGGCCAAGAATTACTTTTAATGAAGAGAGGACTTTGTAATTTCGCTTACTCAATTTGTATCTTCTGTAGTTGTAATTTTACTGTATTATGGGAAAATCTAAATAAAAAGAACCTTGAAAACAAAACTGGAGAAGTAGGCAGATGGCAACAAAGAGACAACTCGGCAAGGGCTGCTGGAAAGGAAAACAGATCAGCTTCAAAAATGCAAAATGGGATATCTGGAGAGAAATACTTTGTTGTTGTTGTTGTTGTTGTTTTTAAAAAAAGATGTAACGAGTCACCGTCTCCACTGAGAACAGTAGTAGTAGCTTTATAGTAAAAGGAATGCAAAGTTTGGTTAACGTTCAGAATGCTTTCCTGATCATGAGAGCAGTTCAGTGGTGGAATGAACAGACATCTAACAGGGACTCTCTGCGTCATACTGGATATCCCGTTCTAAGGGCAGATTCACTGAAGCACAGGGGCTGCATATAGACAAGGGAGTAAGTCCACTACATAAACATGTACAGAAATGTGCTCTTGAATTGCTTCTGCAAAGAGCTGGGTACCTTGCATGAACCTCTTGACGCATTGATGTGTTCCATCAAAACACATCTACGTATCCTTCAGTGGAATCTTTGCCTGTGCCATTTTCAAAGAACAATCTGTATCACAGATTGGGCAATATGTGGCTGATAAGTGAGGGAGGAAAACCAGAAAAGAGCCTAGCTCAGAAGCAGCTGCTTTTCTCAGGTTCAGTACTGGGGTCCATCTAGTTCAGCACCCTATTCTCACTCTGGCAGGACCCAAGTGCAGCTGTGAATTGTGAATCCCAACAACTGGTATTTGAAAGCACACTGTCTCCCCAGCAGTGGAGGTAAAACCCGCTGCACTTAAGAACGGGCCAGAACCATGCATGCATTAATAAGAGTCAAGTTACATGAGGCAGATGTATCGAGTCACATCTCTGGTTAGTTACTGAGGCCACAATCCTGTGCAGGCTGACCTGGAAGTAAATCCCATTATTAAACATAGTGGGACATAATTCAGGCTTGAACTGTTGCAAGCAACTTCCAACATCAATTACATTTAGCACAATACTGGGTAGCCTGTACTATACAATGCCTAAATTCTGGATACAGAATAAGCTATTTTAAGTTAAAAGTTACCAATGTGTAATTGCTTCCAAGATCTGAGTTTCTGTGCTGAATACAGACTAGCTGTGTATTTTCACAGAATCTTGAGTGTGTGCGCATGCACAGAACGCTCACAACCTAGAATACAGTATTCCTTTGGCAGCAGAATAGCGTACCTGTTTCAGAAGTAGAGGAGATGGGTATTTGGCCACAATGGCATTGGCTGTCTCTAGGCTGACCCGGTTAAACTGCTGGATCTGCCTCTTCCAAACTTGCAGCAGTCCCTTTCCAAAGCGGTCCACCTTCATCCCCCCGATCCAGTCTCCCTCTAGGCAGAAGGAGAAGCTGGTTTTATCTCGTTCCCTTCTGCAAATGACGTGAATGAGAAACACAACAGAACAAAGTTATGGGTCTAATGCATCTAGTGCTTGTGCTCCTCTGTAAGGAAATTATCTGTCCACAGCAGAAAGCAAGGAAAGGAAATTCTCATACCAAGAGTAGGTCTTTCCATGTGTCAAGCACACATTAGAAGGTGTTTGTTTTCACATTTCCATCTGAACATTGAAATGAGCTCTTCTTTCAGAATCTCAGCACCTTGCGCAAACACTGTCAGGTCTTTCCAAATACCAAGGATATTTAAAAGCATTGAAATCAAGAGCTTTAAAGTACACAAACTGAGTGTGTCAGTCACTTCAAGGAATTGAGCCTGCTTCGCATGTTACAGCAGGAGAAAAATTGACAAGTTTCTACCATGGGTCTGACAACTCTCTTTCCTGTAACATATCCAGAGACACTTTCTAGCTGCCAGGTATGCTCACTATGTGTTTCAGATACAAAGTGCACTTAAAATACTGCAGGAAAGACACTGTCGGGCTGCAGTGGAAATTCCTGGCCCTCACTTTCCTCTAATGTGAAGGCCAAAGATGGTGGTGTTTGAGGCAGGAATTTGGAGAATGGGACTGCCAGACGGAGACCACTACTGGCAGCGGAATGGAACACATCCTTGCAGGAGAAACCCCAATCCTGGCAGGAATCCACAAACGCTTCTCAAGTACTATCTGAAACTAAGGCAACAGGTGCTAAATGGGAGATTGAGCCAGATGTGAATTCCTGTGTACCATACTGACCCTTGAGATGCCAATTAGACCCAATCAGGCCAGGAAGTGGGCCTCACGGCAAAAATCAGTATTTTAGATTCCACCAGAAGGCACGGCACCCGGGAGAGAGCCCAGTGCCCACATAACCCAGCGGCACGCCAGAAAACGAAGCTGCTGAGATGTGCTCAGAGAAGTGTTTGCTCACTCACTTGAATGGAGCCTCTGCCACAGCCTTGGTGAACGTACTGGCAAAGTCGGCAAACTCCTTCCAGCTCTCGAGGAGTCGAACTTGGATACCCGTCTGAAGCTGCAGAGCCACCAAACCCTGCAAAGGCAAAGAATGATGGTGAGCAAGGCAGCTTAGTCTCTGGCATCTCCTGCACCCTCCTGGTGATTCCCAGTAGTGATGTATGGAAGTGAGAGCTGGACCATAAAGAAGGCTGATCGCCGAAGAATTGATGCTTTTGAATTATGGTGCTGGAGGAGACTCTTGAGAGTCCCATGGACTGCAAGAAGAACAAACCTCTCCATTCTTAAGGAAATCAGCCCTGAGTGCTCACTGGAAGGACAGATCCTGAAGCTAAGGCTCCAATACTTTGGCCACCTCATGAGAAGAGACGACTCCATGGAAAAGACCTTGATGCTGGGAAAGATTGAGAACACAAGGAGAAGGGGACGACAGAGGACGAGATGGTTGGACAGTGTTCTCGAAGCCACAAACATGAGTCTGACCAAACTGCGGGAGGCAGTGGAAGATAGGAGTGCCTGGCATGCTCTGGTCCATGGGGTCACGAAGAGTCGGACACGACTAAACGACTAAACAACAACAACAACAACCATCACCAGAGACATCACAGCATGATAGTATTTACTC